>NC_135176.1:2815285-3461785 GCF_041146795.1 Maylandia zebra | reverse complement strand
TCTCACACAGAGGGTGTAGCAGTAATAACATCACACAGCCAGATGGAGAAGTTTGCACATGCATTTTCAGTTTCATATATCCATGGATTCAGGAGCTCTACCTGTTCAAACATTTTATAATAAACGTCAGAGATGTATAATACTTTGTATCTGCTGCTGGAAACCCTACACATTGCAGGAATGAGTGACAAATGTATTTATATGTAAAGTACAAATAAGGAGAGATGTGTAGATGGAGATATGACAAAGTATTTGATTCTCTGGCAAAGTTTCACTCAGTGCTGTAAGTGATTTGTACACACAGGTGGCAGCGGTGCAGTGGTCTGTACTCGTGCTTCCGTGTCCTCCCAAAGCCCAAAGGCACATGGAAGAGTCCAAGTTGCCCCTTGGTTTCGCTGGGAGTCTGATGTGAACGTAATAGGTCTCTGCATTAACTCTGTGATGTGACTGGCAACTCTGAACTTCAGACAAAGAAGAAAAGCTATTTCCATCTGCAGTAATTTATATTTTGCACCATGGCTCTTTCCTGGAGCCTTCCATGCGGGTATGTGGAATGTTTGAGTTAGGCAGAGGAGCAGTTCAGAACAGAGCTGGCGTCAGTGACAACAGATATGACACCGAATAAGTCAGAAACAGAAACAGGAGATTAAGTCAGAAAAAGAGGAGCTGGGCAGGAGGTCGGTTACAAGGTGGGTTTGCAGATAAGGAGCTTAAATAGCATGCCCTCTATGAAATAACCATTTGGATATGTGGAAGTGTATCGGATGTGTGCTGCTACTGAAATCAGTTAATCTGCAGCTGAGCTTGACTCTGTGGCTTCCCTGAATTAATGCTGCACTTGATTTTGTCCTTGTTAAATGCTTTCTCACTACTGCAAACACTCGGTTTGGTTCAGGCGAGCAGTGGCGGCTGTATAGAGCGTGCATCATTCTGACACGCAGCTCCTCCGCATAATGTCTAGACAAGTTCAGGGCTGCAGTGTGTGTGTGAAAAAGTCTTAACAGTCTTAGGAGTGTTGTGTTTTTCAGCATCCGACACCCTGTTGAGATGATCCTCCTCTCATCCTGTCTCAGGTCAGCCTGTAATGCATCGAAACCCTCTTTGTTGTCCTTTTTTTATGACGCTGCTCACACTTGTGAGGGTTTTAGTATGTAGATCCAGCAGCGAGGCTATGAACCCCCTTCAGCGGACTTTAATGGTCACACACAGTTGCTACCCGTGGCAGCAGCACATGTCCTCATTCTTGGCCATCCTGTCATTAGCCTCCTCCATCCAATCCTGCGGGGAAGAATCAGCTCCAGCTCAGCCATCTGTCTTGGTGTTTAAGAAAGCAGCACAGTGGCAAGCCAAAAGTGCAGTCGTTTCTATCATGTCTGGGAATTCAGGCTGATTCCCTCCATTAACCCTGAGCTGCTATATGGCTGCCCACTGCTTCACTAAGTGAATGGGTTAAATGCAGAGAGCAATTTCCCCACGGGGCTCAATAAAGTACAATAAAGTACACACTTTCTTTCTATTGCCCGGGGTCTCTTTCTCACTTTGATTAAAACAATGACCTGCACCGCCGGGTGGCTGAGAGGCATAGGGGGGCATCACCTTGGGTGATGCCATTTGAGTTTCTTCTTTGGTGGTCCCAGCCTTTCAGTACTTTGAGGCAGCAGCTACCGTTGTACTCCTGCATTTGTTTTTTGGGCGCCGGCGGCTGGTGACTCAGCCTGACTCCAGCACAACAGGCTGGACGAGCTTCAGAAGACATTGCAGACTGATTGAATCACAAATTCGATACGGTGATGCTTGGCCTGCCAGAGATTTCACAGCCCATTGCGTGTTTCTGTCTTGTCTGCTCACCTTGCTGCACATTCCATCAGTCCCCGTCACATGCACCTCCAACACTTATTAAATCCTCTCTTTGACCAGTTGGCATCGGCCTATTTCGCCGCTGGTAGTAAAGTGAAAACAGAAAGCCAAGCCCCTCGTGTCCTTAAAACCTATAAACATCGATACACGTAAATTCATGTTAGGGATTGCAAAATAAACCTAAAAGCCAAGTATGTGCACGCACTCCATCCACCAAAAACTCAGTTCCTAAAGGACTAACAACATCTAGCATGTGGCCTCAAAACATAATAGTGTCAGACTCGAGGAGGAAGATGGAAATTAAATCTGCACACAAAGAAATGCATCAGCTCCCTCGCACGCTGAAAATGAAATTTATAAAGAAAACTTTAATGTGTCAGCTGAGCAGAGTTTGATGTTGCAATGTGGCAAAGACAGGGATTACATCAAAGACTGAATCTGGGTTACATCTTATATGGTGCCTTAATCTTGTCAGCACATCATAATAGTCTGCCGTAGCCTATTATGCGTTACATCCTTCTTTCTGCACGGGTGATTTTTATTCTAGTGGAAGTAAATAGGTTCACAGTAATGCAGAAATACCAATCATCTACATTGCTGGATAAATCAAGCCTTGCCATGTTATAATTTAGTTGGATGTTATGGCTCACGATACATGCTGCTGTGCATAATAACCGTGAGTAAGTGATGACGCAAAGGCTGTTTTGGTTCTGCCAGTCTTGGAGAATGTGTCCGGAGCCAAACCGAAGATGCCATATCAAGTTGCAGAGGAGTGTGTCAACATGTGTGTGTGTGTGCAACATGGACCAAACACAAACATGGACATACTCATTTCTGTTTGATTTTAAAAAACAAATGTGTTCTAAGTTTGCGAGGCACTACGTAGGACATTATTTAGTTTGTCAATGGTGCTAATGGTGAGTATTTTTATACCTTATGAGTCTGTCACTCAGTTTAATTTGGCCAATAAAGGATGATAGGCGAAAACTAAGGGAAAATTCCAAGGTCAAATCAAAGAAAAAAGAAATGCGTTGCTGGAAATCTGTCCGATTCTTGAATGACAAGTGCCCGATTCCTGTTTTATTATTAGATTTGACCATAAATGTGTACTTTTCATTCAGCTGCCTTGGTTTTGTGATTGCGCACGCTGAGTGCCACCACAGGACTTTTCTGCCTGAATGAATTTTAATTTCACATTTCTTTTCTTCATATAGGAACCTACATCGGATGCTTCCTTCACAACGCCAGCGATCGAGCCCTGGGAGGGACCATGCTTTACGACCTGCGCAAAATGACCAGTTCTTTGTGTCAAGACACCTGCTCGGAAAGGTAATGCGTTCACAGCGGGCTCCTGTGAAGGGACCACAGAAAGCTCGCTGTGTGAGTAAATGCTTTGGATCTCAGTCTCCTCCATGAATGCCTCCTGTGTTTTGAGCTATAGCGGAGAGCCAGGTGGCTGGATGACAGTAAAAGATGAGGGGGTGAGGAGTGAGAGAGGGGAGAATGAAGAGCAGGCCAGGACAGAAGGCTCGATCTGTTGCAGAAAAAGGAAGAAGGGAGGTGTTTGTGTGTGTGTTATAGAACGCTTAATGAGCTGAGTCCAGCAGTTGGTGAATAAATCAGTGGTTAGATATGTGCTTTTCCTGTGGACGTGCTGTGGTGTGGAAGTCTCTGACTGGGTCAGTGTGAGCCGAGTAATCAGCGCTGCCACATCCTCAACAAACCTGTTATTAAACATGTAGAGACAGGTGGAATTTTTCAAACACAACTCAAGGAATGACCTGCTTGAATTATTCCTTTTTATATGTTAGCAGCCAGGAAGCAGTGCATCCCCAGTGAAACGGGAACAGCCGAGGACAGATGGATGCTGCCAGGCGGATAGCTGGCGCTTCCATCTCAAATGCAAACCCGCCCTCTGCCTGTCCACATGGAAGGCAGTCTCGTTACCTGAGCGAGCCAATTACCGCAATGAGCAAAAGTAAAAAGTCAAGGCAATTTATGAGCAAGCTTCAAAGGACATACATGAAAAGGTCAGTTTTGATGAGGTCTCTGTCTTTCCCAAGGAGCCTGGGTAAAGGAAGAGGAAAGGGGGATGAGTCACAAGAGCCTTGATATGTAAAGTACAGATCAGAGGTGACTGCACTGCAGCCAGAAGAAGGCATTACACAGTCAGGAGAGTGCAGAATGAAAAGCACTGATGGCTATCACGGGGAAACTGTATGTGTAAGCCCAGTAACTTTGAGTTAAATGATAAGTTTGAAATGTTATCGAAAGTCCTGTGGGAGAGCATAGCCAGAGGGCAATAGCTTCAGGTTATGGATTGCCATTGGCTAGGGCAATAACTATCAGTGTGTGTGTGTGTGTGTGTGTGTGTGTGTGTGTGTGTGTGTGTGTGTGTGTGTGTGTAGTGGTTACCAGTTTGCAGGTCTGGAGTACGGGGCCGAGTGCCACTGCGGGAATCGGATTAGCAGCCCTCGGGCTCCGGAAGAGGATTGTAGTCTGGTGTGTCGGGGTGAGAGGGGGTCTCCCTGTGGCGGCGTGGGCCGTCTCTCCATATACAAGGTGGAGGAGCAGCTGCCAGGTCACAGAAAATGTGAGTTGACTTCCCTCAGGGAAGACACGGCACCGTTTACTATTTATACCCTACACGGGCTCCGCAGATGAGTGAAGAAATGACTGAAGTTAAATTCTCAAAACACAACAACACAGAAAAGTTAAAGCTATGCACTCCCCACACCACCATCTATAACGCTGCCACATGCCGCTGTGCAACCAAAGCCTTATACATACAGCACATTTGATTCCTCTGTCCAGGAACTAACTTAGAGAAAGCGCCAACAATCAGATGACTGGTATAGATAGCAGTTGTGTTATTGTAAGGGTTGACCTTACCACATAAAGGACCTTGTTGTGATTTGGTGCTGTATGAATTCAATAGAGTTTAAATTGAACTGAATTTAGTACCACAGGATCCAAAGTTTCTACTGTCTCAACTCAACATTTTCTTCTTTGGTGAATCCAACGTTTCAGAGGTATACTGCCATCAGTTTTTGTTGTTTTCTTTTCTCTAGTGCAGGGTGTCCAACTCCCACACAGCTGAATCAAATGGTTGGATTACCTCTTCAGCATGCCATCAAGTTTGGCAAAGGCCGGGTAACTAGTCATTCATTTGATTCAGATGTGTCGGAACAAGGATGTGTCTAAAAGCTGCAGGACAGTAGCTCTCGAGGACTGGAGTTGGACACCCCTGCTCTAGAGATGTTGTCAAGTTGGTCAGCGTGTCACTTCCACGGTGCATTATTCATATTTTGTTGGTCAGTGAGGATGCATTGTCGATGCGATGAGGGAGAATTGTTTTGGAGACACAACCAGAGAAGCATCTTTCACATTCATCATCTTTTGTCTGGAACCACCCAACATTACTCATATTTTGAAGGTTTTATCGTCATTTACTTCCTCTAAATGTGTCTACATATACTTAACCATAACTTTGCTTTGTCTAACCCAGTGTTGGCCAATTACTTGAATAAAGTACTTAGTTACTAATTGTTGATTACATCTCCAAGAAAATAATCCCATTACTTTACTGATTATTTATTTTCAAAAGTAATTAGTTACTTTATTACTTAGATACTTTTTAAAAACATGATACACAACCTGAATAAGTAATAAAGCATTAGGCCTTTCAACCCAAATCGATCTTTGTCTGCATAATCCATCATATAAAATTGAATCAAATGGAAAAGTCACTTTTAAAAAATTGTTTTATTAGTTTTAAACTTTTATGCATCAAGCAAAAATTAAATTATATCCAACAGTCTCTGATTGTTGCATATAACATTTAAACCTATTTTCTGCATTTTCCAAGATATACAATAAAATAATGTTCAGAATCAAAGATTCAGCAGCACTAAGTCCTGTCGCTCTTGAATCTATTTTCAGTTGTTTAGCAGGAGTGGGGCCTGTGGAGGTTTGCCCGGAGCCGCTGCGGTCATGTCATGGAGGGGAATGGGAATTTCACATTCCCGTGGTGGCGTGCTGGGTGCTTGATCAGATTTGAAGTTAAATTTTTCGCTGTTCCTGCCACGGACATCGCACGCTCGTACGCCATTGTCATGAGACACTTTCACAAACAAAATCATGGTTTAGTAATGCAGTAATGCAGCGTGCTTACTAGAAAGTAACAGTAATCTATTACTTTATTCCAATAGTAATCACTTACTTTACTCATTACTTGAAAAAAGTGGTCGCATTACAAGTAATGCGTTACTGCCCATCTCTGGTCTAACCTAACCACTCCGGAAAAAATGAAAGCGTCTGATATGAACCAAAGAATCAGATAACTTTTGGGATTCACAGCTAGGAGCAAAGAAGAAAGTTAAGTGAATTACAATGAAAAGCACAGCAGGATAGGATAAGGATTTGTCTTAGTGCACAGTGTTACAGAAGGAAAGGGGAAGGTGTGTGAAACGGTGGGGGCTTTATTCAAGAAAGATTATCATAAAAAGGTATTTATCAGCCCGCACATCAACACGCACACAAACACACACACACACACACACACACACACACACACACACACACACACACACACACACACACACACACACACACACAAACAGCTGATTTGCATAAATGAACCGATGCCACTTGTGACTAAAATGATGCATTGTGTTAGGTTTACACCTAATGCAAACGAAATTAAGTAATAAATGGAGCAACAGCGAGCACATATTTAAACCATGAATAAATAATGAGCAAACATTTAATATGCTACTAACAAAAAAAACAAAAAAAACTGAACCCCTTCCGTAATAAAATGTAAGCATGTAATAGTGTTTATTCTCCACTCTAAAAGTCCTTGTCTGAGTCATCTCAGACTGTGTGACAGACTGGCTGAGATGTGTCAGCATTTCTTTGGCTGATGTTTAAATTGACAAATCCTTCCATCGCCGTTCCTGCGGTCATCATATTTGTCTGATGCACACCTAGAAAGCGGGCTGCATTGCTGCGACAGCCATCTGCGAGCTGTCATCTGTTGATGCTCAGACATGCATGAGTGACAAATCCTGTTGGTTCTGGTATTGTTGTAGTATTTGTAATGCAAAATAATAAGAAAAATATAACACAGCAACATCCTGTTCTTTGTTATTTTTCATGCCATTGCTTCCTCTGGGAAGATGGTCTTGACAAAATTGTGTTACTGTGTAACTGGCAACTGTGCTTTGTTGTTATTCCACTCCTTTGCTTCTTTGCAGTATTATGCCAAGTGTAGCTTTAAATGGTGATTTTTTTGGAGTCAAGTCCAGTTCTTGGGTTTGTCACCCCCAAACATGTCTCTTTTCATTATGGAGAAATAGCAAAAGTTTTGATCTGACCATAATAGCTTATCTCTGTGATCATCTGCAAATTTCAGTTTGAAGAAGCAAGAATTTCTTTCCTGGTCGACACCGTCTTAGACCATGGCAATGTGAATCTTGCTTCACTGTAGACAGTGACGCTGGTGTTCCAGCGGTTTTCAGTTCATGACAGGTTTGAGCGTTGGTGGTTACTGAATACACCCATTCGATTTCCTCTCATATGCCCACATAGCAAAATTGGAAAGGCCCGGATCTGGCCCACACAATGTGCTTACACATGGTCCACATACTGCAAAGAATGACGGCCCTTTGTTGGCCCAGATCTGGTTTGCCAGAGGTGGCCCACACATTGGCCAGCACAAGGCCAGTTGCAGACACACTGGTGGTCCTGTGCTGGCCCAGAACAGTTTCAGATCTGGCCCCAGATGTCAGCCTAACGTGTACTTGAATCAGCCCATATGATAACAACATGTGCCAGAACATAATAGTGCAAAAGTAACATGACAGTGAATCTTATATAGCGCTTTTCTGCTCAAAGTGCTCTATACAACATGCCACATTCACCCAATCACGCACTTTCTCTAAACTGAGAGCTTCCTAACTGCATTCATACACATTCACACTCTTGACATGCCGACTGGAAGAGCCAGGGATCAAACCACTAATCTTCAATTCAATTCAATTCAATTCAATTTTATTTATATAGCACCGAATCACAACAAAAGTCGCCTCAAGGCGCTTCATAATCTTCCGATCAGTAGGTGACCTGCTCGACCTCCTGACCTACAGCCAGTGTTGGGAAGGTTACTTTTAAAATGTATTCCATTACAGAATACAGAATACATGCCTCAAAATGTATTCTGTAACGTATTCCGTTACGTTACTCAATGACAGTAACGTATTCTGGATACTTTGGATTACTTAATATATTATCATGCTTTTTACAACTACGTGAATGTACTATTGCTGTGTGATTTATTACTATTACTGAAGGTCCGCGGCTCCGAACCGTAGTAAAGGGACCTCTGGCTAATACGTCGGGTTCGTGTCGGGCTCATAGCCGAAAAATAGCTTTACTTTGTTGTCTGGGTCAACTTTGCTAGCAGAGACAGAGAGAGGCGTTGAAAGGCTCCAATGGAACTTATTGTTTTCGGAGGAAAACACGAACACTGTGTACAGTCGAGTCTTAATAGCTTACTTACAACTGGGCTCGTCAGGCATTCTGTTTGGCTGCAGTGGTTATTATTATATTTACATGCTTCCAGCTCCCGTTTTTGCTCGATGACAGCTCGTACTTTTCCTTTTTCTCCCTCCTCGCGCTCACAGACACATAACGTGTTTGGCAGTCCATTCTCCCTGCAGCACGGACTACACTGCCCATGATGCTACATTCTTTAGAGCTATGCTTGTAGCATTCTGCATGTTAGCTTAGCACAACAACAACAAAAAGGCGCTCTCTCACCCAGGAAACACAGAGAGAGAGCGTCACCCTGTAACCATGGCAACCGTAACGCTGCCGCCTGGAACAACGGCACGTAGCTGTCAAACAAAACCCAAACAGTCCTGACCCGTGACAAAATGAAACAGGGAAGTACCGCAGTGTAATCCATTTATTTCAACAAAGTATTCTGAATACCACCTTTTTAAACGGTAACTGTAACGGAATACAGGTACTCATGTTTTGTATTTTAAATACATAACGGCGGTACATGTATTCCGTTACTCCCCAACACTGCCTACAACTACCTGGTGATGAACATGAGTAAACCCTCACTAGGTTTTGGATAAAGTGTACACTCACAAGCCTGTCAAACCTGCATTTGAAACCATACCATAGCAGTATAGTATTGCAACATGGCATTTGGGTCTTCTAACTAAAATAGGAAAATAGGAACATAAATAGCGCCATCATTGCCAGACCTGGCCCACATCTGGTTGACATACACCCTGCCATGACACCAGTCAGTCAGAAGAGCCAGCTTGATGCCGGATCTGGGGAAGACCTGCTTTCTATGAGCCTGGGCCACATAAACCAAACCATGGGCCTGGCCCATATCTGGATGACATACCACTTACCATGCCAGAAGTCAGCCAGCAGTGCCGGCTTGAGACCAGATCCGGGCCAGACCTGTCTGCTATGTGGGTGAGGCTGAGAGTTTAGGTCTTCTTCCATATCCTGGCAAAGTGGTGACACATCTATATAACTTGTACATAAAATTGTTTGAACTGATGATCTTGGAATGTGCAGTTATTTAGAAATGGTTGTAAGAGACCATGCTACTCATGCTGATCTACAGCTCCCCTTCTTGCTGTTATCGCTGTGAGTCTTGGTCAGTCCAGTCACGTCTGTCAAATTAAATCATTTTTGTGCTGGCAAAGAGAAACTACCAGTATAGTCTACGATGATTGCTAGCAAAGAGTTAATTACATTGGTCTTGTTAAAAGTTAAAAATCAGCATAGAACTTTTAGCACCACTTATTAAAATATTTAAGAGTATATATCTACGTACTTCAGCCTGTATGTGTACTTTTGAGTCTGTGTGCATTAGGGAAAATCCAAAATAAATGTAAACTTATTTTTATAGTCATTAAAGACGTATCCTTTATTCCACCCTGAAAAACAAACAGTTCAAAGACATCATTAAAAGCTTCAAATTACCATGACATTCATGCCCATGATGAGTGTACATAAACCTCTGACTGTATATTATTTGACATTTATATTTAAGTAAATACTTAAAGTTGTATTATCTTAGCAGGATGTTGCACAAAGTTAATGTGCCACTTTTAAAATGTCAAGCTTTTAACCTGTGTTGCTGATCTGGATGGTCCTTAATGCTTCATTTTAAAACCTTTTTGACAGCTCATTACTCTTCTTTGTTTTATGACTAAACTCTTGACTCAACTAAACTAATTGTGTATTAGCCCCACAATGACCACGACAAATCCAGCTATAATGATTATCCATAACTTTTTCTTATAAAAACTGTTTTCACTTGTGTAAAGATTTGCTCCCTCCTCCTGTTGCAGTCAAGGGCGAATCTATTATATAAGCAGCTGATGATCATAAACAATATTAATATTCATGACTGGAAGCTTCGGCGTCTCTGGAGATTTGCAGCTGACTTGTGAATGTATTACACTGTGTACCAGAATTCAGCCAAGTATGGAAAGATAATTATCGCAGAAACCCTTTGCATGTACATTTCTTTGAAAATCTGACATTTGCTACTTGTTTGTATAGAAATAAATGCTCCCCAATGTTGACCAAAGCAAGGCAAACCCTTCAAATGTGTTTTGAAGTCACTAGCAGAGCGCTATTCCTTATCATCCCCGTGTGCGTTTTTCCTCCTTGCAGTCAGAAATGTGCACTACCGGGGTTGCTTCAAGTTGCTGAAAAGCATCATCGGCACCTTCCCCGTCTACTCCTTTCAGCCGAACCTAACCACGCAGTCCTGCATCGAGACGTGCACTGATAAGGTTTGAATTTCTCCTCTGCAAATTACAGCAATGATGATCAATTTATTGCACACTCTACTTGTGGTTCTCCACTCAGGGAGCTGTCTTCTCTCCCTGGAGAACACATGTAGGAGCACAGAGCTCTCTGGATTTTTGCTGAATATTTTAGGTTTAATGTGTCTGTAATGAGATGTAGATACTCTGCATCCTGCACTGAGATCTTACTCTGTGCAGCTGTGTCGCCTCCAAAAAACAGAAATATGGATGGTAGAAATATTGGCAGTGACTGCAATATGATTAATTCTCACCGTGCGGTGTGTGTTTATGCATGCATATCAGTTCCAAAAAAGTTTCACTCCAGTGTCCTCGTGTTGTGACATTGAGCATTCTAACCTCCTGCTACCTGGCAGAGTGAGGAAAAATAAGAGAGTTGGGATGTTCTGCAGATTCAGCTGAGTAAATGGTAAATGGACTGGTTCTTATATAGCACTTTTCTACTCTGTCTGAGCACTCAAAGCGCTTTACACAACGAATTCATTCACCCAATCACACAAGCACTTCTTCTAAGCTCTTAAATGCTCTATCTAACATTCACACTCCGATGGATGCATCGGAGAGCAACATCGGGTTAGTTTCTTGCCCAAGGATATTTGGATTGCAGCCTGGGCTTGAACCACCGACCTTCTGGTTAGTGGCTGACCTGCTCTGCCACCTGTCAGGTGGCATCTGAGCTGAGATGACAGATCACCCTTAGCTAGATTAGAAGTCTTTGGAGAGAAAAATTGGTGTGATGAGTCATATGACAACCTGAAGAACATTTGTGCTTTTGGTTTGTAGGAGCTCCCACTGGCTGTGTTCAAGAAACCCCACTGTTTCTGTACATGGACGTCATCTCTTTTCAGTCTCAACCAGCAGTCGGACAACCAGCAGTGTGTGGGGAACCACACCATCGCCTCTGCACTCACGGCGTCCACAGAGCCTGACCACTACCAAGTTTACCATACCCCTGTGCTTGGTGAGATATTTGTTACACAATGCAAAAATGTGTTAGTCATCTGCACGTGTTTTTATTTGTAAATGTATTATTTTGAGCCCATCCCACTGTGCCGTGTCAGTCATTTTTTGCTGATCATGCAGTGTAGCTAAAGTTCCAGTCTTGCATTAATTCTAAGTCCCAACTGAGAGACTTTCTGTGACCACTGTGTTGTTTTCTTGGGGTCAGATGCTTACTAAAAATGAAAACAGTCTTCATCCCAAATTTCAGCTCTGATCTGTGACTTGCAATCCTACTGCAATTTGTGCCACGTAAAGAAAAAACTCCATTTCAGGCTCTCTGCTACAATACTTACTATATATTCTCATACATATTCTGATATATTCTGATATTCTGCTGATATACAACAGCTGAAACAAAAAAACTGTGCTTCCAGACTCCAGGTGCAAAGAGAGGATGTTTCTGCCTCAAAGATCCAGTTCCCTTGTGGCTCTCTCTAGTTTTCCCGGGGCAGGCAACACCTGGGTACGACACCTGATCGAGCTTGTGACCGGCTACTACACTGGCAGCTTCTATTTCGATGGCACGCTGTACAACAGAGGTGGGGAGAGCACAGTCCGTGTCCTGAAATGAGAGTTTAAGTGGGTGCTTGATGAAATATTGCCCTACAGCTGACTGTTATCTATTCATTTATTCATTGGTACCAGGTTTCAAAGGCGAGAAGGACTACTGGAAGAGTGGCCGCAGCATTTGCGTAAAGACCCATGAAAGTGGGCAGAAAGAAATTGAGATGTTTGACTCTGCCATCCTGCTGATTCGCAACCCTTACCGCTCCTTAATGGCTGAATTCAACCGCAAGTGCGCCGGACACTTAGGACACGCCACAGATGCCCAGTGGAAGAGTAAAGGTGATGTAGTCCAATAGAATGAAGTGGTTTATGGCTCAGCTGAAGGTTGCTATAGTTACTGCTGCATAATGTCCTACTGTTGATGATACAACAAGAGTAGACAAGAGATGAATGTCGTGAAGCATCTTTATATTTACAGGCCAGCACTCAAGACTCACTCCTGAGCACCAGACAGCCACCCTTTAAGAAAAGTCAAACTTTGTCTAAACTTTGTTCAAAAGTTGTCTTTTTACTTTGTTCCACTAAACAATTATCTGTTGAGTAAAGTCTAAAAAATGGAATGTAGCATTCAGGCATAGCAGACATCAGATCACACCCTTCATTGTGTCTCGTTTGTGGCTTTTTGGGCGAGTCTCTGCATGGTCATATTGTTCCCACGTACTTGGGCGGTATAGCGAGATTTATGGTCGAGCATAGGTGATGTGTTCACTGTCCACTCCAGCCAGGAGACCGCTTTCCAAGCAGATGCTTGCGTTACCTGTGACAATCAGAAGCAATGGGAATCTTGGAGGGCTGGATAGGAGTGGTTGAAACCGTAAACGTGTACGCAGACGGACCTTTGCGGGATCGTAAATCTCGTTATTGGCGCCGCTGCGGTTAGGGTCGTCATTTCACAGGAAGAAGGTTCTTGGTTGGTTGTAGCTTTATGCTTTTCACGTCTCTTTAATATCTCTCCTCACAGGTTTTAATTCAACTTTTTTACAAGTCGCTTGAACTGAAATGAGTTTACGGGGACTACATTCACCTATTTAATAGTTTTTATTTGCTCTGAGTTTTTAAATGCCTTCTCTCCATACCGTGGGGTTAAAGAAGACAACATTCATGTTGCTCACAGCACTGAAAATATTTGATTTTCAAAAGACAGTGAAAAAGCAGTTTCTTGGTCCCACTGAAAGCTGTTGACAGAGTGTTCTGAGGATAATGCAGAATACAGATGAGTGTGGACTGAAAGCTACTGCTGTGGCATCATGCTGCTAAACCATCACCATGCTGCACTACTTCTTGACAGTTTTTTTCTTTGTTTCTTACAAAATGTAACTACAATGTCTCATGTATAGTTTAAGAACATAATGAATGTTATAGAAAAAAAGTTTAAATATCTCATTTAAGTCACAGTCTCAAGCTTAAAAACACCTCGATGCGCTCATCAACCCTTGTATGTGGCTATTGGCTGCTCTTACACAAAAAACGCAAACAAAATAAAACACCAGTTCCAACAACCAGTTAGTTAGAGACCCAACAACGAGCCAGCCTGTCTATACCACAGGCATATACACACACATGCTGCATTGTCTCCTCTCTGCCTGCTTTCTGGCTGACATTCCAGTTTCTCTTTTTTTTCACACGATGATGAATGATGTTTATCATCTGATTGCAGTGCATGAAATCATTTGATTTATAGTCTTCACCTTGGGAGTAACTATGTTGAAGTTGTACTGCCGTTTGATATCCACACAGTGGAGCTCTCCACAGTTTTTACGCATATTTTTTTCCATAGTTTGTGTCATAACCAGTTGAGTCGCGTCTTCCACATTCACACAGATAAACATTCACTCAGATGATCATTTGGGACACGTACATTTTTTTTACTTAGTTCTGCAATCAGTTATTCAACACTGACACAGACACAAAAATGAAAATTCTCAGAAGCATGCAGTATATTGATAAAATCCAACGTCTATGTGTGATTCCTGATCAAATTAGCTAAAAATAATCCAACTGTACCCTCTTTCACTTGCAGAATGGCCAGAGTTTGTCTCCAGCTATGCCCCCTGGTGGGCATCTCATGCTGTGAGCTGGCTGAAGTTTGGCCGTTGCCTCCTGGTGGTGCATTATGAGGAGCTGCAGCGAGATCTCCTCCCCCAGCTCCGGCTCATCACAGCCTTTCTAAACGTCACTATGACAGAGGAGAGGTTTCTGTGTGCAGAGAGCAACCAAGACGGGCATTTCAAACGCTCAGGGGCTCAGCGGCCCTCTTTTGACCCATTCACTCCCGACATGAGACAGATGATTGACTCCCACATTCATGCTGTTGACCAGGCGCTGCAGAGCAGGAACTTTAGCGGACTTCCACAAGATTACCTCCCCAGATGATGATGTGAAAAGGTCATGAGGTAGTTCTTTAAATGACTGGTACAGCAGAGGTGTGTGAGAGGAAAGGTTTCCACCGAGTGCTACGTGGGGAGCAGACACACGCTGGCCAATGTAAGCGGCCCACCTGACTCTTTAATAAGCCAGTCACACTGTGAATGCCCGTAGAATCAGAGAAACTCTTTAGAGGTCACTGGAGAAACATTTCAGTTCATTGTGAAATTCTACAGAGAACAGGTATGAAAGCGTCAAGGCCAGGACTGCCTCTATGCAAGCAGCAAATATGATGATTACTCAGAAAGGATTTGTTAGGCAGTAGATCTGGATGTATCTGTATGTCCTTCAGAGCTGCTGCATGCTGTTATATGGACATGAACTCAGAAATATGGTGATGACAATGAAAACTTCTCCAAACTGTATGAAATGTTTCTATTAGCATTTTATTTCATTAAATGCGTTTACTTTGAGCTGGGTGCAGTTGCGTACACTGGCATCACTTGAAACGTGTTTCACTTTATTGTTACCAGGTGAGGACAGGTGTGTCTCCATTTCCAAGGTGACATTGGGAGGGTTTGTGTATCTGCTGTTCAGCTTGTCACAAAGAAAGCAAACACGTGTGTGCGCTGTAGATCTCTTAGCAAAGGACTCGCATATTGCTCAAGTGCAGATGTTTTTCAATCGTTCCTGGAATAACCTGGGAGAACAGTGCCACCTGGTGGTTGAATTTGCACCTATCAGTACTACGAACACTGGTGCAAATTCCTTTCTCTGCATTCACCATTACATTTTTATTTTTTATTTGAGTCACGTTCTTGTATCTGATATTAATATGAAATACACCAAGGAGACATAAATTGAATGAATTTCACCATAGACTGCTCAGAAACTGTAGCACAATCAGCACCTCTCTGACAATGCTAAAAAAATAACACCTCTGAAAATGAAAGATTCATGCAGGGCTGCTGTCACTGTGTTCATTCACTGCAACAGAGATGCAAACAACTGATTCCAGCAACGAGCTAAATGTATGCCTCCTCTATCAGCCACATGTGAATGTAAGCTTTTACTCCAAAATCCAGTCCCTGCTTCTTTGAGCTCATTGTGGACTACTAACCACTTAGAACTTTGTTTTTTGTAACAAGTATCCCATTTCACTGCTGACAATATCTACAATCTGGACCTCTTCTTTGTCTGCTAACACTAGATAACCTCACCAACACCTGTCTGATACAGTACGTCAGAACATACAGGTGAGTACAAAGAGAAGATTTGAGACAGTAGAAAGCTTCTAAAATCAGGCACAGAAAAAAGAGACAGAATACAAGAAGGTGGACATGCTGCTGCTAACGAGGTGGTTTTACAGGGGAGATTCTCCAGACAACACAAAGCACAGCCTCACACCAACATCACATTACAATAGAAACTTTGTGTGTTGTGCAATAATTCACACACATACTCATGAAAAAGAAGTCCGTCCAGTGTTCGGATTAGGATGGTATAGACAGAAAGAAAATATGCTCTTTCAGGTGGATACATGCATATATATCCATCTTCTATGAAACAACTAAGTCCCCTTTAGCCACCGTGTGGCTTAAACATCAGCTAGTGTCTGAGATCAGTCTGCTACAAGTTGTTTTAGAAATTCCGTCCACGTGCTACATCTCTCTCAAACCCTCCAACAGTGTGACGGGTTTCAAATCTGCATTGTGACTAAACCAGCCAATGACTCTGCCTTCTTTCTGAACCAGTGTTTTTGTCCCGTTGAACCGTCTACTTCTAGTCCATCTTGGATAGCTTTTACCAGCCTGTTTTTCAAAGGATGTAGGGTTCATAGATGAATAACCAACTGCTGAGTCTCCAAGGCAGCCAAGCAAACCCAAACAAGAACACGTCTATGCTTCAAAATTACTCTCCAGAATAGTTCCCCTTCATTTGAGCCAAACAAGACTGCTGTTATTGTGGTCAAACAAATTTCTCTTTCATGTCCAGACTGCATTACTTCAAAAGGCCAGGTCTTTACCTCCATGTTCACAAAGTGTTGTTCAGCTCCACTGTTCCTGTTGGACAGCAAAGACGTTTTCTGGGACACCACTCGTGCATTTATGATCGCGGACACATGCATTCTGATACTAACAGTTACCTGATGGGGATCCTGGAGTCTTCTTTTCACATTAAACAGTAGACTAGTTAGGCTGAATTTCACACAAATTGGCAGTCATTTACAATCCACTTGTAGGTGATTGTCTTTACGGTGGAATTATTCATTTTAAATAATTTGCAGCTCTTTTTCGTATCCTTTGCCAGATGAACAGACAGGTTGAAGAGCTCTTCAGTCCTCGGCATGATGACACCAGACACTTCAAAATCAAAGAGGACATCACTGCCAGAGGTTTGAATATGTCACGTTTCTAACTCAAAGAAAGCTGTACACACTGGAAACTAATCTAAAAGTCACTATTTAAATAATATGGATGATTTAAAAAATCATGTAAAGTTGTTGAATACTGTGTGCCATGTGTTAGTGTACCATCTTCACTGATTTGTTTCAAAGAGGATCAAATGTTTATTTATTAAAATACAAAAAAAGTGAACAATCCATTCAAAATTTCATTTAGTGTTGTTAATTTTTTACATCATCTAGTGTTAATACGTATTTATTAGTAACAGTCAATGACATCTTAATCAATAATATTCAGTGACTGGCAAATAGTTGGCTTATAAAATAACTTTTCAGTAATTATCCAAATGATGTTCAGTATATGATACTTGGGACAGCTCGGTGACACAGTGCCATGCTGTCTTGAAGCAAGAACGCCCTGGGTTCATCATACAACATTCAGCATCATTAAAAAAGTCCTGGAAGTCTGTGGAGTTTGCATGTTCTCCCCCTTGCATGTGTGGGTTCTGTCCAGGTAGTCCGCCTACTCCAACTTCCTTTAGCTGAAAACATTGGAAGAGCCGTTTTGCCGACCATCCAAAGGTCCAGCACCCTCAGCAGCTACAGCCTCCACTTCACAATCACCGCAGCACATGTCCAGCTAAATCGCTGCACATGCTGGTAGGCAAGAAGTGAAGCAGCTCATGGTGGTGAGAAGTGACCGTCAAGGGAGAGCAGATGCAACCTGACCACCACCGGCACACTTTAGTGCCGGAGGTTTTCGTAAAGCTTTTATTTTGGTATTTCCGTTGACCCGTTCAATAAATTTGCACGTTAGCTAAATATTTAGTTTCCTGTAACATTTAACATTTAGATTTAAATATTATATTTAGATTTAAGATTTAACATTTAATATGGTGTTTTAAATATAAGAAGTTACAAACATTTTAGTAAATGTTAAGAAAAATGACTCGAAAAAAACATGTTTTTATAAGGTTTTGAGCTAAATGTGGAAAAATGTTGCCGTTGATTTCAGCGTGTTTCTGTTTACAAACGGTGCCCCATAGCTGTCTCACCCCTGTAGAGGCTGGGATAGGTGTGTGAATTTGATAAGTGGAAGAGAATGGATGGATAGCTAACACTAGCATTTGCCTGCATGCATGACATTCGAAAAGTTTCAACGATTCATTAGTCAAAAACTGACAAGATTCTTCAAGGCTAAATAGAGCTATTAAAAGCTGTTTCTTACTGTCATTGTATTGACACCATATAGAAAATGATTTATGAGGATTTTAAATATCAAATTACTTTGGACTTTTGACCTCTTTTTCAATTCAATTCAATTCAGTTTTATTTATATAGTGCTAAATCCCAACAACAGTCGCCTCAAGGTGCTTTATATTGCACAGTGGATCATACAATAATAGATACAGAGAAAAACCCAACAATCATATGACCCCCTATGAGCAAGCACTTTGGTGACCGTGGGAAGGAAAAACTCCCTTTTAACAGGAAGAAACCTCCGGCAGAACCAGGCTCAGGGAGGGGCGGGGCCATCTGCTGCGACTGGTTGGGGAGAGAGAAGGAAGACAGGATAAAAGACATGCTGTGGAAGTGAGACAGAGGTTAATAACAGATATGATTCAATGCAGAGAGGTCTATTAACACATAGTGAGTGAGAAAGGTGACTGGAAAGGAAAAACTCAATGCATCATGGGAATCCCCGACAGCCTACGTCTATTGCAGCATAACTAAGGGAGGATTCAGGGTCACCTGGTCCAGCCCTAACTATATGCTTTAGCAAAAAGAAAGGTTTTAAGCCTAATCTTAAAAGTAGAGATAGTGTCTGTCTCCTGAATCCAAAGAAGGAAGAAGGAAGCTTTCAAAATCAAACTCAGGTCATATTTTGTCATATTATAATTTGCATCCAAATATCATGCCACATTTGACCTCTGACCTCACTTTAACATTTTACATCGCATTTCTTTCAAGATGACCCCAAAACATGTCCTATCTTTAAAGAAAGGGTTGTCAAGAAAAAGAGAATGAACTGCCAAGTTAGTCATGCTACGCTTTTTATTGCCCCACAAACTTCCGACATTACATCTAAAAAGAACAGATGAAACAAAAATGAAACAAAATTAATATATAAAAAAATTAAATAATTGCCCCTTAAAAGTAAACACTACCCAGCGAGTGAGCTGCTGTGGCGGAGGTTTGAGCTCTCTGAGTGCTTCTTGTTTCTGAAGTACACGGTCATATTTCGAATCCTGAAATCCCACCATGTTGTTTCCTACCTTGGTGTTAGCATCACTGCTTATCCACTATTTTTTGCCGAAATAATATTTGTGAAGTTATTTGATAAATATTTGAGATCCAGTTGCACGCAGACGTTAAATAAAGACTGTTTCTGGTGGGGAACCAAATCAGCTGCTAAAGCTGAAGTAGTTCACCGGTGGTGAGTTGACAAGCCTCATCATGTTGATTGTCTGTAACAGTTGTGTTACTCCCAGAGGACTGAATGAGTTTGAAAGTTAGCTCAATTAGCGAAGCAATGCCATAAGGCCTCACAGTCAGCTGTCTGTCATAAACACTGCATGGACTGACAGCTAGACTGGGTTATATTAAGACATGCAGCAACATCTGCTTAAACAGTATGAGATGTCAGAAGTAGTTCCTTTATTGGCTTTTTCTCCTACTGATTTGCAGACATAAAAATCATTAAAAGTGCAAAAAAAAAGAAGATTTTTTTCACTGAAAGCAGAAAATTCCACAGGAAGAAGAAACTGAAGATGCAGCCAGACTGCAGATGCTGTTGCACTCAGTCCGGTCACACAGACACGACCAGGCTTGTTACTTGACCAGCACAGACAGTGGGACGAGACAGTCCTGACAGCTCATGAGGGATCTCAAAGGACATGCAATGTCACTGTCAGTAAGGCTTCAGTGTAGTCACAAAGTACGGCGAGGAAAGAAGAGTTTCTGTGACAATAAAAAGAGTTAATGCATAAAACCCCAAATACTGAAGCCACAAAAGCCTTGTAGTCAACACGGGAAGCAGTGCCCTTTCTACTTCTACATGTGGCACAGCATTCAGCAATAGTAACTATTATATCCTTAAATATATTATACTTTCAAATGACACTTTACACACATATTTTCAACTCTATATTTTGTACAAGAAGCTGATCCTGATATCAGTTATAGCTCATATGTAGGTGTGCTGTGGTATCTGCACCAAGATGTTAGAAACAGATCCTTTAAGTCCTTTAAGTTGCAAGGCGGGGTCTCCATGGACCAAACTTGTTTGTCCAGCACATCACACAGATGCTCAATTGGACTGAGATCTTTGGAATTTGGAGGCCAAGTCAACACCTCAAACTCACTGTTACCAAACCATTCCTGAGCCATTTTTGCTTTGTAGGGGAGAAAATTATCTTGCTGAAAGAGGCCACAGTTATCAGGGAGGTGACTGATGGTCTGATTAAAGTGGTCTTCCACTTGGATCAGTTTTCAGTTAAATTTGGAAACTACATCACATCATGGTTATTTAACAGGATGACGACGTGTGTTTAGGATCTATGGCTACGTTCACTCTGCAGGCAAAAGCACATCAAATCTGACTTTTTTTGACCCTATGCGACCCATATCCGATCATGGTATGACAGTATGAACGGCACAAATCCGATATTTTCAAATCCGATCTGGGTCACTTTCATGTGTGGTGCTGAATCCGAAACATATCCGATGTTTTAGAACGCGACTGCTGTTTGAACGGTCATGTCGCATTAAATCCGTCTTTTACGTCACTGACACGACAGACGCCAATTATCAGCGCCGGAAAAGCGCCCGATAAGACATCGCGAACGCTTCTTGGCCATCCAGTGTAGATGTTAGTGAAACTGTTGGGAAGACAATGTTGGAGAAACGTGAACATTTTATTCGTACTGTATAATCTGCAGCTATCCTTTGAAGCACCGCTCCTCTAAAACAGCAATAAGGATAATTATTAATTCAATTCAATTCAATTCAATTTTATTTATATAGCGCCAAATCACAACAAAAGTCGCCTCAAGGCACTTCATAGATACAGAGAAAAACCCAACAATCATATGACCCCCTATGAGCAAGCACTTTGGCGACAGTGGGAAGGAAAAACTCCCTTTTAACAGGAAGAAACCTCCGGCAGAACCAGGCTCAGGGAGGGGCGGGGCCATCTGCTACGACCGGTTGGGGTGAGAGAAGGAAGACAGGATAAAGACATGCTGTG
Organism: Maylandia zebra; assembly: GCF_041146795.1. Classification (NCBI taxonomy): domain Eukaryota; kingdom Metazoa; phylum Chordata; class Actinopteri; order Cichliformes; family Cichlidae; genus Maylandia; species Maylandia zebra. Next base: position 3,440,469 of record NC_135176.1, on the reverse strand, counting down.
GAAGAGAGACAGAGGTTAATAACAGATATGATTCAATGCAGAGAGGTCTGCTAACACATAGTGAGTGAGAAAGGTGACTGGAAAGGAAAAACTCAATGCATCATGGGAATCCCCCGGCAGTTTTAAGCCTAATCTTAAAAGTAGAGATAGTGTCTGTCTCCTGAATCCAAACTGGAAGCTGGTTCCACAGAAGAGGGGCCTGAAAACTGAAGGCTCTGCCTCCCATTCTACTTTTAAATACTCTAGGAACAACAAGTAGGCCTGCAGAGCGAGAGCGAAGTGCTCTAATAGGGTGATATGGTACTACAAGGTCATTAAGATAAGATGGGGCCTGATTATTTAAGACCTTGTATGTGAGGAGCAGGATTTTGAATTCAATTCTGGATTTAACGGGAAGCCAATGAAGGGAAGCCAAAACAGGAGAAATCTGCTCTCTCTTTCTAGTCCCTGTCAGTACTCTTGCTGCAGCATTTTGGATTAGCTGAAGGCTTTTCAGTGAGTTTTTAGGACATCCTGATAATAATGAATTACAGTCGTCCAGCCTGGAAGTAATAAATGCATGAACTAGTTTTTCAGCGTCACTCTGAGACAGGATATTTCTAACTTTAGAGATGTTGCACAAATGGAAGAACGCAGTCTTACATATTTGTTTAATATGTGCGTTGAAGGACATATCCTGGTCAAAAATGATTCCAAGGTTCCTCACAGCGTTACTGGAGGCCAAGGTAATGCCATCCAGAGTAAGAATCTGGTTAGATACCATATTTCTAAGATTTTCAGGGCCGAGTACAATAACCTCAGTTTTATCTGAATTAAGAAGCAGAAAGTTAGCGGCCATCCAGGTCTTTATGTCTTTAAGACGTTCCTGCAGTTTAACTAATTGGTGTGTGTTATCTGGCTTCATGGACAGATAGAGCTGGGTGTCATCTGCATAGCAGTGAAAATGTATGCTATGTCTTCTAATGATGCTGCCTAAGGGAAGCATGTATAATGTAAACAGAATTGGTCCTAGCACTGAACCCTGTGGAACTCCATAATTAACCTCAGTGTGTGAAGAGGACTCTCCATTTACAAACTGGAGTCTATTAGATAAATATGATACAAACCACTGCAGCACAGTACCTGTAATACCTACAGCATGTTCTAATCGCTCTAATAGGATATTATGGTCGACAGTATCGAATGCTGCACTGAGGTCTAGCAGGACAAGCACAGAGATGAGTCCACTGTCAGAGGCCATAAGAAGATCATTTGTAACCTTCACTAAAGCTGTTTCTGTGCTGTGATGAGCTCTGAAACCTGACTGAAACTCTTCAAATAAACCATTCCTCTGCAGATGATCTGTTAGCTGTTTGACAACTACTCTTTCAAGGACTTTTGATATGAAAGGAAGGTTGGAGATTGGCATGTAATTAGCTAACACTGCTGGGTCTAGAGATGCTTTTTGAGTAAAGGTTTAACTACAGCTAGCTTGAAGGCCTGTGGTCCATAGCTGATTATTAGAGATAGGTTGATCATATTTAAGATCGAAGAATTAATTAATGGCAGGACTTCTTTGAGCAGTTTTGTAGGAATGGGGTCTAAAAGACACGTTGATGGTTTGGAGGAAGTAATTATTGAAGTTAACTCAGAAAGATCAATTAGAGAAAAAGAGTCTAACTTAACATCAATGGTACTAAGAGTAGCTGTAGATAATATTACATCTGTGGGATGATTATGGGTAATTTTTTCTCTAATGATAAAAATTTTATTCGTGAAGAAGTTCATGAAGTCATTACTAGTTAACGTTAAAGGGATTGTTGGCTCAAAAGAGCTCTGACTCTTTGTCAGCCTGGCTACAGTGCTGAAGAGAAACCTGGGGTTGTTCTTATTTTCTTCAATCAGTGACGAATAGTAAGATGTTCTGGCTTTGCGGAGGGCTTTCTTATAAAGCAGCAAACTATTTCTCCAGGCTAAATGATGATCCTCTAAATTTGTGACACGCCATTTCCTCTCCAGATTACGAGTCATCTGCTTTAGGCTACGTGTTTGAGAATTATACCACGGAGTCAGGTACTTCTGATTAGAGACCTTAGTTTTCACAGGAGCTACAGTATCCAGAGTCGTACGTAGTGAGGAGGTGAAATTATTAACAAGATAATCGACCTCTGTTGGAGTAGCATTCAGATAGCTGCTCTGCTCTGTGTTGGTACAGGGCATAGAAGATGATAACAGTGGGTGGATTATATTCTTAAACTTAGTTACAGCGCTTTCAGAGAGACATCTACTGTGATAAAGTCTACTCTCCACTGCTGTGTAATCAATTATTGTAAATGTAAATGTTATCAGGAAATGATCAGACAGGAGAGGGTTTTCAGGAAACACTGTTAAATGTTCAGTTTCTATGCCATATGTTCAAACAAGATCTAGAGTGTGATTAAAGTGGTGGGTGGGTTCTTAGGCCATATGTAAATAACAAAATAACTTTATAACTTAAAGCAAAATTGTGAAACGTAAAGTCCGAAGTCTTTATATTAAGGGCCACCAGTCAAACAATACTGTTCGGTCTGGGTCTAAATAGAGCTCGTTGCGTGTGACGTCTTCTTTTGCGCATGCGGGCTTTGAGGGTTCACACTAGAGCGCGTTTGCTGTCACATTTTATTTGTAGTGTGAACAACCAGACAAAAAAATCGGATTTGATCAAAAAATCAGAATTGAGCATTAAGACCTGCAGTGTGAACGTAGCCTAAGAGAGTGTGATGGCAGATGTTGCTGAGGTGTGTCTGCTGTGTTGAAAATACAACGCCAAACACTTTGAACCATTTATTTTTACCTGGCTGCTTTAAACAGACATACTAAAGGAGATAATAAAGAACATACTAAGTGCTTAATGATTTGTTTTTCTCTCTGCCACCCAGACACTTCATTCAGTTAGCTAGTTGACTGCAACCTATGTCTCTGTGTGTTCAGTAATTAATAATTGTTATGAGTAATTAACAATGCGATCACTCTGTCGTGTACATCTCTCACCTTGGAGGCACAAATACATAGTGTATGAAGCTGCAGGTCTTCAATAAGCTGGAAGCACAAATACATCTTCAGATCCATGAATGTTTTCTCAAAGAAGGATTAGGCTCACTGGTGCGTGTCATTAATAATGAAATGTGAAAAAAGCTGATGTCAAGATTAAAAGTGTGTGTCATGTTTTTGTCACATAAGACTGGATTTGAGGCTGCTTTTTATTTCACATGAGATCCATTCGGGTAGATTGTTGGAGGGTGTGACTGAAATCAAAGGCCTGCTCCTCATGCTGGAAGCGCAACAGCTGGCAAATCTGGATACACATATCAATCACTCCAGGAGGCAGACTGTCATAACTAGCACAGCACAGCACGTTTAGGTCCATAAAGCTCATTAAAAAATCTCCATAATTTTTCCAAATACTGTTTATTTTGCTGCTTCATTAAATCAACAGTATTACTGGATTACAGTTGTGATTTCCACTTTGTCATTTGTTTTCTTGCCTGTGTTTGTCTCGAAACCCTAAAGAAAAACTTAGATCAGCCAACTGATCTGGCAGCACAGGCCAAAAGGCTCCCTGACACCCATTAGCTCAGCCTCAGTTGTTCCAGAGGACAGTTTGAAATGTGTCTGCTCGTACTGATGTTCAAAACATAATATTGTCTGTAAGTCAACCTTCCCCCCAATGTCTAATTGGATGGACCCGCATTGAATACACTCTTTTATTTTGCTGACTTGTTAATTCACTCCGTTCAGCTCACTCTACAGTGACAAAAAAAAATTGACTTAATAAGAAACAGAGAATCAGTAAAAGCACGAGTGTGAACAGCTGCTCTGAGAAGTTTGTTTGGACTGTTATCAGTTGGAGATGAGAATTCCAGTTGAAGTTAATAAAGGAAAACTAAATTAGATAAATCAGAGGAACTGGTTTAATAATCAAAACAAATAATTAACAAGAAAATAACAAGAAAATAAAACTAGATTTTAAATAGCAGCTTATTTCTAGGCTAGCGTTGGATTGGATGATCGTAAAAGGGGTTCCCAACCAAAAAGTGACAGTGCTTGTTGACCTAAACACATATAACATTTCACTCGCTGGGCCCACGTCCTCATTTTAGGTTTGACAGTGTTTTAGTAGGTAAAGGTGAACGCTTGGATGTGAATTGAGCTGCGCTTTGGAGAAGGCCTCGAAGGGGACTGGCGACGGCTCCCGGGCCTGGCAGATCCCCGTGTACTAAATAGAACTGAAGAAGTTAAGGAATTGAAAACAAGGAAGGAGGGAGGGAGGGGCACGTAAAGGAGAATGAACAGCTTGCAGAACTGGGGGAACCTAGATAGATGACAACCAGAAGGAGCGTGTTCGATGGTCCTGCTCCTGAAATTCTGAAACATATTCTCCTATAAAAAACTTTGTTACAACGGCACCTGTCAAGTGAACACCCACTTCTTGAAGGTGATTTGCTGGAAGAGGAAAAAGACAGCGACAGAACGACCCTGGCTCAGAGCATCATCAAAACAACAGGTGTTCTGGACCGGCCCCTTTATATGGTGGTTTGCATCTAAACCATACTAAGGAAGAAGCACCGAGATGGTGACAGCATCGTGTGCATCCACACGACTGAGGTTTGTTGATCTGATGCATCATTAACCTTCACATGAGTATAAGATTTGAAAAAGGAATATCTCATAGTGTGATGAACTATGATGATAGTGATGAACCCACAGAGAACCTGCAGCTGATGATCAGAGATTTCTGGAACTGGTAAGCAGATTGATAGGCTCCGGCCCATCTGGTCGACCCCAAAGATCGACCTGGCAACGAAGATTCGTCTGCTCAACTCCATCGTTATACCCATGCTGGTAAGACATAGAAAACATCAGTGAAAATCGGCAAAAGACTCAACATGACTCAACAGCGACGGCTAAGCAGGATCCTGCGGGTCTCTTACCGGGACCATGTCACTGCCACACGTCCCCTCCATGACACTGTGCCTGAGTGGCGTACGTGCTTTGGAGGTCACATTCTGCACCAACTCCCGCATCGACTGCCCAAGATTGCCATCATGTGGAACCCACCCCACGGAAAAATGCAAACCTGAACAACATGATGAGGACTTTCATCGATGATGAATGCACTTTTGGTCAGCTGCAGCTGCTTCAGTGCCGAACGGTGCAGGAGGACCTAAGTCTAAGTCTAAGTAAGCAGATTGATAACAACAGCTCAGTATTTTTTGCTGTGTTGGTTATTGCACTGCTTTCAGACAAACATGAGCTCTGCTGCTATTTTGCTAGATTCCAGCTAAGTTGGTGGCACCTATATTTAAAGTCACTGACTGATTTGTTAACCCTAATTACATAAACATTAAAAGAGGAAAAATGGATGCATCTGTATTATTGCATCACATCAACATGACTCATTACTAATTAAGTACTATACATGTTTGTTGTCCTGTTACAGGTCTCACCACTTCAGTGTAACTCCTGATGTTTTCATGATTCATCTTTCCAGCATTTGCATTTGAGTGTTTGTAATTGGTGATGTGGACAGCTGGGTAATTGCATGTCATTCACCTGAGGAAGAGATGACAGCCGGATGCCCTATGTGCAGAAGGCAAGTGAACTGGGGCAGTGTGATGCCGTGGACATGCGGCTGGGTTCTGGCACTGAAGTAAAAGTTATTTTCACACAGGCTACTTTCTCTGTTGCAGACCATGTACACCACTTCATGGCAGCAGTATTCCCTGCAGGAAGCGGCCTCTTTTAGCAGAATATTGCACCATGTCACACTGCAAAGTGTGCAGCTTACACAACCTGAACTCCCCAAAACTCTAGATGCCTTATCTCACAGACACTTTGAGAGATTTTGTGGAGTTCATGTCTCGAAGAGTATCCAAAATAAATAAACTCTGTGCAATTTTGCATTATTACATTACTTCTAATTAGAAGGTAATGACTCCAAAACTGTGAATGTTACACTGCATAAACGCCTTTTTTAGGGAAACCACATTTTGTGCATAGTCCAGCAGCGTGACTCTGCAATAGTGTAGTACACTTTTTGTAACATAACGTGCAATTTAGCTCAGTGGGTGAGGAGGTGACTATTACTGCATGGCCAAAATGTAGCACCACAGGTTCAAGTCTGATACACAGCCTTTTTCTGTGTATCTTTCCTCTTTCTCCCTACTGTTGAGTTTGTCTTGTCGGGTCAACTATCCAATAAAAACAAAAACACCCAAATAATAATAATAAAAAAACTAATTTGGAGATGTATATATATATATATATATATATATATATATATATATATGTGTGTGTGTGTGTGTGTGTGTGTGTGTGTGTGTGTGTGTGTGTGTGTGTGTGTGTGTATATATATATTGAACTGTTGCACCTTTACCACACTGTAAATAAATCCACTGTCTTCTCCAAAAGGAGTCCTGCATACGAGTCCTGTTTCTGCTGCTATCTTGGAAATTTTGAGCCAGAATAAGATGATCAGGTAACACCGACACACCTATTTAGCATCCATCAATTATAAGGATGCAATGACATTTTAGAGACTTTAATATAGTGTACAAAGACTACTGTGATGCACAAAGGCCATTGATTTTTGGTGTTGGGTTCTGTAAATGAGTCTGGTCATGCATAATCAGAGTCATGGAGAGTATTTGTGATTTATTATTGTTGACAGCATGTTGAGAATACCAATATCTTTGTGTATAAACCACATTTTTACAGACAAATCTAGAGGTCTGCTTTGAAAACACTGATGCGCCTTGTTCAGTCTGATCTCTCTATCCTCCTTTCAGAAACGAGCTACACCAGCTCCGTGGAGGAATGCACTTTTCAGAGAATCAGTATTAATGGACTGCATTGCATTGTCTCTCTTGACTGCCTGATGCTCAGAAAAACTTGAAACCTGATGTAGAATATTTGAAGGCCAAGAGCAGTGCCAAGTTTTAGGACAAACATCCAGAGGCTGCTGAGAGATAATGGCCTGTTGTTTGTTGCCTTGTTTGCTGCCATATTCCCCAGCATCCGACCTCCCTCTTTATTGTTTTTTTTTTATGCGGGGGATAAAGCAGCAGGAGCTACGGGATGCAAAAACCACAAAAGTAAATAAATAATAAGATCTTCAGATTCTCTCGGTGTAAGTTCAAGTATAATCTTCCGGCTAGACTTGTAACACAACGCTTTATGATAATGTCTGAATCATCACTCTGATGTCCCAGTTTACTCTGGTAAAAAAAAAAGGAAAAAAAGCCAGAGAAGACACAAGCCCTTCTGCCTGAGTGCCCTTTTACTCTTAATTCCCGTCAGCACTCCACCAGCATGAGTAAAAGGTTAGGATGACCTGCATTAGAGAAGAGGTACGCCTGCATTACTAACAAAAAACCTTACATACAGACAAAAACAAGGTCAGTAGAAATTTAAGAGGTGCCACTTTAACTAAGTTTCAGGCATAAATCATGGTTAATGTGTTAATTGCAGCATAGCATTATTCATCCTCACATTCCAACTTCCTGACTTCAAAGTGACCTCTCTCCTGCAGCACTTTCTGAAAGGTTCTAAACAAATTTCTGCTCCATGCAGACACCACAGATGGTGCTAGGAACATTTGGCTTCTTACCTCAGAAGGTAAATGATTAATTCTTCATCTTAACAATGATGGCAGTGATGTAGTGTTCAAAGTTCAACAACCTGGCACTTACTCTAGTTGCTGCCCCAGTGCTGTAACTATCTGGGAGAAGTAATGGGTTCTTTGTTGAGTTTTGAATTTAAAAAGTAGTCATTCCACGTTGTTGTAATGTGTAGTCCTACTTCACACGTAACGAAAACAAATACTGTATATACAAAGTAGGGCTGGGTATCGTCACCGATTTCTAGAATCGATTCGATTCCGATTCACGAGGTCCCGAATCGATTCGATCCAGGATTCGATTCAATTCGATTTGATTCAATTCGATTTGAATCTGGGAAATTTTGCGTCAGACACTCAGAAATATTATAATTCAGATCAGTACATTTACATATTTTTGTATCTATAAAAAGGAAGCTGACACTTTCCAGACTTTATTAAAGGAGTGAGCATCACAGCAGATGCCTTTGTGTCAAAGCAGCTGAAGATAAAACACAGAAAAACATGAAGGTGATTTTCCTGGCCTGGATTTTATAAAAATATTCTGCAGTACATCAAAAACGAAAGAAAACCATTAATCAACTTATGAACATTACCTCTGACGTTACAGCGGTTTTATTAGAGACACGGTTAAGCGTTTTGCATTTTGCATAATGTTAAAAAGTTTACATTTGTTCAGAAGCCTATTGAATGGCAGAAATTAGGTTTTCTTTTCAGAAGTAAGTAAAAGAAAAAAAAACAGCGGCCGACAGCGCTGTAAACAACGGTAGACTTGTGTGTAACAAGCAAGCGAATAATGCAGAAAACAGATTTTTAGACGGGAAACTGTTATTGAAGTACAGAGAGAGAGAGAGAGAGAGAGCTCTGCATGAAGTGTGATTTTATCATGGTGGAAGCAAAACAGCAAAAGTCAGAGGGAATTCATGACGATGTTTTTGTGAAGCGTAGGTTGGATCTTCTTTTGCTGCTGGTTCGGTCAATATTGTTTGGAGAGAGATCAAACTAACAGCTTTAGAATCAGTGCAAAAAGGGCGTAAACACAAAGCGCGGACCCGCCGAAACTTCAGAATCAGCGAGCTGTCGGCTTTCAGCCCCGACCGTGTCCGTGCCGTCGGGTGAGTGACATCTCACTGATTCTGATCCGTCGGCGGGTCCGCGCTTTGTGTTTACGTCTTTGTGCAGAATCCGTGTACCTGCTCTCATTTACTGTTTTAAATGTTTGGTGGTTGTTGAAATTTGGTGAGGTTTAACCTGAGATTCTGGCGTAAATAAATTTATATTAAACAATCAATTCAGGATTTTAATGAATCGATATCACGTTATCCAAGCCAGAATCGATTTTAATCGATTTTAATCGATTATCAAAACCCACCCCTAATACAAAGGTATCCTCTTAAAAATTAGCTTGTTTTAGCTAAGCTAAGTTTTAGCTTACCTTAGCAATGCAGCTGCACTTTAGGGAAATGCCCCCAAAAAAGAATGCTAAGATGGTGCTCTTCACATATCATCACAATAGCTTAGTGTGTTAGCGTGCTATCCATCCATCCATCCGCTTATCCTTTTCAGGGTCGCGGGGGGCGCTGGCGCCTATCCCAGCTGTCATAGGGCGAGAGGCGGGGTACACCATGGACAGGTCGCCAGTATGTCGCAGGGCCAACACACAGGGACAGACAGACACTCACACATTCACACCTAGTGACAATTTGGATTATCCAATTAACCTATCCCCACAAGCTGCATGTCTTTGGGAGGAAGCCGGAGTACCCGGAGGGAACCCACACAAACACGGGGAGAACATGCAAACTCCACACAGAAAGACCCCGGCCTGATGTTGGAATTGAACTCAGGACCTTCTTGCTGTGTGGCAACAGTGCTAACCACTGTGCCACCGCGCTGCCTGTGTTAGCGTGCTAAATATTCCTAAATTAAGGTGTTAGCATGCTAACTATCTGAGTGGAAAAGACAGGCCCACATATCTGTTTATTAATGTAGCTGTCTAACAAAATACTACACTAAAACACTTACCAAAAATTTTAAATGCAAACTTGTATGGTCTGTACTTCACAGAAAGCAACATTATTCATGACACAGTTCCATTAATAATTCAATTCAGTTTTATTTACAAAGTGTTGAATCACAACAACAGTTGTCTCAATGCGCTTTGTGTTGTAAGGTAAAGATAGAAAAACAAAGCTTACAAAGACAATAAATAATAAAATAATAATCCAGTAATTACATAAAGTAGCTATAAAAATTAACAAAAGTTGCTCATTTAAAAAATAAATCTGTGGATGGATAGATGGTAAAATCATTCACCGTCATTTCCAGAGCTAATGTTACACAAAATGCTTAACAGTTACCAGGTGACGTTGATGACATGCATGCACAGTGTGAAACATGGACGTAGCATCCAGACTGGAAAAATCGAAACTAATGTCGAGGCACCTAAAAAGCTGCAATCTGTGAGAAGCCCTCTACAAAAAGACACAGAGTCCTGGGTTTAAAGCTGATACTTGACTGCTAACTCATGATGTTAAGTTGTCCACCATTTTGTAAGTGTTAAAATGTAAGATCAGGTAAAGTGTTCAAAATTGTGCCTTTTGAAAGATGTTGGGTGCAGCACTGAGACACAACTTTTACTTCTCTCTTTGCATGGCACAGCTCAGCGAGCAGTGAGGGAGTGTTTACAGACAAACACGAGTTGGTCTACAGGCAACTGGTGCAAACTGCTCGTAACCAAAGCAAACGCTGGGAGGTTTTTGTGCAGCAGCAGTCAGGGAACACATATATTTCCCTAGCAACCGGTGGTTGTGTCTCATCCAATAAGGTGTACAACTCTAAAGCAGTGTGTGATTGATGTCACATGAACAGAAGTCAATAGAGAAACAGCTGTCTGACCTGATCACTCTAAACACGTTCATGGACTCACTCACTCTAGAAAATAGACAAAATGAGTTCATAAATCTAAGTCGTGTTTAAAAATGGAGGATTATCTGTGCTATGAAACTGTATGCTTATTGGCTAATGAGTTATCAATGACGAGTAGGTGATTTCACACTCACACCCAGCTTTTTTTACAACCAAACAAACAGTGATGCTGCAGTAGATCCATTCATCTTTTATACTATTTATGACATCGGCCCCAAACCTTTTTAGTGCCACGGACTGGTTTATGTCTGACAATATATTCACAGACCTGCCTTTAAGGTGTCACTGATAAATACAACAAAATAAAACCAGTACCGGTACCAAGAAAAAGAAGATTTATTCATAACACACAGGAAAAGACCCGGGGAAATCGAGTTAACGATATTTTCCTCTATAAACTTTAGCTGACTTTTACAGTGGCCTATTTTGTTAATGGCATGAGTTCTATCAAAAAAATTTCTCCCCTTTAGCATTTGGCATTTCCCCAACAATATAATGTACTGCCATAATCTACACCCAGTCAATAAAACAAAATTTTCTTAAAGCAAACATCAGCAACCCAAAATCAGCAGCCAAAGGATTAAGTCTGCAAAGCATCCCCTTTCTCTCCCCAACAGAGTCAATTGTTTGCCCCCCTTTATTCGTGCTAACCCTCATTCACTCATTCACACGCATTCACTCAAAAGAAAAACAATTGTCTATTATTTTTGGTCTGGATTGACACGCGGCAATCCTTCTAGACCGGAACTCCAGGTTCCCACAGGTGGCCTTCTCCTCAGCCAGTTGTAATCTGGAAAAGGTCACCGTATATTTGCTCTCCCGAAAAATTTTTTAGCGCTGTTAATTCAATCTTGCAGTCCTGCCTACAAAAAATGAGAAAAAAGAGAGCTGATTATTAGCTCATCAAAACAGGTTTTCTCTAAGTGCACTGTTACAATTTTAAAGGGCCCAATTCTAGACATGTCCATGTTTACTAAAACTCCCTCTTTTTAAAATAAGAAAACAACCCAAACCTCACTGACACAATCAACCCATCACTCAAACAACAACCCCAAAGATCTACCTTAGGAGGTAGAGCCATCAGAAGGTTGGTTATCAAAAGTATCCTCGATAGAGTTGCTCAGAGTTGTTCCCAATGTGCTCATCTGTGTGTGAATGTTATATAGAGAGCACTCTGAGTGCTCGCAGAGTGGAAAGGCGGTCAAGTAAGAACCAGTCCATTTACCATGCTAAAATGTGTTTATGTGAGAAACTCATAGATGGCTTCTTTTCTTTTTTGGCTAATCCTACTACTATTACAGTCAAACAATGCATTTCTTTGACAAGGGACTCCAAGAGCTGTCTGACTCACTTTACAGTTGAGTCCTTAGTGAGAAATGAGAGAGGTGACAGGAACACCAAAGAAGCATTACCTAAACTCTTAAATGACGGGTTTACTGCATCATGTTGGGGACAGAGGGAAAATCAGCAGGACACCATGACAGGAAATGTTGGGCTTATTGTTGAATTCACTGGGATTCATCTTCTGAAATATTTCAGTTTCCATTATCTGTCAACACATTATTCTCATTCAGGCTTGCTGCAGATATCAGATGCACAGTATAACTTTCAGTGTGTCTTCTGTGGAGTGATTCGGGGTGTGATCCAACTTTGAACAACTGTTCACTTTACTTCTTTGAGTAAATACTCAGTAATCTGCAAAGTGACGGCTCACTTCATTTTCTCCTGCTGTGCTGATTGAGCGCTGATTCCCAGACAGTCCCAGCACTCCCTGCTCTCGCAAACACATCAGTGATGAGACGCAAAGTTAATGATATACATCTTTATAAGAGTATACACACAACATCAGACTGAAGAAGAGGGCGAGCTCGTTGGGAGGGTGTTTGCATAAAGAGGCATACTGAACCCAGCTGCAGTGACAAACAAACCCATTGCAGTCGGTCACGATTTAAAAAGGTGCATTACCGTCACCTGCTGGCAGATCACTGTGAGGAAGAGCAATGACAGGCTAACAGCGTGGCAGCAAGAAGAGCTTGTTCTTCTTCTGAACTTGTAAACACAGCGGTTCTGCACATTAACTTAATTTACATCTTTAAGCTTTTTGTGGTCGCTCAATTCTTCCCACAGCTGGGAACAATCCCAGCATGCTTGTTTACTCTCTGACACATTTAAAGCTAAAATGTGTTGCATGTCTTTTGTATGAACATCATAAAAGGAGCTGCAACAGCACCGCGAGTTGAATTAAGGAGGAGCACAGCGGGTTGACAAAACGTCTTTTGTCAACTTCTAAGTTAGAAAAGTCATCTTAGAGCCGAGTCTGCCTGGGCTGACAAGCTACAATGACAAGCTGAAGCCCAGTGATGACTTTCCCCCATACCTTACCTTCTTCAAAGAACCAAAGAGAACCAAAAATTCCTTCCGAACATCCAATAAAAGAAAATTAAGAAAAGTCCAACCAAAACACAGCGGGGGCCTGTGCTATTCAAGATATCCTCATATTTATCTGGGTTAGCTTACCTTTATGCTTCATCCATCAGTGGTGAACCAGGGAAGGTTCGCCACAGCTCTAAGTTTCCTTGTGGCTCCCAGTGTAGTTTACTGGAGTCTCAACGTCTTAGAAATGGTTTGTAACCCTTGATCAATGCAAGAGAGATACATGCATAGTCATAGCTTGCTGTCTTCCCCATGAATGAGGTTAGTTCGGGAAACAATGGCACCTGGACTGATGTACGATATGGTCTGTCTTATTTTGGAAAAACCTCCAAATTGAATGAAAGCATGACTGAGGACCTGTCATTTTAGGAGCTTGGAAGAGCATTCTGTGCTCCCATTTGTCAGTTGTCATATGAGGCCAGTCTCCAATATCTGGCATGTCCTCTATCGGCCGTTTTTTCAGAACATACTCTGGCTACTGGTGTGGAATGAACTCATGGCAGACCTCTCATTTGCATAGCACGAACAAAATGCAGAAATAAACTGGACCGAGGACATAAACAGAGAGAAAAAGGAAAAAATAAATAAAACAATAACTAAGACAGAAAACTGAGATATTAGAGGGATTATATCATCAGTTCTTGTCCTGTCTTTGTGAGTGAATGTGGCGTTTTTAAGGTTACAGTAGTGTTGCTGGGTTTGATAAGATAAGATAAGATAAGATAAGATAAGATAAGATAAGATAAGATAAGATAAGATAAGATAAGATAAGATAAGATAAGACTTTATTGATCCCACAACGGGGAAATTTTTGCTCAGGTACAGATATCGGAAGGAAATACAAAAATACAAATAAGTACAATCAGTGAAAAAAGTAAGATAATACACTATATATAATGGTAGCACACACAGTATGTGAGTATGGTTGGAAATATGGAAGACATAAACTATATAGCTTGACATAACTATTGTACCACTACTATTCCTATTTATAGACATGTACACACACACATGTACACACTAAATATACATATACATACATATATACCTGCACATGTCCGTACACATGGAAGGTCCATTATGCATGAAGTGGTGACCGTGGATGTTCACAGTGTCCAGTGACTTATGACATCGTGAATGAGGAGTTATAGAGTCTAACTGCTGTTGGGATGAATGATCTGTGAAAGCGCTCCTTCCTGCAGCGAGGGTGTTTCAGTCTCTGACTAAAGGAGCTGCTCAGCCCACTCACATACTCATGCAGTGGGTGATGTGGGTTGTTCATGATGGATGTCAGCTTTACTAACACCCTCCTCTCGCCAACCACCTCCACAGACTCCAGGGGACGTCCCAGCACAGAGCTAGACCGCCGCACCAGTTTGTCATTATATTGAGCCTGTCATTATCACTCCTTATTACATAAATGAATCTTCTTCCTTTAAACTAGAGCATCTCTAGTTTGGTCATGTTAAATACTACTACAACTGTAATACTGTTATTATTACAGTTTCTGCCTTGAAAAGTGTGCCACAAGATGGTGCCAGAGCTCTCTGCAGACAGCAATGCAGGTCTATCACTCAATCAGCTGGCAGTGCAATGTTCACAACACTCAGGCCTGAGCGATAACACCACTGACTCTGTGTTATGATACCGATGACCGCTATTTGAAGCTGAGGAACATCCGATATGGAAATTTAGCATGCCTGACAACTGAAATGCCTTCTGCGAGGTTTGCAGACTATACATGTGTTCAGTGAGTACAGAGGTCTGCAGTGTGAGGAGCTGTCAGTCACATTCTCTGCCAGAGAAGACGTGATCATCTTCACACTGAATCTCGATGATAAAGCGCCTCCTTAACACACCGAGAACACAGCAGCTCTGTGTTATCTGTTCCAGCCGCTAATTCTGACACAAGTCTGTCCTCTCATTCAGTCGTTCACATCAGACGGAGCCGCAGTGCTGTACCCTCCGTCTCTGCACTGATGGATGAGCGTCTGACAGGCTGTAGTCTGAGAAGCAGCAGCAGTAACGCTGCGTGCAGGCACCAGTGAGCCTGTGAGGGACAGAAACATCTGTATATTCGAGCTTTCTACTCCTGCGGCGTGCTGCTCGGTGCGCGTGGCAGGACAGGAGGTGGTACACGCTCGCCTGGCTGCGTGGCGAGCCGTGGCCACCATCATTGTTGTGTGAGACTGTGAAATAAAGATGAATCAATACACTGCAGAGATACACTGTCTATAGAACATGCACATATAGGGATGTGACACACATGTGGACATATACATGTGTATGTGTGTCTTTAGTGCAGGAGTCTGTAGGAGTTTGCTGGCCTAAAACAAATGTTGTGATTTTATTCTCTTCTTGGTTGTTGCGGTCGTGGTTTTCACATCATTTTCAATCACAGGTCATTTTCCATCTTAGTAAAGCTGCCTTTTAGAGAGTGAAGCAGGAAAGAAAAGAATGGAAAAAATGAATGGATCAAATGGATTAAAATCAATTTTGTCGATTTATTTAAAAAAACAAAAATGGCCTCTATGAGGTGTCCCGTTCCTCCCTGGAGCTGCCTCAGTACCAGGCTGTATACATACATGAATAAAAGATTGCTTACTGCAGCACAGGAGAGGCAGGCCAGTGTTACGAACATCAAAGTGGAACAGTTGTTGCGCTTCGTGACATTTTGTAGAGTTTACCGTTTGAAGGATGCTATTTATTCTGAATGCTATATGCTCTGATTTCAATATGCAGAAGTGAAAATCTCACTTTGCCAGACTTTTTCAGGTCTGGCTCTGACCTGGTGATGGGACGCAGAAAGCCTTCATTTCCACACGTGTCTGCTCCACAGAGCCCAGGGTGGCTCATTTCGGTTTCTGAACTCAGGAGTGCCACTCAAGCAGAAACTGCCTAAGGCTTTAGGAATGAAATGAAATACAAAATGAGATGCTATAATGTTGTTTTATTGTGTTCTTTATATCACAGTGTGAAAAAAGGCTTGTTCAGTAGAACCAAATTAAAAAATAAATAATAATAATAATAAAAGTCATTTATTTTTATTTATGTATTTGTATTATACCTGCTAGCAGCTTTGTAAGGCTGTGTACTGACAGTGTTCAGCAGGTATAATAATGTTGGCAGACATTTGTTTGCGTCTGATGTGTGTCATTAGACTTCTTTTCTCCATTTTTGCTTTATTCTTCTAATGCACTGTATTTTAGGTGAGACAATATTTCTTACTCTTTAATATCTATTTGATACGGAAAGATATATCTACTGTATATATAGCATTTATGTTCAGTGTTGTTTAGCCTGTGGAATAAACAACACTAGATAACAAAAGCAGTGCTGTTTAAGAGCTGTTAGCTGCTCCGCCAGAGATACAATATCACTCAGTGCCTTCATTTTAAATAAAACTGTTTGAGGCCCAAAGAGGTCAGTGTAGCTGATATTTCATATGAAAGCAGGAAGCTCCATGTCTGAAAAAATAAATAGAAATCTGAGAAGTAGAACTTTGTTTTTCTCCCTGCCTCATTAATCATCCTAATCACCACACAACCCCTCTGATTTACCCCGTGATCCGGAAATGGCACTAAACTACCTGTAAACATGGCTGCAGCGGCGATGTGCCCCTCACACACTGACACAACAGCACTAACAGTCTACTATGTGTCTCATGTGAAAGTCTCAGGTTTTCATGATGCTGGTGCTCTGTTGAAAGTTCATGAACATGGATAACTTCAAAATCTTAGCAGCTGTGTGTTTTTTAAGCTAATTCACTGAGTATAATAAATGTCAACCATTTGCTTGCACCACAGGAAAACTCAGGGATCACTAAAGTTAGTATGAGTTATACTCCGGGGAAGCTGTGGGGAGGCACGCTGAAAGCACTGCTGCAAAAGTGGCACAAAGAAAGATTTGAAACTGTGTCTTCCAGTGATTGTGGCAATAATTATATTATTTACAGGAGTTTTGTAATCCCGCTCCTTAAGGGGGAAATAACTGTGTAAATGAAAATAATAATAAAAATAAATAAAAAGAGTCTGAGCAGTCACTTTGGAAACAATACACAAAAACTGAAAACCATCAGAAAACTCCAAAACAAACTTTTTCAGAAGAAAATGTTGTGTTGTTTACTCTGCTGCATTTATTTGATCGCCTGACTTCTTTTTTAAAAAATCATAATTTTTGCTTGTTAGAAACTGTGCCTCATTTTAATTTATCCATCAGTGTGTTTTACACGAGTAAAGCTGAAAGATGGTAATTTAGGTTCGTTTTCATGCAAAGGAAATTCCACCTTGTCAATTGTGATCATTGGATGTCCTTTCAATCATAATATTAGATTTTTAAAAAATATCGTAAATTATAGTTTGTTTGTTTGTGCACTGTGTATCTTCTGTGGAAATGAGCCGCCTGAATTGCTGCATCATCGCTTGATATTACTCAGTCCTCCTACCACTATAAAGTGGGTGGATTCATCATCTGAGCATAGATGCTCATGAATATAGTTTTGCAAACGAAGAGTTTGTGTGTTTTCGACCTCATTAGCAACATCTGAGAATTTTTTAACCCCTCAGTCTGAGTGTGAGAATCCCCGAGGCCACTTCCACAGACACAGTCAGAGGATTGTGATCGCATGCACAAGCATGTTTGTGTGACTCATCATCACAAATCAAAGTTGCGTTTGCGCTGAGCGGGCCTCGGATTCTCAGGCTCAGCTTTTCCGACCCGTGACCCGATCAGCATCGTGCACATGCAGAGGAGTGCTGCGCACGAAGCGACGTCAACTTCACCCGTGACTGAGGAGATGGCCGGTCGGAATAAAGGCTGCTGTGAGGCTGCAGTGACGCGGCGATTGCAGCTGTGTGTAAAGTAAGCTCCTTCACATGTGCGCTTGATTAGGGAGTTCATGTTTTACAGCGAGCCAAACATAGAAATGTAAACCACAAATGACAAATCCAGAAAGCTCAATGCGCTCGTGTTTTTGTCTCTTTTCATGTCAGGAAAAAAAGCAGAGAGAGAGAGACAGAGGTCATGCAGTTCTTTGGGTTTATTTTAGGTGGATGTATCACTTCGCTCCCCCCACTTACCATATTTCATAGTTGCTGACACTCGGGAGGCGCAATCGACATGTATGACTGAAACTCATTTCCCATGAAGCATTTATGACCCCAAAGCACGAAGCTCTGATTTACTACTTAACCCTTAAGACCTGAATGCAGCATCTCTGCCGAGAAGGGAATCTTTTTACCTGTGCTGGTTTTCATGGTTTATTAATAAAGAACCAGAGATTTATTTTACCCTAAAATTCGACTTAATAAGTGAATCATTAACAAAATAATATTGTTTTTCCAAGATGATGTTATGGCTTTTTTGTTAAGTGCATTTATGTGTGTGCTGTTTCACACACTCAAAAGATGTTAAAATGATAAAAAAAAAAAAAAAACATCATCAGCAAATGAATCTAAAATGATCAATAAATGTGTTTCAAACCTTGGAGGGCCACTTACCGTGCCAGATCTCTTCCTGAGCTTCCAGCTGCAGCTGCTGGCTTTCATCAGCCAGTAGAGTTTGTCCAGAGTATAAATGAGCACTTCATTACTACATGAAGTACAAACTGGTAAATGTCACTGAACACATATATTAGTGTTTTTCTTTAACATCACTCACTATCTGTATGAGTTACATCTGCCTTCAAACGCACTGAGCAAGTTCTGAAACATAAGAATGCAGGAGAGGGCGGCTCCTCTGTGTACCCTGCAGTACCTGCCTAACACGCTCTGCCTCCCACCCAACATGTGCGGTCTTTGTTCGGTACCGAACACGTTTGATCCCGACGCTGCGTTCCACTGATTTGTTAACAGTGATCAAAGATCTAAAGCAGGCCTCGTCCTCGCGTCTTTGATCATAAATTCATCAATTCAAGCTCTTTACAGCACGTTCCCATATCAGCCCTGATGTGGGACAAGATTAAACTCTCTGTTACACTGCTTACTACCATCTTCTGTCTTCATGGAAAATATTACATTTATTTGGCACCATCGACTCTTCACTCAGCTTTATTTCTTTTAATGAAAAATTTAAAAAGACTTCTTTTTAGTTCCTACTGAAATTCTGAATTCCTACTGCGAAATCCTGCAGTGCAATTTCAGAGAGTAAGCAACAATAGTGTTGCTTACAAAGAAAACAATTTCATTGGAAATTCTAGGAGCTGGGATGTGATTATGTCTGCAGAAAAATAACTAAATAAGCTCTGTGTGTAATTTTAGCATTAAGTTCTCGTGAAACTCGTGAAATTAATACACGAACTCTTAAAATAGACATTTGACACACTGGATACTAAACGATGCACTTATGTAACAAAAAAAAGGCTTTACTAACATTCTTTCACGTTTCTATTGTGTGTTTAACTCAAAGCACGTTTGATCAGTCATCATATGTTCATCAGACCTGGAATCTATTAAACATTTGCGCGTCTTAACTCGGCTCTGAATGCTTGGTTTTCCTTAAAGTGCTGAAACTTTAAAACCAAAGTCGGCACGAGTGGAAAAAAGACTAACGTTCACACACTTCCTTCATGTTAATGAGTCCTGATTTAATCTTGGTGCCAGTGTTTAACTCCCAGGATCAGGGAGGAGATGCAGAAACACTTAGAGAGTGCTGGCGTGTGTAACAAAAGCCATAGAATATCTGACAACAGCTTTATAACAAAATTAGTCATGGCTAAGCAGAAAGCATGTAATCCAGTTAGAACAGCTTTTGCCACGAGCTCTTTTATTTTGAAAATGCACTTCACAAATTAAATCACTGCGCTGTCATCAAGTATCTGTCAGTAATGCGAGCTCCTCATCAGATACACCTTTAGAGCTGGTCCGTGCTCCTCGCCGCGCTCAGCCGTACCTCTGCAGGCCCGGAGCGCTTCGGAAAGACGAGTTCAGGTGGAACGTTTCTGCTCGGAGTTACAGCTGCAGGATGATGGGAGCCGATGTGACTCGCAGCCAACGGTGGCCCGGGCCGAGCTCCGTGCTTTGTTCCCAGATCGAGGGGTTAATGGCTTTCCGTACTGGGCGGTGAGGGAGGAGAGGCGCAGCTTTTTTCAGGCATTCTCTGTCGG
Organism: Maylandia zebra; assembly: GCF_041146795.1. NCBI lineage: Eukaryota > Metazoa > Chordata > Actinopteri > Cichliformes > Cichlidae > Maylandia > Maylandia zebra. Next base: position 3,420,370 of record NC_135176.1, on the reverse strand, counting down.
AAAATTAGGATGCAGCCTCTGTTGTCATAGCCAGGGAGCTGTCTGCCATTTTCCCAGCAGCCCTTGGGCCTGTGACAGGGAGATGGATGATATCTGCAGCCTGGCCGCACTGCTCCCCAAACACACACACACAGTTTGTCTCTGTTTCACACACACACAAACACCTATGCATGCACACACACACACTCTCTTTCTTGCACTTTTTTCCTTCCTTATTCTCATATTGTTGGCTTCTCTGACACACACGTACAGAGTGCGACTGTTTGTGTAGTACGCCCCTCTATTTGCTGCCTTTGGCAACAAAACCAATATCCTACATATCACGGGGAATCAAAATCGCACAAGTGAAAACAATGAAACTGTTTTGAGGGAAACTGCAGGATTCCTCCGCTGTTTGCTTACATGGAGTAAAAATATTATATTTCGAAATAACCGAACACACGCAGCATAATCAACAGAGGTGTTTATTAAAATCAGCAGAAAGAGCAGACGCTCCAACATCTACATTTAATGCTCGTGAATTCATGAATTGTTCAAACTGTGTACAGAGAAGTGCGGGATATTTCATTAACGAGGAAAATTGCGTGGATGTGCTTTGCAAACGATGACTTAACTTGCACGGCTCAGCTCACAGCAGTAGACGCTTTAATTAAAGAAGCTGGATTTGGATTGCAGCAGTGTATACAAGTCCATGCCCCATCCCACCACCTTCGTCTTCTCCTTTCCTCCACGCCGTTCCGTTCTCATTGTCCTTACCTGCTATCCCACTCTCCACCGTGCTGCTGATGTTCCTGCAGTTGGGATGGAATCCAGTGGCCATGTCACCTGAGCGACAGCCGGTGCATACTAATGAGGAGCCGAGGGGGCGCGGGGCTCGAGTCTGCTCTTCTCAAACTGGCAGGATTAAAAAAAAAAAGACAGGGGAAAAAAAAAGTCTCCTTCACCACTTCACTTTAAATCCCCCCCTTCCCCCTTTTCTCCACACCTTTCTTCCTCCTCTTCCCTCTCATCACTTTGGAATAACAGAGAGAATGGGAGCTGTAAGAGGCAGACGAGGGTAGAAAAACAAGGAGAGGAGAAGGGACAAACAAGGCGCTGCAAGCAGAGGACAGAAGTGAGGGAAATGGTGACATGGGAGAGGGACGGGTGGAGAGGAAAGGAGAATGAGAGCCGGTAGGGAGCAGGGAGTAAAGGGAAACATCCATCACTGTTTTAAGTGACTGCAGTGGGACGGAGCTGAGTAAAAGGTCGCCTGGTCTCTTCCTGAGCAGAGTGGGCACCTGGGCAGAGCTGAGCGCCTTCCAAATGACTCCGGGCTAATTATCTCGCGCAGGCCGTCTGTTACGGCGGTCTGACACTTTTACTGACTCACTCGTCTACTGCAAGCAAAACAAGGCAGTCACACAACTAAACTCTCATCTGCTGCTGTCTGCTGGCATAATGGATCAGACTGAATAAGACTAGAAAAGTAAGGATTTTGTTGATGGTGTTGCAGATGCAAGTGGTATCTGTCTTACCTTAAAGCATGGAGAATGGCAGACAATTGCCGGGGCTCCTAGACGAGGAGAGATAATGATAGCAATTTAGCATAAATGTAGGAACACAGAAATTCCACCAACCTTCTTTTACACAAGAGAATCTGTGAAACGTTAAGCCTTTTGTACTGAAAGATACAAATCCATCCATGCAAACTCTGAAGAAACACAGTTTTATTATCTAAGGATCCACCTGCTCAGGGGATCAGTGGATACACTTGAGGACACACGAGGAATTCCGAGTCATGGCCTGTTTCAGCATGAACAGAAAGCACGCTGAACATGTGTCTGCTGGAGTTACAGGCGTAGGCTTAACTGAATCTTTAGCTACAAAAGCAACGATGTGGCTACAGAAGCAGGAGTTCCAGTAAGTGTAAACTCAAACTGGACATCAGTGCCAAAGTTACCACAGCCCAAATGTCTGGCAGCCAAGGGGTTAAAAACATTTAGCCTGCGGTGACAATGCCGGCTAGCTATAGGTCACATTCAAGTCCCAGCCACTGGACAGCCAGCCGGCAAGACAGAGCGTAATTATCCCAGCCAGTTACAGTTCAATAACTCCATCAAGCCGCTAGCCAGATACCAGGTTTCCCTGGCAACGCCTCCGAAGTGAATCGCAGATCAGAGAGAGAGAGAGAGAGAATGGCGAGAAAACACGGGACCCGAGCAGGGAGCAGGGCCAGGAGACACCCTCGAATACTGTGGACCTGCGCACAGCACAAACACTCGCAACCAACCAGGTCTGCGAGCATTCCAGTTGGCTAAGCCGAGACCTCTGCTCTGCCAGGCCGTCAGTCTGCTCCCTCGGAGCTTTGTTGTTTGCTTTTTAATCATCGGCCCCACTTTTCCACAATCCTGCTCCGTGCCCACGGGCCCGCCGCGAAAATCCTCGAGTCTCAGCACAGATCGCTTGTCCTTTCAACAGACAGCCGCACCTCCCACAGCACTTACTGTAATCTGTAAAAGTTAATGGAGTTTATCTCCCGTCGCCCTGAGAATAATAAAGAAACTTTTGTGCTTTCCATGCATGAGGATAATTACATTACAAGTGGCACTATGATTTATACTCCTTGATTGAATTAAAAACAAAATTGAATAGGCTGTGTACAAAAATGTGTGTATTTCTGAGTTTAATGCACTTCTACGTGTGTGCGTTTAGGTGACTGTCTGGCCTCCTGCCGCAGTGTCTGGAAACTCAGACACTCCCCCCCTCCATTCTGTACTGCCCCACTATCGGGCATACCTGATACCCCCCACCCCCAAACACACACACCTACACACTGACCACCACCACCTGCGCCTCCTCCCCACCCTGCTGCGATAAGAGATCCTCCAACAGGAAAGCCTGACAATCGAAAACAACCAAAAATCAAAAACAAGCCATCTAATTCACAAAATCCACCTGATTTCCATGTCGCTCCAGCCCAAATCCTAACGTGCCGAATAAATGTTAATCTGGCCTTATTGCTTTTAAAGCTGAGCGACGCGGCGGCGGAGTGTGTTACATGACCACCTCTGAACAATGGAGCGTAATCTCTCACACACACTTGGGCCATCAGCTGGAGTCTTTAGTTTATCTCCACCTATTCAAGGTCTGGATCAATGTTTCCTGCAGGAGCTTGAAGACTTGGCGAGAACAGAAACCTCATACCGACAGCTGTTTGTTTAACACGAGTGCAGATAAAAGCGCATCGCAACATATTAATATACGAGATCTGCTGATCCGTGCAGCAATTTCAATTATTTCGCTTTAATCAGTCCAAACATAATATTTAACATCCTGTGTCTAAACCGGCACCAGGAAAAGTCTTTTGATTGGCTCGGCATAAACACGGTGCATAAACGTTTTGTTTTTTTTAAAACAGAAACAGAAAAGAAAAGCTAATATTGCCCCTCGCTGTTAGATAGTGCAACCTTGACAGACACTTTCAGATCTACTATAACTGCAACCTGATTAAGAGTTCATTAAAAAAAGTTTTAACAATTTGAATCAGCTCTTATTTTAAATTAACCCATTTTTTAAAGTCACACTTTATACACTTCAATAATAAGTAATAACAAAACTGACACTGACAAAATAAAAGACTTTTAATGAGGAACATATTAATCCCAAAGTGTCAATGTTTTCCCTCAGCACAATGCCTACAGGCTTGGATCTGTTCACTTTCAATAAAATCACGACTTTTACAGCGTTAAAGCTTTAGCAGCATTTTCCTGAACGACACTTCCTGCCTTCGCTGCTACGTCCGATGCAGTGTGTGATGTGTGATGGCAGAATCGAGATCAATTTAGCGGTAGCTCATTGAGAACTAGTTTGACTTTGAACAAAGTTTGTATTCCCCATTGAGCGCAGTTACAAACCAGCTGGGAGCTGATTTTTACGGGGTGATATTTATTGGATCCTTGGTGGATTGCTCTGAGCGTGCTGCTTTGTTACTGTTGGAGGGGGGTGGGGGGGTGGTTGTTTCATCAGTGGGCTCGGGTGCTGCCAGACTTTGCTGCGTGTCAGACAGACCCTAATAAAACTGTCTGGCTGTTTTGTGGGCACCAGCTCCGCTCTGCCTGTGCTGCGTCTGACTGCTCAGCACTTGTCGCACTGTGCCTGGCTGTTTGGTATTCATGGGGCATGGCGCTCCTTCAGCTGTTGCTGGGGGCTCTGTGGCATAGGCACAGACTATTAGTTGGCATCGGCATTGTTCGCTATGAAACCAAATAGGGAGACGAGAAAAAAAAAACATAATTAGGGAGAGAGAAAGACTGGAGACTGGGAGAGAGTTGGAGAGGAGGGCATTAGAGAGAAAATCAATTGTTTTGAACTGTATTCCTAATACGAGTAATTTAGCAGAAATTAGGTTTTCAGAAAAGCATGCCGTCTTGGGAAAAACTGAAAGTTTAAAAACCAGGTCAAGCTGTAATTGTAAATGAATTCACACCTTTCTCTGGCACAAAAGGAAAAGAACCGATTTTTTTTTTTTTTTATGCAGACCTAATTTATTGTAATTGCACTTCTATAGTCATGTTTATAAGAGACGGGTCCAGTGTTTTCATTTTCTATTCAGCATTCAATCTTGTCCTTTTCTCTTTAAGAGCCTGTCTTAATGAATTACGATGTCTGTCTGCGCTGAGCTACGCCTCCCGTTTAAATATTGATTGAGATCATTAACCAATTTGGTCGTTTCATCTCACCACAATCGCAGATTTCAACAGAAATATTCAGATGAAGAGAGCAACTCGGTTTCTGTTGACCCGATTCCACATTTTCAAAGCGTGGCCATAGGTTTTTATTTCACATACTGCATGGTATCTTTCTTTATTTCCCCTGATTTGAACAATCGGGACCTTTCAAAATCAATTAAATATAGAAAGATATAAAGTCATTAGAGTATTTTTTGTTTATGTATCTGGTTTATGTGCATACTTCTAACTAAAAAAAAAAAAAAAAAGTAGAAGTGAATTATAATTAGAAGAATTATTTTGAGGCTAATGTAGAAAATTTATATTCTAACAGTAAAATATTTGAAGACTTTCTGACATCTGGCTGAGAAATGTATCAATTGATGAAGCAGATAAGTGAAATTATCAACTATGAAAAATGTAAAGAAAAAAATGTTTTTGAACTTGTGTGTTTTAGCTCTCCAGTGCTCACAGCAGCAGCAGATGTGGCATTAGTCCTTTTGCTCCTATAGCGTCTAGACTTATCAATTTCAGAGTGACTGCTCTGGTAATGGAGGATCAGATATATTGGCTGTGTGGAGGTGGTGACAGGGGTTAATCAACATGAGCCTGGGGTGTGGTGGTTTGGACTGGTTGGTGTCCTGTCATTTCTAATCAGATCATGTGTTACTAGAATTGTATTCAAACACAGATGTTGACACAAAGAGAGATTACGGTGCCGGTTGACAGCCCAGTGCAGAATCGATGGGTATTTTTCGCTTTAATGGCGGCGGTACTGGCGCCATTACGAAAGGCGTCCTTCATGATTTTGGGGGGAAAAACAAACAAAAAAATTTCAAACAAGCGCAGCCCTGCAGATGCAGTCGCATCAGTGCTGCAGTTTTCCTTAACGGGTTCATATACGATGTCACGGAGGAGCCAACAGAACATAAACCCTTCACATATGTGCTTTTTTTTTTACTGCGCTAAGCTATTTCCTTTCTGTGTGTTAGCCATTCTCTGCACCGTCCCATCCATACATGCATTTTTAAAAGAAAATCAGCCGCTGATTCTTTCCGATTCCATGTGAAACATTCGGCAGAAAGTCGATTGTGCCGTCCGCCCGCGTCCCAAGAGCCTAACCCGTGATTTTTCATCAAGAGAGCTCACAAGTTAGGGTCTCAGGGAGCAGGTGAAGTACGACAGAGTCTACAGAGGAGCCGCAGTCAGCTGCAGGGCACTGACACCTTTCTTTCTCTCTTACTCACTCACACACAAATGCACACACACACTCACACACACACACTGTCTCTTCGTCAACCAGTGCCACTTAAACGTACCAAATTTCTATCAAAAGGCACCGAAAGCTACAAAGTGTCTATAGTTTAAATATAGTTGAAACTATAGGCACAGGCTGCAATTAAAAAACAAAGTAGCTCTGCACAGATATATGCTCCAGCGTTCCTCCGTTCTTCCACTGCGGACAACTTTTTTTTTCTCGACGGCTTGGTTTGATTCCTGTGCACACAAAGACCTGCAAAGGTAGACAGATTTTCAGGCATATGTTTAAATACACTAAAAAACAACAAAGCAGCAGACAGCAGCAGTGGCAGCAGTAGGCTGCAGAGATGACAAAGAAAGACAAAGCAGGGATTTCGCCGGAGATGGCCAGACCTAAATGATCTTCGTGGCAGTGCCCAGACAGAAGCAGAAGCAGAGGCTCAGACAAACAGACAAGCCTGCACTGCCTGCTCTGTGCTAACTAGCCTTTGTGCTGAGGAAGGAAAAGCCCCCTAGCCAAGCAGCTGGGCTCGCCTTTGTCCTAAAGAGCATCAGCTGATCATCAGTCTAAATTTCTCGCTTCCAGGGTGGCGGGACCAGGACCTGGCTGGCAGACTCTGCTCGACTGATGGATGCAGAGAGCCACCAGCAGCAGCCTCACCCTCTGGCTTTCCATCACAGCAGCCCCTACGGATAGGTACGGTTAGACACTGAATCCAAAAAAATAAAAAACGCACGGCACTTTGAGCTGCTCAGCATTACACAGAATGCGGGTAAATTTCCAGAAAAATCATCTTTTCACAAAAGCAGTACGAACGAGAGAAGGGCGGGTTCGTCTTCAGCACAGGTACCGAAACTTGCCTCCCTTCCCATATTTCACTTTCCACTGCTGACTGCAATACCCTCGACACCAGACTCTACCACCTACCAGCCCAACTCTGCCGCCACAGCAGCAAGCTTGGCGATAAGTTATCAGTGTCAGAAGGCACGGCGCTTCAGCGAGACAATTAACTGGAAAGCAGCTCCAGCCCGGCCGGAGCCAAACAGTCACAATCCAGACCTTAGCTGCACTTAAAAATGCCAAACTGCAGTAAATGCTAAAGCAATACTGAAAACATTCCCATATCGTTTTCACCGGTCGTGTACCCAAACACACCAGTGAATGCCCCCCCCACTCCCCCCGCCCCCCCCCCCCCCCCCCCCCTCCTCCCAATCATCCCACAACTCCTCCTCCTCAGACCAGGAGAAGAAAAAAAAGCAGCCGGATAGATGTCTCTGACTGTCTCCTTCTCTCTGGGGAACGCCAGGCAAAGTGGAGGCTTCCGGAAATGAATGCGCCGCGCCACCCGACGCGTTGCCTCGCATGCTCACTCTTCTGTCTGCCACCGACTACGCCTTTTGTTATCCGCCTCTGAGCTGAGGATGATGAAGAACAGAACGAGGGGGGGGAAAAAAGGGCAGTGGCAGAAGAAAGGAGGGGGAGACGGTGGGGGGCGGCGCGGGTGCCGGTAAAGGCTGAGGTGTCCGCGGGAAGCTGCAGCCAGACGCAGGTCAGTGAGGTGGGACGTCTCCGCCACCCCACCCCTCACCCCCACCCACTACTCCCCAGCACACAGCATCCCTCCTTTCCAATTGCATTGTCAGCTCCATCTCAGCATCTCAACCCCCACCCCTCCACAGCACCAATACCACCACCAGAACTACTCATTCTCCTCCTACCTGCTCATGACGATGGGACATCAGCCATGTCGTGACACTGTTATCTACACCCTCTACTTTTATTTTTCTTCCCTGTCTTCTTCTCTCTCGTACCCATCGCAGGTCCGACGCGTCACGCTGCCGTTGCCAAACAAACAACGGGATATAAAAAAATTAAAATGAGAAACCCCAAAACATTTGCTCCCTCTAGCTGCCGCTGCCGCCGGAACCCGCTACTTTGCTTTCACTCATCCCCCTCCCCCATCTGACCCTTGCACCCCAAGCCCTACCTTCTATTACTATCTCCACCCCACCCCCTCCCACCACCCATCCCCTCCCATCACTCCAGGTCTGTACCTGTCTGCTTGTCTGTTTCTCCCTGTCTGCAGCTGCTTGCCCAAAGTGAGATACTGCAGCAGGAGTCTGCAGCGACAGCCCTCGCTCTTTCTCTCCCCCCTCTCTCTCTCTCTCTCTCTCTCTCACACACACACACACCCTCCATCCAGCCTTTGCTGGTGAACACGTTCCTCCCTGTGCTGATCAATTTCTTCTCTTTTTCAGCAGCACACACACACACACACACACGCGTGCACACTGCAGTGGACTGGTTGGCCGTGGTGGAGGATGCACTGTAGCTATCCCACTGTCTTGTAGCATCGGTGCAGCTGGTACAGTCACATCCAAACACATGCACAGCAGAGGTAGCCACTGACACACACACACACACACACACACACACACACACACACACACACACACACAGCAATGTGGTCAGCACAAGCACGAACACAAACTGTCACTGTCACAATATTGTGACCGAGGCTTGACAGCAGCAAGCGGCAGCATAAGGCACACGGCTGTTTGAGTCAGACACAAAAGCAAATATCTGGTCCAAGAATTTCCTCATCGTTCTTGTCAAGTGTTACATTTTCAGATCATGCTTTTTGGATCCTGCACGATCACACGCAAAATACAGAAACGTGTCACTGTGCCGCCCAGCACTACATCTATGTCTATGTGGAAATATACAAAATGGAGCTCAGCAAGCATAATTTCGAGTCAGACTGATTAACTCGAAGGGTCACAAAAACATCAAACCTACTTTCAGCGTTTGCCAGAATTCTTCACTGTTCGTAGCCAAAGCAGCATTTGGTCATTTTAATGTTTAAAAACCTCAACAATAGAAAGAAATGTGACATACATTTGTCTTTATGTAATTAAGATATTTTGTTTGAGATACCGAGGGACAAACCCGTAGAGAGTACATTTTAAAAATATGACATTTTATTCATTCTCATTCAGCCTGAACCAGATCTGCCCTCGACAGATTGCGCTAATCTCAAACCTTAATCACCTTCAACACCGTGGATAGATTAGGGTTACGACCCTGTGCCACAAAGAGGGGCCAGAGAAAGAGAGAGAGAGGTCTGCAAATGTTATCATTGATTGATTATGCCCTTTAATTCAAATGGAAAGCATCAGCTTCCCAACTCTGCTGCAGTGCAGGAAAAAGGCTCTCACAGCAGATGTCACTTCATCAAAGATGTCAAATTCGTCTGTACCTTTCCGTCCTGCAGAAACACACAGAAACATGGCGAGCTAAGCGCCGAAGAGGTGCACAAGTAAATCCTGCTGCCAATGTCAAAATCGTGGCCAGGATGAAGTCTATGGGGGATGGTTGGTCCTTGTGGATCGGCTCGGCGATGGTGGCGGTGACGCAGAGACGGGGCGGGGGGGATTTTGTTGTATGCTACAGCCAGTGGGGCCAGCAGGCGGCCATATAGGTGATCAATCAGCTCCATTACAGCAGTGTCACTGCCGAGTCTGGAGTTATCCTGCCCATCACCCCTCCACAATACACGCAAACATCGCCTGTTTCTAGTCTAGACTGGAAAATAGAATCCCGCAGCGTGATGAAACTGGTCCATGAGAGTAAACACAGTGAAAAAACAGATGAGTTTCTGCTGTGTATCAGTGACATATTCTCAGATTCAGAATCAGGGCATGCGCATGTATAATACTAGGATGGGATTCACCTCCAATCAGAGGATGCATAAAGTTGTTTTGACAGAGATGAAGCAGATTCTGATACACTTGCTTTGAATTGCATCAAGACACAGCTTTTCAAAGCAACCAAAAATAGGATCGGCTCCATTGTGATTGGTAAGTAGCTCGCACAATGAGCCCAAAGACATTATGCAGCAGACACTCGCAATGACACTGTTCATGTTTCTACACTCAGCTCAGAATATCTCCATGCAGCCTGGAGATGCATATCTGTGCTGGCAGATGCCAGGCGAGCATTAGACAGGTATCCCACTGATGGAGTTATCTCAGTCAGCTGAAGCAGCACAGACTGGGACCATGGAGCAGCACAAGTAGGAGGAGGGAAAGAGAAGAGTGAAGGAGAAAGATGGAGGCTGGAAGGGGAGGAGAGCGGGCGGCGGGGAATATGTGATGCACAGCACCTCGCAGCCAGCCAGCCAGCCAGCCAGCGGGACATTAATGACGATCATGTCTTGTCACACTGCTGTCGGCCAGTCAGCAGATCTTGCCCTTGTCCCTGCCCTTCTCCAATCAATTGCATCGATCTGTCCCAGGGGTCAAGGGGCAAGAGCGTATCAATAGGGGGAGAGCGGCTGATGCAGCAGGCAGAGAGGGGCGCACTCCAGACAGATCGATGACACCCCACCCCCATGTGTCTGTGTGTGTGTCTGTGTGTGTTTGGGGGGCGGGTGAAAGTAGTTATGATTATTCATTTGCCATTAACCCGAATGCATTAAGGGAATATGTTTCCTTGGGAAGAAATGGTGCTCGAGGCTGCTCATTTTTATAGGGAAGTGAGATTTTATGAGTTGGGGAGCTAGAGTAGCGTTCTGGCCAGAACCGACAGCGTTCTGGTCTCAGACGATTTGTTACCAAGGTTTCCACCCATTGGTGACGTCAAAAGCAAGAAGCCAATCTCTGCTCTCAGAGAGATTACAGATGTAAGCAGCAGTTGGCTGATTTTCCAATGTTTTGTGCCTGAGTGTCACTGTCTGCAATACAACTAAACGGCTCACAGAACTTTGAGTATCACAAAGTGTATTAGTCTCGTGTGATGGGTCTCTTGCTTTGAATATACAGTTTCTCTGACATCGAAACAAAAATGCAGGACAATCTGCAATCTGATCACAATGTAAACATTGCATCCACTCCACAGGCGGTAACATAAATTCACTTTAGGGACTGTTTATTTTTGTTTTGAGCTCAGTGAGATTTATCTTCATATGGAGCTTTAAAGAGCAGCAGCATTTGCTAGCGTTTAGCTGAACACATGCAACAGGAAACAACTATAAACTGGCCAAAAAAGAAGAAAAATCATCCAAAATGAATTATTATTCTAGGATTCAGCAACTTTCCTTATTGCTGGTCTAATACACGCACTCTTTAGGTTTCTGGCTGCCTTCACTGATGAAATGTAGAGCAAATGTGATGCTCCATGATTGGCTGTCTGCGCAGTGCTGCCAGCTCTTCCTGCTGTACATCATTTGGACTGCAGCACACCAAATTCAATCAAGGCAATCTTTATTTTATTAATTCTTAAAGTCATCTGAAGAACCTTGAAGTTCCTTGCCAGCGTACTTCTCAAAGGGGCTGTTATAGCAGTGGGGGCAGAAAAAAATTAATAAATCAGCGACCTAAACCGGCCCTATCTAATCCCATAATTTATTTGTTTAACCATCCCATAAATGAAGGCCCAGCTGGAACCAATGACCAGCTGGACAGAAGAGTGCTGAGGCAGCATGATTCTCAGCAGCAACGCTTTCCTCGACACATCTGGAGGAACGACTGAAGTTCAGAGGTGAGGAAAGATGAGAAAATCGCAGCTCTTGAAATAAACACTAGTGAGGCACATCTTGATTCTGCATACTCTGTTAAATTTGTAAGAGCTAAAGACGAAGGAAACAAAGTTTGCATTTGTGATTAAATAAAGAAGCTACATTTGGTGCTGCCTGAACTAACTCTTCATTCCAAGCTGACTGGCATGAGATCCCCTCTGCGTTCCTCAGCACACTGTCCACTTTTCAACACTTCTTCTGACTCTTCTTCCTGTGAGTGGGTCAGAACAGCAGCAGCAGCAGCAGCAATGTGAAACCCGGTGGTGTGTAGCTGAATAAGGAGGCGTGATCTTCCTGACAGTGGGATTACAAAATGGAAGATAAAAGGCCTTCTTTGGTTTCCAGGGATTTACCAGGATCATATTCCCACACAGAAACCTGTTTGATGACAGTGACTCTACCGGCCATGCGATGCTGACAAGGATCGCTGGATTTCAACGGTGTTAGTTTCCCTCCAGATTTAATTACTGATGATCTAAAAATAGCCAATTAATTCCATTCAATAGCTGCACTGATAGGAAACAGGTAAGGGGTTTTCCACAACTGTTCACACTGGAAGAGCAGGCTAACTTTGCAGACAACCCTTCAGCCAAAGAAATTCTTCAACATCTTAACATCAAATATTTCAGAGTGGAACAGCATATCTGGCTAAGCATGAGCGCAATTCAATGGAAACTCTGAGCATCAAACAATGAAAAAGATACAAGCTCGTTGGATAAATGACAAAGGTTGCAGAAGGGCAGCCTGCTCAGCTTCAGCTCCAAACATTGTAACATCTGTGTCATCAATAAAAAAAAACCCTATCACAATGATGAAGAACTACAGCAGAATTTACAACAAAGCTCCAGCTCGAGCAGGCAGCTTGCTTACATCAAACCGTCCTGAAGAGTAACAATCTCAAGCTGATCTGCCAGGCCGTTTTTCTCTTGTGTGATGCTTTGGAGTCATTTTACAAGCTGTGGCTGAATGCCAGACACAGATGTAGTCTGACGCAGTCAGTCAGTGGACAAGTCCACAGTAAACAGAGACTCTAGTGTCGCTGAGGCAAGCTTCAACCTGAAACTGGACCTCATATCACAAATGCACATAGTATGGAACTGTGGACAATGTATCACAAGACTTGGCAACAACCTATAAACATCCAACTGCAATAATAGAGTGGGGCTGCGTTGGGTAGACAGTTTTAGGAAGTGTTAGGTGTGTCAATTAGACCTAACCTGAGTCAGCTGTTCAAAATATGTGTGCAAATGGCAATCACAGAGCATCTGCTAAATATAACAAGTCTGATTATTATATTTTATACTTTCTGTTTACAGCGAACCCTCTGTGTATCATAATATTTGGCACGCAGCACACATTAGAAAGACGCCACAGCCGTGTTGAATAAAAAGGCCGACGTGTAATACTAGGCCGCAAAGATAAAGCGGCGGTTTGAAACACGAGGCCATCACGGCGTGAAATAGGTTCCACCACGCAATTACACCTCAGCGAGTAGAAAGCACTTCAAAATAAGACAATATGGCATATTTTTATATTTTAGCACCCTGTTTAACTCATACTGAATTTCACAACTGTTTATAACTGGAGCAACTCCTAACATCTTTTATCAGGATTGAATATGTTAGCACTTAAAAGGCAGATGAAGACAAGCAGTAAGCCTGAGTACAATGTGTTCTAACTAGAACTCTAGCAGGGCCATAGTGAGCTGGCAGGCCCGCCATGAAACAAAAACCACATGTGAGCCAGAGTTACATTATTCTAAAGATCAGCATCACTTTAGAGGTGCTGCATGTTCAAACTGCAAACTGATGTCATACGTGTACTCCAAGGAAAGCTAGAAGGTTGTACAGTTAACTCCCAGGGTGTAATTCTAAACCATACAACCTACTACCTCAACCCGGATGCACACATTTTCAACTAGGGTTCCTCTCGTCTATGTACTGAATAAAGTCATCCTCAAGCCAAACTGTGTCTCATCACTATCACCACATTTCAGGTTTACGCTTGGAGAAAGATTGAATATTAATATATGGAGCAGTTTAAAACCTAAATTATTAAAGAAAAAAAAAGGTTCAAGCACGACGATCGCACCACAATGACAAAGACCCACAGAGGCGAGCTTGTGCTGTCAGATTCGCCACAAGATCGGATCTACGGGTTTGTGCCAAATGGTTATGGCCAAAGTAGCAAAATAATTCAATAAAGGACTAATACTGCCTCGCAGCTATAGCAACACAGGTGTAAAAAAGCAGGACGCGTGTGCTGAACACTGGCGTTCATGCAGATCACGGCAGTGCCAGTGAATACACCGCAGCTAGCAGCAAGACATTCGCCCCACACGATCAAAGTTCATCAAACAGATGGTGACAGCATTGTGGTAACTTACCCATCGTGGCTGCATCTTGCTCTGAGGATGGGTCGCTGGGCCAGTGGGTTCTCTAGGGTGGCCATTTATTTATCTAAAAACAGGAAAAGAGAATTGCTTTTAAATACCACACAATGCTTTGCATCTGCCAGGACCTGCAGCTTAATGCTACGATTCACTTTTAACAATGACTCTTATCGTTGTGAGAAAAGAAAAAAAAAGGTTCACAGTTACATGTCAGTAACTGTTCTGACAACATCACATCCACACGGGAAAGAAGAAAAACACAAACACAAATGTGTGTATATCGGTAAGTTTCTGTGCCTCAGTTTGGGAGTGTCATATGTCTCTGCAGTTCCCAGCTACAAAATTAAATCCATAATAATAACAATCTGCTGTGGACTTGTATCCCAAACTAGCCCACAGAATTGCCAGAGCGGTCCTCCTCCTGGCCAACAGCAATGTGGCTGTGGTGAGAGCTTAGCTCAACTTAGTCAAGACCGCAGATAGCAGAGAGCAGAGAGCAGAGCCTGAGAGGGATGCCAGTGTAATCAAGCATGCCACGGTCAGCTACCATTAACTGTGCCAGTGCCACAGAGCCACAAACAACAGAATATTCCTACGGCCGCAGTGCGACAAAGGAAAACCTGGAATAAGAGAACAGAAAATGCCACTTACCTACGTCTCTACTATTCTGTCAGACTTTATGTTTCTATCTTTCTGTATCCACACTTTCTACTTGGGTGTGAGCTATGCACAGTGGGTGCTAGGACCATTGGTTTATTACTTTGCTAAATGGAGGAATGATGAAAAGACCGAGGCACACTTCTAAACTGAGCTCACTGAAATCACGGCTTCAGTTCAGCGATGTGCTGTCCGCCATTTTCTCCGAAACAAACTAGAAGAGAAAAAAATTGTATAAAAATGATTTGCTGGCATCATTATTCAAAGTTTTCCCCTTTTCTCCCTCCGTGTGTGAGTCTCTCTCTCCCTCTGCCTCGCCTGGCACCATCACAAAACCTTGGCTGGAAAGATCACATGATTTCCTACCAGAAAGCCACAGCATTCCCAGTTAGTATTCTGCTGACACTGTAAAGACATCTTTTGTCTAAATCAAAGCGTGGCCTGCCCCCTCCCAAAATCTCGCACCTTCTGGGAGGGGGTGGGGGGGTTAGGCAGTGTAAAGGGTGGTGTTAGAAGCCATAGCAACCTCTACCTGGCAGGCTGCCCAACACACGAGCACTGCGGGCTAATATGGAGTGGAGCAGGAATGCTTATCGCCTTCCAAAGTCAACTCCATGGGCGTGCTGGTTGCTTAAGATTTCAGTGCTGATGCCAGATTTTTTGTTTTTCTTGACAAAGTAAATAAAATCGTCTAGATACATGACAAACTGACGACACGCTCACACTGCACCTCCTGATTGAAATAAAGTTCACATGCTTCTGTTTTAAAACGCTATTCATCAAAATCATGTGAGCTCTTTCAGTAAACACAAACACTGGATCAAATTCGTCACACATCAAATAAAACACTTTATGTGGCTTTGCTGGAAAGTATTAAAAAACATAAAAAAGGACACTCGGTAGTATAAGGAATCTTCTGCAAACTTCTGCAATGATTCTTTCAAGCAGACGAGACGAGCTCTGTCTTACACGCTGGGATATAGTGTATCAATCGCTCATGCATCATCAGCAGCGTGTTTTCCTGTGCCGCACACTTCTGCAGTTTAGCCAGAAAAGTAGCCAAGCACAGTCAGGTGGTTTGTTACCGTAACACAAGCATATGTCATAGACCTGTGACTCACTAAAGAGAAAGGTATCCGCCAGAGACCACACTACAGTTCTGTGCTGAGAGCATCTCACACGCCGGCCTCCTCACTCAGCTTAACGCCAGACTGTTGAGCATCTGCCTTACTTGCTCAGCTCTGACTTCAAGGAAACGATCAGTGTAGCAATGACTCCCGACCTCTGTATTTTCAATCACCGCGTTACTTTAATTTAACACAAAATGTGGAGAAATACTTCACATTTTGCACATAATCTAAAACCTTCGTTTCCACAGTGTAGCAGTCATTCAAAGAAAAGTTCACCAGTATGGACGGATAAGACAGTAAGATGCAGCGGCAACATATAAAATATTTCTGTGCATATCTTAGCCTTTATTTAAATTATATGATGCTCATTTTCATAGTGGATTAGGACATCGTTTGAAGTTATAACTGTAGACCTGCTGCAAGAAAGGACAATTTCAAACTGGCATTAAAATAAAGAAGAAAAACAGAATCAAATTTAGAGAGGACAGCGTGATAAGAACACAGGTGGAGGAGAGGCACAAAACATTTGCAGATGCATGCAAATAAAAACACAAAACAAGAAATGATCTGTTTTTTTAATGTTACCCATTTCATATTCTCGTGACAAATGAGACCAAGTCAGAAACACCGCACTGACACGACGGTACAGAATAAACGTTGAGCAAACACTTCGATCAGGCTCCAACCGATAGATCAACATCAAAGATGCCGGCGTAATGGGATTGTAATGCCAGTAAGCAGTCTGTTCTGAGCTGAAGATTAATGTGTGTTTCCCCCCATTATTTGTCATCAAGAGCAGCCTGTAGCAAACAACTCACCTTCACTTGATTAAATCCCTGGAAACAGAAAGAAGAAGGACAGCAGCGTGCTACACCTGTTGTCTAACTTGTGCAACGCTATCATCAGAATCTAATGTGGTTACATTTATTAAATCGTGTGCAGTCAACACCTCGCTGGTGCAAAACAAGCACACAAACGTCGACACTTCTCTGTTGACAATTCAGACTGTTCACTTAGATCTGACGGTGCTATTTACTGATAGGAAAAGGCGGCATCCTGATGTTCTTCTTGGAGAAACTGCTGTGTGCCGTTTTCATCTTTCCCCATAATTAGGTCATCTTTATTAACGACCACACAATATCCATTTCACAACTCTCTCACACATACTATGTTGTGGAAAGGGAAAAATAAGTGCAAATACATACTTTGCACAGGTCTGCATAGCTACGAGACAGCTAGCTCTGCGATGTAGAAGAAAATGGCCATGCGGCCACCTGAGCGCCTCATCTGATACGTCAGCCACGCTCAGCCAAAACATTCCCCCAATGAGGGGGTCAGTTCATGTCCTGAAAGGCAGAAGGCCAGGGTCAAAGTTCAAATGAGAACCAGAGGGGTGGGGGTTTGAAGGACTTCCCTTGGGTATGGAACGTACCATTATGAACCAGACAGGGGTGGAAAAAATCAACACTGTCATCGACAATGCAATAAAGTCAGCGGGGGAGGAAACGACATGATTTACATGTGCGAGGATATAAGAAAGGCTGAGAAAAGCTAGTGTTTGTTTTTATCGAATGGCCTGTTATACACTGATGGGAACCCTGTTATACTGTGAAGGCAACATACATCTGTGTAGGTACACAAACACTATATCAGTGGTTATGACGACCAAACCAGACTCCACCTGAGACATCCTTTTGTGAAGGAAAAAATAAGCATTACATCTTTATAAGCCTGAAAATGTAAAAGCTGTGTTAAGCAGCTATTCATTTAGAAACGTGGCATTTTCAAAGTGTATAAAACACTATACATTTTGTTATCTTTACCAAAACTTTGCATACTGGCAGCCAAAACTAAGCAGGAAGATAATTTGTGCTACTTTATTCTCTGCAGGCACACCAGAGACAGGGGGTTATTTTTGGCTCAAAGCTCTTATCTCCATTAATTTAATGTTGCCTCAAGCCGTGACAGAAAAACAGTCAACAGGTTAATCCAGACAGAGTTTGTGCAGTTCGCATTAATGAAACGTACCCATCCAGCCACTTCATTGTGTCTGAGTATGAGACTTGATCTTGCCAAGGACAAGAACCCAATACAAAGCCCAAATATTGAAATCTAACATCGTGCATGGAATATTTTTGGATAGCTCTGTTTGCTGAGTGTTTTAGTATACTGGGAAAACACCCTGCACACTATTACTGGCAAAGAAAGCGAACAGAGTCGAGGCAGTACACAGGATTTACTTTTTCTCTGTTTCCCCTGTAGAGAGGCCTCATCTTACTGTGCCCTGCTCTGGCGCCTCTTTCTCAGCGTTCAGCTACAAGGACTGACAAAGGAATAAGATGACTTAAAAGAAAGCCAATTAGCTGATATGAACAAGTGAATTAAAAGCAACACGGTCAGGCGTGTGAAACCTGCTACTGCTGCTACGACACAGGCAAACACATGTATGTGTAAAGAGCAATAAGAAATTCAGCTTAATTAGACAGAAAAGCCAAAAGAAAGAGTCGAGCACATGCTTCTGAGCATTGGGGCTTAACATAGCAGTTGCTCACAAACATGGGCTAACCTGTTTGGGATTACAGAAATACTGCCGTGTTACTATTAACTTAGGGTAATGTTGCTTTAAAAGCTAACGCAGCTTTTCTGTGCAGCCAGCCACGGCAATGACTTTGCCCGACCCACCTGTCTGTTGATCCTACTGCCTAGCACCAGACTAAACACTGAGATTTTCAAAATGGCTTATTGGCTGCAACTGACTAACAGGCAGCCAATCAGTGCGCAAGGAGGCATGGATGGAGGACAAGAATCAGTCAGTGAGAGCAGAGGAGAGAGGAAGAGGCTGTGCAGAGACAACCGAACCTCGTACAAACTCAAGAGGGGAAAAGAACGCAAAGGCAGAAGAAAAGCTCGACAAATAAACAGTAAATTCAAAGTTACTCTGTGACAGAGATATGAGTGGGGGTTTTTTGGGTTTTTTTTTGCTGCAGTATCAAATGTTGATGCAGAACAATAATAAAGTAAAAGGGCATTTGTTTTCTGAATGGCACTGAATTGATTACCTGGCTTCAGACAAGGCTGCTATCAGACCCTGCGTTTACCATCGCTAACAGGGATCAATAGCTAATGAATTCCAAACGGCCAAGTTTCAGAAGCATAAGCGTATCCTACACGACTGCATAAAGTAACCTCTACGGATCAATGAATATGACATCACGCGCAGCCGGAGGAATGCATCTTTTTAATCGACCTGAGGGTTCTCAAATTAATTCAAACGACAATTAAAATGGATCGGACTGCGTGGCACCTTCGTCCTGGAATCTCACAGAAGGTTTTTATTGTGCGTTTGGCTCCCCTCACGGCCCGCCCCCGTGCTTTAATTACCGCTGTCTCCTATCAGGCTGCTCAGATGGTAAAAACAATAGAGACACGAAAGGCTCGGGTTACCATTTACATACTGATGGAAAGAGCACTAAGCAAACGTGTTGTCATTCAAAGAAATACACTAATGTTTGAACCCTAATGGTCTAATCACTGATGAGCTGGTGAACATTTATGTGATTTGTCACAGATGTTGATGTCTATTAAAAATCCGGTTCAAAAAAATCCAATCAGTTTTTAAAATACAGCCACCTTTTAAAATATGATTCACACAGTGTGAACAGCTTTAAAATGATTAACTTGTACTTCAGTACATTCTCTGATCATTACAGGCTTTTCAGAACATTTTAACATCGCGTCATTCATGTTGTCGTTCACTAGAAAGACGCTGTGTGCTATGATCTATGTGCTCAACATTAAAAAGCAAAGGAACATTTATATGTAGGTGCATTACTGCTACTAAGGGAAATTATCAGGCACAACATCAGTGCAGGTGAGCTATAACTGAAAGGACTCGTAAACAAAATATCCAAAACACTTCACCCTGAAGGAGACACAAAGGGCGACGCTGCTATTGTTTATTAGTTTAAGTTTGAGGTTGGTACATCTCTTACAGAGACCGTTCAGTCCTGTGTTGTAGTTATAGATGCTTCTTTGTGCCACATAATATCATAGAGACAGGTGTGCAAATTTCACAGAACCTCAGAACATTATATGGCACAAATAATTTTGCGCAGGCTTTCTCTAGAGGTGCAGACCGTAATCGACTACTTTAAGGATGACTTCTCATTTAGGAGGCAGAGAAAGCAGTTATCATAATGATACCTTTTCTCTGTGTGTCCTCACCAAATGCTTTCTCCAAGATAATCCCCCTGCACAGCCGCTCATTATCAAAGCAATCGTCTGACAATGGGAAGGAGAACACTGGAAATTACGGGAATTAGTATAGGACTATGGAAAAATGATTGGTGATTCAAGACCTTAATTAGGCCCTTGCAAAACAATCAGACACAATTAGGAGGTACCAGTCAATAAGCCGAAAACTCAAAAGCAAGAGGAGAGGAATTAATATCTGATGATTTTTAAATGGCTATTGGAGCTCAGATGACTTTCACTCACAGTCGGGTACCAGACAGTTGGAAGCCTTCACGGCTCTTATTGTGGCAAATAAAGCCGGGGACTAGCAGGTAAATCAGCAGGTGAATCAGCCCTGCCTTCCAAAGAAAATGACCATTAAGGGGTAATCGAGCAACATCTGAGTGGGTCCGGAAACATGTCGGGAATCTAAAGATGCCCACGGTGCACCTTAAGAGCAGCAAGGTCAAACAGTAGCTTGAAACCGTTACGCTCCAGAAATCCTACGAGAAACAGCCGCGTCCGTTTCTCTGGGTGAATAATTTCAAATGAGCAAACATTACAAGTTTCGGATTGTCATTTCCCCTCTCATAATTAACAACGCTAAAGCAGTTAATTACTTCTTGCCAAATAGAAAATAATGCCCAAAATATTATTATATCACCATATTTCTCATGACAATCCACCACAACAGCAAACGCTTGAGCCTTTGGTTTAAACCAAATTGAGTTTTCAAGATATGTGTGCATAGCGATGCTTGTGCAGTGCAGAACGTGAATACTAAAGTTAGTTAAAATACCTTGAGCCGACAAACAGAACCTCTCCAGATAGTTTGCTCACAATGAAATGTGGCTTACTGACCTAAACTGCTTCATAATCTCACAAAGAAAGTGAAAATCGATGTTTTGAACGAGTGAAACATGGCCGTGCATTTGAAAGACGAGAATTAAATACACATTTTAGCCTGAATCACTGCCTGAAAACAAAAAGATCTTTTACCAGTGAAAAACCACATCTGTGCAGGCTCTAATCAAAGAAAATAAAGCTGCCACAATTTATCTTTTTTAACAGAATGCAGTTGCTCATTCAGACAGAAAAGGCTATGCTATTAGAAAAAAGTCAGACTGTAACTGGCCAAGTATAACACGCAAAAGATGTACTGCAAACATCAGTGGAACTGACATCTGTAACGCTGTATTATGAACTGGATTTATTCTGCTTGGCCTCTATGATCTCCAGCACACAACCAGATCCTTACAGCACACGTTGCCCTACAATAGACTGCATGATGCTTCCATATATGTGTGCTAGATCAGGGCTTACAGCATGAAATCACATGCAGCTGGTCAAGACAATAAAGACAGGCATCTGTCCAAAGTTCATGTCCATCCACTGGGAATCAAAGCATTTGTCTTTAATTATCATTTTTCATTGACAACTTGGACAAAAGCGTGAGGTGTGCTGACACAGCCTGGAGGTGTGTGTGTGTGTGTGTGTGTGTGTGTGTGTGTGTGTGTGTGTGTGTGTGTGTGTGTGTGTGTGTGTGTGTGTGTGTGTGAGAGTTGGTGGAGGAAATTCTGCCGAGACCAGCTGAAAACACGTGGCTCCTCTCACCCCAGAGCCATGTCGACTTACAGGGTGCATGTCAGTCATCTGTGATTGCAGAGCAGAGCAAACGGGATGGGACAGCATGAGGATTATAAGGCAGCCTGGTGTTTCCACTGGGGTCTCCCCTGCTGGGTTACATGGTCCCAGCTCCCTTTGTCTGCTGTTAACCCGTTAAATCCCGCGGAAGAGCCCATTCACAAATGTGTCACACACCCCGGGGGTGCATTTTGTGCGGAATAATGATCTTAAAGGGGTTATACGGCATTGTCACTGATTCCAACTTACCCGTTAACCCCCCCACAGCACACATGCATACTTCCATTTGTTTCCTGGCGTGTTTGTGGTTTTAATTATTGTCAACTCTTAAGCTCTTAACACCACCTTCAAACAACATTCCTTAAGAGGATGTTCCACTGTAGTCAATCATCAGCAACAGTTACTGGTGAAACACAGCCGCTCTCTACAAACGCACCTAAAAGGGATTTTGACCACTGCATTTTCTGAGCACCCTTTAAACTCGTTCTTTTCTATTCGAAACTAGAGTGCAATATTTTAACAATACAGACACAGCAGCCCTCCCCTGCCGTTGTGCCGAGCATACTTTGCAGCTAACTGTGTTTGCGTTATATGTTGCGGGTTCACTGAGAGAAAGTGTAATTACACTGCAGTAATGCCCTCCATGATTAATGATGTGGGCCTCTGAAACCAAACCATCAGGCCAATGGCAAATTACCACTATAAAAATAAACCATGATGTGAACAGGTCAGCCAGGCCGGAGCACAAAATGTCTCTTAGTGTGTATTTATATATAGGGTATGAGCGAATAGGGAACGAGCTCTAGTAACCCAATTAGTGTTGGTCCAGTGTCAGAGCCCAGCTCTAGCAATGCTGCGCGGCTCTGCAGTCACACAGAAAAATGTATTTTCTTGAACTTTTTGAATTTAGATGAGACATTTTTGAGAGGCAGAGATGAGCTCGCACGTATGCAATTAGAGGGAGAAAAAAACAGCTGGAACATCACTTCTTGTTGAATGAAGTGCTTAGCTGGACCGATCGGGTCGAGAGCTTGAAAAAGAAAAAAAGGGAGAGAAAGAAACAACCATTTCTTTTTAATTGCTGTCGACGCTGTCACATCATCGCTGCTCCGCTAGGGCACGTCTTCCAAATGAATATGGAATATACAACCGGATGACCTAATCCTTATGGCGCAAACCCCTTTCCAGAAATAACCAAACTTTGGCTAAATCTCAAGAGCACATGCACCTATACTCCCAAAGGCTCTCTGTAGTCAAGTTCACATTTCTTGTCTAACACTGACTACGCTGCTCAGCACATAAACACATCTGATTAGTCCTCCACAGCCTCCTCCACTACCCAACAACTCCTCCCTTCCCACTTCTCAGATGGAGAGCACTTGACTCTTGCCTAAATTGAACTCTTATGCACTCTACTTTTTTGTAGTTTAACTGAAATGGAGTATTTCATTGAGAGCAAAGCACTTGGACTAACACCAACCAAGGATTCTTGTGGTTATCAGTTGACATTTGGAAATGACTGAACTGGTGTCATAAATACAACAATATGGCAAATATTTACCCATGTGCAAAGACACTTGTCAAATTAATTTTCTATATCTATTGAAGTCCCTGCCACAAGTAAAACCACTACCAATAAAAACTGTGGGAGAAAGAAAAAAATCATCCTGCTGGTAATCACAAAGCCTAAGGACACCATCTTTTTGCTCCTTTGCCGAAAGCTGCAATCGGATCACGGAAGTGAATCCTTGAGCGGTGAATAAAGAGCTACCTGTCCGGACATCACGCTACACCCATCATTATCTCAGCTGTGGCAGTGATTTTTGTTTTCGATGATTCATTCGTGAGGTCTGAAATGGAGTTTCACACCTGTCAGCACATCCTTAAGTGGCTTCTGTATAAATTCCAGCATCCACACATTAAATGAAATGAACAAAACACAACCTTTCAGTGCAGATAATCCATCTAAGTTTATTGCACATTCAAACACATAATTAATGAGCCATTAAGTGCACAGACGTGGGCCTTTTTTTTCTTTTTAAGAGTATTAAATTGAAGTGTGCATGCATCTTAGCATCAATCAGATGGAAGGCTGACAAACAGCCCCATTCTTTTTTAATAACAATAAATCAAAGCCTGCACATGGCTGTCTCTCTGAGACAGAGATGATCAAAAGCAGAGGGTGAGATGGCCAAACATCATGTCTAATGTCTCAACAAACTGAGGATCAACTGTTTCCAATTAGGATTACAAAGACATATGAAAAAAAAAAAACCTGAACCCATCCACCCTGCTCTCCTTTGCACACATACAAAGAAAAATAACAATATACAAAGCATGTTTGTTGTGTTTAAAAGCTCTAAATTTAAACACTGAATCAGTTTCTGCGGGTCTCAGTTTGTCCCTTTTTTCCACTGCTAAACAAGATGTGAGTCAAATGCTCGCAATCGTACAAAGCTCCGTGCACCGTGCTCTGTGTTAGTTTTAATTTCTCATTTCTTTCACTGCCGTTTAATCCAGTCACATCAGCTCCCCGAGCAGGTGAAGTCAGCCAAAGACTTTCCCACGGTCTGAGAGCAAATCCAACGCCCCGAGCCCTTCCTGAGGGCCGGCCATCTGTTCATTCTGTTTGGAGTGTTTTAAGGGGTAAAGCGTCAGCTGCATGACCAAATTCAACGTTCCAACACACCCCGCCTTCGTGAAGAAAAGCCCAAAGCATCCATTCAACTCGGCACACACGCACGCGTGCACACGAGCACACAGACACGCACACACAGCTTGTGCCCAAACACAAACAAATCAACAAATAAACAGACAGATGTGACTCCTCACATTTGACTGGTTTGCAATCCAAAACCGTCACACACACGTTGTGCTAAAGTAACAAATATGCACATTTCACTAGAGCTGATTTGAATTTGAAATCACTGGCAAAAAAAAAAAGAAAGGAAAAAAAAAGAAAGAAATGAAAACGTCTTTCCTGCGGAAGAAATTTAAAAAAGATTATTTTGTTTCCATTTTTCTGCTGCTTTGGGAGAATCCTCATTAAGATATCGGACCATATAAACCTTGACCTTTGCTCCCTCTGAGGATAAATCATTTGTGCCACGAACTTGTACAAAACCACATCATTTCACCACCAAAGCCGCTAAAAACACACATCGGGCGCATTTGTGAAAATCACTGCAGCTCGCGGGAAAAAAACAAACACCTTACTTTGAATTAGGATTTCAATCATGTGACGCATTTCTTTCTTTTCCAAGCACATGCTGCCACCCCCATCCCAAAGGCCCCCCCCACACACTCTTTTTGCACCCCTCAAACAGACGTGCTATCATTTTATTTCCACACTGAAAGAGCGACTCTGCCGCTGGTGGATGTGGTCCTCGCCCCGGCCTGACGCATTTTTAAAATGCGTGACATTGCCTCTGTGGGAGCATGAGAACGGAGCTTCCTCAATTGTAGGGTCCCCATACCCGGCCTGTAACCATGGAAGCAGATGCCTGCCCTCCCGGCCCTCCTTACCTCCTGTCGATCGCGAGCTGTGAGCTGCTTCGGCAGTGAAAAGAGGCTGTGCCTGCCTTTCTCCTCGCTCTGACCGAACTTGCCCCACTCCTCAAAAGGAGCCATTGAACAGGTCACTGGTCTAGACTTGTTTGCACGGTCCAGAGAGCAGCCTTGATGTAACCCTTGCTCTCCCCTCTCTCTCTTTCTCTCTCTGTTTGCCACACCAGCCGCCCAGCGACTGCAGACTGTGGAGGGGCGGCAGGGAGAGGTGGGTGGGTGGGGGGGGACACTGGAGACGTGGATTTGAAAAGGAGCCTGTCCGATTTTGCCATTGTGCCTTTTCATTCATCGATCGAATGAATATCGAACCTTCTGTCCCCGCGTGTGTGAAACGGATAGCTTAGCCAGCATTTTTTCCCCTCTCTTCTCAGGTTTGTGTTGTGGGCCCAGAGCTGTGATTCCTTTTCTTAATACTTGTAAGAATATCTATCTATCTATCCTTATAATTATATATATATATATATATATATATTTTTTTTTTTTTGCAAAGAAAATGTCATCTTTAACAGTTGTTGCCAAGTTTATTCCTGATGTGGTCTGGTATTTTGCTAAAGTGATGAATGCAGAAAAGAGCTGAGTTGCTTTCTTCACCCCTCACTGATCACTGGATGATCCAACATGCTTGATTTCTATAGTATTCTCTAGTATTATATTTATATTAGCGTGCTATGATTACAAATGAATTTTTAGTTATTAATTAATTAAACTTCTGCAAAAAAAACCTGTCTAAAAATAAAAAAACAAAAAGGAAAATTGGTTGAATCGAAAAAATCTGCAACTAAAATTTATAAATAGACATAAAGCACTTAAATATTAATTGTTTAATGCAATTGCAACATTTGTAAAACAAATGTAAACTATTTACATGAATGACTCCAGTCATATGTAAAGGAACAAAACAACTATACAAAATAGAAAATTGAAAAAATATGAACTGCTCAGTTATATTCTGAGGAATTAGCTGTACGTACAAAATAAATAAATTAAGCAACACATACATTACTGCATTACTTGGCTCATTATTAGACCCAATGACAATATGATTTCAAGTCAAAACCACTCGACCTGTCAAGTCCTGGTAATTAATTAAATACAATCATTATGTGAAGGCAGCTAAAACGATGTGCTTTTATTAACGTCAAGTGTGTGTGTGTGTGTGTGTGTGTGTGTGTGTGTGTGTGTGTGTGTGTGTGTGTGTGTGTGTGTGTGTGTGTGTGTGTTTACATATTGAACTGCTGCAGTAAATGGTTATGGATGAGCATATGTGCACTTGACTGGGCCAAAGAGAGAAGGCAGTGAGAGGCTTGATGACAGTAAAAGGTGGCACGATCAATGTCAACATATCAGCATTGTACAGTCATATAAGGTGATTGTTGTGATTCATAAAGAAAAACTCATTTTGTTATTTCACATATGGATTTATGGTTTTATTTGATTATTTTTTATTTTGAAAGTAGAAAAGTAATTGTTAGATTTTTTTTTATCTCATGTACTTATTTTACAATAATTTATTTTTGATTTAACATTATTAATAAGTGGTTTGAATTTATTTAATTGTGTTAACATCTTTTTTTAAAATATTTTAAATGTTTAAAAACAATACTTAAAAACAGTTAATGCTAAAAGAATTTTTCTAACTGCATTTAATTGGATAAAACATGTTACAAAAATTAAGTGCAGAAATGTACCACTTCGCATTGAATTTAAAAAGCAAAAGGTTCAGAGAGGAGCAGTTATAGACTACACGCTCCATGTGACAAGTTGCTATGTAGGGGCCAATCAAAGGGGGCGATGGGGGGAACAAAACAGGGCAGAAAATGAGCAAATTCAAAGGCAGGGGAAGCAAAGCAAAAGAAGCAGTGAAGTAAGGACGCAAAGGCATTGTGTTCGCACAACAATTGAGGCTGATCCCACAGCGACTACCGGGCCTTCCTCCGAAAATACCGCTGCTGCCAGAGCCCACATCCTAACAGCACAGAACCAGAGCAGCTGGAGGTCTCGCCCTGCTTGAAGAAAAATCTGCTTTCATGTGAAATTAAATGTTATAATTAAACAGACAAAAAAAAAGCAGTTTGCCAGCTGATTGCAAACAGTGCATCTCCTCTGTAGTCTGGGTTTCTATGATTAAAACTCAGTTCCAGTTTATGTTGTGACAAAAAATTAAACTAACAAGAATATCTCTTAAAATGTTGATTGAAACAAATAATAGCTGCTAACTGCGTGATAAACATCTCACTACAGATACAATGTTATAATTTCAAAATTATTAAATTGCTTTAAAAAAATTATAATTTATTTTCAATCTTATTTAGGAAACATTTTAAAAAATTACAAAAGAGTAAAATATGCAACATAAATTCATTTTCATTTAATTGTTTTTTACATTAAACATAATCTGAAAGGGAAGATAAACTAGATAAATAACATGAGACAAGGCCTGAAAATAAAAAGGACATTATTCATCCTGGATATGAAACAAAAAAAAAGGCTGCATGTAAAAAACAGAGCTGACTGATGTTAGCAGGAACAATGGCAGAGATGGGACCATGGGGTGGAGGGGAGGGGATTCTTCACTGAACCTTTATACGACACAGTGACGGGGACAAGTCGGCCAAATCTGCCACAAAGACAAGCTCAACATTCCCGTCTCATGTTACGCACTCACACGATCCAATCTTTAAAAAGACACAACAGAATTATGAAACAATGTGAAAATAAATACGTCAGGGAAGCCTTTTATATATTTTTCCTTCAAGTTAAAATATTTTTTGAATTCTTTAAATCAATTATTTCTGGAATGTGTGTCAAAATACCCCATGATGAAATAAAAACAGAAAAACATCTTTTATTCCTTTTGATCAAGTGTGTGTGTGTGTGTGTGTGTGTGTGTGTGTGTGTGTGTGTGTGTGTTTCTTCTCTATCATCTGAAACTATCCTCTCCTCTCTAATGGATCCAAAAGCAAATAATTTTTCCACTGTTCATACTAGAACAACTGGCAGTAAATGAGACAATAAATAAATGCGTTTGATTTCTCTGCACCACACATTTACCAGCACACACTCAACCAAACAGCAGCTTTGGCAGATGTTTCCTGGAACACACAGGTAAACCAGCAACCCACCATCACCATCGTCCTGCCTGGAATCGGTGGCAGCTGAATGCCAGAGTGCTGCTCCACCACGTCTGCTCTCACAGCTCATGATGAGGCAGCAGAGCTAACCAAACAACCAAAAACCCCTCGATCGCTGAGTGACCCTGTCAGATATTCCTGTAAGAGATTGTGACTGCAGCTTACATATCTAAAAAAAAACTACCATTCACTTTAATGTCAGCTGTGCACAGGAGAACAGAAGCAATGAGGATTACCACTGTCATAAATTAAAGGTGGACTGAGGGAAATATCATATTATCTTGTGTGCTAGCTAATGCTATTCTTTTAGGGTTGTCAAGGGGAGAAACGTGACCAATTCCTAGGCACTAAAATATCAGGTGATGGCAAAAACTTTAATAATTAACTTACAGAGAAACAAACAATAACACAAAGATTACACTGGATTCTATATAAACTGTAATAATATAACTTTAGAGAACAGTTACCACCTCAAATCTAGATTCTATCCAAAAGAAAGTGCAAACTCTGAACCGACTTCAGATGTGTTGTCCCTTCTCAGGGCCACAAAGTCTCCCTCCCTCAGGTCAAGCCCATAGGCTGTTACACAAAGCAGAGGGCATCATAATCTCCTCACCCCCCAGCAGTCAGTCCTGCTCAAAACCTACAACACTAAGCAGATCCACAACATTTTCACTCTGTCATCTATCTCACATTGTTTCACTACATTTTCACTGTGGGAGGGAAAAACAAACAAACTCACATTTCTTTTGTTTTTTAATGAATCAATCACTTTATTAATTGGGTGATTAAGTTAAAAATGTGCAGCAATTCGCTGGGCATGTCTGTAGGTCCCAGCTATGATCATCGTATATGAAAGGCAGCTGCTGCATTTGTCACAGAGAGGCTGGGTCTAACCTCCACTGTCACCAAAGTCAAACACTAAGCTTTCCAAGGTGCTTTAGAAGGTGGACTGGAACAAAGGGCCCCTCACCACAACCACTACCCAAAGCACTATTTAATTAGGTGTGCAGCAACAAATCCTCCCTATTCAGTGGCTGGACACTTGTGGTATTGGAGTGTAGTGTATCGGTGGTGAAAGCCCCATAACACTAGAGGAGTGTCCCCTCCCTCACAAAGACACACACTAACTCACTAATGCCTGTGTGTTAACAAGCCCATCGTCTGCTCCTCTAACTCTTTGTCTCTGAATGGGTGCTAATGGAGAGACAAAACAGCACGCACACACACTGAGGCCCTCCTTCAACACATTGCTCTTTTAACAGACAGAGGCTGGACCTTGGTGTTAAAGCGGACATGCCATGCTTCAGCAGGCAAAATATTTAACTCTGCCTAAATTTAACCATAAACTCGGAAAACAGAACAAAACGGCCACCAGGGAGAAAGCGAAGATAATCTAGCAGATGAAATGCACAGCAGCAGAACAAATACTTTCATGAAGGAAATTTAATAGCAAAAAAAGTTTAATTTCAGGTTAAATATTAAGCACAAAATTTTTTTTAATAAATGTTATTAATTTATCTTAAAGTAGGTGCTGAATACTTGTGAAAAAATCGTTTAATATCCTAATAAAACCGAGTAAGAACAATGAATCGGTTCTTTCTACTTTATCTACTTGATTTTATTTTTTTAAATGTCTATGTTATTGAAATAAGCCTAATTGCAGTTATCATATTTTAAAAACATTATTTAAAAAAAGAGAGAGACGATGCATTACTAAATGAATTAAAACTCTACAGCCACGCTTTCAGGGACTGTCTAGTTTGATAAAAGACAAAGTAACTCAGACCAGGGTTGAATATGGGTGGTGGGCTCTAATTCTTGAGCACAAAACCAGCATATCCACCGAGACAAATCTTGTTTGATGGATTCCTGCTGCTAGATCCAACTGCAATAGTTCGGTCTGGGAGGCCCATTGTACCAGACGTGCCCGGGAAGGAAACACACTCAAAATTTATTAGAAACGGGACTCCTCACATACAATATTAATTCACAGACAGCGTAGAAAAAGCATATTACCTTAATCCAACCGATGCCTGTGCATTTTCTCAGGGTTACAGTATTACATAACACAAAACCACAAAAACCTTAAAGCTAAAATTTTCTTTTCTTTTTTTAATGTGAAATATTTTATATTTCACATGGAAAATTATATTTGTGTTTTAACTGCAGCAACTCTAACTCTGCATTTATGTAAACAGACATCTATTTGTCCTGTTTAATTGTAAGATGTAGGGAAATATTGTAATAAAATATTTTAAGCATCTTTCATTGGCCCAAAACTAAATGGAAGCATAAAGTCAAACTTCCTTAATAATGCTAAAGGAGGCCCATCATCATGACATCCGTTTTGCTGGGAAAAAGAGGGTGAGTGAGGATTTAATAAAAAAGAAAAAAAAAGGATTTGCGAGAAAGGAAGAAAAAAAAAGACGAGCGTATTGCGACACTAACGTCTCCCTGGGATCTGGCGTGGCTGTCTGTATATGTGCAACACAGAGACAGTGACAGAGAATGAGACAGCGTTCTGTCTTCCTAAGTGCTCGAGTGTAACTAATTGTATGAGTACAATTATGAGCATCTGCTTTTTCATCTTTGGTGGAAGCGCGCGTGTGTGGACGAACACGTGTGCGTCGCAGCTGAAAATGTGCTCGGCTCTGCGGTCTTAGAGCAGAGGCTGGGCAGTGCCTTTAAGGCAGCGCTGGGTCAGTCCAAACACACTGGCAGCTATTCATGGCCCAATCAAATTGATGTGAGATTCTGTCCCTCATCTGCCCCTTATTTCCATATGAATGCAGAATATGCTAAAGAAAAAAAAAAGAAAAGAGAAATCTACAAGATCCTTGTCCCATGGAGCCACTGCAGGGAAAACAGATTTGCAGGGAGAACTCTACATGCTCCTTTACTGCAGATAACAGGAATCGTGGCATCATAAGCACTTTTAGACAGAACAATAAAAAAGAAAAAACTCCTTTCACACACGCATAAATGCTCTCCTCACACACATTTCAACAAAGCCAAGGTCAATGCTGCAGTCTGTCCTAGCAGCTTATGAATCGAAAACACACACATATTCAGAGATGGTCTATCGTGAATGGACACAAACACGTACACAGACATAAGAACAGATCCACGGAGGCTCCATCCCAGCCCCTCTGTGTTAAAGGCTTCAGCCAGACAAAGGGTTTGTCGTCAAAGACAAACAGCGGGAAGCATGGAAACGGCAATGAACGTGATGTGGAGACGGATGCCTCGGCGCGAAGCCACGTTTGACAAACGGCAGTGGCTTAAAAAGAAAAAGAGGAAAAAATGTGCAGATGTGCATACCCTGGATGTCCCGTGTTCCCTCTCTGCTACCTGGCAGGCACAGGTAAAGGCAGCTGTGTGAAGAGAACGCCATCACGTGTTTGTACGTATGTTTCAGACAGACGTCGGTCTCCTAACACACACCAGACAATGTCACACACTCCTATTGTTCCACTCCACCGCTTGGCCCGAGACAAACCCCAGTCCTGTCTAGCTGTTTAAAGGTGGGCTCAAGCTCAAAGCGAGGAGGCCATCTATTACCAGGAGGGATGAGGGGAGGGGAGTCAGAGACCCCCAAATAGAAGGTGGGGTGGGGTGTGTGTGTGTGTGTGTGGGAGTGGGGGTGTCTCAGTTGGCAAGGTTCTTAACTGCAGATGAGCACAGGAGCTCAAAACCTGCCACCTCATTCTGACGAGCAGACGATGGAGTGCCGCATGCAGCAGTCGGTCTGAAAAAGCTGTTTTTGCCTGAAAAAATCCAAAAATATAGAAAATCTGAACTTTCTCTGGGAGTTGGCTGCTGAGTCAGGGAATGAAGATGAAGCGAACAGACTAAACCAGAAATTTAACATCATCAGAATAAATGTCACAAAGCCTTTCAGACACATTTCTTGAGGTAAAATGCCTAATAGTGCAGAAAATTAAAGTAATCCTCACAACATTTAGGGCAATTTAGAAGATATTACAGGGTTTGTCCAGGCTCAGAAATGGGCCTTTGGGGCGCGAGTACAAATATACTAACAAACATATATGACTGAGGCAATGAGCTGTGTTGGCTCACTTATTTATAAGGCAATGCATTTCCTGTTATTTCTGGATATATAAAACAAAAATATATTTGTTAAGTAAATAAAAATACGCACACAAAAAAATACTAGTACTTTAACTCTGGTTTTCCTTTGCAGGAAGGCCGTGGTTTTTCTTTTTTGTTTTTCTAAAACAAAAATACAACCATTTATATGACAGAATAATAAACACCTAACATGTGCAGTATATTTGGCTTTATTCTTTAATTTAACTACAATTCCAATTGAAAAGATTTGATTTTATCTTTATGTTGTCATTTTTTATTTCAAGCATTAATGCAGCAAAAGTGCTATTTTTAAAGAAGATGTTTCTGTCTAATCATATTTTTGTAAGTTTAGGGAAAATATTTACGTAAATGTGAAAGAAAAGAAGGTTTGCCCATGCTGCTGTTTTGGAGTTGGCTCATTGTTCTGGCAATGTGAAAACGCTCAGCTGTATGATGTTTCAAGCGAACATGGCAAGGTTTAGAAAACAGGCTTTGTTTATGCGTGACATTACAGCAGTGATTTCTTTTCCATGCACACATCAGTCCGGTCTGGTTACCATCAGCCCAGCATCAGCCACCTGTGCTCAGGCTCTCCTGTATTTACGTTGTGATAATCACAAAGCGGGATCTCGACCAGATTGTGTGTTTTATCTACAAAGAGTGCCTCCTCGCTCTGGGTCGCAAAGCGTCACAGGACACTCGAACAGATTAAAAACACGGACTGTTGGTACAAGATTTCGAATCATCGTGTCAAAGCAGAATCAGAGGAAAAAGCAGAAACCAGAGTTTTTGGAGCAGGCAGGAACTTTCTGGCAGCGTCCCACAGGGCTGTTCTGCTCTCGACTAAGTCATAGTGTGCGACTCTCTCCAGCAGCACGCCGGGCTCTGCCAGCTACACAAACAGTGAGAGAGAGCATGACATCACCCCTCTATCATCCACAAGACACACTCAAGGCTCACAGTTCAGCAGGTTCAAATGCTCGATGCAGATGGAAGCAAAGAGGTCCTTCATATTATAGCCTGCCTTTTTAAAAGTCACCCTCTGCCTCCCCACTGTAAGGTCTGGCCTGCTTGATGGGTCCATTATACTTGCCAGTAACAGTAACATTGCTGCTGCAGCGCCGTACCATTTATACCAGCTCTGAGGGCACGAGTACTCACTGCAGTGTTCACCTGAACGATAAGCGTTTCCACTCAGACAAAGCTCCACATTATAGGAAGAGAAGAAGTCAAAGCCTCATCGTTTCAAACTGTGGCATCATCATCTGCCTCTGTATGGTCTGTGAATCTCTGAGCTTCATTAAACCAGCAGCAAAAACTGACACAACCATACACTCGTGTGTTCACTCTGGTGGTGTTGGCAGGTTAAGAGGTTCACGGCTGAAACGACAACAAAGTGTGGCTTGCGACGGCAAGGGTGATGTCACTTTTGGCATGCTGCACCATTCCCAAGGGTGAGAACGGCAGGTACAGCGGACCCTAACACACAATGGAAGTCATTAGAAAGGGGCTACGTTACACTTTAGTTTGAAGCGATTCCTGTGCCCGTCTCTGCTTTCCCCTGCTAAAAGTCACTAAACTGTTGACGCACACCAGTTTGATCGTTTTAAATCAACGCTGGCAGTGCATCTAAAGGGAATCTCTCTGGGCCATAAGATTCAGCAAGTACTTGGAAGGTGTTACCTACTCTGTGGGCCCACTGCAGCAAGCACGAGCAACCTCAGCACCAATAAACACAGACACAAATCTTCCTTCCCCCCTGGGCAGCTCAGGCTAGAGCCATCAATTCCCACACGTGGTCACCACGTCTCCATTCAAACACATTTCATTAGACTCGCATCGCACTCTGCAGCAGGTAGCATGTGGCAATGATTTCAGACTTTGTCTGCTTTTAATAAACTGACCCCGAATGATGACTCGAACCAGTGTAGTGTTTGTTTTTGTAATGGTTGACTCTTAAAACGGGCTGCCATTATCACAATGTAAAACTGTCATGACCCTACAGTACATTTTTGTAATTTACCTGTAACATGTAAAACATCAGCTTCTCACAAGGAAAGTACGAGCTCGTCTAAGAAGATGGAAGAAGATTAAAAAAAAGAAAAACAAAGTAGTCCACCGTGTGGCCCACAATCTATTCATTGCTCCTGTTTAATGTCTTTTGGATGCATAATCCTTTCAGTTTCAATTGCAAATTTAACAGTCCCCAAGGCCCAAGCACCAGACTGGTCAATACAAAACCAGACAACTAATTACCGAGCACACCGTGCTCTCCTATATCCCCTCCTCCTTTCTTCCTCCATTTTTCTCTCCCCAGTTTCTCTCCCTCTCTGTCCAGCAGCTGTGGGGTTCATGTACACAAGAGCAGCAGTCAGGCAGTATTAGGTTTCCACTTCCCAGATCTCCCTTAAAAGCCTGTCCCATAATGGTCCTTCAGCCACACAAACACGCATAAGGTTTCAAAAAACAAAAAAAAGGAGAAGAAGCGCAATAAGTGAATATGGAGACATTTAGTTGAGCTTTTTGGCAAAAAGATTTCTGCTTTTCTTTTCTAGCTTTTCCCTCCATCAATTTTCTTCAGTGATTTTTCAGTGAAATCTTTTAAAATTTGTTAACGACAGGTTAATTGCTTTGATCGCACTGTTTCCTTATGGTTGAACACCCCAATAGTAAATTAAATGTTTAGTGAGAAACAAAGACATAAATGTTCATAATGTCCAGCAGTTAAGCAGTAGCTTTAACAGCGTGTAATTACCACGTAATTGACACTCTGTTTTCAAGCAATAAATTAGAGTGGAACGTGACAAGCTGCTTAGCTCATAAAAAATACTAAAAGCTGACCTACGTCTCAGCTCTAAAGTGGTTAGCAAATATGGGAGTGTCTAAATAAATTAGTGATGTTAAAAAATCCTTTGGTGGTTATTTTAATGATAAATTATTTAAGTAAATTATTAATTCAAGCTAAATATACTGTATAGCCCAAATCTCTGAACAGCAGATTAGACAACAACTATACAAAGTCATACTAGAAAGGTAAAACCTAATGTTGTACTATATCCAAAGAAAACACAATTACAAAAACCTAGATGATAATTTGACACAATGAAACTGAAACACAATTTTGTTATTCTATATAAAAAAAGATAACTGATGCCAATTTTTATTAGAGGTGTAGCATGATTATAGATTGGCTCGCCTTAGAACACACGTGTATGGTGCAGAAACACTCAGCTGACCATATGACATACGGTGCTTGTGCTGTTTTTAGTGCAGATGAGAAAGAAGTTATCCTCTGCTTCCCATGAGTAAATATCCCGACTGTGACAATGATAACACGGTCATGATAGCACTCTCAGCGCTAACCCAGCCTCATGTTGTGCTGTGTTGTGACTGCTGTCCTTTGCTTTACGGCCTTCCTCTTTAAACAGACCCACTCTCGAGGCTTTGATCATGACCCGAACGCACACCAGCAGCTCAGCGCTGCCCCTAATTTGCTGATGGGTTTAAAAAGTCCCTCAGTTAAGATCACTTCCCTTAGATAATGGGAAGAGCTGCCCCCCCTGTGACCTAAGCGGAGTGTCCTTTGTCTCACTCCTAATGTTTGCCTTAGCCCATTGTGTCTGCATTATCCAACACCTCCACCCCTCCTTGTACCACAGCTTTGACGCGACAACCCTGCTGCACCACAAAGAGGAAACGCTAAATGTATGGAAACCATTTCCCAGGGAGCCCCCTGAGCTCTATATGGACTCCCCTCCCCCAACAACCCCCCCACAGCACTTATATGCGTGCCCGCCATAGAGAGCGCGGTGGTTAAAGAAGCCAAGCTGTTTAAAATAGTGCAGAGTCGAGGGGCTGGAAACACTAGACCTGACATATGCGCACACGCACATAAACACACGCAGACACACGTACGATGCCACAAAGAAGTCCCGCGACCCTTTGTCTGCACAGAAGAACGAACTCCTGTTGGCTCAAAGACAAGCAGACAAATTGCCAATGATCCTTTGACCCAGGAAATGGGCAACTGTCCAGAATAAAATTGCTGAAACACTAAATAAGATAATAAATATGTAAATTGGATTAGTGAAAGTACAAAGATGAGCACTTTTTCAAATAAGGTGTTCAAATAGCAAAACTGCAGAAGCAGTCTGGTGTGAGCACCTCACAGTAAGCACTGGGATGCTGTTTAATCAGCGTCCTAGACGCGGTCACTCCAACAACCGCCTTCTGGTATACAGTAGAAACACAATGTTTGACTTGTGCTCTTTTATTTCCCTCCTTACATTTGTGCAGCAAAGGACAGAAAATATCAAATGGGCAAAAACAAATGAAGAAAAAAAACCATCGTATCAATAACTAAAACCTTTTAATGGCAGGTATAAAGTGAGCTGGAGGTGAAAGGAATGTAAAATAATCTTGCATCTTTATATCCGTCTTTCTTTTGTTCTTCCTTTCTGCTAAGTAGCACAAAGGACAGCTGGGTAAGAAATGGATCACTGGTAAAGAGACACAGCCTCCATCACAGACATGACATCACCCCCTTTATAAACAACCCTTTGGGGGCCATTTGTGCCAGAATCCAATGCTGCATGTGTGCTCATGTGTATGTGTGTATCTACTCTTGCTTTGCTTTTTAGATAATATTTTTTTCACATCACTTTAAGTTCAAAGACCGACATGTTGTTCTACTTTTCTTCTTCATGTGGTAATAATAGGTTGAACTGAAAACTGTAGCCATGGGTATTAATTTATCACAGCGAACAATCCCAAACACTAAACATCTGTGTTATTTTCCATTGGCAATGCTCAAGACTGCGCTCAGGTCATTAATAATTCAATAATGAGTGACTTATGACGCATATCATCTGTCATCATTATTGTAGTGTTGAATGACACTTAGCATCCTCCTGCACTTCGTGCTATTTGTCAAAGTAAGTTATGCTAATCGCCCATAAAGTCATGACTTTCTTTTACCATATAAGTAAAGAGTAAACAACCCCTATGACTTTCCTCAAATACTAAAAAAATATCCAATGACAAATTATTGCACTTAAAAATGAAATCTCTGTCCTAAGAATACGTCCTAACATGTGAACTAACAGTTTAATGGTGCATCATCCTCGTGGAGGGCTACATGTGCATTGTGTACTAAAGGAGAGGGAGTGTCAACTCTGTAAAACAAACAGACTTGTCAAACTGGCATGCATAAATAAGTAAACCTGCATCTCAGAGTTTGGGCACATGCTAAAGGACGGGAGAGTTTTACTACATCCAGCAGGTGACCTTTTTAAGAAACATAATGTGATGTTTGTAACATTAGCCAATCAGAGAAGCAGATTCCCACCTTGGACAGAAACTATGGTGCTAATAGAATAGAACAGAATGCAATAGAATCCGTTCATTTATCATTGAATGGGTGTACTAACAGTTGCACGCTCAAAAGCTTCTGCTGGTGCATGAAAGAGTTTGCCAGTCATTTTAAAAGTTTGGCTTTAACGGTGGTTCCACCCCAGTTTGCAATTGTGCTCATATGGATGATCGTGTTTTTTGGACAGTGTTATTGGGATGAGGCACGAGCCACCAGCTCGATTAAGAAACTGAAGATGTCTTTCTGTGGAAGTCACGATTGCACCAATCATATCAGTAAACACTGAGACGATTTGCTGGTAGTGTTTTGCCATCTTTACAGTCTGGCCAGTAGACCACATGGTCCTCTCTGCTGGGACTCACAGATGGAATATTTGGATCCCCGACCCAAAAAACTGGATCATGTATCAATAAAGGCATCCTAACCTGTTCTTTGCTTATTACGTGAGTAACAGTTAGATGGAAAGCTAAAGTAGAATGGTAAAATCTAGAGCAGGGCGATATGACCAAAAATATTTATCACGATATACATTTGAAAATTTGCGATAACGACATAACTGACGATATAATTGACACTAGACAAAATACTTTACAACTCCACAACTTTATTAGTGCAAAAAAAAAAACCATCAATGTATTTTCACTTAAACAAGCAGCTGTTTTTATGTGCATTAAAGTTATATAAAAATTTAACAGTGCAAATGCAAATTCCTCGCTGATAGTTTAACCAAAAGGCATTTCCAGTGGAAATTGGCCGACATATCCTGAGCATAACCATGTATAATATCCACACAACTTAAAAAGAGGTTATACACACACAATACGGTAACATTATGTTGAAGCGCAGTACGTATCACGCCGCGAGGCTCCGCCTACGACAGCCGTAATGCTCCGACAATCCATCAAGCGGTGCGGCTTCATAGCTTAGCAAAGTCGCACTGAAACATTTGACAGATTTTCGAGCGCCGTGCACATAAAATCGTTTCGAGGTCAGTAAACACAACCAGAGTTCATACATAAGGCACACGGGATTATAAGGGCCACTGTCGATTTTCAGAGAAATCAAAGGATTGATTTTAAGTGCGCCGTATTTTCCAAAAAACACGGTAATAACGACGGCCCGCTAGCATGCGCTACCAAAAATAGTGCTTTGTTGTGTATCTGACGGACGAAAGCTAAACCAGTTCCACACCAGTGAAGCTGCAGCATTTTTTACAAACCAGTTCTGGTTCATCCGTTTCATTCAACGATCCACTTTCGCTCTTATATTCTCCGTCGCCGCCATGCTTTTTCCGCCATGTGCGTATGAAAACAAAAGCACTGCGCATGTGCGTTTTACCCATATTCTATCGTGATATTTCATTTTCTTATCATTGCCCAACATTATACCGGTATTACCGTGAACGGTATGATATGGCCCAGCCCTAGTAAAATCTCTTTGAAACGCTGCAGTAGTTTGGAGCCATTTCATGCTCCTTTTTTTCTATGTTTGAAAAAGTTTTTTATTTAACTGCAAACTTTGGTCAAGACAGTTGACACAACCGAACAGGCTTCTCTCTCTCTCATTAACTTTCAGGGAGAGACAGCAATTACGAACAGAAGCTAGAAGGTCTTTGGTTCATTTTAACACTTGCAGGGAAGATTTTATTCCACTTAAAATAACAGAAAGTGTTGTTGTCAACTCAGTTAATATTAGTTCACTTCACCATGGAATGGATGGCAACCTGTCAAGGGTGTACCCCGCCACTCAGCCAGTGACAGCTGGAATAGGCCCCAACCCTCCTGTGCCCCTGAACTGGATAAGTGGTTAAGAAAATAAATGAATGGATGGATGTCAGCTCCACGCCCGATGTGTGTGTGTGTGTGTGTGTGTGTGTGTGTGTGTGTGTGTGTGTGTGTGTGTGTGTGTGTGTGTGTGTGTGTGTGTGTGAGAGAGAGAGAGAGAGAGTGTGAGAGACAAAAAAGGAAAATAGTATAACTACAAGAGACTCTCACTTTGAGCTGAAATGTGATAAATGCAATGATTTTTATGTTGTAATTACTTTTTAATTATTCCTGTTTTCACTTACTAATTTACTAGCAAATACAAATCCAGTAAGTTTTTATTCTTGGATATAAATTGTGACATATCAGATGATAAAGTTATAAAAGCAATAATTTTGAATTATTCAGAGTCTCAAAATGAAGAAAACTACTATTAAATGCTTGCATCAGGAAATTGCCTAAGCCCAGATATCAGTATCATAACAGAAACGCTGGATTGGGCCTATTTTTGCAGTCGAATCGAGGCCAGTGTCACTAAGGTCTGCATTCAATTTGTATCTTGCTTTTATTTTGAAAGTTCTGATCAGAAGTGCTGTTTTTGGGACTCCTTTGTTGCTCGCTGCTATTCTTCATCTGCCATACTGTCTCTGGTTTACAATAAACTCTAATTAATGATCCAAGGAGTCATAACCAATCATGCTTTTGTCTACATCACACAGAGAAGGGAATGTCATTTAATGACGCAAACTTTATGACTTTAAAGCAGATATGCCAAGTTAAGATTGTTCACAATACATGATCGTCACATTGCTCAGGCCTAAGAAGCACCTGTAAAGCTCCTCTCTTCTCGGCCTTCGGGGATACGAACTCCTGCTCTATGAACAGCTGCATTGTTGGAGGAGTTATTTTGATCATATTTCTTCCTGGAACAGCATGAATTAACTGTACGCCACACTGTGTGCCTACATTAGTCAGCAAAATTCAACTAGAAACTGTCTCCTAGTTAGCCATTCTCAAAAACAAACAAACAAAGCAATGACGACTAAAAACTTCTTACTGTCCACACTTGCAACAGCACGAGCCTCCCTGAATTCAGCCTGGTGATATCCAGGCTTTGTTACAACAATTCATATGTCAGAGGTAAAAACTGGAGCAGCCTGCTTGGTAAACAGAGACAAACAGGGCTTCCACTCACTGGTTTTACATGCACTCTAGTAATTTGATCATAACCCGAGTAAGACAATACTCACATTATTGGGACTGTCATACAAACATCTTAACAAAATTATCTTACTTGCATTAAGGCCGTAATCGGAGTAAGCAAAACTCGATTTACAGAAGTAATCGATTTTTAGATGAGCCTGACCACGTATAGAGCATATAGCACAGTATGTATACAGCTGCCACACGAGTCATAGAGTGAAGCACATGCAAGGTGGTGTGTTTGGAAAGAGAAGGAGCCAGGTGAGCAGCAGTGAGCAATAAAACACGGTTTTCAGGCAACATCACATAGATGATTACCAGCACACAGGTTCGCACAGGTTGCATTATGATGAGGTACAAACATATTTATCTGAAACATAAGGGAGACGTGGCATAGCTGAGATGAAGTCAGTGGGAAAATGCACAACAGCAAACAGGGTGGAAGACGTGGGTGGAAGGGCTTGTTTAAAGCTTTTAAACCCTTATAAGTAAGTGTTTGATCTAAGGATTCAACGAATGCAGTTCTTAATGAAAGTTCATTTAGCTAAATGCCCTCTGACAATTCAAGGTGGATGCTGAGTGGAAAGACTTAAGTTTTAGAAAGATTTTAGTATTTCATTTTTATTTCCTGTTTGTCTCTCATCTTATGGATTTTAACAAACAAACAACTTAGGAACGTCGCAGACAATTACCTTAAAACCCTTGAAAATCATAGTAAATAGTACAGTGTGGCACTAACAGGCTCTGAGAATGACTCAAACACTACTTGGCAGGAATACTCAAATGTAAATCATGCAACTTCTCTCCTGGTTGAGTGGCAGAAAAGGAAACCACCTCCTATTTCCTGAACCAGTCGGATCCCGCCTGCGTTCTGGGTTTCTGTTTTCATCCTGAATGACACCTCTGTCAGTCACATGACAGTGGAAGCCTAACAGCTAATAAATCACTGCTCCTAACTGAGCTTTTCCTTTTCACTGCCTGCGCACAAGAACCAGGCTAATTTATAACTAGAACAGGCTTGCAGGAGAGGCTAAAATTGGCCCGGGGAGGTCAGGGAGGTTATCTGACGACATGTCGTTACTTGGCTTAAAAAACAGCAGTGGAGATTGCCAGCAGACATACTACTGGAAAACATACACAAATGCATCCCAGAGAGGAGTAGAGAGGGTTTCCGATTAGACGATGAACTGCACCGTACCAACTGATTAATAGTCATAGAAGACAACTGCAGTCTTCTTCACTAGCACTGAATTCTGGGAGCTGAGAAACTCAAGTAAAGTTTTTTGTCATTTTTACAAATCAGATTTTTACTTTATTATTTAATAAGTGCATTTTATAATTTGTAAAAAAAGAAAAAAAGTAATTTTAATCCAAAAATTCTGCCATTACCTCCTAAAAAGGGTCAAAAAATATTTCTGAGCACAGCTGGAATTTTTACATTATTTTAATATTTGTTCAAGCTAACACTGGGAGAGAAAAGCAAAAGCTGCAAGTGTGTAAAGAGCCATTCACCAAGAAGAAACCGATCGACAGCATCATCCTCAGTGCTGAGCAGTCACTTTAAGTTTCTATTTACTCTCATATTACGCTGCTGAAGCTGGAAATCCAACTTTCTGACAGACTTTTTTTCCAAGAAGATGTGCAGTTCTGTGCTCCTTCACAACACTATGACCCACATAATCAAAATAAAGAACCAGACCCTGCAGCACAGCTCGTGTGCATGCATAAAGGAGCTATGGTAGCAGCTAGGCTTCATCCTGCATACTATAAATTCAACTGTGTTCAGAGAACGCCATAAATAAATTAAAAGAGGCACATCTGAGGCTTTTAAAACGTGGCTCTAAAAACTACCTTTCACAGGAGAAATAAGCCCATTACAGCCAGTCGAGACACTCAATTCCCATGTTACTGAGATGTCTAATGAACAAAGGGAACGAGGGAGGCACAGAGTGAGGCGGTCAGAGAAACGGGTTCTGATTTCCTCAAAGAGTGAGGTCAAAAACCCCAAACTGCCAGTGAACCATCAAGGTGAGACACATAAATCACGGCTCTAAAGTTCAGTAGCTTCCTAAAATGAGTTTCTTGCTCAACTCAGCTAATTTCTCAAGACTCTCACAAACCACAGCTTTCTCTGTGCAAATGAGTGAAAAGGCTTACTTTATTAAACTGACACTTTACATAGTTTGTCAGACCCTTAAAGAATATTTGCACATCAAAAAAAATTAAAGTAAAATAAAATGTGAAT
Organism: Maylandia zebra; assembly: GCF_041146795.1. NCBI lineage: Eukaryota > Metazoa > Chordata > Actinopteri > Cichliformes > Cichlidae > Maylandia > Maylandia zebra. Next base: position 3,377,391 of record NC_135176.1, on the reverse strand, counting down.
TTTAAATGATGCTAGTGATATATTTCATGTAACTGATGATTTACATTCAGGAAACAAGAAGCTTTTTTTTAACTGCACCAACATTTGTGAGTTTAAATGAGCTACAACATTACTTAAAATAAATAGGTAACAATATTCTTTCTAAATTACAATTCAGAGGATTTTTTAATTCAAACTAAATCTTAAGTCCTATCATATATTATTATCAACTAATTATTGAGCAATAACATATCTCAAATATATAAATAATGTTAATTATTATAAATGTTGGTCCAGTGCTTCTCACATATGTGAAATGTGAGGTCCCCCTAACATTTCACACAATGGAGTTATTCGGGGGGCTCGCAGTAAAGTATTACTTTCCCTGTAACCTGCATTATTTATTCCTTCAACAGCACTACAACAAAAAATCTGAATTCCTCAAGCGCTTCATCAAAGGCCGATGAAATGTGGATCGAAGCTTAGCCCACCGTATCCACTGCAAACTTGGGAACTTCTCTTTCTCTCTCTCTATGATTTTGTATCAAAACATTTGCTCATTGTCTCATTTCTTTTCTCTTGTTCATCACTTCGTTCCTGTAAAAGCAGTGACGGTGTAAAATACACGAGACATGAACAGTTTTGTCGGTTGGTGAGGCTGACGGTGTCTCAAATACTGTGCGGTGTCTCACAACTGCACTCCACCCCATTTAAAAAACAAATTAAAAAATTCCAAACTCATAAAAAAGTGAAGCTACTGAGCAGCTGATAAATTGAATTAGCTAAAATAAATGGCCTCCACAGCAAGCCTCCTTGGAGTCGAGCACGGGTCCCTGGCTACAAACGGACACATGTTTCACAGAGGCGTAACTAAATGACTAGTAAAGTTTTCACAACCATTGTTCTGTCCGAGCCGTTCTCTTTGACCTCTTCAAAATCCCTTCCCCCAGTCAACTGCTCCCACCCCATCTCTCCACCTCGCCCCCCCTCCCACCAAATAAAATAAAAAAATGTTTTAAAAATCATTAAAAATCATTGGGACACAAATTCAAAGATCTAGCCTTTCCTGTCACCAAATTAATTTAAGACTGACAAGAAATATAAGGGAAATCAGGCTTATTTTGTTAATACTTGGGAACGGAGTTTAAAGTCCAACTAAAGAAGTTAAAGCAGGCAACAAATGAATCAATAGAGCCATGAAGAGTGCTCCTGAGATTTCAGGCAGATGGATTCTTCTTAGGGACAGAACTTGTCAAAAGTGCTAAGAGGAAAGCACTTACCACACAGATCCTGACGTCCGAGCCCAAGAACGAAAGCTTCCTATCTTGTCTGTCTCCAATCCACTTCCATTTTTCTGAGTTACTATATTGCAACTCCCACCCCACGGAGAGCCGGATAGCAGAGAGTGCGACAGAGAGAGGGAGAGAGTCAAACACACACACACACACACTGGGGTGGGTCGGTGGGGGGGCTTAGTCCTGGTGTGGAGATGGAGGGGACCATTGCAGCTGTGCACTTCGTCAGTATCTCCTCAAATCCAATCCTCTGCTCCATGTGTGTCTGCAGCACCGCGGAAAAAGGCAACGGAAACAAAGTGATCCTCTTACACACAGCCCAGAGAGAGAGAGAGAGAGGGAGAGAGACGAACAAGGCGAGGAGCAAGAAAGAGTGCGAGAAACATACGCGGGGAAGGGTAGGGAAAGAAAACAAGTGAGCTCGTTTGAAGGCCGAGGAAGCTCGAGTATAAGCAGGTTCAAGTTTTCAGCGTTTTCTTTTACTTTGCCACAGAATGCCGGCCGAGTGGGAGGGAACAAGTGAGAGCTTCTAGGAAGGCAAGGAAATAGTGCATAATACCTTCCAGCTTCCTTCAACCCCCCCTTCTCCCTCCCTCCCTCTCTCCCTCCCTCTGTCGCTTTTCTCTCCCTCTCTATCAGTCTTTCTTTCAGTCTCTCAGTCCAGTAATAACCCTGTCTGTGGCAACCCCCCTCCACTGGGTGCAGGAATGCAAAGCAAGAGTTTCAAGAGGCCCAGTTAGACAACCTCAGAGTCACTGCACCTTGACCCGCAGGTCAGACGCAGGGCGTGTGTATATATATATATATATATATATACACATACGTGTGTGTGTGTGTGTGTGTGTGTGTGTGTGTGTGTGTGTGTGTGTGTGTGCACACGTTAAGGGGTGTGGAGCTTTTAGTTGTGTCTGTGTGTACCTAAATCTGTGGGGCAGCTTTACCTCACAAGATCATATAACCATACCTGGACAGCCACTTGACAGAGATAATACTGGTGGACACTTACACCACTGCCGCAATCAGGGTAACACTTACTGCTGCTACATGGCAACAATGACTGCCTTCACTCAGCAAGATTAATTGTATTAAATTGTTCTGGACCTTTCCAAATGACCAAATAACTCAAATTAAAACATCCACTCGTGGTGCTCTTCTGAATTAATCTGAAGAAGCTGCTGTTTCTGGACAGCCCACAGTGTTGGAGTGAAGCACATTCAATCACACAGGTTTACAAAGGAGTGTCAATTTGGGAATTTATTTACACGTGTATGTCATAATTTCATCATTTGCTGTTTAAAGTTCACTCCAAATAGCAAATATCACAAACAACACACACATGCAAAATGAAAAAAAAAACATTAATGGGATCCCTCTTTCTTTTTTTTTAGCAATTCAAAGATGACATGAGACACGGCTGGAGCTGAAGTTAGCTTTTGTTTTTTTACTTTCAGATTACTGGCAGTTAAACAGACACACACACTCTGGAGTGGACTTGGTTTTGCTTGGACAGTGTGCTGAAACAAGCGTTTAAATCCCGCCAATCAGGCAGGTTTGCATCATTTGAATGAGACAAGCTGGTACAGTCCTCCAGTCGGTGCCCAGTATTGTCGCTGTCCTGCATGTTTAAAACCTATTCTTCTAATTCATTCAAGTGTTCCTATTAATATGGGTCCATCCTGCCCCCTCCCAGTCTATTTGCCAATCCCTCAAACGAACACAGTTCCCATAGCTTATGAACAAAAAACACTGCATACAGAAAGTTTACCATTGTTTGTTTAAATCATTAATGCAAATATTATAGATTTACTTTTGTTTTGAAGACTTCCATCTCCGTATGGACACCTTTTATCAATAAAAAGTACTAAAAGTCTCCATGAGCTGTTTGCAATACAGCTGTTATAATGGATAGTTAACAAGGAAAGTTGTGAAAAGCCTCTCACATACACTCAAACACATCAGTGATGGAACAACAAACGCTAAAAAAAAGGATCGTATCACTTACCAGTTGACATTTCATATTTGTGCATCAGTCTCCATCAGCAGAATAGCACTGACTGGGTGATGAAAGGCATACTTTACTTTATGCATCCACTTATAAGACCCATCTGTGCTCATATCACAAAGTAAGGTTTAATGAGGTTACAGGACCCCACATAAAAGGAGACAGCTTGCTCAATTGGACACTTGAATGCTTACATAAAACCCAGGTTCCATATATTTGCATTTCTGAAGAAGCTTGCATAACCATGATTTTGTTTTCAGATGCAAATGATTTGGTACAATATATATATATATTTGTCAAGGTGCAGTGACTCTTTATATATATATGTATATACAGATAGATAGATAGATAGATAGATAGATAGATAGATAGATAGATAGATAGATAGATAGATAGATAGATAGATAGATAGATAGATAGATAGATAGATAGATAGATAGATAGATATACACATATATAACCCTAAAAAGATTTTAGCTTTGCTGCTAACAGAAAAATCACCAGGTAGAACAGGAAGACACATGTCACCCTGTCACCCTGTAAAACACTCACTGCCTTCACTAAGTGCAGGCCAGTTGTGCTAATGTGCAGTCGCTTCACAAAGAGGCAGAAAAAATCCTGTTAGCGTGTGTGATGATAAATATTTAGAGATCGTGAAAATAAACAGATATTATCGCACTATATTTGAGTCCATTTTAGTCCTCTCGGGGCGACAATGAAAGCAGAAGAAGGATTTTAAAAGATTTCTGTTAAAGCAAAGAAAGCTGCTTATTAGTAAATGGTTCACAACGGAGACTTTGTGAGAGGGAGACGCAGCCCCTAAAAAAAACATTTTTAAATTCTAAATTTTTCTTATTTGGAGAAAAAAAAGTTTTCATAAACTGTCTCTATGTGCATTAGGGCTGCCACGATTAGTCGACTATTAAAATAATTGTTTGTGGCAGCCCTGATGTGCATGCAGTTTTAATGTCTTGGTTACCACTGAAATCAAAGTACATTTAGTCAATATTCCAAATACACACTGGCTGGAAGCCTTCCAATATGGCTGACAAGTGAGCTAACTATTAAGGACCTAATACAGGTTTAGTAAACCAAGAATATTTTCTTGTGAAACTTTGTAAATTTTAAATTTATTTTTAATCATCATAATAAATATTGACCACTTTATTCATGATAATTATTTCTGGATCTTTACCCTACAATATGAAGCACCTTGAGGGTGATGTTGTTGTGATTTGGCACTATATGATGACCAAGCTAATTAACTCCTATCATCAGTGCTAGACCACAGTCATTTTTAAAACTGTGAGCACGAGGCAGAAGAATAAAAAAAAATGTGTTATTTATCACCATCTTCTGAGTAAAATGTAAAATACATTGTTACAGGTTACTGAATTTCTATGAAAAATGATATAAAATAATTTCTGTTTAACGCCTTTTCATGTGTTTTTGACCAGTGATGACTGTCTGGAAGATTCTGGTCTTTTGTCCAATTTGGTGGAACCACTTTGGGTTGTCTCTTGGACCTCATCCTGCCTTGACTTTCACTGCTTTCTCTGCATAATTTCATTCACAAACATCAGTAGCATTGTTCTGCTGACAGAATCATCATTCACCTAGAAACCAAACTGACAGCCGTGAGTCACGAACACTGAATGAATATCAAACAGAGCAAAGCTAGCCATCCTTTACACAGTAAACGGCTTTGGATTGTGCCATGTTACCTACAGATGTAAACTTCTTTGAAAATTATTTGTTGCCCCACAATTTTTCTTAATGGAAATTTAGAGCTGGAAACAGCTCTAAATGCTAACCACAATAAAGAAAGAATTAGGATAATTTGAACACAAACTTAAGGTAAGTCGTGTTTGACATAAGTACTAAAATTCCTATATGTGCCAAATAAAAGGATATTTAATATACTTGCCAGTAAATAATATGATTGGACGTTGGTTTAAATAGGTGACCATGGCTCAGGAGGTAGAGTAGATCATCTACTAATTGGAAGGTTGATGGTTTGATCCCTAGCTGCTCCAATCTGCATGCCAAAGTATCCTTATGCAAGATACTGAACGTGTGAAAGCACTTGTGTGATGTTACCAATGTCCAGTTTCTTCATCCATCCATTTTCTTCTGCTTATCCAATTCACAGTTGCACGGGGATCAGAGCCTATTCCAGCAGTCACTGGGGTCAGTTTCTTCATATTGGAGTTAAAAATGAAAATAAAACAATTTTCTGCTGCTTTTGAATTTTCAGCCTCTTACTAAGTGCTGGTCGCTCTTCTCTCTGCTAGTCCTTTTCAACAGCATGTAGAGCAGGACATTAATACATAGCCTACAGTTAAACCTTATTGTCCTATGGCGAGTCTGCCCAAACTGGATTAGCTTCAGCTCTAAATAAATAATAATAATATAGTAGCATTTTAGAATAATAGTAAAAACGCTGGGCCAAGTTTGAAGTTGTATAGAGCTGCATTGGGATTTTTGTTCTCCTTCTCCGTTCTTATTCTTCTTTTCACTCTGGAGGTAGCTCAGATATATCTCTAGCCTGCTGCTGCCCTCCACAGGTAACGAACAGCCACACAATTCAGTCAGTGTTTCAACTGCATGAGAAAAAGCAATAAATAGTCCCAATACTGTTCACATGCATGTGCTTCTGGAGGAATTTAAATTCATACAGCTCATAAAGCACGTGGGCTGGATAGATATTTACAAAAATATAAGATATGCTATTATAATTCAGATCCAACCTTACTGGGACTTAGTGAAGCTAAACTGTGTGCTTAACATTTTTATTCTCTCATTATCATTTTATGTAGAGCATGCTGAATTTCCTGCGCTAACATGGGCAGGAAACATCTGACAGCATCTGTTTGTTTGATCCTTAACGTGTGACGCAATCACTGTTAAGATTTCACGGCAGCTTGGAGGTGTTCAAACCTCTCACAGCCCTCCTCTGCTGTATGGGAAAACTGAGTGTTTAAATACTACACGCAGAGCGAGTCCTGATCCATAAACAGTCAAAGGAATGTGTGGAGCAGTCTACACAGTCTGTCCCTTTGTTTCTCACAAACACACATTAGCAATATCTTAAAGTTTCTCTGTCCTTTTACTGAGCCAATCCAGGGTTGAAAGGGGGAAATATCCAAATGCCAATAAAAATGAAAAACTTACTTGTTTACATGAACGATGAGCTCAGCACCATGATACAGCAGAGATGCATCACTGTGCTCTCCATGCTGTGAAAACAACGACATTTAGTGAGGGCAGATTAGAGGATGTCATGTGTGGTATCTTAGTACAGTGCCTCAATTCACTTTATTCAGTATTCAGCTTTTAAAGTATCTCACACACTCAAACAGTGTGCGGAAAGCCGTGGGCTACAATCATTTATATATTATTCTTTCTATTTTTGTGGCTCTTGAAAATGACCGAGGACACCTGAGTTATACACAATAATGTTTGGTGTTCCGGCCTAAAAGAAAGTATGGTGTCAGGGAATTCATATTTTAAATCATTCACTAAAATCCCAAACATTTAAGGGAATGTGTGCCTGAATAAGTAAAAACACTGGAAGAAAAGATATCAAAAAACTCAAATGAAAAATATTTTGCATTTTTCCGGAACTTCTCAACCCTGTCTCCCAGTAAATTAAAGAAGCCAAAATCTTCAACATCTTCAACAAAGATGATTAGAACAAAACAGAAAGTCAAGACAAATTTCCTTTGTTTGATTAGACCAGAATGTATCTTTGACAAATTCAAGTCAAAAATAGCAGCAAATAGAAGGAAAGAAAAGTTATCTGATGAAAATGTATTTATTTAAAAAGATATTTTACTGCTAACAGCAGCTGGTTGAACTCACCCTGTAGTTTCCTCTGTTGTTTTCCTCCAAATGAGGGAGAGGAAGGATCCAAGGCTTTCTTGGCTGATGCAGCATTTTTCCTGGCAGCTTTGATGCTGCTTTTCATTGTAGAAATGTATGGCCTTTGCTCTACACACCAATATCAACCTTTCAAATTAATTCTACCTATAAAATAAAACTTTATCGTTAAGCAAACCATAGCTAATGCATCCGGTAAACTAGCTAAGTTTTAAGCTAAGCTAATTAACGCAACAATTAATAAAATTGTAATTTTGATGTAAATTTACACTTTAATTAGCATCCAAAGAACAAATAAGATACATAATAAGATGTTAAGAGTCTTTCAGAGATGCAGGGAAACACTGAAAAAAGACGTGAAAAGTGCAGATGGTTAGCTGCAGCTAACAGGTACATACATCAACCTGACAGTCACAGAAGCCAGAGCAGAGGGCCTGGTGCAAAGGTGCTGTATGTAACTGTGAGAGAGCCCAGGTAATGGGATAGACAGTTTGATGGATAACTGTACTATCTATGATAACTACTAAGAATGAAGATAAATATGTATCCTGTAAACCTGGAGGTTCTTATTCTGCAGTTTTGTCATTCTGAGTCATCCCTCCTGTCTACCAAGTTATTTTTTCACAAATAAATGTGCTATATTTTCTCTCTCTCTCTTGTTCTTTTCTGTGGTTCAGACATGTGTGAGTCACTTCATTTGTGCTTGGCTATAATTTTCCATTAGTGCAAGAAATCCCATGTACACTGTCCATGTGAAAATATTTGCCAGTCTTTTTAAATTCAAACTACAGATGTAACACAAAGGGTTTAAGTCGGACTCAGAGTCCTTGACTAAGTCAAATTCCATTCAGTGGCTCTGGCTGGACTTATGCCCGTGAGGCGTGGGACCCCTGGAGGTGTTCTGTGGGGTCTGACTGAGGGAGATTGGTAGAGGATGCTTTGGGGTGTTTGCAGAAGTAGAGTTTTAAGTGCTGAGGATAAATTTGGCAGCGCGTTTATAGGTTCTTGAAAATTTAGGCTATTTTTTGTTACATTATCTACAATTACACGGGCTATGCAGTAATTTTTTTTTTTTACTTTAGTGACCTCTGTGGTTTTACATCAACCTCAAAAAATAACCACTTGCTAGTACCTGATTTTAAAAAAAGGATAATAATATTAGACACTATAAAAATGTTCAAATCAATAAAAAATACAATTTTTACAATCTTCATATATAACCTATGATACAGTAGTGTGCGCAGTACACATTTAAATGTGCTATGACAGTAACTGTTAGCAGTTCCGATAATGTGTGGAATACTATTAATGATGTGTTAGAAATATTTACAACAGGAATGCATTTAAAGCTCACAGGTACGTACATGGGCTCCACTCCAGCAGTCACATTGCGGCCTGTGAAAGAGGTGTGAATAAAACATAACTACGCCTACTAATAACCTTTTTGTCAGACCTTAGTGAAGCAAACGGAAACTTTTTTTCATTTAAACACATATGCACGTAATGTCAGATTAGTGGTGGGGATAATTTGTCGTGCTGAGAGTTGCAGGCTCTTCCCAGGATTGGACATGTTTGGCGAGGTGTGAGTGTGTCTTGGAGGCCAGGTCAACGCCTTGAGCTCATTGTCATCTGTCTGTAGACATGTTTTGATCAGAAACCATAGCAGCCACACAGAGATGGTCGAAAAAATCCTCCCCCTCACCCCAACAGTTGACAGCAGATGGCTGCCCCTCCCTGAAACTGGTTCTGCTGTTAAAAGGGAGTTTTTTCTTCCCACTGTTGCCTAAGTGCTTGCTCAAAAAGGGTCATATGATTATTGGGGTTTCGCTGTATTATTGTAGGGTCTTTACATTACAATATAGAGTGCCTTGAGGCAAGTGTTGCTATGATTTGGCACTATATAAATAAAACTAAAAAACCAAATAAGGTTTTTGCATGTCCTGATACACAATGCCAAAGGTAGTCTGATTACAAATGTTAGTCAGTTAGTAATGTTATTGAAACTGCACTTGTGTCAGGCCACAGTAGCTGTGCAGCCATGGGTCCTGCTGAAATGGGGGTATAGCCTGTTACTGGATCTGCTTTTGGATCACCAAATTCGAAGTGAAGTTGGAGAGTCCCGGTTATTCTTTTCTCACTAGCTGAATTCTTTTTCATAACTTCAGGTTTTCTTCAGCTTGGCCTGATGCATGTTGCAATAATTCACCGGTGTGAAGAAAAAGAGGAATAAAAAAGAACAGACTGTTGAGCTGTTTAAAAGCCTTTTATTTCTGCCTCCACCCTTCATTTATTCTTCATACCTACAGAGTGCCCTGGGTAGTATATCCAGACTCCTTCAGAGCAGGATTAGGTATTTGTATATATCCAGAATAGCCTAAAAACCTTCCATAAAAAAGTGCCTGCACTCAAACACTCAAACTCCCTTCGCTTTGCAGAATGGTCCAACAATCTGTTTTCTGCTTATACACATAAGCCATCATAAAAAAATATCGATTTTGTCTTAATTATAAGCTTCTTGCAGACTTGTAATTATAAATGGCCCGGTCATTTAGGTAGTTCCCAAACGTAGTGAAAATCAGTGTGTTTAAAAGCTACTATAATTAATACATGTTGGCTTGGCAGCTATCGTACCCACCATCAGTCATGCAGACAAGTTTTTCATAGCTGCTGCCAATATCAAGTTCCCTGTCATATGCATTAGTCAAACTGTTGATATAAAGAAAGGTTCTTTAAGGACAGCCTCATAAATACCTTTAACATTGCTTATTCTCTCCTCCTGCCAAACAGCCAGAGGGTTCAAAATAAAACTAGATATGCTAAGTGAGCTGGCAGGAAGACAATGGTCTTAGTGAGCTCCTCGGTGATCTGGGCCATGAGCTGGTGGGGGGAGGGGGACAAATTAAAGAAGAACACCGTGGACCGAAAGGGCTTAAGGTAATGATTTATGGTCCCGGGATCCAGCAAATGTTTCGTCATGTATTAATAGCATCTTCATTTTTTCCCCTTTTAATCGACTGGAAGCCAAGACGCTCTTTTTGCTGATTGTGACTTTGCCTAAATGGGAAGCTGAATGTTAAACATCTGGAGTACTCACTGCGGCCTCTTCACTGTGCATTTGTGACTTCATTTCTTAGCAGCTGCTTCTAAAAAGGAAAAGGATTCACTGCCACTTTAGCCTTACCTCATAGACACCAATTAAAAACTTAGTGCAGGAGATTAACCGGAAAAACTAATGTGCTTTGCTGCAGTGACTAACAAGTGGCAAATTACAGTCATGAAAAAACATGTAACAGCTGCCACTATTGAACGCTGATGTGCATTTATTTAAGTAACTACAGTCATAGTTTGTACACATTATTCTTGAACACATTTTATTCATACCAGGCCTGTTTTACCTTACTGTTGGTTAGCAATGTGTCAAAACTACGGTGTCATTTTAAGTACAACGACACAAAATTAAGCAACGACAAAAAGAAAAACACAAAAACATCTCAGGAAATACAACATTAAATAAAACACACACGCAACATTTAACAAAAGAACAACGCTACCAAAAAGACGATATATATTAGCAAGATATTATATCCTCACTACATACGACTCTGGATACTGTAGCTCCTGTGAAAACTAAGGCCTCAAATCAGAAGTACCTGACTCCGTGGTATAATTCTCAAACACGTAGCCTAAAGCAGATGACTCGTAAGCTGGAGAGGAAATGGATGTCACAAATTTAGAGGATCATCATTTAGCCTGGAGAAATAGTTTCTCTTCAGCACTGTAGCCAGGCTGACAAACAGTCAGAGCTCTGTTGAGCCAACCATCCCTTTAACGTTAACTAGTAATGACTTCATGAACTTCTTCACAAATAAAATTTTAATCATTAAAGAAAAAATTACCAATAATATTATAATATTATTATAATAATATTATCTACAGCTGCTTTCAGTACCACTGATATTCATTTAGACTCTTTTTCTCCAGTTGATCTTTCTGAGTTAACTTCAATAATTACTTCCTCCAAACCATCAACGTGTCTTTTAGACCCCATTCCTACAAAACTGCTCAAAGAAGTCCTGCCATTAATTAATTCTTCAATCTTAAATATGATCAACCTATCTCTAATAATCGGCTATGTACCACAGGCCTTCAAGCTGGCTGTAGTTAAACCTGTACTTAAAATCTCTAGACCCAGCTGTCTTAGCTAATTATAGGCCAATCTCCAACCTTCCTTTCATATCAAAAATCCTTGAAAGAGTAGTTGTCAAACAGCTAACAGACTCCAATTTGTGCATGTAAATGGAGAGTCCTCTTCACACACTAAGGTCAATTATGGAGTTCCACAGGGTTCAGTGCTAGGACCAATTCTGTTTACATTATACATGCTTCCCTTAGGCAGCATCATTAGAAGACATAGCATACATTTTCACTGCTATGCAGATGACACCCATCCAAAATGCTGCAGCAAGAGTCCTGACAGGGACTAGAAAGAGAGAGCAGATTTCTCCTGTTTTGGCTTCCCTTCATTGGCTTCCTGTTAAATCCAGAATTGAATTCAAAATCCTGCTCCTCACATACAAGGTCTTAAATAATCAGGCCCCATCTTATCTTAATGACCTTGTAGTACCATATCACCCTATTAGAGCACTTCGCTCTCACACTGCAGGCCTACTTGTTGTTCCTAGACTATTTAAAGTAGAATGGGAGGCAGAGCCTTCAGTTTTCAGGCCCCTCTTCTGTGGAACCAGCTTCCAGTTTGTATTCGGGAGATAGACACTATCTCTATGTGGCGGGAGGTGTGGTCCCGGGTGCGGCTGCAGGGGAGGAGTGGTGCAGTGAGCTCAACGGGGCGGTGCTGGAGATGCCGGTGAGAACAGCTGATGGCGATTTGGACTGATGGTGGTTTCCTTCCCTTTTTATAGTGAGACGGAGAGGAGCGGAGGGAGAGGGAAATCAGCTGGGACCGACAGCTGTCAGACTGTGTTCAGTCATAACCTGGGAAAACTATAAATAAATGTGGAATCTGGTGATAAAGACCTGTGTGTGTGTGTACCTGTGTGTAGTGCATTTCACACTCTACTTTTAAGATTAGGCTTCAAACTTTCCTTTTTGCTAAAGCATATAGTTAGGGCTGGACCAGGTGACCCTGAATCCTCCCTTAGTTATGCTGCAATAGACGTAGGCTGCCGGGGGATTCCCATGATGCATTGAGTTTTTCCTTTCCAGTCACCTTTCTCACTCACTATGTGTTAATAGACCTCTCTGCATTGATTCATATCTGTTATTAATCTCTGGTTCTCTTCCACAGCAGGTCTTTATCCTGTCTTCCTTCTCTCACCCCAACCGGTCGCAGCAGATGGCCCCGCCCCTCCCTGAGCCTGGTTCTGCTGGAGGTTTCTTCCTGTTAAAAGGGAGTTTTTCCTTCCCACTGTTGCCAAAGTGCTTGGTCATAGGGGGTCATATGATTGTTGGGTTTTTCTTTGGATGTATTATTGTACAATCTACTGTGCAATATAAAGCACCTTGAGGCGACTGCTGTTGTGATTTGGCGCTGTGTAAATAAAACTGAATTGAATTGAACTGAATAAAAAAAAAAACTATTGCAATTTTTGTATTTATTTGCAGGGTGTTTTTACAAGTTTGAAAAGTAAAGTTTTGTTGTTGTTTTTCAGAGTATTCACGATTGTTGTTTTTGTAATGTTGTGTTTGCGCTCGTTGTCATTAGCATAAAGATTTGCAGCTTTGCAGCAGCCCGTACAAATGTCTGTGACACAGCTGTTGGTCAAGTTCCCAGAGGTAGTCGTTTCTGGAGATCTATTGTCTCATTACCCTCTCTGTCTTCTGTTGGTTTTCTGGTTCCTTTGCATTTTCAGTTACTTCTTGTCTTATTTTGAAAAGCTGTGCATCTCCAGTGGAGCTTTGTTGTGTTTGTTTTCACCTATGTGTCACCTGTTTGCTCTCTCGTTGTCTGTGTTTCATGAGCCTCTTCTTGGACTCCTGTTTCCTTGTAACTGCAGGTTGGACTTTGTGTTTAACTGGTTATTGGATCAGCCATTAAAGGCTCACTTTTTGATTATTTAACCTGCCTCTGTTATCCTACACTTGGGTCCTCTCTCCTGTGAACCCTGACCCTGATTTTAAATACATCTTTTCTTCAGCGCTAAACCAGCATGAACACAAGTAGCCTTCAATTCTTCGTGCCAATGTGTAGTTAGAGAACACGTGAAGAGTCAGGAGAGGTGAGATGGCTCCCTTCTTTCTGAGTGGACACGTGAAAGTCAAGGTAGAATATTAAACAAAACAGAGGTGAAAAATGATGGAGAGCGTGTTCACTTTTGAGGTGAAAGTTCAATCCAATCGAATAAAAAATTTGAGGAAAAGGGCAAACAGACCGCAGACTGCCACCTTTACAGTGAGATGCTTATTTCCTAGGCAACAGAGCCGAGAGCAACAACATAACCAGTCCCACAAGAAAAGATTTACGCTCAACATCACTCATTACCACGAGATGTTGATAAGCGTTGCCCACACTGACGGCCCAAAGAAGCACATCTCAGCAGACTGACAGAGGCTGCTGGGCTCTCAGTAATGAGGGAGCCAGACAGCCGCCTCACCTCCTATTTGTCGACTGATGGAAGTCTTGTTTGGCCCAGCTGCGTCTCCATGGAAGTGGCACCTTGAGGGGCTGCTCCCCGCCCCACCTCATCCCTCACCCTCCCACCAAGTTTCTCATCACATCCTGGTGAGAGGCTGGAGCTGCTGTGAAACACCAGCCCCTTGGCACAGAGCCCAGATGGAATTATTTCCCCTGCACGACTTTTATCTGACCATAAAGCACAACCCAACAAGGGCAGAACCCTCAGAAAAGCACCATTAAATGCTGAGTGAACAGAGAGCAATTTAAAATCCCCCCTCTTCTTCTTCTTCTCCCTTTTTTTCAGCCTCCCTTTCTTTACCATAAGCTATTCTCAAACCTGACTATAAAGAAGGCGGCTGTTAATTGATATTCAGCTTGGGGGATTAAAGACCTACGTGGACAAAGCTGTTAAATATGTGCTCAGAATGGCGATGTGAATGCTCTCTGATGCTTTCTATTCATGTGACGGCTGCAAATTGCCTGCAGTGTGATCTTGGAACAGCTTTTCCTGAATCAGCCCTACAGCAGCAGAAGGCTGAGCCCCTGCGCTCCACATTTATTTATTTATTTATTTATTTTTTCACATTTCTACAGTTAAAACTCTTTGACAATGCCGACTCAGCTGGAAGACGAGTCTCACAGTTGGTGAGGGAAGCTTGCGTAACATATACGAGCTGTTTAAACCCTAAACTGTCTATCAGCTTCCAGGGGTTCGCTCACTGTCACTGCAGTAGCGCGACGGGGTGGGAGTGTGTGAGTTCCTGCATGTTTAGCGTGGGAAGCAAAAAACTGTTGGTTGCAGCTCATTTAGTCTAACCTGCATACATTTAACAACACGCTGAACAACGACAAAAGTAGGTAACATCAAAGGTGAGGATAAACCGACGCTGAAACTCTAATGGGCAAATGAGGCTTGTACGAAATGACTAAATGAAGATATACGCTCTGCGTGCACACAAAGGCTCTCGAGACATGCACCTGCTGCTTCCCACGCAAAAAAAAGTTGGCAAAAAAAGTTGAGAGCAGATGTAGGGATGCTCTGACCCATACTGGAGAAATTGGTGATGGTGGTGTTGAAGAAGTGAACTTCATACTTCATAGCTCAGGTGGTAGAGCAGGACAGCTACTGATTGGAAGGTTGGTGGTTCGATCCATGGCTCCCCTATTCTGCATGCCAAATATCCTTGGGTAAGATACTAACCCCCAGTTGCTCTCTGATGTAGCCATCTGAGTGTGAATGTTTGCTAAACAGCACTAAAGAAAAAGAAGGAAATGCTTGTATGGGTGTGATTGGGTGAGTGAGGCATGTTGTATAGAGCACTTTGGGAGAGTAGAAAAGCACTAAATAAGAATCAGTCCATTTTACCATCTCACAGCTTCTTTTCAACCATTTATTCAGTAATTCTCCTAAAGTGAGGCCCTCATTTTTACTACCACCAGATAGACTTTGTGGCTCCGTGATGTAGTGGTAAACATTTGCCTTATATGTGAAAAATAGCGGTTTGATTCAAGGAGACACAAACTTAGCCTCAGGAGGTCATAAGCTAGTCTACTCCTAGTGCTGATCCCAAGCCTGGATAAACAGCAGGGCTGTGTCAGGAAGGACAGGAAGGTCATGTCTCTGCCAAGTCAAATATGCACTTTGGCAACCCCCTGGAAAATGAGGGAGCAGCCCAAGTCACCTTTTCCTAATAATACTCAAACATCTAGAAAGCAGAACGAGAGATAAAAGGATTCTTTTCATATCTTTAGTAGAACTACAAGTATTATTAGGGGTTTGGGTTCTGTTATCAGTTATCCTATTCCTACACTCTTACAAACTGCCAGTTGTTACTCCCATGTCCTACTGTATGTACACCATATTGACAAATTACTCACCCATCCATCATCATTGAATTTCAATCACTTGCACGGCCACAGGAGTATGAAATCAAACACCTCGGCATCTACAAACATTTGGGAAAGAATGGCTCGCCCTCAGAAGTACTGCGATAGGATGTCACCTGCAGTTCAGCTGTGAAATTTCTTCACTACTAAATATTCTACAGTAGGCTGTTGGTGGTATTATAACAAAGTGATTGAGAATGACAGCAACTCAGCCACGAAGTGGTAAAATCACAGCGTGAGGTCAGCAGATGCTGAGGTCTGCAGAGTGGATCGCTACAGAGATCCAAACTTCATGTGGCCTTCAGATTAGCTCAACAACAGTGTGTAGAGCAGTTGCACCCAAGCCTTCCATCACCAGGAACAATGCAAATGCCACAACTGGACTCTAGAGAAGTGGAGATGAATTCTCCAAAGTGGCAAATCACGCTTCTTTCTGATGGAAGAGTTCGGCTTTGTTGTTAAACCCTCTGGATTAAGAATCAGAGTCACTAAAGTTCATGTGCACATGAAAGTAGATGAACAAATACTTTTGACAATGTAGTATACATTTGAAGTATCATTAAGAACCAGCAAGTATTTTAAAGTACTGAAGATTACACACTAAATTCAGAAGAATTACATAGAATTCTATATTAAATATCTACCCGGTTCCCACCCAGTCTCATATGTTGTGATTTTGTTTGTAAGACACTGACAGTTTACAGTACATGGACAAAAATGTGAAGAGCATAATGTCTAACCTGGTAATTACGTGACATGTTGATAAAGAAGGCAGATCCATAGATAGATGAACGATAGATGTTAGTTACATTTGTTACAACCACTGGCTTTATTTTTATTCTTAGACTTGAGTGCCTTTGTGTAATAGATTACTATCGTTTACAATCAAAATCACTTTATTTTCTTTCCTCTTCCTTTGTATCAGCTTTGTTTTGAACCGTGTGTTTCATTTCAGATGCATCAGAGTGCCCAGCCTTCTTTGACTCACTGGGTGGGGCGCTGGAGAGTGCTTCATCTGGAGACTCCAATGCAACACTGGAGGGGTGTGATTGGGAGGAACAGCCTGATCTAAACCCAAATGGTATTTTATTGTTGGTCTTCATCATGCACCGGGCGTGGGATGCTTCTGGGATGGTGCTGAACTCAACTGAGGATATGGTCAGGCAGTGGAAAGAAGACTTTGAGGATCTCCTCAATCCCACTGACACACCTGTAGTGGGAGCAGAGTCAGTGGACGATGAGGAAGACTCACACATTGTGGCTGAGTAATGCTTCCTAAAGCCCTGTAGGGCTGTCCTGGCTAACATGTCTGCAACATTGTGTGGAGGTCTGCGGCGGTGCCTCTAAATGGGTAACTAGAAGGGGATCACACTCCGCAGCCTCCCCAGGAAGATCCGTGCCAGGGTGCTGGACAGGAGAATCCGTCCATCAGTAAAACACGGCATTTGGTTATTTCCACGCTTCAGGCAGTCACTGCAATCACAAAGGTTTTGTTTGCAAGTATGAAGAATATTATTTAGATTCATAATTGATTTTGTTTGTTGAATTATTGAGTCTTTACAACAAATGACATTATTATTTTTGTCAAACCACTAGAACTAAAAGATCTCGATGGCCTCCTTTCACTCCATTGTGAGGCAAAATCACAAAAATCGTGTCCTTGTCCAAATACTTATGGTCCTGACTGCATAATTAGACAGACTTGGCAGAGGTGCATGCATATTGTTTCAGCTGTTTTCCCTATTAACAACTGCAGGTCATGAATTGGGTCTGTGGGGGCTTAAATTTGGATGCAGTTGGAAAACCAGTTGAAACCACTAATTAAGCCTGTCCATCAGTATCATGGGCCACATAAACTGCCACTGTTTCTACTCTATAATCAAAGCAGAGCTTGGCTTCATGCCCCACTTTAAGTCAATAGAAATAATGAGCAAAATTAGGGGATGCCTCTGCCAATAATGATAATTAATGCCCCATAAACATTTGCAAACCAACAAGGTCTACTTAGACAGGTCAATCAAAAGGCCAACTCAAAGGTGGTTACACACAAACCGCACATGCACTGTGATGCAGATGAGAGCCCCTGCCTGCTGTTTCTGCAAGGGTGAAATAAGGATAACACACGCAGCAGAGAGAGAGAGAGAGACTCATATTGCTTCTCAGGTCCTATGACAGAGGTTAAAGTATTCAAAAACAGGGGTGGATTATTGATTTTTACATAGAAATGAAACACTGTGGGATGAGATGAAGATCAGATGTGATGAAGAGCACAGACAAGGTGGCCTTGTCTGAAAATTTCAGAGCAGAGGAATTAAAAGATGGTAGTTTATTTGACAGACTGGTTTGAGCATGTTAATGTATTTCCACGCTGTCTAATATTGATTCCTTATTTGGGTTTGTGTGACAAACGAGCCTCAGTCTGAGCAGCAACGTTACGGAAACCTGGTCTTACTATAATATATTAAAGTGCATAAGGGGAAAAAACCCTGATCAGATTATTCACTTTAAACTAAAGAACAATCAAACTCATGTAAATAGTGTGAGCTTCTATTTATTGCCTAAGAGGGCTCATTTTTATTTGGGAATCTTTCACTTTTTCTCTAAGTAGTGCACTGTGTGTGATACAGTGGAAACAAGTCATCTCAAGTTATTTTGGAGAATTACTTTTCTTGCCCAGCAGTTTCCCTGTCCACGTGTGGCTTAATCTTTCCTTACACTCAAAGTGTGCATACCTCATTCCCTTTTGGTTACAAAAACCATCTTCTTTACAGTTTTCTCTTCTACTAATATTAACAGTTTCGATGCTATAAGAGAAACGCCACTGGCTAGCACATCGGTGCCAGAATGATTCTGGCTGCATGATGCATTGAGTTTTTCCTTTCCAGTCACTTTTCTCACTCACTATGTGTTAACAGACCTCTCTGCATTGAATCACACTTGTTATTAATCTCTGTCTCTCTTCCACAGCATGTCTTTATCCTGTCTTCCTTCTCTCACCCCAACCAATCACAGCAGATGGCCCCGCCCCTCCCTGAGCCTGGTTCTGCAGGAGGTTTCTTCCTGTTAAAAGGGAGTTTTTCCTTCCCACTGTCGCCAAAGAGCTTGCGCATAGGGGATCATATGATTGTTGGGTTTTTCTCTGTATGTATTATTGTAGGGTCTACCTTACAATATAAAGCGCCTTGATGCAGCTGTTGTGATTTGATGCTGTATAAATAAAATTGAATTTTGAACTCATACCGGTGAGCAGACATTAAAGCTGAGTGTTGAAAAGCATCATTGATCATCAGCAGGACTTGGAAATAGAACTGTGAGGGCAAAGACAACAAACTGTTCAGACTCTCATATTTATGTTGTGGTCCTCTGGAATGACCCAAACCCCAGACTGGACACTCAATTAGTGAAATAGGTATTGATCCCCTACATTCTGGCACACACAGATAGGCTGTGTGCGTATGTGGTACACAGATTGCAATCAATCCATCAGTTACTCAAGATGCTTATGATCTCGTTTTGTGTATAAAGCACACCTGACAATAGAATTTCTTCCATTCTGACTCCTCCACCACCATGTGTAAAACCAAAGAGGTGTTAAAGGAAAGATTTTAGACCTGCACAACACCATCAGCAATTGTGATTGTATATATCAGTCGCCTTCAGTCTGGAGCTCCATCAAAGATCTTGCCTGAAGGTTAAGGATGATCATGGAGGACAAAACTACACAGGAGGAGCCTGTGATTCCCCTGCTCAGGAAGGCACATGTACAGGCCTGTCTTAAGTTTGCCTGTGAATATGTAAGTGATTGAGAAGGCTTGAATCACATGCACACACAGAGGTTGAAAGATTATGGTTTGGGGCTGTTTCTCTGCTAAGTGTACAGGAGGACTTCACCGCATTGAGAAGCCAGTGGGCATTGCTGTGCACCATCAAATCTTTGATAAGAAACTTTTCCCCTGAACATAGAAGATGAATCATGGGTGGGTTTTCCAGCATGACAGTAACCCAAAACATACCACCAAGGCAACAGTGGTCAACTGGAAGATGTGAATTTCCCCAGTGAGGGACAATAAAGGATATTTCTATTAAAAAAGATGCACATTTAGGTCATGGAGTAGTTGAGCCAGTATGCAGACCTCAAACCTACAGAAAATCTGTAGAGGGAGCTGAAACTTCAAATTGCCAAGCAGCAGCCATGAAACCTAAAGGATTTAGAGAGTTCCTGTATAGACGAGTGGACAAAATCCCCCCTGAGATGTGTGCAAACCTGGTGATGAACTACAAGAAACATCTTACTGCTGTGCTTGCCACCAAGGGTTTCACCGCCAAGTATTAAGTTTGTATGTTTTGCTTGGGGATAAAATACTTTTTTAACTTAATGGCATCCAGTAAATGTTTATCTTTTATGCTTTGTGTTTTGCTTCTTTCCTTTAAAATAAAACTACCATAAAAATGATAGACTGTTCATTTCCTTGGGAGTGAGCACGGGTACTTAAAAGGTTCTAAACACTTCAAACACTGTCATTCATAAGCAGTGAATGTTCTTATTTAATGTTTTAAACTTTTGACAAAGACTAAGTCAGCGTGCCTGTCAATAATGTGCCATGTGCCAAAAGATCAGGCTACAAACTGCCCTAAATGCTCATCATTTTCTACCCTCGAGTTGAGCCAATACCAGCTTGGCACTGGTTTCCTGATATGGTCATTTCCAACACGAGAAGGTGGAGCTTTAAAATACTGCCCCCAGTCTGTGGAAGCTAGAAAAGGGGCAGTCAAACCGAATCAGGTGGGCTTCTGTGACGGAGGAGGTTAAATTTCCAGTTCACCCTCTGAAACAAGCGTTTTTAGCTCTGTGGAGGCTGCATAAAGGTCAGTGTTTTATATACGTGCGTGTGTGTGTAATAAACTCGAGCAAAACTACTCCACAGCAACAAAAACAGTGCTGGAAAAAAGCACAATAGGCCGCTTTAATATGGATCCGTTTGACTCGAAACAGCTTGAGCTCTTGTGCAGGATCAAACATGTCAATATGGCTGACAGTCAAACTGTTTCCACTTGTAGGTTCTCCGTGCAAACGGCTTATGTACAGCAGCACTGGCTCAGCCATCAAAGGGCCAATGATGTGACAGGCCTGTGGCTGAAAATGTGGCTCATTGATTAAAAAGAAAGAAAGAAAAAGAGTTCAGAGGAGGCAGACACAACTGTAGCAGACTGTCAGCTAACAGCCGAGCACTGGTTCAGACAGACGTGCAGGAATGCACGAGCAATTGGAACTTGTGCTTCACACTGGGCCAATGACAGACACAGCACAAATGCAAACCACTGGAGTGTGCTCGCCAAGCTGCTTTTCAGCCTTCACCAAAGTTATTTGCCTTTATGCAAAAGTTTGGCTTATTTTATGATCCTGCACAGCTGTTAATATCAATACTTAGGAACCGGTATATTGTAGAAACCTAATTCTCTACAAATCCCAGTGTAATGAAATGAATCTGTTTTTTTCCCATGCCTTATAGACTGCATCATCTTGTTGCCTTACTACGGCAGAGTCCACGTTGTGATCTGGATGGCGTTAAATCTTTAAAAGGATATTGAGCTGATAAATAAAACGTGTCACTTAAATTGAGTTTCGGACAAAGCTGCGCTCCTTCACCGATGAGGTCAGGAGCGGGAAGCTCGAAATAAAATCCGAAGCATGGTGCGGCATCTCTCAGGATGACGTGCATCTTGAGATATGCGCAATGCTGGGAGCGATGTTTGGGAAAGACTTCTGAGAATGCTTCCTGGCGTCATCACATGGGCTGTTTGCAGTAATCTGTGTTCCTGGAAATTAGTATTACTCCAGGAAATTAGACCTAAGTCACATCATTAAAAAGCTCCACTTTCAAGCTGCTAAAACAGAGTCCCCGTTTCATATTCTTATTATTGCGACCACATGCTGCACGCTTTGGAGTTTGCATCCGCACATTAATGAAAGCCTGCTTCTAATAAGCTGCAGAATAGCAGCTGAAGCAGCACAGCAGGACAGCACGGAGGGGCGAGACGAAGTGAAGTGCACTGGGATTTTTGTGCAAACA
The DNA here is from genome assembly GCF_041146795.1 of Maylandia zebra. Lineage (NCBI taxonomy): Eukaryota > Metazoa > Chordata > Actinopteri > Cichliformes > Cichlidae > Maylandia > Maylandia zebra. Next base: position 3,355,641 of record NC_135176.1, on the reverse strand, counting down.
AATGAAAAGTCAACATCAGGCAAAAACATGTTTATGTGGCCTAAAAGGGCCATAAATAAAATTTTATTCTCTCAATTTATTAACAAGCCACAGGAAGTCCATGACCGTCTACCACAGCACTTAAAACATCTCATTCTGGCGCAGTCCACAAAGACATGAGACCCATTTGAGATCCTCTTGAGCCGCTGATAAATCTGGAGGCTCTCTTCCTCGCTCTGACTTCCTTAGAAAAATAAAACAAAACGTGGAAATACTGTACCAAACTGGAGGCGGAGCGGCAGGGTGATCCTTTTCACACTGAGAAGGGTGCGTTAGAAAGGGCTATGAGTGCGTTCGGGGAAGCTTGAATCAAACGGCAACAACAACAATAATAAACTAGGAAAAACCCTCAAACTTTTTTTTGTGTGTATGTTTCGTTTCGTTTTTGCTAAGCTGAAGCAGAACATGTTTCGCTTTCAACCACTTCAGGATCGCCACCGTTTATCCATCAACTTCTTCTCTCACGTTACGTTTTCCCCTCCCAGCAGTCTGCCCTCTCCTCCAGAGCCCTCTATCGTGTTTTGCTTAAAATAAAAGTGAAATAATATTTATAATGATAAAACCTATAGCAGCAAAAGAGTAACAGAGGAATAACAGCTAGAAGCGAGTGACCCCTGGATTGATAAGGAAGGCATGGGTTAAAGAGAGGTCCATGAATTTCTGCCCGGCGTGTCGGGCCTGCGATGAGGGAGAGGCACCTCGGCGACCCTCTGAGCTCATCTTCCCTCGGTGGGCACCCTGCCGAGGGCGGCCATGATGCGGCTGAACCGTTCGCACAGCTCCAGGGTGGAGTAGGTGGGCAGCTTGGGAGGGTCGTGGAAGCTTTTGATCTCCGTTGAGCAGTCCAGCAACTTTGGGAGGAAGTCTGTCAGCTTCTCCTGGAGGTTAGCTGCAGTCAAGAAGTGAACAGACAGAAAATAAGGAACTGTCACCATGCAGTGAAAATCAGATTTTCAGGGCCATTTCATTAGTTAGAAAGGATGTCACGGTCACTGAGATTTTTAGTAGATCGATTTAAAAGTCATATATTTAAGGACGTTTTTCCTTCCCACTGTCTCCAAGTGCTTGCTGTTGGAGGTTTCTCTCTACTATTTTACCCCACAATATACAGTGATTTAGAGCAGCGGTCCCCAACCCCCAGGCTTCGGACCGGTACCTATCTGTGAGTCGGTACCAGGCCGCGAGAGTTGAGGCTCGTGTGTGAAATTTATGGTTTTCAACGTTTTTATCGTTAACTCTGTTTCCCTGGGTTTTTTCCCGTGTTGTAGTTGTGTGTCTTATTTTGAAAGAAATATTTACACGTTACCATAGCGACCAGAAAGCATTAAGGGGAAGAGAGGAGGATGTTACTCTCGATGTTGTTGGTGCATCTTAGGAGGACGCTGCTAATAAAGTTACACGATTACACAGTGAATTCGCGTTTATTATTATATTTATAAAATACCACAGTTTTTGTCTTGGTTGTATCATTTTGTTTTGTTGTATTTATCCGCGACACCTTAAAGGCCGGCCCGTGAAACTATTGTCTGACATTAAACCGGTCCGTGGCACAAAAAGGTTGGGGACCGCTGGTTTAGAGTGACTGTTGTTGTGATTTAGCATTTATCTTACAGCTACAGTGGCTACAGGTAGGTCCAAGTGTTTATTAGTGCAGAGTTCTGTGTTGTATTGTCATGACATTGAAATGCCATCATAGGAGAAATCATAATACAATACACTAGTATTTCTATCTACTTACAAACATTAGTATTGTATAAAATGTTATCTTTAGGTGATCTTTTTCTGTCAGACTTGTGCCTTCTGATACGTGACCTGAGCCGCGGCCTGATTATGGCGATCTTCGGCAGGGGTACGAGGGAATGCACTAGTAACCTAAGCCTTCAACTCTCCGGAAATATCTAATAGGCTAAGTGTGTTTCTTCTCCCTTAAGGACTCACATTCCATCTCTTGGCCCAGGTAGGAGCACCAGCGGTTCCTCATGTCCTCCACCGCCAACAGGTCTCTCACTGCGTCGTGGACCAGCAGCAGAGGGATGCAGGGCACCACCAGCTCATTCATGATGCCCAGGCCTGTGGTCACCTCAGGCTCTTCTCCCGACTCAAACATGGCGGCCGCTTGCTCATTTAGTTTCTGTGGGGCGGGGGGGGAGGGACACTGATGAGTCTTTTATATCAAAGCTTTTATTAGTTACTCACACATTCATTTTGGACTAATATCATAGCTTGCTGTGTGGTACAGACCACCCAAGAAGTTTCTTTTGGAGAGTAAAATTCTCTTCTTTTATTAGTCTGTTACTTAGGACTAATGAGCAGCTGTGTGCGTGTGTGTGTGTGTGCGCGTGTGTGCACACTGCACTTTGAGTTTTTAGCTGATAAGTCAAAATGCCAGCGTTCAAAATGCAAAACCACAGGGTGACATCACTGTGGCTACATCCAGTTTTTCTATATCATCTATCAGCAGAGGGGGTTTAAGAATACTGAAACAAAAGGGCACATTTAATGTTTTTAAATAGATTTACAAAAGCCTGAGGAATCTGTGAGGTCCACTAAATGGGATGAATGGCCTGTTTTCAGCGTCTTTTTTCTGCAGGATGATTGCATTTGTCTCTGCCTATCAGGGACCCTCACACTGACATATGCCAGCTCGCCCAACGTCAATAACCCCACAAACATCGCTGCTGTTTAGATTTCTATCTTCATTCATTTCCAAAGTAATAGGAAAACTGCATATTTTAGTTTTATAGAAATCCCTCAGTCAGAACATGGTATATCAACCTCAGATGGAAACTAGCGAGCTAATTTCCAAGTCCTTTAAACCTCGTAAATCCTCTTTTTCATGGATGCCATGATGTCAAACTTCACTGTAACACCCCAGAGAGAAGCCACATTGAACATTTTGGGAAACGGAGAAGAGTTTGGCCCTGGAAATGCCTAATGACGTCAGGCTTAAGAGGAGGATTGACGAGCAGGCTGCTAGAACAAACCTCTTGTTGCTGTCGCAGCACTGGTGTGCTCCCGTCCCTCTGACTTACACAGAATCAGTGCCTCACACCTGTCCCTTCACACCCTGCTCCCTCACAAATCAACTCCCCCGTAGTCTGAAAACCTCAGCAAAACTTTCTTTACTCTAAATTGTGTCGTTTCCTTTTCTTCTGTTAGACGAGTACTCAACAGTAATCCCAGGTATCATTAATATCACAGAATATCTTTAAGTCGCTGGAACTAAAGGATCCTGACATTTAACAGGTAAGCTTTTCTCTCTGGTCGAGGCCTCAAACACCTTGCTGTCACACACAAACTCCCTGACCTTGTCTCTGAAGAAACGAGCTGTCTGGAATCAGAGACTGCAGGGTGGAATTGCAAAACATCCAAATACATTGACTGTGTCAATGTTAGCAGTGTTTTCAATTAAAACAAGAGCTGAAGGTAAACAGCTGAGTGCACACAGCTAGACGTTCTGGCCAGAGAACTAAGATGGGCAATCGCCCTGCACAGTCCTGAGGTTTGAGGTTAGCTGAGGACACGCTCGTGTCTCATGGTAATGTGTTTACACTCACTGGCCCTCCTGCTTCCTATTCCCACTCCAGTGATTACATTACAAGCACAATGCCAGTGTAAGGTTACTGAGTGCAGCAGCGAGAGGGCTGCTAAAGACCAGTATGAGGCTGATCGGACCAAACTACCCCCAGCCCTAACCAATAATACCCGAGCATAGCCTGGAGCTTGGTGGGAGTGAAATGAAAAGGGGCTCACTTCACAACGCTGAGAGGATTTTCATCTGTCAGTATCAGATGAAAAATCTTCAGTGGAATCTTTTGTGGGCTGCGAGCAAGCCAAAGCAATATCTCAGCAAAAGCAATTTGATTATGGTGCTCTGCTCGGTGTCGGAGGGGAACGTCTAGCCGTGAGAGTTTTGCTGAGTCACTTTAGCAGAGGATGTTTGACACAGAGGAAAGGGAGTGACACAGAAGAAAGCTGCTTGATGCAAAGGCTTCCGTTCCAAGCAGCTTCTTTGAAGTCGCTTTGTTTAAGTCGGAAAACACGGCACACAGGGCTCACCAGCAAACACTCTCGACGGTAATGGCCGAGCAGCTCCTCGTCGTGCCCTCTGTACAGGCCTTTTAACAAAAGCTCCTTGTTGTACTGGTAGGCGTAAATCAGATACATGAGAGCCTCCACATAACTGGAAAGAAAGATATTACATTCAGATAAAACTGTAGCAAAGACACACTGGCGGCTCACAGAGTAACACAAGAAATGAACTCGGTGAACCCACTGCACAACTTTAAAGCTGGGGAGCTGCACGATTGTAAGCTGCTGCCCCCTGCAGGTAAACACCAAGATGGGAAATTACATGAAAATAAAGGAAAATGCGAAATCAGTTAAATCTCTACGGAGACGCTGGGTTTGTTTGTTTGAGGTTTTTTATACATTTGCTAAAGAGGCGTCAACATACTTTGTCTTCTGGAAGAGCTCCAAACCGGTCACCATGAGGATGGTGGTTTCACGAAAGTTCCTGTAGTCCTGATGCCATATCTGATGGAGACAAGCCAAAGTCAGATTGTCCAGCCAGTATGAATCTGCTCAAATGTACAGTTTTAGACGAACAAAAGACAGACGGCACAACTTCTGACCTCATATTCATCCATGTTGACCTCCTCGGGTTTAATCAGGTCCAGTTTGGCACGTGCCACATTCATAATGCTCTTACATCTGTGAGAGGAAGAGGGACGGGGGGTTACTGAAACGGAGCTGGTGAGTCATCGTGAGGTACTCCAGGAGATAAAACGCTCCACCCTGCCCCTAGGCCTTAACGTGGCTTAATGAATCACTCTTTAGTGCTGAGAGGACTAGTGAAGCACTCCTCCAGAGGCTCCTATTGAGGCCACATTCACACATAAATCTAATTATCTCGCTCAAAATAGAGGAGAAGGGAGAAATCAATTTTTCTCTCATGAATATGGATCGAGGCCAACAAGCATAGCTGAAAAGTTTTAAGAAATAGTAAGGGACATTACACACCCTAATGACACCAAAATGTCAGAGTTAAAAGAGGGGGGATCTTGATATACAGCAGTGGTAATTTGAAAAGAAAAAGTCAGTATTGGACATGTGCCTTGTATGATTTGTGTTCGAACAAAAGGCAGAAGGCGTGCAGATCAGAGAGGATTAGCAGCATGAAAGTGTTGCTCTGATGAGACACAGCCAGTCTGTGCTGAGAGTAAAACGGGAGCTCTTACAGTCTCTGCTACCCTCTGCTGGTCACTACGAAGAACCGATTTCAGGTAACCAACTCGATTCTGACACAGCCAGGGGGAAAAAAATGCAACATGATCATTTTTTAAATTACAAGCTTGTGGCAGAGTGAGGACTACACCTCTCATCGAAGGCGAGGTTCCTGTCAGCAAACTGTGTGAGCAGAGTCCTCTCCAGAATCTTCTTGGGTGCCTGGTTTTGGATGAAGTAAACGATGATGTGCTGTAGTCGGTAGTCATTCTCAACCGGCGTGTCTTCTTGGGCAAATCTCAAGAGACGTCCATACTCCATCTTGATGGCCTGAACAAAGAGACAAAGGAAAAATAAGCTACTTGTCACTGTGTGAGAGAGAAGTTACTTAAGTAAATGACAGCTTAATTTAAGCAGCACACCTGAGTGCCGCATGTGTACATGTAAGCCCCTAAAACTATTCCACTATCACAAACAGAATCCAAATCTGTGGGAAACACTGCAGTGGTCTGAGGAACAATGTTACACTGGAACACAATAACAGAAGAGGAGGTGAAGGAAGTGAGTGAGAGCGGAAAGGAGAGAGAGGTTGTACCTTAAAAAAGGCCGCCTCGGGCCCATTCTTTTCATACACGCTGCTGGATTTGCCAATGGCCATAATTACACCCTGCATGTCGGGGGTCATCATCGCCTGCCCAGGAAGCAGGAACCATGTTAAACAAGGCCCTGGTGATGAACTGAGCAAGGTCAGGCACTGTGTTATCTGCTCTAACTTTCTACAGCAAGGCGTACCATAGTCAGGACATGCCAAACATCACTCAGCAGTCCATGCACCGGTTGGTTAGACGGGCAAAAGTCGGCGGGGATGCGACCAGTCAGTTTAAGAGGCGGAACGCGCAGTGCTCACAAGGATAATGTGTAAAAACCAAGACAGCCTTATGAAAAATGTGTGACAGACAACCCAGAGTGCAGGAAGACAGGCTGGAGCAGCAGCCCTACAGAGGATATTCAGCACTCAGTACACACTGACCAGCAAACTACCGCCAACATTTACAGAAACATTGATTCCATGATAGCTGCATGAAAGCTATCTGTTCATTTTTACCTCTGCCAAGGAGGGTTGATGTTTTTGGTAGCACTTGTGTGCGTGCGTGTCATTCTGTAAACACGGCAGCTCGAGAAGATTTGAATAAATGCTGATAAAACTTTCTTGGGGTGTAGGTGGGGTGGAGTTAACAATCCACGTTGAAAGAAAGGAGGAATATCGTTCTCGTTAGAGATACTTTAGCATCACATTATATAATAAACTCAAGTTAATCGGTCCGGTTATTTATCCATCACCTATTCCGACATAATGTTGGTGTAATCAAAGTCATGTCTGTCATGCTACATACAACTTCTTACACTGTTGTTTAAAAAGAACAAAACACAACACTGCCTCCTTAAAAGTACATAAGATTTAGCTGCCTTGGCGGAGGTTTGCGCTCTTGTGCAAGTAGCATCATACATATAAGAGCACATGTGCATCACAGTATGAAGCAGCAGTCTCGCCTGTCTCCACCTGACTTTGTGCCGCGATGTCGATGGCTCAACGAAAGACTTTTCACAAGAGTAACGCAGAGCAGCCAACAAAGGGGCCAACCTTACTGCACTGCATTGTGAAAAACCTTATGCTCTATGGAGCCAATACAATTGGGCAATGAACCTCTCATTCTATAGATCAAACAGGCTCAGACAACACTTGATGGAGCCAGAGCTACCTCATCATCATACCCCCCCTCCTCTGACTCAATGACAAATGTCCCCACATTAGGAATGGCCACCTCGACTGTGCGCTGGCCAGGGGACTCATCCTCTGTGACCAGGTCAGGAGGGGGGGTTACGGGAGTGTTCATCTGGACCTCAGGCTCAGGGGAGATGGGAGGGGGAAGAGACTGGAGAGAAAATGGGACAGATGAAACAGGAACGATGGAGGACTGATGGAAACAGAAGGAACATTATATAGGGCAAAGGTGAAACAGGAAGAGGAAAAAAGTTTTAATAAAACGAGCTCATTTTATATCTCCGCATAAGACTTTTCTAAACTATGCAAGTAACTCTGAATCCTTGTTAAAACTCAGTGGGCACAGTTGTGGAAAAGTGGGGCAGAAAGTTGAATAAACATGACACAGCAGTGTTTCCCCTAGGTGGGAAATAATCTTTTTGAGTTGCTGTAATTGTTCCTCCTCTCAGTACTGGCTGTGGAAAATTTCTAAATGGCTTATTTTATGTAAAAATTCACACTACAGACTTCAGTGGGCCAAGATGTCAAGCAGGTATCATCCATGGTGCACTTTAGGGCTGCCACAAACGATTATTCTGATAGTCGACTAGTCACCGATTATTTTTGCGATTAGTCGACTAATCAGATCCATTGGACGTAAAACGTACAGCTTATTGCACCAGCAGCATCTGCTCTTATATAACTATCATTAGCTTACAGCTTTAAGTGTTTAAGGTGCTAACTAAAAATAAAGAAAAGATGAGAGTTTATTAAATTTTAATGAAATTTGCAGATTGTTTCGGTGAAGTTTAATAAACTCCTTGCTATCTAAAATATAACAGGACACCGGAGTATATTCTCGAGCATCTCACACTTCTGATAATCAGCTGTCTGCTTGACGTTTATTCAGCTGTGTAAAAACTATAACTTTAATCTCAGCCAAACCGATTTACTCAGGAACAAATAAAATACTGAAAAAGAACAAACAATAAATTTTTTAAGTTATTTAAGTGACTTATATATCATGTTTAACCTGAGTAGCGAAAGACGGCGGTGGGTTTGAAAACGATTTGCCGGGAGTCCGGTGTTCTCACGGCTCTAGTGAGCCTTGCCCCCGGCTAGCTATCGAGCTAGTGACTAACAGACGTCTCCGAAAACATCGGAGCGCTTTTGAAAATATGTGGTGTCTTGATAAACTGAGCAGATATTTGAGGTTTACACAGCTACATTCTCGCCTAAAAATATGTTAAACGTTTATTTTGTGACCCAGAAAGAATAATAAGAGTAACATTAAAACTAACTAGCTGCCGCCATTGTTGGAAACTGAGCAGGGCCGCGCTATGAATTCTGGGACACAGCTTCTTCTTCTTCGGGGTTTAACGGCAACTGGCATCCTTGTACATACAGTGCTGCCATCTTCTGTTTCAGTCCGTTATTACACTCTTAAATCCTGCCACTTATTCCTGCGTCTTTTGTGATCTTACAAAGCTTCAAATGATGTGTCAACTATTAAATCAGTCGTCGACGATTTTGATAGTCGACGTAATCGTGGCAGCCCTAGTGCACTTTACTTTAAGAAACTTAGTGAGCCTGTGAAAAATGCTTAACCTACCCATGTGATGCAGGGGCAGTAGAGTCCCACTGTACAAAAGCCATCCGACATTTATAAGCTAAATGCTCCTTTATGTTCACCAGCTGGTTTTTCTTCGTATCTGTGCAGCTTGGTGCTTGTATGTTTGGTACGGGGGAGGTTACAGTCTATTTTTTTTAAACCAACTGCCTGAGTGAACCAGGAGAACTAAACAGACCAGCGATGGCTCTTTGACTTCATCAAAATAAGCAACATATCTAACACAGAGGCATTCATGTGATCCACCGTTAATATGAAAGTACCGATTAAAGCAGTGTTTAAGTAACAGCTCTCGACTGACATAGCTTTTTGTTGAATACACATATGAATGTGACTTGTTTAGAATCAGAAAGCGCATGCATGACTTGTTGTGAGTCTTCTGTAATGTGTGTCTTTGCATGTTTTACATACAGCATTTAGTAACGCTTCAGGGCTCCTCTCCTCCTGTTCAGCAGCAGCCCTGGAGATGGCCCTCTCTGTGTCCTCCTGCAGGTGCTTGGAGTCATTCGTGGGTGATGGCTGCTCCATGTATTCAGGATCCTGCTGGGGAACTACAGAAGGAGCACACCACCATCATACAGAAGCAGCAACACTTCAGCACAGTCTAAGCGACAAAATCTGCAGTTCTTTTAATGGCCACTTCAGGCTGGCCTCAAAGCACATCAGTCTCCAATTAACAGCATTAAAAACACACTGACAGTGCAACAATACTTTCATGCTGCAACAAGCAAATAACAATGCAAGCATGTTGACTGAGAGCGCTTGTGTGTCTGTGTGTGATATACACTTGCACAACCAATAGAAACACAGAACGAGGTATATGTAGTATCTATCTGTAGGTATATGTATAAGATCGTGACACAGCAGAAGCAGAACACAAAGACCACCTCAACACAAATACTGGGTCACTCACTCAACCTAGTGGTTAGAGCAGGGCAAGCCAATCATGTGTGAAAGGACTTTAAAGCAGTGACACCTCTGCATCATTTCCTTATGTATATGACTCCATGCTTTTATTTTGGTGAGGTAACCAGAATGTGATTAAAAAGTGCTTTTACCTGAATAACAACAAATAACTATGCGTCACTGCCTAAGGGTGTATCCCATAATTCAGTACAACTGAAATACATGTACAGTTTTTTGTAATAACTCTATTCTGTTTTGCTATAAATATTGTATAATTTCACAGCGCACATTGCCAGCTCTTTTCCAGACTGTTTTACAACTCTTCAGGGAACAAAAGATTTTATATGTACTGCTGTTTCTTAATAAAGCATTCTACTCTCTATTGTGAGCGTTATGGCTCTGACCTGCATTGTCTGGAGGGCTGGACTCAATACTCATGGGCTGAGGGGAAGAGGAGGAAGTGGAAGTGCTGGATGCCGTGGAAGCAGCGGCGGCTGCTGCTGTGGCCAGTGCCAGCTTCTCCTGTTGGGCCTTGCGAGCCTGCATGATGTCCCACTCTTCAATCTCCTTATCAAACTGTTCATTATCCTCCTTCACATACTGCTTCAGGTCTGGCGGCAGTTTGTCCATGCCGCTGAGGATCTGCCCCGTTTCTTTGTCAAACTCCTCTGCAATGGAGAGTTAGGAAAAAGAAATATGAAGGTTTCCTAAATGTCTATTTGGGAATCAGTTCAGTTCAGAAGTATCAGGTGTAGCTTGGTCAAATCAGTATTTTGTGGCATAAAAGAATGTTTATTGTTTTATGAGCAAAGACAAACACATTTAGGTATCGATACAGAGAGAGGCTGATGACACAAAGTAATGTGATATAGAGCTCAAAACCCCCAAAGACAATCCAGCCAACATTCTGATACGAGTCACTTTTCTAATATGACAACCAAAAGAGAGATGCAAGCACCGGAGAAGAGTTCATTCTTACCTTCTGTGAGAAATGGCTTCTTGTCATTGATGTACATGAGACAGTAGGCACTAGCATTGCGGTAGCCTCCAAAAGAGTCCCTGACAAGCTCCTCCCAGGATGACTTTGTCACTGAAATATCATTGTACTTCATCCAGCAACGCTGATGTGGGTCATAGATGTAAGCCCAGTAGTGGCCTGCATTGGCCTGGCCTTCATGGACCAACACTGCGTGAAGCCGATATGGAACCTGCAGAAACGCAAACAAGGAAATGTGAGGGTTGGGTTTATTTTTACAAGTCAAGGTGAAAGGACTGGGTGCTCACCTGCATCATAGATTTGTCCGAGTACATCAGCTCAATGGTTCTGTGAATTCTGGTAATACTCCCCTGCAGATCTGGAAGTAGAGGATCATATACGACCTATTAGCATGTGCCAAAATAATGGCCAGCATAGCGGTAGACAGATCAATCACGCTGAAATATACTCGTGCTATCACAACTGAGTGCAAATGACTGGATACAGAAGGAGCATAGCCCTACCACGAGTGTCATTTTCCACTTCACTCCTCCAACGGTGCAAGCAGCCCTCAAGCACTCTTAACTCTTCTTCGGTGATGTGGCGTGGGGCAGGGTGCATGGGGAGGTCGGGGGGTAGACGGGACTGCGTGAAGGGCTTATGAATGGGTACTCTCTGCTGCTGGGCTGCAGAGGGAGCAGTGGCAGGACCTGACGCAAGGCCCGAGCTCTCCAGAGGAGGTAAGGAGTCTTGCTCAGCTGAGCTGCAGGGTTAGAAATGTAAACTTTATGACATCTCTAAATAAAAAAAAAAAGTTCACACTGCAGATATTTTATAGTTTGAAATGACAGCTACTGCAACAAAAAACAAAACCATAAGAATCAAATCAAAAATTCTAAATGGATAGTTTATTCCATGTCCCTACAGCCACATTTGTCAACAGGAGAGCCAGGCCCTCTGCCTCTAACCGTCTGGGCTCTCTCTTACAGTGAGAAACTCTCTTACACTGCCATTTTGCTCGACTTTGACGTCACATCATGTGTTGCGTGACACAGCCCTCTCTTGTATGTCCCACTTTCCATATATTTTCAAAAACTGTGGAAGGACTGGACAAGTTTGTTCTGGTAACTGTGACTGACTTAATGTGATAATATTAACCTTTTATCATGTTTTGTCCCATTTGTTTTTTGCACCATCTAATCTTCAACTCGTTCATCTTCACCTTCTTTGTACAAATCTGACACACACTTCAGGCTTTTTTTTTTGTAAAACTCGCCTTGGTGGTGGCAGTTGTTGTCCTGTTGTTCCACCAGGGGGTGCTGATGTGTCAATATCTTCCACTGGGGAGGTACACACTGGTTTGCTGGAAGCAAACTCCATGGCATACTGGAGGACATCTGCCAGAGGAAACCTCTTGGGACCTGAGCCGTAACTCAGATACCTGAGAGAAAAACAGAGACGTAGCAGAGATGGAGGGAGGCAGACGGAGCAACAAAGTGGAAAGGGCAGAAGATGAAAGGGTGCAGTTTGAGTGAAAAATGACTGTGGCTGTCTGGCAAGTTCTGCTGACCTTGGCTGAATAATGGGGTATCAGTGGACAAGCCATACCTCTCCAGTCGCTGTTGGAGGAGCGTCAGATGCTCTTTCAGCCGTCTGATCTCCTCCCTCTTGATCCTGGTTATTTCCCTGTTCCTGTCCATGTACCTGACAACGCACACATATCACACCAGGAGCTTCAGGATTGCATATATATACACTAGAGGCTAACGGAGGTGGTAAAAAAGAAAGCCTGATTACGTTACCTATCCATGTAGAGCATAGAGGGGAACTCAAGCTTGTTGTGAATCTTCTCAGGACGTCCAAGTGCTTGGTTGAACTCAAATCTTGACAGTTCAAAGGTCAACACAGGAGGGAGTTCTGTGAACCAGTGCTGTAAGAAAATTGGATGTTAATGGATTTTGGTATTCAAAAACGATCGAATACAGACCCTCAGATACTCAGCAGCATCTGATGAACTGGAAATTTAAAGATCACATGTCATGTTCTCATTTTTAAAATCAGACATTGGATCTGTATCAGAATGTGAAATGTCCTGGAAAACAAACTGATCTATACTAACTTTGTGTTTCAAATACTTGAATGTATTTGTTCCCACATTAGAAATGGGGTACAATGTCATGCAAGATAAACAGGTTAGCTTGCCGTACTGTGATGCAAAGTAAAGCACTGTGTTGGAGGAAAATCTTTTTTGTCACGGTCTGCGGAGGCAGACCGTGCGGAAATGTGTGTGGTGGACCCAGGAGCGAACACAAGCGAGGATGCAGGAGTGGAGTTAAACAAAAGCGAGCCTTTTATTCTGGCTGATGAAAGGAACAAAACAGAGTGAGGGCAGCATAAGAGTAATAGTTAAACAGAAACCTAAACTGGACATAAACTAAGGAAAAGCTATGGCTGGAGATACGGAACACAGGGGGTGGTAACACAGACGACGCGACACAGACTACATGAAACACAGAGACTAAATACACAAGAGGGATGATCAGGGGAAGTGGCCACACATGGGAACACAGCTGACACAGATAAACATAACAAGACATGGCAGGAGTAAACAACACTGACGGGAGACTGTCAAAGTAAAACAGGAAGTACACAGAGGTGCAAACAGGAGGAGAGAGAGAGAGCACGGGCATAGTGGGCTGGGGAAACATGGAATGAAACACAAGGAGGGGAGATGAGGGCTCACAGATACATAGAGGGGCACACAGGGGATAAAAGTCACAAGGGGAAGTCAAATAAGGAACAACACAACAGGACAACTCAGGAAACATGGCCTAAATAAGGAACGAAATACAAAAATACAAGAAACTAAGAATACTGGGCCCACATGGCCCAGGACCATGACATTTTTTCCCATGCTGAGCCATTGCAACCAATCTTAAGGGTTGTTAAATATATCTGAGTTTAATACAAATCCTTGGTTTTGAGGTTTTCTCTTGTCTAAGTTTATTATTTCCCTTCCCCGTGCCTTAAAGCCAGCTTTTGTCTGATTGGCTATTTCTACAAATAAAACAGCTTGTTGTGGCTTGAGATGACCAAGTTAGTTGGCTGAGACTACGTCCACACTAATGCGTTTTTGTTTGGCCTCCCGTCCACACTGAGACGGCGTTTTTGCTCATGGAAAACGCAGCGTTTTTAAAATGCTCTCAAAAACGCATACATTTGAAAACGGTGCTTTCACATCACAGTGTGGACAGAGAGACCGTAGAAAACCATGACACATTTTAGTCGAGTGATGCAGTCAAGTGACCAATTAAACTAAGATAGCGGAGGGCGTTACACAGCAGTTGTTTTGTTTGCTCTCAGTGTTGACAGCCCTATTAAAGATTAATATCAGTCTGTATGTGCTCCAGAGAGCTTTTCTTCAAATTCTTCAATTCTCACTCGCTTTTGCAACTTTGTACTTTTGTGTTACTCGCAGCAACAACTCCACCTCATTGTTAGTCTATTTAAAAAAAACGACTTCGCGCTTTCCTCAACATTTTGCCGCGACGTTTCAAAGAGCCAGAAAGTAAATAAACAGCAGAAGGAAATGGCACAGGTCGAATCGTCTCACGTTTCACGAGTGCGCAGTACTGGAAGGTAAGTGTTTTTGGCCGTTTCAATGTGGATGCACAACTCTGTGAAAACGACTGAAAACGACAGTGTGGATGCGGAGCATTTTCAGACGAAGTAGCCGTTTTCAAATCTATCTGGGCTAACGTGGACATAGCCTCAGTCACCAACTAACACATTGTGTGACTTTGCACTTCTCATCTCTCTTAAGTTAAGTAATCTGCAAACCCTGCTACTGTGTATGATGTGAATGGCATTGTCTCCTTTCATTTCCAATGCTGATGGCTGGTGTTTTTTCCAGAGGGCTGGGTGCCATACTCATCTGCAAACCTGCTGGCCTGATAATTAGCTGCTCCAGGCAGCTCTGGGACAGCGCAGTCAAGGCTACAGCTAAGCTGAGGTCAAACCCAAAATAGTACAGGTGTCACATAAGGGCAAATCAGAATCAGAAACTTTATTGTCATTGTCATGAGAGGTTAGCCCTTTGGAGAGGAGCCAGCACATAATCTCTTACTTTTAACCTGATTGCTTTCTCTGTGCCACTGAGAGGTGAAGATGGCAAATAGAATTGTGGAATATATATATTGATGCAAACATGTAAAGCAAATGTTTCATATGCAGGTGTTTTTATTTAATGTGGCTTTCCAAGATGGAAAGATCAGACGGATATTAGAGATTTTTTTGTGACGTATAAAACACTTTCTGATGGAAAACCAATCTAAATCTAAAGTTCTTCTGCGGGAGCTTAACTGTTAGCGAGCTCTGGCACTTACTTCTTGTCCAGACCTGGCAGAATTCTCTGCTGAGTGCAGGGACTCGATCTCACCCTCGATCATTGCTGCCTCAAGACACTCGTGTAGGTCCTTGAACCCGTTGACCTGCAAGGGGTACTGTCCAAACATCTCTGTGTTTTCAAATTTTTTACCTGTGGGATTGCACACATACAACAGACATGGACAGATGAGTGCACTTGAAAGAGCGTCTGAGAAAAACCAGAGTGCACACTAAGTGCCTATTGTGTGGCCTATGCCCCCAAAACGCAACAGTAGAGGTATGAACATCACTTTGGAATATCAGTAACATGATTCAAAGTTATATCAAATTCCAATAATTACATCACTTCAGGGATTAACTGTGTTATTCTGTAATTACAGAAAGCAACAGTTTTTTATATTAAATACTGGCCCCGTACTGGGAACAGCAGGAAGTATGTAAATCTTTTATTTTCTTAATGCTTTGTATTTCCACCTTTGTTCTGGATCACAGACTGAATCCTCTTCAGTAAGCAGAATGTCAGTGCTGCACAAATTTCTGAAGGGATACTCGGCCATTGTTCAGACTGGTTTTGTTTTTTAAAATCTGCTATCTGACTCACTTTTTTTTGTCGCTATATGCTTCTCTTTAAATTGTATTAGAGTTCACTGGGGTGTTTATTAACTAGTAGCTCTGAATAGTGTGGCTGGTTTTGCATGCAGTGTTAGGAAAACATGTTTTGAGAATGTAGTGCAGCTCCACATCTTTCAGTTATGGAATTTTGGGAAAATAGTTTCAAACTGGAAATAACATAAACGTCAGAGAAAAAAAAAGTTATACTAAAATGTGAAAAAGCTAGACCACAAAGTGTACATAAAAGATGGATACTGTATTACCATAGAAGTAATCTCAACCAAAGAGCCACATCTTATTCCAAAGCATGGGCCATAATTTAATGACATACTCAATTAATGGAGCGCTATCATTTAAATTATAATACATAAATGTTTTAGCTATTGCTTAAGTCAGGTTGGTCACTTGCTTTAATAGTCTTCTGGTGCCAGATGTCATTTTATTAGGGAAGTGTCCATGATGAGTATATTATATTATCTCCCAACATTCTGCATTAAAGGTGTTGGAAAGTTTAAAAGAAAGACAAAGGTGCATGGTACCTTTTATACTTCTTTACATCCGAGGTGATTTTTACTTGTTCAGCACCCACATCCTCACAGTGACTAGGGTGAGGAAGTGACTTTAAAAAAAAAAGGTGCAGGACTGGAGTTGCTAGGGGACATGCAGATGAGGCATTAAGGTCGTTTTGTGAACAGCAGAGTTCATGGGCCCAGCTTTTGGTGGCTCTGGGCCAGTACTGTCATGCGTAATAAGCACAATGTCAATCAGCCGTCGAGGTCTTCCACAATCAATGCAAACACTCTCCTCTTTTGCATGGATCACATCTCATTAAGACAAGGTCACCTTTCATTACTAGGGGCAAGGACTTGCTTTGCTTTGCGGCTGCTGCAATCAGACTATGCTAACACTGTATTTCTCTGTGATACGACCAAGTATGCCTCTTTTTTTCTCTTTATTGGTTTCAATTAAACACCCCGTCTCACCTTCATGGACCCCCACAGCAAGGAAACGACCATAGAAAAGTTCCACCATTGGGTTCTTTGGCTTCTCACCCTCCCTGGAGAAAAATCAGGATAATGTTACAGGCCTCACTTCTTCACATTTCATGTAAACAAGGAAATTTTTTTATTGTGCCCTTTAAAATATGTCACATTCTAATGTCGGAATCAGATTACACAATAATCAGCCTGATTATGACACAACCCACATGAAGAAAGCCGCTGATTTGGTTTGGGAACAAAAATGGCTGCTTTGTGCAACTGTTTACCTCAGCTGTTTGAGGAAAAAAGGGAACCCTTGTGACAGTGTTTTTGCTCATTCCCTACCGTTCAGCTCTCTAAACCTGACTCTAATAGTCTAATCTGTCATATCACTTGAAAACACTGTGTAGTCTGAGACCGGCACAACATCAGCAAGTCAGACAACCTGCCTGACTATGGGGTCACTGTTTCCACAGCAACCTCTGGATCCAGGTACAGCTGAGCTTACCTGTCTTCTTCTGCCTTCATCTGGAAGGCATCCTCCAACCAGTCCAGCAGCTTGTGGGTGAACTCACTAACATCCTGCTGTTGAGCGAAGCACAGATAAAGAGTAAACAAATAAAAGTACAGAAAACCAATAATATGGAGGTCATTCAAATCAATGTCATCTATCATCTGCGTGCACTTTGGATGTAAGAGCAGCAGTCTTATTGGAGAATCTCGCAACCTGGTGAACTTCAAAGGTAACCCGTATGCCTCGAGGGCACTCTCTGGTAGATATCAATGTCATCTAGTAATTCAGGTTAATGTCTATCCAGCCTGAGTAATACGAAGGAGAGACATGACTGATGAGCACACGGGCCATGAGGCTGACCTCAGTTAACCCCTGGCCTAGCAAGGATGTCTGCGTAAGAAGAACAAATGCACCGTTTCGTACATTTTATGCATGTCTATCACATTTCGTGGATGAACACACAAATCAGATAATTAATGGCCAACGTAACTTTTGTGGCAGACTTCAGAGGGGACGAAGAAGGTTAATAGTCACTAAATAAAGGCGGATAAGTGTTTGGGGTTTTCTTTCCCAATATTCCCGACTGATGCAGTTAATACTATAATACTATTGCCGCCAGCGTTAATCTCGTTAAACTGACGTTAACGCCATAACCGCATTAACGCGGCAAATTTCCATTAGCGAGTTATTGCGGATCGCTGACAGCACTATATAATAAATTAATACTTTTATTAATATTCATCAGGAAAAGGGTGGCGTGCCCACTCCGGGTCAGGGACAAGACCCTGCCCCAAGTGGAGGAGTTTAAGTATCTCGGGGTCTTGTTCACCAGTGATGGGAGATCGGCAGATGGATTGGTGCAGCGGCTGCAGTGATGTGGACACTGTACCAGTCTGCTGTGGTGAAGAGGGAGCTGAGTGTAAAAGCGAAGCTCTCAATTTACCGGTCAATCTATGCACCTACCCTCACCTATAGTCACGAGCTGTGGGTAGTGACCGAAAGAACGAGATTGCGAATACAAACGGCGGAAATGAGCTTCCTCCGAAAGGTGGCTGGCCTCTCCCTTAGAGATAGGTTGAGAAGTTCGGCCATTCGGGAGGGGCTCAGAGTAGAGCCGCTGCTCCTCCACAGCCAGTTGAGGTGGTTCGGGCATCTGACAAGGATACCTCCTGGGCGCGGTTTTCCGGGCATGTCCCACCGGGAGGAGGCCCCGGGGACATGCTGGAGAGATTAGATCTCTCGGCTGGCCTGGGAACGCCTTGGTGTTCCCCCGGATAAGCTTTGGAGAGGGAGGTCTGGGCTTCTCTGCTTGGGCTGCTGCCCCCGCGACCCGGCCCCGGATAAGCGGAAGAAAATGGATGGATGGATGGATATTTTCATTATTCACAAAAACATTATCTGCCAAGCCATAGTTTTATGTCAGAGCTTCACATGTAACTGACACTTGGAGCTCAGATGTATTTGTGCAAGCTCAGCAGTTCATTCCTAGACTAATTCATCATAATCATCATCAAATAAGAGACAAAAAGAGGGGGATATTTCTGATACTACTGTATGGAGGATATTAGTGCTAATGTAATGGCAGGATCCTCTGCTGCCTGGTGGTATTGGCATCGATCAGATGCCAATAATAAGATGAATGGACTATGGAAGCAATCGCCCAACTCTAATGCCTGACATCTAGGGTGACTGCTAACACCGCCCAAACTTTTGGGACTCCAAACGTTAGTCAACAGTAGCCTGCCTCCGTAAAGTGGAACTGAGAATTACTCTAAGTAATTTGTATTTGCATATTTATCACAATTACACATTTGAGATGCTTAAACTAATTTTAATATTAGTAGACGTTAACCTGATGAAGCACAAAATGTAGTTTTTAAATGATGATTTCATTTATTAAGGGAAAGAAAGCTATGTTAGCCTACCTGATCCTGCATGGACAAAGTTGTTGCCCATAAACCTAAATGTGCCACCCTTACCCCAAGAACTGCAAGAAAATGTTTGTGATAACTGACAATGAATCGGTCACATCGCTGTGGAGGAATTTTGGTCCACTATCTCAGACTGAAGTCTGGACTTTGACTAGGCCACTCCAAAAACTTAATTTCATGTGTTTTTTTAAGGTGGACTTGCAGGTGTGTTATGGATCATTGTCCTGCTGTACAACCCAAGAACACTCAGGGTACAAACTGATAACTGGACATTTCCTTTCAGACTTTTCTGGTAAAGAGCAGAATTCATGGTTCCGTCAATAACAGCAAGTCGTCCAGGTCCTGAACATCCTGGTCCAGGTAAAGCAGCCCCACACCATCACACTACTCCAACCATGTTTTCTGCTGGTAAGAGGTTTTTGGGGTTTTTTCCAGATGAAATACTATATCAATTTTCTGCCAGGTGTAACAGAGCTCAGACCTTCCAAAAAGTGCAATATTCATCTCGTCAGTCGACAGAATTTAATTTTGTTACGCGGGTCATTCCTGAGAAGGTTCACCACTGTTCGACATTTTCTCCATTTATGGATAACGGCACTGGCAAAGCCTTAAACTCAGCTGTCCAAAAATGTGGTTAATTACAGTTCTTTCATGATTTAACAAAGGGGGCAATTACCTTTTCACTTGCCAGGTAGACTTAGCTAGCTTTTCCCTTAATACATGAAATCATTATTTAAAGGTTTTTGCATTTACTCTGGTTATCTTAATCTTTAATGCTCTGAAACGTGTAAATTTGACAATTTTGCAAGAAAACATGCAAATAGTTTTTCACAGCACCGTAAAATTTGAAAAATGCTTTCAGTCGCTTTGATTCGATGGACTAAGAACATAATCTCTGACCTCCTTGCAAAAAAGGTCTTTTCATTGGAGTGCTATTCTGCAAAGCAGGTTGTAACAGAAAGAGGCTTACCTGCTGTGAGTCACTCGACTTAAAGGCATCTTTGAGGATTTCCACAGCTCGTGATGGATCTACATATTTCCTCTTAGAGCCCACCATGAGAGAGAAAAGGTTCCTCAGCTCCTGCATGAAGGGCAGGTTCCTGTGCTCCTGGACAAAGAATACAATCCGTGTCAACAATTGAGTGGATCAAACTTACTGAAGACAAGCAATCTAGGTCATAAACAAAAGGCATCTTCTCAATTATTATTAAAAAATGAAGGCAAAGCTAAAGTATCAAAAGTATGTTTCCATTAATATCCAAAAACGAATGCTAGGTGTCATTTTAAATGAATGGAGAGACTAAACTGGCTTTGATATCCATGTTTTTAAGATAAGATAAGATAAGATAAGATAAGATAAGATAAGATAAGATAAGATAAGATAAGATAAGATAAGATAAGATAAGATAAGATAAGATAGAACTTTATTAATCCCTCGGGTGGGTTCCTCTGGGAAATTCGACTTCCAAAAAAAGCACAGCAACGACCGAAGTTACAGTTACAGAATTGTTATATACACACACACACACACACACACACACACACACACACACACACACACACACACACACACACACACACACACACATATATATAAATACAGAGACAAATATAAATAAAATATACAAAGGGGATAAATAGAATAAATAGGAATAAAAAATAAAAATACAAGTGAATTGCACATTTCAAGTATTGAGTCTATTGCACTGTTGACTATTTACAAAAAGTATTGCACAAGGGGCAGCACGGTGGCACGGTGGTTAGCACTGTTGCCGCACAGCAAGAAGGTCCTGAGTTCAATTCCAACATCAGGCCGGGGTCTTTCTGTGTGGAGTTTGCATGTTCTCCCGTGTTTGCGTGGGTTCTCTCCGGGTACTCCGGCTTCCTCCCACCGTCCAAAGACTTGCAGCTTGTGGGGATAGGTTAATTGGATAATCCAAATTGTCACTAGGTGTGAATGTGCGAATGAATGTGAGTGCGAATGATTGTCTGTCCCTATGTGTTAGCCCTGCGACAGACTGGCGACCTGTCCAGGGTGTACCCCGCCTCTCGCCCTATGTTCCTTTTGTTCCTTTTCAAGCGTTGTTTATTTCTGTCAGGCACTTGACATAATGCGGCATAACTGAGCTGCAGTTTGAATAAAACTGTAATATTTTAGTAATATTTTAGTAATCTGTCAATTACCTCTAATTAGCTGCTATGCCAAGCTATGCTAAGCTAGTTAGTGTTCCACCCTCTGACACGCTGCTGACATGTGGTCAACATCAAAACAACACAGCAGTGGCCAAAACAAAACTCTGAGGTTTCAAATATTGAGAAGGCTTCATTGGAGCCATCTTCTACCGTTCTTTTAAAATTTACATTTTAATATTACTCAACATAGGTTTGTGTTCATGCATATTATTTTAAATATATATATTTTTTGACTTTGTAATAGTTTCAACTGTGTTTTTCATAACATGTCAAAACACAGAGAAAATACATACAATCTTTAAGTAAAGAAATTATACATACAGACTTTGAGTTCCTTATCTTTAACATCAGCAATGACAGCGCAGTGACATAATGCCAACAAGATGCAGGGTTTGAAAGCAGACTACAAAAAGCTCACTTGTTTTTTTGTTCAGGGATGTTTATGTAAAGATTAGATTCCAGCCTGTAGCAATGTAGCACTAAAGCAAAAGGTCAGTGATTAAAACAGAGGGAAGTGAGATGAAGGGATGACCACCCCAAACTATGCTTCTAGAGCAGAGGCTTAGACCAGATTAGCAACAGCCGACTAAACCTACGGTGAGGGCTCTGTAAGAAAAAGGTGTGAAGACATCCTGGGAACTACACTGCTAGTACATCGGTGTGTGTGTGACAAGATGAATTTGAAACAATTAATTATTTTTTTTAAAAAGCTCCTGGATCAATCATAACACATCTGCTCTGCATGCTGATCTCTATCCTGGCAGATAAATACCAAGACTTCAAACATTTCACGCCAGTCGGCACTTCTTACAGCTTGCTAGCAGTCAGTTAAGTTAACTGTCAGGGGGCAAAATGATAAGCTGGAGTGACCTTAGGGCACGATCGCCAGCTGTTGAATGATGGCAAATGTTTCTAAGAAGGTCAAACCCTCAGAGCTAAAGCACTGCTAGCTGTGACAGGCTGTAGTGGCACTGCTATTATATAAATGGGATATGAAGCAGGGCAGTCAACTGAACTTGAAAGCCTTGGACGACATCATGCACAGACTTAATAATCGGTGCTTCGCTTTACCCTGTCGGATCTGAAGAGGTAGGGCTCTCACCTTTTGATTACGAGGCAGGTCGTGGACTCTGGCTGGCGGTGAGTAATTGAGCACCAGCCTCTGGAACTCGAGCAAGTTGAACAGAGACTTGAGGTTGAAGAAGGATGAAGAAAAATGAGTGAAATCTTGCATACAGGAAGGTATGTATTACTGATGACAAATCTGCAATATCTGTGTGATGCTGTCGTATCAATATGCACCAAAATCTCTGAGGACTGTTTCCAGCATATAGTTGAATTTATACCACAAAGAATTAAAGAAGCTATGAAGCCAAACGGGCTTCTAACTCAATATTAACAAGGTACACCTAATAAAGTGGCCAGTCAGTGTACACTTCTATGATAAGCTGATTTATCCATGAATGTCTTTTGCATTTGTCACACAGAAAAAGTTTTACAACAAGAATTTGACTAAATCTAGTAAACATTTAAGAATATTATGTGATTAATATTAATAAGACACAGCCTGTAAGTACTTAAATATGTAAAACAAACATTTACCATGGAAGGGAATGGGATATACTCATACCCTTTATTCCTTTTTTCATATATGTTATTACTATAGAGACAAGAACATGGTCTATCAGAGATATCATATTTCATCTATAATTATTTTCCCCTTTCATCCTCATCCACCTCTGAGACCGTTTCCCTCCACTGCTGGAATCACTTTCAGCTCACCATTAAATTATATTAGTGAGCTGAATTATATTAGCAACAAGACAGAAAAAATGACTTTGGTTAAAATTATGGATCACAAGTATGTTGCTTTGCCTAGTGAGATTTACAAATTTCACCTGCAAATTGTGCTTAACTAGGTGAAAACGATTTAACGTTTCACCAGAATGGCGATTCCCTCTAAAAGAAACCACATTTGGTTCACATAATAGAATTTAATGTTTTATTAATTCAGAAAACCTGTAAATAAACTGACAACTGATCTGTATTTGCCTGACGTGGCTTCAAATCTTTGTCATTACACAGACGCTTTAGCAGTGAGCCGACTCCTTGGGTCACGTTGGGTTTATTTTCTACAACTTCCTAAATAAACAAATGCTTTCATTGAAAGCTCAAGTTGTTTACAGTTACATTCTGACTTCCCTTCCAGCTATCATGGCCCACCCCATTAAATACTGTGATAAAAGACACTAAAGAGGAAACGGTCACTACATCAGATTCTGGTGCGACTTGTTACAAATATGAAAACTATAAATATTGCAGAGCACGCAGCAAATTTATTGATGCTTTGTAAATGCATTTTTTTAATTAAAAGCCATTATAAATGTTTCTTTTTTTTTTTTTTTTTAAAGTCCACTGGAGCTCTTTGAACATAAAACATTATCATAATTTGAATTTAGAAAAGAGAAACTTGTTTACTCCTGTTCTTCTAACTGCAGTGGTATCAGGTTTAAGGAGTACCTTCTACTCCACAGTAGGGGTAAGATTAAACACTGGTGCCAAGCACCATGTGATAGTGTATCCAATGTTGATCTACCATATTTCACCTTAGGTCACATTTTACCACTCAGTTCCCAGCATACAAGAAGCTGGGTCTTGTTGACATATTCTTGCACCCAGCATTAAGGATTTAGACTCTTTAACAGTCTATTCACTCCTACTTAAGCTGACTGCTGCAGATTACAGCAGTGATATTTGCTTCATAAGCAGGGATGCATTAAGGAATCTCAAGGCCAAGAACTCAAAAGCCTTCATAAATCTCCTTTAGCAAAAACAATTTTAAAAAAAGTTAATAAATAGCAGTAAAAGAAACAGCAAAGAGTCCAGCTGACAAACAAAAAGGGCTTTCAATTTGAAACAATCCTGTTCACTTGCTTTTGAGCCCTCAGGAAGTACATGTGTCCACTTGTGTGTGCCTACCTGAATGACCGCGCTGAACCAGCAGGTATTGCCGACATTTTTCAGACCCACAGGGCAGTTGTCTATCCTCTTCCTGTCGTGTGGGTTGGGTGAGTCGCTCCATACCTCTGTGTGAGTGCGCTTCAGACTCGCTTTGTTTTCTGCTATACTGGCCTCCAAAACTCTGGAAAAGCAGGAAGGAAATAAAAACAAGATAGAGGGAATGAACTTGTGTGTGGGTCACTACATCACCTGCTGCTGGTTATTTACTCTGCATCTCTCAAAAGGTCAAATTTCTTTCGCTCTACTCATCTGCTAAAAAACTGTCGGACAACAGAAAGGCTCATCCTGATGGCCACTGTGCTTCAGTTGAACTGGGGTTTAAAATGCAAAATAACCTCCACATACTTATTACATAGTAGCGGACCATCAAGTACCATTCTGGATGGTGGCCAAAAATATATAAATAATAAAACAAAATTATTGGTCAAATAGTCACTGCAGTATTACTCCTGAGAAATAGACGGGTTGTGTAACGCATGAATTTTCTCTCTGATATAAATTATTTACTATTAAACAGATAACATATGCTGCAAAGACACAGCAACTATTTGACCTGACCTAGTTCTATTTATTACAACAGGGATCATGTGTTTCACAATACAAGAGTAAGTATAGTACTTTCATACTTCTTCTCTTGGCTCTTGACGGAGGCGGTCGCACTTTCTTTCCTGCTTGGCTTCTCATGTCTATTGTATAGTCTCGCTTATTCTCTAACCCTAAGAGAGTCTCCCAGACTTGCTCTCTAAAAACCTAAAGAAGAATTATGGATTTGATCAACTGGTCCCTTAATGAAATTGACAACTCCTGGGAGAGCCCGATTGTCCTGCGGAGACGTTTGCTGCCGGATACTCGATGGTCGGTTGCGTCAGGTGTCTGGAGACACTCTTGATGGAGGACATTAAACGACATCTACCAATTCGGAACCATGATAACAGAGTTCTGGCTGACTGGAGCTGGCTCGGACCGGGCTTATCGAAGAACAAGAAGCAGCTACAGCTGTTCAAAATTCCACAAGGCTGGCCGACATGATAGACGATGGGCAGGGCTGTGAGTACTCAGACTGTGTTTTTGAACGCAATATGGATAAGATCTTGGAGAAGCTCATGGCTCTGCTATATGGATAACATCTTTAGGAAGAACAACAGGAATTGAGAGACCTGTGACCAGTGACGGACATTAGACCAATTGTAAAATTGGATGCAGTTTGTTCACACTAACCAAAACAACTACCATCTTCATCTCATGCGGCCCCCCTGGCACCAGCTGGATGCTCAAGGCAAAAGCTGACAGGAATAAAAATTCTCCTTTAGATAATAAGACTGTGGTGTGACTTTCTCCCTCCTCATTCAAGGCCCCTTGCGTCGACCGAAGATTGTTGACTTTTGCCTAACCGGGCGAAGGGACACTCTCTCTTGGCTGAACACGGAACACACACACACACACACACACACTCCTACGCACACATATGCATGTACACTGACACAGACCTACACTCACCCCCCACCCCCTTCAAATGCCTTCGAAGCTTATGTCTTCTATGTAGTGAGTTTCCCACGCGTGGGACTAATAAAGGTTATCTTATCTTCATCACACTCAGGGAAAAGATAGAGACCGTGTGGGTGAAGTAAAGTGTGGATTTCTTAAAATATCGTTTCCTGTCAAAGTTGTTGTCAGTCGCTGATACCTGCTGATGGCCTGCTCTTCATCAGTGATGCCCGTCTCCCTGAATGCCCGGTTGGATTCCTCCAAGCTGAGGGCAATGGCCCTCTGCAAGTCATCTTTATCATCTCCAGTCAGGTCAATCACGTCTGCATCAACAAAGCACACACGACAGCAATTTGGTTTGGATCAACACTAACATGCAACCATCATTTACACTCTGGATACTTAGTGTCCTGGACTAAAACTTTGTGTTGGTCAAGTGTGGTGTGTTGAATAACACAATAATGATGTGAAACATGCCATTTTAATACAGATATCCAAGTTTCTCACACATTTAAATTCTAATTATGACAGGGTCCGGATACATGTGCACGTGTAACAGGAGGCAAATGTATGCTCTATTATATTAGTTATATGTTAACAACATTCATGAAATGCTCATTTTGCCAACTGAATCAGCCAGCTACCCATCCAGTGACAACCCTTGACCCGCAGACATAGTCCAACCACACTGGTAGCTGGTGCAGGGTCTGGGTATAGAGCATCTCCAGGGCTATTCAAGACTACTGTAGCAAGTATAGTCGTGGAATATGGACTTGGAGACAGTCCAGCCATGCTATGAGAGACTGGAAAAAATCCAAGTTGAATGATATGAAGGACTGCAACAGCAGTAACTTGTTCAGCAAATCATGTGATGAAGCAACCAAAGATGAGAAAGGGATGCTTGTTAGCAGTGACTGAAATTTGAAAATAAGAACAGGATTGTTTACAAGTGCATCAAAATGCTAAAATCCCCTTAAGTTAAATATACTTGATTAGCTTAGTCAGCTCTTAATTTATGTGAGTGTTGAAGTGAGCATGTCTACTTGTGGGACCACTGGATGTTGACGTGCTGTTCTGAAACTATAACAGCACCAAAACTTGAACCAAGCTACTCACTCGTGTCTGCCTGGCTGCCCACGCTGATGTATCTGTCGCTGGCCACCTGGGATGTCTGGTAGTAAGTGGTCTCATCTTGTTGAGGAACCTTGGCATTCTTCTCTGTCAGAAAGGCCACGGCTTCACCCAGGTCTCCATTACTCACCTGCAGCAACAGCATGTTTAGGTTAATGTCTCCATGTAATTTAAAGAAAATTATTAGCTGCAGGGAAAGACTAGAGAACCTCAAAAATGCCTGCATTTAATACAAAGTAAAACTTTGCTCTGGGAGAAATGACTGCACAGTGTAACTTGTGTCAACAGTCCCATTAGAATAAACTGACTGAGTTTAAGACAGAAAACTCTCACATTTCCCACTGAAAAAATTTCTACTGTAAACACACAATATCCCTGACTTTTCCAGTTTTTAGCCTGTGTTTCAAAATGTACCTGCAGGGCCTGCTGAAGCAACTGTACATCTGTGGTGCCTGTGACCTCCCTCAACTGGTTCAGTAGTGTCTGCTGGTGCTGTTGAAGAAGAAAAATCATCAAGAGGGTGTTGATAACAGAGCCTGAAAATGATGGAAACTATATTTTACAGGTCCAACTTCTTCTTCTTCTTCTTCAAAACACAAAAACCCCGTCACTGGCTTTCCCCCCTTAACTGGGATGAAAAGCCAGCAACTCAGTTAAATCAATAAATAACTTACTCTTAACTCATAAGAATGTACAGAAGTGTATTGGCAGCTAGATGATTTACAAAAAGCACAGCATGTTAATCAATCCCATCTAAGGGTATATGGGAAGGCTCGATATTTAGTGGGAGTTGTTTAATCATTTAATGATTTTATCATAATGGTCTCCGGGAAATTGTAGTTGGCATCTTTCAGTGTCCCTGCCACTTCATGGATAAAATGATTAAGAAAAAAAAATAGGCAGATTAACAATAACAAAATTATTCATTAGCTGGATTCCTCGGGGGAGGGCACAGACAAACATTGCACTAGCTGTCCACACCGTTCCTCAGAGACTGATTCAAATTATCAGGAGTGTTTAACTACCTTGAGCGCTCCTATCGCTCACCTGGTTGAGCAGGTAACACATATGCAGGAAGCCTGCAGGAGCATGGTTTTGACTCTGTCCCTTACCATTCACTGTTTCACAGTCCCATGTACTCTCGACTACGCTGTCCAATAAAAGGTAAAAAAAAAAAAAAAAAAAGGCCAGCCCAATTAAAGAAAAAAGTGTTTAACTGAGCATTGATTAATCAATAACAACCACAGCCACACCAAAGTCACTTTTGCCTCACATTAAATGATCTTGAACAGTTCTCTTACATGATATTAGGCTAACAGCTGCAGTCAGGACACTATTTATGTAGACTGTATTATAGTAGTAATAATAATTACAAAATTAATAATACGCTGTCTGTCTATCTATAGATGGATAGTCTATTACAGACAGACAGATGCAATTCTTTAACTCAAATATAGTAACTTTTTAAAACTCAAAGTTCAAAAACGATTTTTAGTTATTTTCTGCTGGACCTTGCTGCAGCCCCCTAAACAAAAAAAACAACAACTTCCCACTATAAGTCTGCTTTCATTTGATTGGCTGCCTCTTGAAAACAACAACAGCAGGTGGTTGGAGCTTTGGCGTGTGCCTAAGACCACATCAGGCAAGGTTTCTGGATTGTGTTTGTTGCAGTAACAACACAGTGTGAAAGGCAGTGCACCTGTGGTAAATGAAATTATTAATATCATGTAAATTTTGTAACGATAAACAACTTGAACATCCGATACAGACGTCATAAGTCTTGACTGAGAGGTCTACAGACTGTAGCTTTCACAGGTGGAACAGGCGACTGACAAGAATATTCGTTTAAAGGGCTCTTTCATGATTTAGGACTCATTATTGTATGTTATTTACACACTATAAGCTAATTGCACAACAAACACCCATGGCAACGTTGTGCACCACCTATGCGAAAAACATTTCTAAACACTTTCAATGGTGTTGCTCCAGCTACGACACAAAAAGCAGTGAAAAAGAGTGATGTCTGGGAGCACGGCATATCACAAAGCAGCAGGTGTTCTGAGCTATGCTGTTGCACAGTAAACAAACCAGGACAACAACTCCAATTACCAAAAATACTGAATTCTTAATCTTAGATATCAGAGCTGGAAAGCTTGTTGATGCATCGTATACTAATACCATGTAGTTGTGTTTTTGTAACTGCAATACACTACAGGAAGCTATGGGGGCAGTATCACCTCTATCGTCTGCCAAGACTGCACTCAGTACTAACGAAGAAGGACATAGCCTGAGCAGCAAGACAGGAGGAGAGAGAATTTAAAAAATGTGAAAGCATTTAACAGAAAACTAAGAGCTAAATGCAGACTGTGCAAAGTGGAACTTTCCTAACATGACAGCACTACTGCAGTGCACGAGTGTATCAAACACCAGCACCATGGAGCTGTGACCTCGAATGTGAATGGGTCCATTTTAGTGTGTCGCGTTGATACTTTGTTTATGTTAATATTGTACAGTTGGAAACTTCCCCGGATGATGGTTGCTAAACGAACCCCATTTCAGTTTAGTTAGTTAATGAGTGAAATGCGATAGTAAACCATTAAACAGGAGTAGTTACGCTGTCTCTTTGTTTTTGTTTTTTCTCATATTAATGTTAGCGTTTATTCTGAATAATAAACCTCTTCCACCTAATGTTAGGTAGTTAATCTGAGGGTTGGACAACACCACCTAATTATATACATATAATCAAATACACTGTTTAACTGGCATTAAACACTACACCATCTGAAAAACACACTGGTCATGGTCTTTTCTGATTCTGTTTGGTTGTTTTACTAGTATTAAGCAAAAGCGTATAGATGAATTTGCCCTGTAAAGAGGCTCATGCACCTCTCAAATGGAAGTCATGACAGAAAGCATCTTTAGCAGGTTTTCAGCAGCTGGGAACATCATCTCAAAGATAAGAGCAAGCCTCACTCCAGAGCATGTCCACTGCAATCGTGAATTCATGCACTGACTCATCTGTAAGTTATGGAAACGTGTTATTTTAGACTGAGAAAAAATCTTTTTGATTTAATTTGAAGCTTTATTTGACCTTATGGACAGAAACCATTTTATTTTCCTATTTGCACTTTAAATACTTTTTGTTTAAATACCACTAACACTTTAATTTGCATTATCCTTACTAATTTCATTTGTATTCTGACACTTCTATTGAGTAATGTTAAAGATACATTCAAATTCATATGTTTCCTGAATGATTATTTTCATTTGCTGTGGGATGAGACAACAGGGTGATACTGACAGGTGGGCAGACCTGAGCAGGTGAGGTACTGGAGTCTAGAACAGGAGGTTTTTTGCCCACAGGAAGCAGAGATAAGAGTTCTTGAAATAATTGCTGACTAATTAACAAATTGAATCATCATCAGAATGCATGATGATCAAAAGTAGGGCTGTGCCATATCATGACATCCAAAATAACCCAAAAGTTTCAAAGTGTTAATCAGGTATTATATACTTCTACGTAAACATTTCCAAACACTACAAAGTCTACTTGTGTGCCTACATTTGCTCTGTCACTACTATTGTCTATAATGCTGCTGGTAACTTGTAGCAACAGATTCACACTTCAGATTAGGTAGTGTGTCATCAATGACTGCAGCTCCTTAGAAAAGGAGGATGGAAAACTCCCCTCACTTGGTTTCTAGTAATAAATGCTACTGCCTGAAGGCTGCAAACACCAATAAACTTAGGTTTGTTTTTTCCTGTGTCGTCATATAATTACCACAAATTTCACTGAAATGTCATGATAGAATTTTGAGACCAAGACAGCTCTAAGACTAAGGCTGTTCAGTAAAAAACCTCAGATTTGCACCAGCCATATCTTATTATCCTCAAGTAAGATACTCACTTCCTCCAGCTCTAAGGAGGTTTTTCTCTACAAGGCTGGAGGCTTAACTTCTGTTTCTGATGGATGTTATGTGATTTTCCCTGTGCTTCTGTCAACCCTCAAGAGTAAATGTTTTTGCAGAGTCAGTCAATGTAGAGAATGAAGGAAAGTTAACACCTTGCAGCAACAGAATATACAACAAGTCCAATTTGCCTGCAATAACCTTTCAAGTTTATAAAACGAGAATACGCAGCTGACAGGAATACACGCTTCCTATCAACCTTCTAGAGGAAGTGATACTCTGACTTTTGGCCTGTCACTACAGAGAACAACTAATCTTACTTAAGCTTAACAAGTACTAACATGCGAGGACCAATGTCTAAAATAAAACATGAGTCAGAAACTGCTCATATGCTTCCTCACACCCGCTTCAGTTGTCATAACATTTAAACAATATTTGTAAGTCCACAGTGAAAACAGCTTTTCTCTAAGGCTTCTGTTACAGCAGGCCTGTTGTGAATGGTAAGGCATGGTGAGTGGTAAAGAAAGCACTGATACAAAGGTAGTCGTAGTGCGGTGGCTCATGCACCTATCCTAATCTAATGAAAACAGAGCTTCTGAAAAGGTTGTCCCAGAGTGAAAACCTTAGGAAGCTCTCATTTCTGTGTTTACATATGGATAAGGAAAATGAAGCTCTTGTCTTGCATTCCTTAAAAACCTATGCACCTGTCTTTTTTTGACGTAAGAACTCTGTACCTTGTTTTTGTTGTTCCCGTTAGGCTTTTGACTGGCTGACATTTCACCACCTGTTGCTATGGCATAACCATGACATCCGGTTGTTCAGTCTGACGTCACTAGCCGTGTCTGGGTCTAAACTCCGCTGCAGGTCCATATATCAAACGATCACTATGGCATTACTAAGAGTTGAAAAACTGTCTAAAGTCTTTCATCTTTAATAAAATGATCAGCGTTCTGCTCTACCAGGTGTAACAATTGAGTTTAACATCCAGGCATCCATAAAAACGGAATTTATGACATTTAACGGAGTTAGAAGTTAGCAGGGAGTTAGCTCGCTAGCTTCTATCTAAATATAATATAGCATGTCCTGACTGCGGGGTTTTGGAAACAAATTAAAACGTACAGCTCTGCTGTCACTTCCAGCATAAATGAAGACAGAAAACTAAACAGCAGTGACGTTTGTAGGGTTACTGAAGTTGGGCTAGCTGGTATATAATGATGTGCTACGTGACCGCTAGCGACACAGCTATGTTAGCATAATATAAACAAGCTAACTTTTTTTCCACTCGATAAAAGTTAACGTGAGTGTTCTCGGTGGTCAGAAACAAATGTAATCGCATGGCAGGATGCTGTAAAAGGACCAAACTTCAGCCAGGAGAACAACTGAGATAATCCATCCACAATACGAGGTTAGTCATTCATATACTGCTGCATGGGCTGGGCTGTAGTTACATCCTAAGGTTTTAAAAACTGAGCTTAAATAAATGATTAGCGGTAATAAAAGCCGAGGGAGGTCAACAGGGATCACTGACTGTTTTAGGAGCTTTTTGAGATCAAATAGAAGAAAATACATAACATTAAACATGTTAACAACACAAAAGCCATATTAAACGCAGACTACTTTAGACCCGGAAGTAGGATTCGTCGCGTCATCACTGAACAACCGGATTGTTCCTTTGCATTTTCACATGGATGTAGATTCTTTTGAAAATGAAAGCAGAAAATCCTTGTTTAAAAACAAAAAGATACCTATGTACATGTGGAAGCAGCCCAGGACAAGAAATGTGAAGGAAGTTGCACCTGTGACAGATATGGGCCAAGACTACCACAAGAACAGTTGCTCAGACACGCACACACGTTTTAAAGCAGATTTTTTTTTGTTTTTTTTAGGGGGGGGGGACACAACCAAAAATGAAGAAAAGAAATTGTACAGACAGGATCAGAAGTCTTTTCAAATTTTCTCATCTTGCTATCTACAGGTCTCTGCATGAAAACCAGCACCACACCCTGAGTGTTGATGGAGCACAACTGACTACAGCGATATCCCAAAACACACTACTCTGCTTTCAAAACAAATCAGACCCAAACTACTTTATACATATACTCCAATCAGAATCAGCAGAAACCCTACATATTTATTAACACAAGACAAACAATCTATTACAGTTAGGGCTGCCACGATTAGTCGACTAGTCACGATTACGTCGACTATCAAAATCGTCGACGACTAATTTAATAGTCGACGCCTCGTTTGAAGCTTTGTAAGATCACAAAAGACGCAGGAATAAGTAGTAGGATTTAAGAGTGTAATAACGGACTGAAACAGAAGATGGTAGCACTGCACGTACAAGGATGCCAGCTGCCGTTAAACCCCGAAGAAGTAGCTCTGTCCCAGAATTCATAGCGCAGCCCAGCTCAGTTTCCAACTGTCACTGTCGCTACCCGAGCCGTAGCGGAAACCCGATCGGTACCCCGCATGCGCAAATCTTACGTCACTTCCTCTCTTTGCCAACATTGCGACATTCAATATATTTGAATGACACGGTTAGCGCCCAGTTAGCTCCTAGCATTTCTCAACAGCTCTGCCTCCTTTTCGACTACGGGGACATTTAAACAATGGATACCTCCGTATACAAACAAATTCACACTTTTCTCCTCAACAGAGAGCGTCCCCCAATTGAACAACAGCGCCGTAAAATAAGAAGAATGGCACCTAATTACAGAGTTAATAATACAGACTTTGTAATATGTCACGTGAAGATTCATCAGCCAGATGAAGTGTTTACTGACAATTGACAGTGATAGCGGACATCATCATCACTATTCCAATCAATCCTCTCCACACAGACAAGCATAAACACACTCGACTATCACTAAATCAAATTTAGCACACGTTTGTAATGACGCTAATTCAGTTTACAATAGGGTTCATTCACTCAGTCAGCAGGTGGCGGTATCCTCTTACACTGGGGAGTAAACTGCCATTAAACGGACAGAAGAAGAAAACCCCTGCACATGCGTGGTACGGATCGGGTAGACCCGATTTGTACGGTCCGACTTTGCACATGCGCAGTAAGGATCGGGGAGTCCTGATCCGTAACTTTCTTTTTGTTTTTTGTTTTTGTCTACATTATATTGAAATGTTTCATTATTGGAAACATTTTAAGAGATACTTATTATCCTTAACATCTTAACAGATACTCTGACCCGTAACTATCGTAAAACGCTTCGACCGGAAGTAGACACCTTTCGCGCATGCGGGGTACCGATCGGGTTTCCGGTACGGATCGGGTAGTGACACCAACAATGGCAGCAGCTAGTTAGTTTTAATATTACTCTTATTATTCTTTCTGGGTCACAAAATAAACGTTTAACATATTTTTAGGCGAGAATATAACTGTGTAAACCTCAAATATCTGCTCAGTTTATCAAGACACCACATATTTTCAAAAGCGCTCCGACGTTTTCGGAGACGTCTGTTACCCACTAGCTCGATAGCTAGCCGGGGGCAAGGCTCACTAGAGCCCGTGAGAACGGCAAATCGTCTTCTTCTTTTTTTCTTTTTTTTTTAGTAAGATACTCTACTCAGGTTAAACATAAATAAGTCACTTAGATAACTAAAAAATGTTATTGTTTGGCTTTTTTTTAGTATTTTATTTGTTCCTGAGTAAATCGGTTTGGCTGAGATTAAAGTTATAGTTTTTACACAGCTGAATAAACGTCAAGCAGACAGCTGATTATCAGAAGTGTGAGATGCTCGAGAATTTACTCCGGTGTCCTGTTATATTTTAGATAGCAAGGAGTTTATTAAACTTCATCGAAACAATCTGCAAATGTCATTAAAATTTAATAAAGTATCATCTTGTCTTTATTTTTAGTTAGCACATACCTTAAACACTTAAAGCTGTAAGCTAATGCTAGTTATATAAGAGCAGATGGATGCTGGTGCAATAAGCTGTACGTTTTACGTCCAATGGATGCATGATCTGATTAGTCGACCAATCGCAAAAATAATCGGTGACTAGTCGACTATCAAAAATCATTTGTGGCAGCCCTAATTACAGTACACATTCAACAGCTGTTGTTGTAGTATGATGTCAGCCACTAATAAGGTCAGGCTGCTCAATAACAGAAAAAAATTCAAGTGTGAGCCATTACAGAGGCTCAAGTATTTAGTTTGCCTAAGACCGTAACTTGTGTAATGAGCCCACCATATGCCTGATGGTGCTTACTCATGTTTTAAAGGCTGGGGAGCTGATTTATTTGAACACAGCAGGCCTGCGCTGCAGAGCTCCTGGACTGTATGAAGTGTAGTAAAGCATCGCTGCAATTACATAAGACTTTTGCAAAAATATGATTTCCTTTACTCTGGATCCGCGGAGCAAACATCTAACCTATGATTAAGCAACATCACTCAAGTGGTTACATAAGTAACCAGAGCTATGCGGTACTGGGCATGGTGGCCACGGACTAAATCGCATAACTAGGCGTCTAAGCAGCGGATCTTAATGCACTTTGGTAAAATGAGAGCGGTGTGATCAAATGTAACATAATAATCTGCCTTCCCGGTTATGAACTGTCACACGCCTGGCTTGCAATCCGAACACTCAATCCCTGCCAAGCATCGTTGCTCGGGTGGGTTTCCACCTTCGCCGTTGGACATGCTTTGTAAACAAAGGTATCAGATATGTGATGAGTAACATAGGAAACATTTGCTCACACAAACAAAGAGTAAGCACTTGATCAAACTAAACATTAATTTATTTGGTGGTGAGGGGGGGGGGGGGGGGGGGGGTAGTTTATCAGAAGACTTCAGCTAAAACCGTCAGAGAAATCAAAGATTTACTTACTATGAAGACGTCGACAAGCTAACGTTAAATCTGTCACTGTCACTTAGCCTTGTTTATTTTAAGTGACGAATAGCCCATATTGCTGACGTTACCATGCAGAGCATCATGTTATAATATAGGAATAGCTAGCTTCTGTTAAACGTAACCCAGCGTAAAGGACGATGTTGGGGTTTCAGGTAACTTTACGTGGTACCGTTAGCTATCGCTAACGGCTACATTAGCACGTACACTGGCTAGCAAAATATTGAATAAAGCACTGACCCAGGGTAACGTAAGGCCCAGCTTACATGCAGTTATGTGGGATTTACAAACGGTTCTTCACAAAAGGGTCACGCACGACGTCTTTAAACAACAATTCAAGGTACACCCTACCAACCAAGGAACTAATTCACCCACCCTCTGCGTTCTTTGAGCTCCTAAACTATGTAGGAATACAGTTAAGCTAAAGTTAGCTAGCCACCAAGTTATCATATGGCAGCTTACCTTCTGAGAATGCTGCTGGAGGACATTCTGCTCCACGGTCATGGCCGGTTCAGTGGGAAATTTTGTTAAATTCAAACCAGGAGTAGCAAAATGCACGATATACCGTTCACCAAAGCGATATAAAAAGGAGATGCTACGATGTCCCCTCCTTAATCAGCGACATTACGGACGCCATGGCAGAGTGACTAGCGCAAGTCGTCAGTAGGCATGAAAACATTGCTCTTCGCTGCCTGTGAGCTGGGATCGATTACTCAGGTCTGTTGAACTGCGTTACCATCATGAACGGGACTTTTGGGGGAAATTAATGCAAACTACAATTATAGCCAGAAATTTTGCGATTCATTTGAACCACATTGTTATTGCTTAGCTTCAGCACATTTCTTAATGCACCAAATCGCCAAGGAATTCTTGATATTTTGTTTGTGTTTTAGTGTACTTGAAAACAGAATTTTTCAAGGAATATTATATATATATATATATATATATATATATATATATATATATATATATATATATATATATATATATAATTAAAATGATTTTAAAACAATCGCTTTTGTCGCTTTGTAAGGTAAGGTTACAACTGGTCTTCTAATCGGAGGGTCGGGTGTTCGATCCCTGCTTCTTTGGCCAAGATACTGAACCCCAAGTTGCCCCGATGCATCATTATGTCTACGAATCTTAGACAAAGTGCCCAGGTAGAGTAGAAAAGTGCTAGATGAGCATCAGTCCTTACACGAAAATGTGACATTATAATGATAGACAAGTTCCAAAACTATGCCTTTAAGTAAGGCATACCTCCTTCAACTTACATTCACAGTTTGTACAGTGACCCATCCAATTTCCCATTATAAAGTCAGGTAGCAGAAAAACATACAGTCACTGTTATAATCCTTGGGTGTGAAATACACACACCAGACTGTTAAAGTGTTTGTGTTGGACATGCTCTGACTTCATAGTTTTCATGTGATCCACAAGACTTTTTCTCTTAACCATTGTGTGTGCCACATTCTGGGCAGCTGCCTTTTTCTTTTTCCTCCAAGGAGTTTATGTTTTTGGTACTGTTTGCATGCGTGTCATTCTGTCTGTAAACTCGAAAAGTTTTGAATGAATTCTGATAACTCTTTGGAGGGGTGTAGAGTGGGGTCGTGTTAACAATCTATTAAAATTTGGCTGACATCCACTGAGGTCTTCAAGGTCAACTTAATGATTTATCAGTCACAAACAGACAAAAAGCCTTATAATTTGGAACCTTTTTTCTTATAAGCTTGGTGTATTGTCAACCTATAAGTACAAAGACTTAAAATCTGACCTCTGACATTTTCTTCAAGGTCAATAGATTGACCCGAAGCTCAGAGTGCTAATAATCCTATACACAGCTATTTAAAAACTATGTTTCTTCCTGTCATTGTTTGCATTGAAAACATATAGGCATATAGGGAACTATATATGAAAATTCTAAATATCACGTTACTTTGAACCTCTGGCCTCTTCTTTGTGGTTAAATAGGGTCAAATTTGGATAAAATGTCTGTTATCTCTCAAACTTTGCTTAAAATTCTGCTGCCTATTGGCAACATTTAGGAAATGATACTGGTATACGGTGAGTTTAAATATCACATTATAGTTTGAATCTGAACATTTGACCTCTGATCACACTTTTATGTTTCACATCTGCCGGTTGTGTTAAAGTATATTAAAATGGATCTTTAGTAGGTGACAAATGACAAAGGCATGCAATTTGTTTTTACTGCACTAAAAACTTCTTAAACTGCATTTTAAAAACATAGAAAATAAACTCAATATATAGAAAATTTATAATATTATTTCATTAAAAGTAAATATTGCCTAGACTGAGCTACCTCAGCAGTGGTTTGCTCTATCTGAGTCGTGTTTTTGTTGTTTTTTGTGATGTATTAGTATCAGATTCACTTTAATTCTCATATATTGAGAACTGCCTTTCCCTTTAGTATGCCTCCATGCTCGGTGCCCAGTGTTCACCTTCTACTCCTGATCCTTACCTCCTGTAAGATGAGAGGAATCATTTGGCCTCAAGGAGGTGCTACTTTACAATTATATAACAGTCAAATTTCCACACCCGGGGTTTTCACTCGGGGTTCTGGAGCAAAAAATGCCATCCCCTTCCATGAAAGGATGATAAGGATAGAAAAGGCTGCTTGTCAGGCTAAAGATGACTGACAACATTCCTGGTTTGTTCATTTATTAGGGGCAGTTATGATCATTTTCTCCTATCACAGCAACATTTCAAAGCTCATGACATCTGTTACCTTTATGGTATTTCATAGTTTGTGAACGCCAGCGTGGGGGTCTTGCAAGTGTAAGGCACTGAATTCAGCTGTCCACATTCTGTCCTAATTATTCAGACCGAGATAATAACACCAACATCCAAACACTGGGCTTTCAGGTCTGTCAGCTGTTATTAATTCAGTGCAAGATGGAAGAGAACAGTCCTCTCACACAGAACTGGGTCATCCTTTAGATGTTCAGGAATAGCATTGTTGTAATAGTTATAACTGTAGCTGTCAGCATGCTTTGTTAACATGAACTGTGTCATCTAACTAGTACATATAAATATTAATGGGAAACATCAGAACTTTATGATGGCACTGGAAGAAGGATCTGGCAACAGAACTGAGGATGTAAACAGGATTTGATCAGTGTACATTTTGTAGTTTCATTATAACAATAACTGCGATTTAGCTCAAACTGAGTTTGAATTTAATTCATATCCATAAACATATAGTAATATAAATATATAACAGTATTAATACATTATTTTGTCATAGCAACAAATCAAGGTTGTGCTGTTACCCCATGCTATTCAGCTTTTCTCCCAGCAGATGGCAACATCCTCCTTTGGAGCACCAGCTTGCATAATCACAGCCCCACACAGCAGCAGCAGAAATGTGGAAAAAGGAATGAAACATGAAAATGATTCCACTTGCCAAATCAAGTAGCATTATAAATCACAGAGTCTGTTTTCATTTTTCAGCACGGTGCCTTAATCAATATTTTATACTTCTATGTGCAGTGTGCTGAAATATTCACTGACCACCACAGAGTGTGTGAAGGTTACCTTAAACACCCAGGGCAGCCTCTTAAAACAGCCTTCTTGTCTGAGCAGACACATCACACAGTTTGACCTCAAGGCAAAAAGTAGAGCTATCAGTCAGAGAATCGGGGAAGCTGTCAGGAAACCAATCAGAAAATAAGTTGATGAATCAATTGGCAAAGTCAAACAGAAGCCGCTGCAGTCTGAATAGATCCTTGGCTGACAAGCTGATGTCTGCTTGTTTGTTGAAGATCAAAACAGATCCCGAAAGTGAGCCCGAGGGCTGTATGATAATAGCTCCACTCGCACCAGGACATTGAAAATCCTCCTTCTCGCTCTGCCCGATACAGTAATCCAACAACAACGCATGTACATTACAACTGTCCTTTAACACAAGGATGTAGCATTCATGTTAGTTCATGGGGCCCATATGGTCTAATCTGAACTTCAACAAACATTTTATAATAACGTATTTAAAGTTTGATCCAAACTACATGCAATATTTTCACTCCTGTGTAGTGATGCCAGTGCTACCAGCCTAAGAACAGCCGAGCATTTAATTGACAATTTGGCTCTATAAATGACTCCACTGTAACTGCCACACTTTGCAGACACGTCCATCGCATTAATGACTTCATAAAGGAGTAAAATGTTGATACTTTCTTGCATCTTGTCACAGAGATACAACTGGATTTACTTATTGAAGCCATTTAAATATATTTAAATTTCTAATATATGTGAAAATGCAACAACATGATGAGCCCGTGCTCCAGGACATAGACCTGCCTTTTAGACCTGCCACACCAATATGTGGGATAAAGGTTTACCCCGCATACTGAATAAAACAGTTACACGTTATTGTATTGTAGAATTCAGTTAATCCACGAACGCACCGATGAGATTTCACAGTCAGTTTTGCTTCTTTATTTTAGCAAATTTTCTGGCTATACCAGCTCCGTGGAACCTGAAAGATAATAAAAAAATAAGCAGAACTAGAAAATTAATGCTTAAAAATGTTTTGAGATGTGCCCATTTCCCCCCAGGATCTCCCTCTTTAAGCAAACGAACCAACTATGGTGCTTCATGTGTGGCTAAAATAAGACCCTTTGCAAACAGACCAGGTTGGGTTGGCTTCAAGCAGACTTTCTGTATACACATTATATTGCAACAATGTTTTGGAAACAAAATGTTGAAATACCTGTATGGTTATGGGCCATGTGCTGCTCTTGAGTCTGCTTTTGTACCTGCCAGGTTTTCTTCAGTTTTTTTTCCTCAGGGGTTTTAGACACGAGCCAGTGTCCAAGAATGATTTGGTTTAAAGTCTATCTATCTATCTGAATTTTTTTTATGAGTCCATGACGTCTTTAAGAAAAAGAGTCAGCATAAAATTACATATAACTGCGAGGAGTGCAGGTTTTCCGATCGCACTGAAACACATCATTTGTTTTAAAGGCTTATTTGTTAATACAAGCCATTCAGTTAAACCTCATTTCAATCTTAAATTCACTAATGTGAGGGTAACTTATAAACAGGAAAAGAAAATACAATGCATCTACGGAAGCTGCAAAGGAAAGCAGACGGCCAATCAGTAAATCAATCAAATCCAGTCTTTGTTTTTTCATGCAGCAAACCTCAGTGGTTGTTTTCAACACTACTCACTTATTGTTCCCCAACAGCAAATTTATATGTCATAAAACATGAAGCTGTAAAAACTGATGGGTCATCTGAAAGCATTTTTCTTCACACTAAAGCAGGACCAAGGTTCTGCTTTAGTGTGGAATATATGTATATATATATATATTATTATTATTTTTATTTTTTTATTTTTTTCCTGGAAACAAGCAAGATCCGTGGACATCTCAGGATTTGATTTTCTTATTAAGTAAATTAGAATACAGACTCAATGGGACTACCATAGATGTTCCTATGTGATATGGAAATGATCAGGTGCCTTAAACCGTCGCAGCACAGCAGTGTCTACAGGCAGTGAAGACATATCACTGCATTTTTTCGGGAGCTGTCGTGCCAACAATAATACAAAGCTTGTTTCATTTTAAAATAACACTGATTGTGTTTTTCCCCTTTGCTTTTTTGAAGCTTAGAGTGCAGCAGGAGCATTGATTTTATGACAGCGTAAAGAATGAAGTAGTTAAACTCTGTCGTGGCTCGATGTCGGGTATCCTGACAAGATCATTATTTTTGAGGATTTCAGCCATTTTCAAGGTGTCTTTCCCAGATAATGGGCAGGACTTTCACCACTTCCCAAATAAACTATGTTTCAAATTCAGTACATTTTTTTATAAAGCTTAACAAAAGCAGCATTAGTCTGTGTTTTACTGCTCATCTCGACCTTGTTGACAGAAATTACATGAGGATTGTTTAGTATCATCTTCTTTGTGTACACAATTAACTGTCACTCCCTGCACGAAAAAATTATTTGGATTCACGTAAAAAATGGAAAGCATTTCCACGGGACTGATTCTGTTGTTTCAACTTAATTTACTTGAGTTAAGCCAACTTAATTAATTAATGATGAATTGACTTATTTACTGTAGTTGAGTCCAACTTCATTGAGCTGATCCAACCCATTACATTACATTAGCCCAACAAAAATACTTAATGCTAATAGAAAGTCATTTATTAATGTAGAAATCTTTTCTGTGATTATTTTAAGTTCATTTAAGGAGGTATTTTGTGGTGTGTTAACATAAAATTTATCATGCACACCTTTTTTTCCCTCCAATTTATAACAAATTCACATAGTTGTCCTTATCAGGGTTGCCGGGGGGCACTGGAGCCTATCCCAGCTCTCACAGGGCGAGAGGCGGCGTACATCCTGGACAGGTCGCCAGTCTAATGAAGACAAACACAGACAACCGTTTTGATTCACACTCACGGGTAATTTAGAATCACCAGTTAACCTAATCCCACTAACTGCATGTCTTTCGACTGTCGCAGGAAGCCAGAGAACCCATGCACACTCCACACAGAAAGGCCTCGGCCAGATGGTGGATTCAAACTCAGGATCTTCTTCCTGTGAGGCAACATTTCTAACCACTGCGCCACAGAGCTGTCACTCAAAGCTTGAAAAAAAAGTAGGGAAGCTATGATTACAAGGCTTGATACAGAATTTTCTTCACGTTTTTGTCCTTGACAGGTTAAACTACAATAAATAGCAATAGCATACACATGGTGTGTGTATGCGTTTCTGCCTCTTATAACCTCAGTGAATAAATTTTGTGTGATCTTATGATATTGTGAGTCCAGGCAACTAACCACTGTTGCTAGATTGCATCACGTCATCTCAAAAAAACAAGTTTGTTCACCATAGAAATCATAGAAACATGAAATTATCAGCATCATTTATTGACCACGACGTACCTGAGTGTTGTTGCTGACCATGCTTCGAGCAGGTTACAAAATTTAAATAATCACAAACTGGTTTCTTGAGCTGCGTTGATACTAGCATGTTAAAAGGACCAATATCTGTAAGTGATGCTTCCTGCATCTTGTTGAATCTATGACATCCAGAATGAAGGCAGTTCATAATGCAGACAATCATACAACAGTTCTGAACAATACAATTAATCACACTCTTTATGATGACCCCATTTTCTTTCCATCTAAAGCAGCGGTATCCAACCCCTGGGCCCCGGACCATTACCGGTCCGTGAGTTGTTTGGTACCGGGCTGCGAGAGTTGAGGCTCAGGTGTGAAATTGATGGTTCTCAGGGTTTTTATCGGTTTTTAACGTTATTATTTTTATAATATATAATCCACGACACCTTAAAGGTTGTGAAAATATTGTCAGTCATAAACCGGTCCGTGGCATAAGGTTGGGGACTGCTGACCTAAAGCACATAAATGCAGCTTCAGAAATTCAGAACTCCAGATTGAACAAACGTGGCAACATAGTGTCTGCGTGCTGATAGGTGTGGTTAGTTTTAGAGGTGATTCACTTAAGTTGTGCTATTTTCTGAAGCACAGTCATTTCATTTCTATTTCATACAAAGAAAAAGTCCAGCTGGCTGTAAATTGCATCTTGCAAACATTAGAAAACATTAGAAAATCAGTTTATGCACTTTAAATATTCTGGGGGGGTTTTTTTTTCTTTTGTTTTTTTTTTTTTTTACACCAAAACCCAGTGTGTGCTGGCGTAATGTGTTCGTAAATCTGTCCCCCAAATTTCATCAGTCACATCTGATCTGTTAAAAAGATGAATACCTGCTGCCAGTGAGGCACTGCCTTGAACTTGACTTCTAATGACCAGAAAGGGATGACCTTTGTGAATGAGAGTCTGTT
The DNA here is from genome assembly GCF_041146795.1 of Maylandia zebra. Taxonomy (NCBI): domain Eukaryota; kingdom Metazoa; phylum Chordata; class Actinopteri; order Cichliformes; family Cichlidae; genus Maylandia; species Maylandia zebra. The sequence continues at coordinate 3,312,238 of NC_135176.1, read as the reverse complement.
GGAACATGACCCTTGGGCTCCCTCTTCAGTAAATGCTTTCCTAATTGGTTTATAGTTTCATTTACTAGCTTCAAGTTTTATTTAAAACATGATCTTAATATTGTAAATTAAGATAAATTAAGGACATGTATGCCTTACCTTGTAACTGCAAGTTTCTAGACTGTGTCCCCCAGTTCCTTTGTTAGCTCTACGCCTCACTCATCCAGCCTTTAAACAGTAACATGGCAAAAACACCCAGCTTGAAGCTACACAGCAAGATTTTCCTAAATAAAGTAAGTTATTGACAATAAAGAAAAATCAAGATTCATTTGTCCTACAAAAATGGGCATCTATGCTCCATCTGCAGTTGCTGTGGGGCCCAGTTTGAGAACCACAGTGATGAATGAAGAGTCGTGGGATTGTCAAGATCATATATAACCTGGTTACCATGACGTAAAATGTCATATTTAAATGCAAAAGAGAAAAAATTCAGTTTCTGTTAGTGGCCCTATAGTTAAAGTTCCTCACAGTCGATAAGATTAATCTCCTGTGAAACATAGACATCTGTGCAAAATTTCATAGCAACATCAAGACTTTGTCGTCCATAAACTCCTGCTGCTGGCAGGCTGAAAAAACTCAACACTAAACAAACAAGCTAATGATTAAAATATGAGGCATGCCACACGAGTACAGGGGCAGCATTTATAATCTGGAGCTATTATATTCCCATATAAAGGTAAACTGGTGTTCCTCCCCGTGTCTTATGGATCGTCTTCCCTTCTAAATATTGTATCATGCTGTCAAACTAATAAGTGCTCTTAACATAACATCTTCACTTTCTGAAATGCAACCAAATCCCCTCTGACTGCCAGATACAGCTTCATTCTGTTTTTTTCCCTTTATGACTTCACACTGAGTTGAATATTAGAAAGCTAATTCAACAGAGTTAAGTTTGGCAGGCTTCATCCTAAGTCTGCACAAAGTTCACATCCCAAGCTGGTCTTAGCCAGACTGGTTGACACTAAACTGCCCTTTCTCACTGTACCGGGGATTTTGAGAGATGTTTACTTGAAAAGTTCATGACCCTGCAGATCAACCACAGTGTCACGATTCATACAGGAAATTAGCGGTAAAAACGTTTCTCGAAGATGACATCGTTCACATGAGAGAGGTGGAAAATAAAGAGATGGCAGTTCATTGTTTGCTGTCACTCGATTTCAAACGGAGAAAATTAAGATTCAGATCAAGCGTGAGCTTAATCGCCTATGAAAACAGGAATGCTCGCTCCCGTCATTACTAATCGAATACCTCAGGATGTGTAAGCGAGAACTTCTTTGAAAGGAGAAACTTTCTGAGATGATCAGAAGCAATACAAGACGCCGGCAGACAGGAGACTGACACTGCTAGCTCTCCCTGGCCAGTTTGTAAAACATTTACCCTTGTGCTTATCTGACATGGCAAATACCATCCATGTTCTTTTAGTGTCAGCCAAGATCCCTCAAGCTGGCAGCCTGCTCTGTGGACTACAGGGACTCTCACTCATCATGAATATTACATCGGGCCTGTTTACAGGCCTGCACATGGACATAAGTAAGGAAGCTTTATAAAACTGCCATCGCTGATCAGAGCTGCTGTATTTTCACTTGCAGTGTTCACCCTCTCTGCAGCCTCTCTGCACATTTGGGCTATTAGTCATTCGTGAATAATTACCACATCATGTATGAGGACTGGGAGGCCATGGGAAACAGTGAGGGTCAAGAGGCTATCGAGCTCAAAAGAAAAGAAAGGGCTTGAGCCATGCCGCCACTTGTCATATTTACATGAGAGATTGCGAGAGTGGCCTGAGTGTATTGCTGGGGAGCGGAAGCAGGGAGATGTGGTTTGTGGTTTGAGTGCATATGTGTGCAGAGGAGGTGTCGGGGGGGGGGGGGGGGGGGGGGTAGGAAGAGAGGGGAGGGGGAGCTACAGCTGCGGGGCCAACAGTTGATCCTGTCCCGGGAAACAGGATCAGCCAGGTCAGGTCGAGGGAGGTGAGGCAAGAGGTCATGACCCTGGAGGGGGGTTAAGGGAAAGACTTCACAAAGAGGTACATCTTCAAAAGCCTCGGGGAGGGAGGGCTAGTATAAGGTTGTGAAATCAAACGTTGGGACCTTTTTTTCCTTAGTGCATGAGTTTCCCCAGGTGTTTCGCTTCAATCCTTTTGAATACTGACTTGTGGCTCTGCTCATCCAGCCGCTGGAGAAGCATCACCTCAAGGCAAAGTACAGAAACAGTTGGACTGGTATCTGTGAGGCATATCAGCCTTTTATTTATATATTCTACTTTAATGACACTCCAAATGGGACATGAGACCCATAAAATGCTAATTAGATCGTATGTGTGACAGAGTGTGTGTGTGTGCGCACGCGTATGTTTACATAACATTTGAGGTCAAATCACATGCTCAAAGTTCAAAGGCTTCGCTAAGAAAAGGGCGATGAAACATCTGGGAGCGGATTTATCACACCCATCACTAAGACGACTGGTGACAAGTGTTAGCTCTGTATGGCCTCCATGTGAATAAACAAAGCACATAAAGAGGAAAGCATCTCATTTACACTAAAGTCGTCAGGCTTGCTGTTTCGAACAAGTTCCCATGCAGATAAACCCTTGGCCCAGCACGTTAAGTGCAGTCATTAAGTTGTTTGTCAGAGACTAAGCATCTGCAATGCCAGGAAATCATTTCTGGACATCTCGTAACTATGAAAACGTCTGTCGTGGGACTTCCGAGTGCTCGGTCTGCAGTTGAGTTGCTGGCGGCCTTATGTGCAGCGTTTACATCCTTTTGGCCTCATGCTGAGGTCAGGAAATCAAAGAGCGAAGCCACAGACAAACAGTCGATTGTCAAGTTTTACACCTTGACCTCAGCTTAAACTCGCAGCCGCCTACTTTAAGCTTGCCGCTGCTCCGGCAATCAGAGGAAATCGAGAGGTTACTGGTAGTTCAGCCTTGATAAGAATCTTGAAATGGAGAAGTTCACTGAGGGGAAAGGTTACTGGGAGTTTAAAGAGAGTGCAGTCAGTCATGGGGAGGATTAAATAAAAGGGAAGTCAGGGCTGAGGAACTGTGCTGCAATTTCAAAAGTGCACTGCAGACAAAAAGCTGTCTGTTCACTCGCTGGACTTCATATTCAGACGGTGCAGGGGAAGTTTAGCTTGAACTTGTCCTCACCTTTAGGAAATCTCACGCTACAGGCTGTTTTTTCTCAAGTCGAGAAAACTATCGCTAAATGGATAATTTTTCAGATGGGACACGAGAATTAAGGTTTTGTAACGACCGCACAAAGAAATCTATTGTAGGCTCTAAATCAAAGATATACGTTCCATTTGTGTAGGGCACATCCTTGGGCACTCGGTGTGCATCTGGTGACCTTCACGTGTCCTCCCTTCTTTCAGTGTCTTTCCTGCCTTTGTTAAAGACTCGGCAACACAGTGAACAGCAGCCAACTCAGAAGCAGGGGTTTAGGGGCAAATACAGGACATCCTCTCACTCTTTTAATAGACCGGACTCTTTGATTGCACGCAGCGCTGTTTGGCTTTGATGTCATTTTCTTTAAATAATAATGTGCTTTAATGTTAAACCTTACTCTGATATTGGGGTGCAGTAGTTGTTCAGTTTCACTGCTGGTTGCTTTGGTTGTGTTAAAGTGACTGCTCACAACAACTAAGCTGATCATGTCAATGAAGCAACATCTGGGCTAAATCTAATCGGCCTGTTGCAGCCTTAAAAAGATGTGGTTGTGTCTAATTTTGGCTAAAAATGTCATTTTTTATGATCCTGGACTGCCTTATTAAATACATGGCCTGGTCTGACCCTGTCTGTACAGTTTACATGTTCTCCCTGTGCAAAAACATGCATGTTGGGGTAATTCTCAACTGACTGTGGCTGTGAGGGAGACTAAAGTGTTTGCAGTGCATTCATAGCATCAGTCTGTGTATGCTAATGTAGCATGTAGTTTCAAAATGCTTTTCAGCAGAACCCACTAGAAGAGTGCTATTTGAAGCTGCTAATGTTAAATGTCATTTACATACATTCTTTTTTTCCATTGTAGTGTTATTATTAGTAGCTGTAGTAGTAGTATTCAAATTTAAAGGCAACCAGGCTATCATTTGTTTGTATACATGGTCAGAGAGACTTTTAAAGTTGTTTCTAAAGTACGAAAAATCCAGGTATGAAAATATTAATAAATCGCAATGTAAGCTTAGTAAATGAGGCTCAATGAAAAGGCCTTGCATTTTTCAGATACACAATTCCACCAGCAACATAGTAGAAGATTACAGGTGAACTGGCCTTCCCTGAAACTAAAAACATTTTGTGCATCATGGAAAAAAAGACACAGCACTGTTGATGGTCTGGAACAGTATAGGACAGCACGCCTCCATCTAAAGTTCAGCTTCTACACATTCACTATTTGACTTTGTTAAAAGAAGAGGGGCGCTACAAATGAGCAAACACTGTCCCGACATTTGTCCCAGCACACTGCTGGCTGCTAAACTGGAAAGAGAGGAACACAGTCATACTAGGTCATGCATTTTAGTCCTTTATTTTTCAGATATCAGTGCAAATGAACACCAAAAATGAAAACATAAAAAAATGAAATAATGTTTCAGGTCTTCACATGAAAAAAATGAAACATCCTTTTTTTAATATATATATTTATATATATATTTGCTGCTACAAATGTATTTCTTAGATGCACAATGCAGATCTATGATTGTACGTCAATCCCCCACCTACATCCCCCCAAACTCTTCCACAGAGCTTTGTTAACCAGTAACAGAAAAGAATAATCACAAAAATATTCAATGCACATTTATTTTTCCACACATTTTTTTTTTTTAAATCAACTTGCTCAACAGTCTGTGGTTATTTAGGGACTGTTCATATTCTAAACCAGCCTCTCTCTCTCTGTGATATAAAAGACCTATTTTAAGACTTGACATTTTCCCCCATCACCAGTAGGGATACACAGGTAGTTCCCATGCGTCTGCATGCAACAGGCAGCAGTGAGGAAAGTCAGACATTATTACACAACACAGCGCAGGATAGATTATCATTTACCACATAGAGACACATGCAGAGAACAAACCAACCAAAAGAAAAAAAGAAAAAAGGAAAACGATGGGCATAGCATCCTCGGCCTTTGTATGTACACTTGTACGCATATAATTCATATTTACATATCAGGGCATTAAAAACTAGGGTAATATCTTTTCTTAAACATTACAAAATAGTCATCTTTCATACTGAAAGTACTATTTACACAAATATATTTAACCATTGTGAAAATGTATTAATAATTGAAGAGACATACTTCATATGTAGTAAAAAGATCACGAGACTAAAATCGATAAAGCAGTATGTGAGATCAACTGAAAAGAGTACAGTACGATCCAAAAATAAGGAGCTAGATCAACCAGATATCCCTCAAGACACCAAAAGGTCTTGGTGATTGCTGGGGGCAGGTACACACATCCAGCTGCTTTCAAAACAAAGATGTACCTGTGGTCTTCTCTTTATTATCATGCAATTCTTTTGACATTTTATGAGATAAGAGACTGCCACAAACAAATAATAATAACAATAAAAAAATCTATAAACCACAATAGTGAAGAAATAAAGGGAAAAAAAATCACAAACTGTCAAATTCTCAACAGATAACAATACTGACTGTTTTTTCTTTTTTATTATCACATGCCATTAAATGATTCTGAAAAGGACTCCAAGGACTCGATAGTGCAAAGTCTGGGTACTCCTTTTAAGTGAAATGAAAAGGAAAAAGCCATGTGCGTCACACTCAAAAGTTTCTGTGTGCATGAAGAAAAGTGCCTTGGGTTTAACCAGGGTCGCAAGATAAGTTTCTCACACACTGCCTTTTTAACTGTTGCTCTAGAAACCTGCTTACACGCAGTTGCTCAACTGTAAGAGCCGCGCTCGCTCTGTTGACCCATCTGCTCCAAACGGCTCAATCTGCAAACATAGTGCCCTGAATTTGCACTGTCGAATATTGGCCTCGAAACACGCACTTCAAATAAAAGCGAAAACAATGAGTTGTGACCGTTTAAAGCGCCAACGATATATTCCTTCTCCACTGGTAATTGTGCCACACCGTGAATCCCGAGGAACAAAGCATTCGTCGCGGCGGGATCTTCGCCGAATGCCGTTTTTAAGGTCCTCTGAATGACTTTAGCACGGACACTGTTGTAATAGACCGCCGTGACTATTTGGAATCTTATCTAAAATTGATGGGTCTCTGTCTATCTGGAAATGTTCTGATGGAGAAAATAAATAAATGTCCACTGAACTGAGCACTAACATTTTTAGAGTCATCAATAATGGATGTTGCTTGAAATGTTCTTTCTAAATGTTTTATGGCAGGCAACAGGAGGACTTGGAGTAGTGATATGTGTACAGTTCAATTAGTAAGAAAGTGTAAAAAAAAAAATAACAATAATAAAGGAGGGCTCCGTAATTAACATTGTAGTACAAAATGTAGAGCATGACAATCAGTGATGGGAAGGTTTGATCTGTGACTGATGCACAGTTTTGGCTTTTGTGGCATTCTGCTAAGATACAGCTGTTTTGTACCGTTCCATGACCTCACTATTTAAAAATCGATGCAGAAGTGCATCTGAATTTGCTCTATGCCACCTGAAAAAAAAAAATCATTCAATTTGCATTCTTTGTCATTTGTCTCATCAGACCAATTTGGCAAGTCATTCAAAAAATGAAAAACAAACAGAGTCAGTGAATTTCTTTCCATTTCTATTTTTCTGCAGTTGATACAAATTCTACTCAGACGACTGGCTCAGCCCCTGGCTCTCATGGCTGTGCTTGTCGTTGTGGGCGGGTGATTGAGGGGTAGAGCTCAGGCTGCGTTCATAGGCATGCATGTCACTGATAGGCTCTTCTTTAACTCTGACCACAGAATGGGCTCCCTCTGCCTGATCTCTCCCCTCCTTCCTTAGCTGGATGCTGCCCTTCTGCAGCATGTAATATAGGATGGGGTTGGACCGCGAGAGCCGTGGAGAGTCTGGGTTTGAGTCACAACCCTCGTCCTCCTCTTCGTTCTCTTGACTACTCCACCGCACAGGGCTCTCAGGCTCCTGTTTGACTAAAGTAGGCGTCTCCCGTTTTTGAGTGATGGGCCACGGGGACGGGTGGCGACTCCAAGGGGAGCGCAGAGAACTGTCACCTGGAGGAGGGGTGGGTAGTGGTCTGAGATTACTTGGAAACCCTGAGTTGAGGGAACCGTGGGGATGCCAGCTGGGCAGTTGGAGGAAGCTGTGATATTGGGCAGGCTGAGTGAGAATGCTACCGTTGGCCTTGCCGTTGGTCTGGAGGACGGAAGGACTGGGCGCCCCCCGGGGCTGCTGGGACAGCTCCTTTAGGCAGTTGTCGGAGAGCAGCAGCTGTTTGAGCACATTGAAGCCCCGGCTCTCTCGTGTAAGGGTTTCACTCGGTGGGCTCTTTGGAGGAACCTCTTCTTCCTTTAGAGTCCTCTGCTGCTCAGGCTCTACCGGAACAACAGAGGAGGCAAAAATATTTGTGTCACCACTGTCCACTGCTCTTGGAGAGCTGATGTTACTCAAATTATCAGTCCGATCTGAACAGAGCCGCCTCTTCTTAGGGCTTGGGCTCGGATACTCCCTCTGTTCCTCTTTAACCTGTCTGAGCTGTGTGTCAGCCTGCATAGCAGCACTGGTATAGTAGGTAGCAGTCTGTTGTTTAAGCAACTGGCTGAGGAGGCCATATTTTGCTATAACCTCTGCAGGCCGGGGTTCAGCCTTTAAGTCCTGCTGGGAATCTGAGACGAGGCTATTCTTCTCATAGCAACTCAGCCTCTTTCTGCCAATCACGTCCTCAGACATGGCAGAGGATGGTCCCACGTCCTCCATGAGCTCCGATTTGACCTTTACATCCAGAGGGGGGCCATTGGAGCTGTCGCAGGTGACGTGAGCACCAGGGTTCTTCTCACTGCATCCCCCCGCTGCCTCCACACTCCTCCTGCCACTGCCACTAGGCCTGTCTTTGCGGCTCACAGTCGCTGTAGCTGAGCTTGTTCCTAGAAGGAGCTGCAGCACGGTGCGCCTTTCCAGAAGGTTCTCAATCTGTGATGAAGGAGGAGAAGCTTCCTTCCTACTGAAGGGTGTGCCACTACCTGAAGCTCCATCAGAGAGTGGAGTGGTGGTGGTGGTCCTGCCGATTGGAGCATTGAGTCTTTCCAAAAGGGCAAGGGGCCTGCTGGCATCGTGCTCCTGGCCCAGCCCTTTACCAGAGGGGGTGGGTGGGGAGGAAGCTGTCCCACACTGAGCCAGATTCTGTAACAGTTTACTAGCACTGAAGGCGGGCTCTGAGGCCTTCTCAGCAGGGAAGGTTTTAGATTTACACAAATCCAGTGGGCTGGATTGGACGTTGGGGGAAGGGTAGGAATATGGGGACAGAGCACCGCTTGGGTCACGGCCAAGTGAGTAGAGGGGCTGAGCTGGAGCTACAGACCTATCTATGGGGCTTTTTGTCCTCGCCTCTTCCCAAGATACCAGTCCTTTTGGCTGGTTTCGAGACATGGTGGCTACAGTTACATCAAGAGGTGAATCTTGGTTACCAACATTTTTCTTAACCATCTCATTATTTCTGCGCTCAAGAAGAAGCTGCATGAGTGTGACTTTAGGGTGGGACTTTCGGTCTGGGCTCATTTCAGGGTCCTTGCCCTTGGACACCTTTGATCCTGATGGCTCTGGCTTCCACTTGTTTATTAAAGATTCTGTTAGTTTGTCCAGGGAAGAGGTAGAGATACAGGAAGAGGAAGAAATAGAGGTGGAAACAGAGGAGACAACAGTAGAAGATGGAGATAAAGTTGTGGTGGGGGGCTGAGCAGAAGCTTGAGGAGAGAATGCACCTGGGGCGGAAGTAGAGAGGGTAGAGGTGAAAGAGGCGGAGGAAGAGGGAACTGTAGTTTTGAGCCCTCCATCTTGCATATTGACACGGCTTCTCATGGAGAGGTCAATGGGAGAGCAACTCGAGTAGGAGCTCTCGGCATCGCTGCTGTCCTTGGTCAGGCTCCGCTCCTGGGTGGAGCATTCGCTGTCTGAGGTGACTGAAGAGGAGCCACTTGGTGGCAGAATGCCACAGCTGTCCTCCAAATGCCCATTCTTGGTCAGCTGCTTCTGGTTGTTGTGATTGTTCAGCAGCAGCAGCAGCAAGCTACTGCATGTCTGGGGTGGGCGGGTTGGACGCGAGTCAAAGCCTCGTTTCTCCCGAGATGGCTGGCTGTGAGTGTGGCTTGGAGCACGTGGGGGAGTGGGTGGGGAGCTTTGGCTGTGGCCACGCAGCAAAGAGGGGCTCTGTGGATTTGACAGGGCCATTCGAGGGAGTGTTGTCGTTACTGTGGTGGTTGTTGTCATTCCATTTTGGGTTGTTAAGGAGCTTAGCGTGTCTGGAGCTCCGGGCAGACTGGGTGGCCTTTTGTCCTGGTTGTGCTGCTGGTTTGCCATGGCAGCTAGTCTTTCGCTGGCTGATCTTCCAGAGAGCTGTGCTTTGAGTGCATGCTCCCTGGAATACTGCTGGAGATGGGCTTCGCTGGACAGCAGCAGGGCCAGCTGACTGCAGGCGACACTGGGCTTAGGTGAAGGCGCTGGACTAGAGCGGATTTTCACTATGTTAGCCACGGCCTTCAGTCGCTCTGCACAGGAAACTGAATCTGCAGCTGTAGGAGCAGCAGGAGGCGTGGCACTGTGTGCTGAGCGAGGTGATTCTGGGGGTCTGTCCTGGCTGTGTCCACGACGACTGTAAGGTGTGTTGCTATGATTCTGAAGTTTGCTCTTTCTCATCAGGCCCTTTAAGCGGCTTGAGGCTGTCCCGTACACAGGTAGTGGCTCTTTGTCTGCAGGTGGCGCCTTGGATGGAGACGAACACTCACTCGGGGGTTTATTAGAGTGCTGAGACATCGCCACACTCTGAAGTCGTGAGCTAAATGACTGAAGCAGTGACGCAAGCAGGGTGCTCTCTCCAGCATGAGGAGATCCCTCTAGTGCTCCATTCTGCATCCCTCCCACTTGGCCATTCAGCTCCGCTGGGGGTGAGCTCATTCGCTGGTTCCCTGGATCATTCCAAGCTCCCGAGCGCAGTAAGCGGGCTTTCTTGAGGTGCTGAGAAGAACCCAGAGTGGGCCCATTGGTTCCACCCTTGGGAGCTGTGGGTCCATGGTTGGGCAGTTGGAAGGGCCCACCCACCTTATCACCCTGCTCCTGATTGCTGTGGGCAGCCTCAGACCTCCCACTTGCCGTGGCCCCAGGCCCGGCCACCACTGGATGCATCAGTAAACCTTCCAGATAAGTTAGAACAGCTGAATCCTTGTGTGTCTCAGGGCCAGGCTCCTCCCCATGAGTCATGTTCAATACTAGGATCCCCTCGTATGGCTCAGCACTTCTTACTGGGAAATATGTCCACTAGGTCATCTGGTTGACAGTGGCATGTACTTCCTAAATACCAAAAAGCGGGCAGGCTATTTCACCGAGTCAGTGTACAGCAGAGGGGAGGGGTGGATGCACTAGATGGATGTGATCCTCTCTGTAGTGGGCACAGTCACCACTGTGTTAAAACAGCAATCATGGCTGGAGACAATCCGGGGCAGGTAGGCCTCCCAGGCATTGTTGTATGCCTTTAAATGCCGCAGGATCCCAGAAGGCCCAGCTCGAGGCTTATGTGAAAAGCAACTGAGGAGTCAGCGGGATTTCACCACAAAGATGTTGACACATTCCGTGGCTGTGGATGTTTGGGATGTCTGTCCTATGGCCTGGCTGTGGTTCTGTCAGCGGCGCCTTTCAGCTTTGCAGATCTCACATGGGGGGGACCTATGGCAGTGAGCGAGAGACAGAAAAGAGGGAGGACGAGAAGGTTGGGTGGAGTGGGGGGGAGAAAAAAGAGAAAAGGGGAGAAACTGTGTGAGAAGCAGGGATTTACACAGCACTATATCACATTCATTTCACCACCTTGTCTGCCGTCTCTGTTACTTAGCAACATTTCAGATTGACTGCACACGGCTCCTTCTCCTCTCTGCACTCTCCCCTCACAGCCACCGAACAGACGACAAATGTAGATTAGGCCTGATTGGATCCAAATTGAAAATTCAGGCCCACTACCTTGAAAACATTCAGGTCTCGAGCAGTAAGCCCCTCGCAGCAATGTCTTTCAAAAGCAAAGGGCCTTGTGAGAGCTGTGAATAATTCCTTATGCAGCTTGTCATTTCAGTGGATTATCCCCACCACCACCACCCCCACCGCCCCCTGCTCCTTATGCACTTGAGCAGCATCGCACACGACACAAACCTTGGACTACATAAAGCATGAGCCACCCACCCGCTCCCCGTGTCACATGCACACTAGTAAGCCTTTAAGCGTTCATGCCTAGACACAGAAACGAATGTGTGCACGGAGGCACATATGGACGCATGTATAATCTTACTGCTGCGTTATCTTTATTAACACCTGGCCAGCTGGGCTTCGCGTTTTTGACCCCGATTCTTTTTCCTTTAATCAGAAGTGCAAAACCAGAAGTAACTTGATTTATGGGAGGAGTGCTTTGAGCTACAAATAATCCATCTATTTACTTCTCCAAATCAGGGTCCCTGCTGTCAGGGGGCAAGAGGCAGGGTACAGACAGGTCTGCCACAGGGCTAGCAGAAAGACAGACAACCATTCACACTCACATTCACACCTAGGGGCAATTTAGAATCACCAGTTGATCTAACCCCACTAACTGCATGTCTTTGGACAGTGGGAGGAAGCCTGAGTACCCGAAGAGAACCTGCGCAAACACGGGCAGAACATGCACAGCTCCACACAGAAAGGCAGGAAACCTTGGAACCGTTTTGCTGGGAGGCAACAGTGCTAACCACCACGCCACAGTGTTACCCAAATAAACTCAAAGGTTCACACACTAAGCACTGTGAACTTGTTTTTTCCTGCAAATTCTCCTTCCTTAGGTATTGTGAGTTTGTGCGACATTTTCTCCCTATAGCACATTTTATAGTTGTACGTCTTTATTAATTTTGTGCATTTAGCCATGGTTTTTTCTTTTAAATCTACTGTAAACTGCTCAGGTTGTGTTTTAGCTGTGGAGCCACGAGTGAAGCAGTTTGCAGCGTCACTTCCCATCATTGCTAACAATTGTTCACTCTTTTCAGTGTGAAAAAAAAATATTTGTAGTGAATTTCAGTATCTTTTACATGCAGAACAAGAGCGGAGAATCATTCTTGTTCTGCAAAGTAATTGTCATTTAATTCCCTTTGATTGTAGCATGTAATGAGTTACATTGCTCATGCATACCTAAAGTAACAGAATTACAGTGCTACACTACTTTTTAACAATTAAACGAATAAAAAAGAGAGACCAAATAAGACATATGAACTATGAGACAACATTTACATTCCGAAAACATTTCCACTTATCCACTTATAAAATTCAGCTTTATAATAGTACGCTCAACTCTTACTATTCTAAATATTCTGCACATTTTGGGAGGTTTACAGTGCACCGCACATAAACAGAGCAGAGCTGCATCAAGGATATAACAGACAAGGTGCACTTAACTGTCGAGCACGTCTATATTATTGGGAGGGGTTGCTTAAGGTTCAGGTGCACCTGTCACACCACACCACTGTCAGGAGGGCAGAGCCAGTGACACTGGGGTGAACATTGTGCCAGTTGCCATGACACTGTCAGCAGTGCTGCTCTGGGAGACCTCTGCTCTGAACCCTGTCAGCGTGGTTTCCGTGGATACAGGGCACCGCCGACAGTCCTGGCCGCATCCCGTAAAGGTTAATTAATACAGAGTTTCCACCTCGCCTCAGCTGCTGTCCGTGTCCTTTCCCGATGCCGTCCTCACCTTTGGTGTCCGCTGAGCGGACCGACATAGCGGGTCACACGACAGGACTGCAGCCAGTGATTATGACGAAAGGCCATGGCAACCCACCACACAGTCACCGGGCTGAATATTTCACATAGAGGGCAACAGCGAGGGCCAGAAACAACAAGGTGGCAGGCTTCTAATCAGCCTGAAATCCATCCTTGGGGCCAAGGTCCACAGGTTGTCATGACAGTAAGGGCAACAAGGTGGCACTTTTAATGCCACCTTGGAAGTGAGCTGGGATTAGACGCTGGATTTAAGATGATCAGTCTGAGCAGCAGTAGGAAAACAATCAGCTTGGCAATTTAAAAAGACCTTTTCATACCAAAGGTCTAGAATAGGTTGATTAGACTCTTTGTGGTGCACTCCCTCGAAGTGAATAAGTTAACTGAGACTGGCCCATCAGCGTCAGTTACAGTTCAAGGCCATCTTTAAGCTGGTGACCTAAATCTGACAACAACAAAAGCCAACCTGGTCACACTGGGCCATCTGACGTCTGTTGTCATGCTAATCTTAGATGCTCAGGATTAGACTATTTTCCTGCCAGCCTGCTTAGCACAATCATAATAGAACGGCCTGTAAAGACACGTTTGATGGGCACAGTAAACATGTACGCATGTTTACCTTCCACACAGCCTGGCAGCATTACTAATATGCTGGGAGTCAGCCCCACAGTTAGTGAGAGAAAGGGAAACAAAAAAAAAGAGCACTGACAGTTTTAACACAGGGAATTCTGTTAATCTCTGCTACTGGCAATGAACCTTTGGAATTACAGTTGACCTTGTCTATGTTTTTGCCCAAAGACACTTCTATACAGAGCAGACAAGGTAGCATGGGGACACACTGACACTGCACTATATCAGTATATATACAAGAGGTCCAAAGCTGCTGCATTCACTGCATCACATAAAGCACAAATTACTTGAAACAAAAGCGAGGCCCTTCAGGCTCTCGAGATGCATTTAATGACAGAGCCGGTGTCAAAAAGCCCTGCCACGGGAAGGGCACGGGAAAATGCGTTCTGCTCAGTGGCACAGCTCTGTTAACAAATAAATGACCTTAATATAGGGAAAGCTGTCCTCCATCCTGAGCCCCTAAAGCACACGACCCTCTTCCTCTCCACTTTCACAATGCGTGCATTACTTTTACATGCTCTCCCCTGGTGTATACATTGAAAATGACCTTACACATCTGTTAACATGTCATCTCATTGGTGGTGGCACCCAAAATGCCTGACCTCCACCCCCTCCTCCCACAACACCAATGAGCTGCTGTATGGTTTCTGTGGTGATTATCCATTATCCTTGACAATGTCAGCCAATGACAGAGCAGGCACCGGTCTAAAATGATTTTTACCCCTACAGTCAGCCACGTACATGCGCGGGGGAGGGCAAATGATGGGGATGGGGGTGAGGCTTCATCATCCCTTGGCTGGTTGACTCTTCATCTATTTCTTTCCGTTTCACTCCTCTGGTACTTAAAAGACACTCTGAACAGGAAAGGTCACTGCACTCTCGGTCGCACCACAAGGTCGACTGAACGTGTCGATGCAGATGTCTCGGATTAAGTTTTAAAACGTGAGCTTCGCTCTCCTCCCCTAACCCCCAGATTACACTTCCTCCACCACCGCCACCAGGAACAAACAAACACACTTCTTGGTAATCCAGTGTTTTTCCCCTTTCCCAATCTTTAAAAAAAGCGAGTTTCTAAACGACCTTCATCGTCAGCAATGGTAATCCACTTAAGCCATTTAAAATGTATGAGACCAAACAAAAGAATTAAAACGGGGGTAAGAGCCAAAGGAGCGGCAGTTAAAGTCAAGGTCATCCATGCCGCCAAGGCTTTTCCACTTGATGCAACAGCTGGTGTCCATGCAAAGCTCTGGGCGTTAATAAAAAGTGACAATGCTGCCTGAGCGGTGTGTATTACTAATGTCTGACACCAGCCTGGCAGATGTGTTCTCCCTGCATTAAAGGGGAGTCAAGGTTAAAGGAATTTAAAAGGAGAGGCAATGCCTAAACACTATTATATCATGTAATCTGCAGCCCAGCCCTGCTGCACATACTCAACAGGGTAGCTCACTTACACATGCAGCGTGACCGCTATTTGTAAATTCAATATGGCCTGACATGATTAAATAAGACAAAACATAAGCTACCTGACCAAATGCAGTTGCTCCGAGCCTTCCGCAAGCGAACGAGTCCACGAGAGGAAAGTTGAATTAAAAAGCTCGTGTTCACCTTGAGAAAGGTAAAGAAGAGGATAAACATGCTACTGAACAGCGGGAGAGCCTGAGCAAGAAAATGCTTTTGCAGATAAGTCAATCGGGACAAAATAACACTGAAACGCAATACACAGAAACACGCACGCCCACACAGTGAGAACTAGGGCATACTGACCCACTTCTTAGGATGCATTGACCAAACAAGTCATGCATAGCCCGCACACACCCCCCATGTGAGCGCGCTCAAACCCATGGATGCACCCCGCATAGAGGAAATGCGATACGTGAGTGCAGGAAAGTCAGATTTCTTGACTTAAGCAGCACAGGTTGCCTGCTGGAACATCCTACTCAGAGTGTGCTGGGGACATTTCAGAAAATGGGACCAGAGTGCTAAACTTCTCAGGCTGCATCTGGCCTTGGATGAGGAGCGGGGGCGGAATTTAACTTCATCAGTACAAAGAGTTCTTAGGGTTGAGAGAGAGACAGGATAGAGGAATTCATGCATGCTGATGAGTCATCCAAGCACTTCATAGCCCAGCTGAGCAGCTAGCCAAACTAGCCTGTGTATCCCTGCACTGTATCACAGCATCGGACACTCTTTACCTTACATGCCCAGGCTCGCGTGGATGTGCTTACCAAAGTGTTTGCGTCCATAGTAAATATTTGTGTGCCATTTGGAAGACCCACCCAAGGGCCATTTCCTGAGTGGCTGAGAATTAGCGCATCAATTAAACACACACACACACATTCCTTGTTAATGAGCCGTGGCTGCCATCAATCTATACCTGATTCGTTTCTATTGGGCTCCGAGGTAATCTTCTGCTTACATCGCCTGTCTGAAATGGCGCTCATTTCCCTCCCGAAACAACACACATTTTCCATTTGTAAACACTGTCGCTGGAAATAGGAACAGCTGATTGCCCAACGGCCAGCTCACCAAAAGGCAGACTAGGCCCTTGAAACAGACTGCAGTCACTTTGCAATTGAGATCAAATGTCCCACTGTCAGACTGCCCTGGAAGCTGGATAAAACCAGCTAAAAAACCTTGGCCTTTAATGGATCATTTCCATAATATCCTTGGCATCATCCCTAAGAAGGCTGGTGCTATGAGTCAGCAAGATGTCTGGTTTTATTGGGTTAAAAAGAGCCCTGCTTCTTTTTTTCTTTTACTGTAAGTGATATAGGATGGTTTGGAGTATTATAGTGTGTGACAGAGGTCTAAGTGACAGAAAAAGAAGAGGACACATCTCTACTATCATTCCACCTTTCATAATGCTCCCATTGACCTACTTTTTAGTTTTTAAATCATCCTAATGCTTGCTCCGAGTGAAGCCGGAGAATGGTATCGCAGGGCATAATGGCCTGTGAGGGGACATTCCATTAGAATCATCAAAAACACAACTTCTTTTTTTGTTTTTCCTCTAGATCAGCAAGAATGCAGGGCTATTCAAAGTTCCACAATTAGGGTATCTTTTAAATCAATTAGACACATTTAACCCAATAAAGTATAAAACAATTATGTGCAACCTTTTTTCTGAGAAAAACCTCTCAAGCAGCACCAATCCACTTGGCAGGGCAGAGCTGAGCGCAAGACATTTCAATAAGATTAGTCCTACACCTGGCCTTAAAGCCTGACCGGTGCTCACACGGCCAGAGCTGAGGCAACCACAAAAACAGATCCACTCCACGGCACGGACCGCACAGAAGCAAACTGTTTTCGCAAATATAAAAAGTTGCATTCCTGCTGGCCACTAGAGAAAAGTGTAGGCTTCAGACGCTGACAAGGGTTTCATTTTTCACACTCGGAGCAACATCCAACTTTAACATAAACAAATTAACCACGTTTATGTGCAACTTTGTAACGTGATAATCAGTTTGTATATATGTCGTTGTTGCTGAAATTACAAAGGGACAGTAAGGCGTCGAAGACAGTTAATAACTTAAAAGGTTAACTATACTTTAAATATACCAGGCAAGAGCTTTAGATAACACTGATGCAAACAAGCTGCTGTATGCTTGCCATCCTGCAACCTCAAAGGACCTTGTGCCACTGTGCAATCTTTTGTTACACAACCTGGAGAAACCTCATTATAAGCTGCGGACACACAACCTCAGCTATTTAAACTTGTGTTACAGTCCTTGTGTGACTTTCTTTTCAAGCAAAACACAGAGAGAACGGATTTTAACCAATTCCTAAGCCGAGATAACCCCGATCAATTACACTGGAGATTATAAAGGCATACTTGCCAACACTGCCCTATGGGCAAAGGCTGCTGCAGTTTCATTCGGAAATTCTCAAAAGCCGTTTAAAAAAAAAAAAAAAAAATCAGGTGTCCTAGATAACGTTAAATGTTCCACTGAGCCTAAATAAAGCACATTTCATACTGAATAATTTATATACTGGTAAAATGTGTTGATATCACCATAATTTGATAGGACATATTTTTTGCTGGAAAAAGAAAACACTGAGCGCTAAATGACACGGTCACTACCTGTTTGTAGGCACAGGCAACAACAGGGCTGAAAGATGATGACAATAACGTAGTGGCGGAGCGCTACTTTGCAGTTGTGAGATGAACTAATATTGAAGAAAAGATGACAAAGATGGTTTGAAAACTAAATATCACAGAGGAGAGGAGTGACTGCTGCAAGCTGACAGCCCATACATGCCCATCTGCTCTGACTTTTAGGACACACATACAGCTTTACAGCTAACACACAAAGAGAATCAGATTGCCTCATTTGAAAGGTTTACATCCCTGAAATAAATAATTTATATAAAATGAGCAAAATATCATTGGGAACTTGTTGCATCTGTTGCATTAACCTCCTAAGACCTGCACTCAGGGCATGCATTTTTAACTTCTCTTTGCTATTTGGGCTGATTGGGACCTGACGAATGTAAAAACAACCAGATTTCTTTTTTTAAACCTCAATTTTGTTTCAGGGGAAAATCAGATCCACATGAGGACATTTGTTTTAAATTTCGATAGAACAGTGGCAGTATAATGTCCTCGTAAGTGGACATCAGGCCCCTGTAGAGAAAAATTAAGTATTTTGGTCTAGACAACCCAAAATGTGATGTCCACATATGTGGATGCCAGGTCCTAGGAGGTTAAAGCTTTTCTTTAAAATGCTTAGACATGAACTCAGCTGGGATATAGAGCAGGGCGATATGACCAAAAATATTTATCACGATACACATTTGAAAATTTGCGATAACGATATAACTGACGATATAATTGACACTAGACAAAATACTTTACAACTCCAAAAAAACATCAATGTATTTTCACTTAAACAAGCAGCTGTTTTTTATGTGCATTAAAGTTATATAAAAATGTAACAGTGCAAATGCAAATTCCTTGCTGACAGTTTAACCAAAGGGCAGACGACATATCCTCAGCATAACCATGTATAATATCCACAAAACTTAAAAAGAGGTTATACACACACAATACGGTAACATTATGTTGAAGCGCAGTACGTATCACTCCGCGAGGCTCCGCCTACGATAGCCGTAACGCTCCGACAATCCATCAAGCGGTGCGGCTTCGTAGCTTAGCAAAGTCGCACTGAAACATTTGACAGATTTTCGAGCGCCGTGCACATAAAATCGTTTCGAAGTCAGTAAACACAACCAGAGTTCATACATAAGGCACACGGGATTATAAGGGACACTGTTTGCAAGTATGTTTATATTTTCCAAACAACACGGTAATAACGACGGCCCGCTAGCATGCTCTACCAAAAATAGTGCTTTGTTGTGTATCTGACGGACGAAAGCCAAACCAGTTCCACCACTGAAGCTGCAGCATTTTTACAAACCAGTTCTGGTTCATCTGTTTCATTCAACGATCCGCTTTCGCCCTTCTCATTCTGCGTCGCCGCCATGTATGTATGAAAACAAAGGCACTGCGCATGCGCGTTTTATCCATATTCTATCGCCATATTTCATTTTCTTATCGTTGCCCAACATTATACTGGTATTACTGTGAACGGTATGATATGGCCCAGCCCTACTGGGATATTTTTCATATTTAACACACAGCAGGAAAAATGTGTTTGCACTACTGGAGATGAATGGTGTGCAGCACACCTGCGACTCACTCTCACTTTTAAAACCTTTAAACAGGAGACTTAACTATGCACAGTCACTTGAACTTTGTCTGGTTCAAATCAGATAAATGATCAATCCAACTTCATACATGCACCATCAGGTTAACTAAGTGAGAAATTATTTTAAAGATTTTTTTCTTAACTAACAATTTGGAAAGAAATTAGATTTTTTTTATTTGGGTTTTGGGTTGACAGACAAAAAAAGGAGCAAAGGAAATTTCTTATTTTTAACAATCTTTCCCACTTAGCGTTTCATCAATAATGAAAAGGCCCATATGGTTTTACTACAAAATATTATACATATGACAAAAACACATTAGATAAAATGCAGTCTTTTACAGGGATTAAATGTAGCAGCAAGCTAGTGTTAAACTGCAACAAACTGCCTGCTATAAGACCTTTTTCTAGATGTGTGCCAAGATCTTCATGATCTCTGCTGAGCTGTAGATAAATCCATATCCTATAGACACAAGGGCAAAACAAACTTTATTTAGCTTGACCTTCTCCTTATATTTAAGCCTTCCCCTCACCGGTGAGTCTAAGCAGTGGGCTGCACTACTTACTAACTACAGCAGGGTCACTTGAGTGCTAGAATAAAGAAGCAGCGAGGCCCTGCCCGAGCTGCCCTCTGCCTGTCCAGGACTTGTGAGCTGTCCTAGTTAGGAACTAATTTCCAATGTTGGAGTAAAAAATATTTGCCAGACTTATATTTACATAAATATCCCACAATAGAGTTAACAAAAGCCATGTTTATTGACTAGAGTGTTTGGAAAATAAACTATCCATAGTGAAATAACCAACTTTATTAATAGAATTGCCTAAATCAATTAAATTTTATTTATATGGTGCCAATGCACAACAACATGTGCCCCAAAGTGCTTTATATTGTAAGCTAACGACTCTCAGTCACATGACTACCTATGAGCAAGCACCTTGCAACAGTGGGAAGGAAAAACTCCCTTTTAACAGGAAGAAGCTTCAAGCAGAACCAGGCTCAGGGAGGGGCGGGGCCATCTGCCATGAAGCTTGAGGGTAAAGGGAGGGAGACAGAAGAAAAAAAAAAACATACTATGGGAGAAAGAACCAGATTTTAATATTTGCTAATGACTACATACAGTACTGTTGAAAAACTAACAGGGAGTGAAAGGAGATGAGTGAAGATTAAACCCTCAGTGCATCATGGGAAGCCCCCAGCAGCCCAGACCTATTGCAGCATAACTAATGGCCCAGGATCACCCGATCCAGCAGCGACTATAAGCTTCATCAAAAAAAAGTGGAGAGAGCGTCTGTCTCTCAAAACCAAACTCAGACTTCGTTCCACAGTAGAGGTGTCTGAAAGAGTCTGCATCACATTCTACTTTTGAAAATGCTAGAAACCAAAAGTAAGCATGCAATTTGAAAGCAAAGTGCTCTGTTAGGATAATACGGTACTATGAGGTCTGCACGATGTGTCAGGGCCCGATTATTCAAGATTTTGTATGCGAGAAGATTTTTGAATTCAATTCTGAATTCAACAGGGAACCAGTGAAATTAAGCTAATAAGGGAGAAATACAGCAATTCTTTGTAGTCCCAGAACTCTCGCTGCAGAATTCAGGTTCAACTGAAGGCTTTTCAGAGCAACCTCATAATAATGAATTAAAATAGAAGTAATAAATGCAACAACAATTTTAGACAGGACATTTCTAATTTTAGCGATATTGCCCAAATGAATGAAGGCAGTGCTTTCCTGCTTTTATACTGGGTCCTCTTAAATACATGCACCAGGTCAATTTGACTTAATCAACTTTTATTGGTCACAGTGATTGGAGAGTTCATGATTTGGGCCCTGCCTATTACACATGGAGAATATAAACATACTTGCAATGCCTGCTCAGTATTGACAGCACAGTGAATGCCACTGACAGGCTGAACAGATTGGTGTCATTGGCTTGGAATTTAAATTTCATAGTGGAATGCGTGCACTGGGCTAAGGGGGGGCAAATTATACATATCTAACACTGAATATCTATATATCCTTTTGCATATCTGCTTTAATTAGACAAACTATTCAGCTTTAATCGGGCCGCCAACACAAATATGTTTCAAAGTTTGGTTTGAAATGCAACTCCAGTTGCATTTCTACAGCTGTGGATCAAGAATATTACAGTTAACCACAACTAGATGTGAAAAGAAACATTTTAGAAATAAAAATGGAAAACTGGACTAAAGGGAGGCAAACTAACTGAAAAGACATTGTGCACTTCAACTATACATTTAAAAAAAAAAAAAAAAGAAAAATATACAACAAATCTTGTTCCTTTTAGACGCTGCTGGGTCAAGCCACAAATTTGTACTAAATACTTTTCTCATTTGCAACACACATCATACCAGGAGTGACAGACGCAGAGCTCAGGCTGCTGTTAGAGCACCAGGGGTATATCTGCTGGGGTTTGTGTACAGCCGACCTTTGCTTCGTAGTTACTGACCCCTCGGCTGTTACCGCAGCAACCTATCCCAATGGGCTAGTGATGACCACACACAAATCTGATCTGATCACTTGCAAATAGCAGTCTGCACGATCTGTCTCTACAGATGTGATTGGAGAAACAAATTTGATTTCCCCGCAGCCTGAACAAAGCCTCCAAGCTTTCTTTCTGGTCGTCATTCCTCAAACTGCTGCTGCTTTTCCGTCTAAGCAGAGGTTAATTGCAATTAATTGCCTTCACCTGGCAGCCCAGGTGTAATCAGCGCTCCATTGAGTAGCCAGAATGAAACCCAGCAGGGCTCTAAAGCAGAACCATACCCATCATTAACACTGTGTTGATGGAAATTGTGCAGTAGAAAGAAAAATAATCTCTTTTTTTTGTAATTGCCTTTACTGTAACTAAGAGAAACCTGCTAATTATCAGCCTAAAAGGGCCAAGACCTGCAGGAAACAGGAAACAAGCATGCCCTTCCCTCAGTCAATCACTGACTGTTAAATCAGACCGAGAGACTGGCGAGGCTCGCACCCAACCGCAGCGGGCATATCGCTTCCTGTATTGAATGTGACTGAGAAAAGACGATCCAGTGGTGGTAAAAAGTAAAAAAGAGGGTAGCAAAAAAGCATTTTGCCTAGTGTGGGTTTAACACCGCTATTGTGCCGTGGCTGTGGGGCGAATGCAGACACACATCATGCTCCCGTACCTTGTCATCCTTAGCTGTGGAGGCTGATACAGGTAAAGTGCAGTAATCAATTTGCTCCACTGGCAGGAGTGCTCCTTTAGAATACTAATCAGGTTTCTTCCCTCCCCTCTTCCCTCATTCTAGCCATTCCTCCACTGCTGCCCCCTCTGCCTTTCTCCTTTCTCGTTCACCTTTCTCATGACTTGACACCCCCAACCCCCCTGGTGCCCCAGACCTGACTAAATGCTAAAGGAGGGCGGGCTGTCTTCTGCACAGATAACTGCTGCCACTAATCAAGACTACGTGCACCGGGGCATGGGATTAAAAGAGCTTGCACAGCTTGACTCAGGCACTGAATGGTGCTAGTGTGTGCACGTACACTTGCACAAGATCAAAAATTTAAAGAAAAAAAAAGAAGCCAGCAGTGCAGCAGTGTCTTGTCCTAGAAACACACATGCACACAGGAGCCTCAGACGAGCAAACAACACAACAAGGTCAACTTAAAAGCTGATGTTAGGTGAACATTCTCGGGCTATAAAAGAACACACACAAGAAGATTAGATCTAATTTGCTCCGCCAGTCAAAACGGGACTCAGTGGCGAGCCACCCATCTCTATCTCTCAGAACACATGTCACGCAGGGAGCCGCAGTGTTGTGCGCATCTAAAGCGAAAGAGGAACAAACTCGACTGCGAATTGACAGGGCCTTAATTCCAGTTCGTTTTTCATTTGGGGAGATGGCTTACAACAAGAGGGGAGGGGAGGGGTCTCTACACCATATCAAACACATGCTGGAGTTGCCTGGAGGATGTAACAAAGCATCCTCAGTGTTGTGCTACACACACACACACACAAGTATATTATGTATATATATATATGTAGGTTTGTGGGTGGGTGGGTGTGTGTTTCAGAAAAAGAGGAGACAACGCCACCCTATGCATCAGCAGGGAGATTTCATTATGTACATAACGAGTGCCATTAATCGCTCTTAACAAGAGGACACAACCTCACCTTGGCAGTCTCACACGCACAGCAGGAAGGTGGGGGTGGGGGAGATGAAAATATCTATAGCACGCACCGAAATTAAAATTCACCACACTCAAGGACCCGCCGCCTCCTTTTGACCGACCACATCGCGGCCCGAGGGTGCGTGGAGGCAAGCCAGCAGTCATATAGGAGCTGCTCGCCTGATAGACGCATAAAAACACATAAAAAAAAGAACTTAAAAAGAAGAGAAGAAGTGTTAGGAAAATGTCGCAGTGGCGGTTGCCAGCAGGGGCTCGTGCCCTTGACATACTGACACGGGTGGAGGAGGGAGGGTGTCATGTGACACTCCTGTCATTCACCTGATCTCCCGCCTGCCCTCCTGGCCACCTGGCAAATGCACCCACCCCCGCCCCTTTGTGCCGATATATCACCCACCTTCGTGCGACCTCATCCTCCCTGACCTGGCACGGGTACGCCCCACCCTCCCCCTCCCCCACTACAGCACCCATGCCCATTGCCACCACCTCTGCCTCTCTGCAGTACCCTGTCAGCCCCATCGCCAGCTCTCAGTGCTCCCCCCCTCTTCCCTTCCCTCCCTTCCCCATCACCACCACTACCCCACCCCCGCGGCTGTGCAGCAAGGTCAGGTGGGTCACCGTGTCCTCATCTGTAATCCGCTGCCATTCGTCAGCAGCCCCGGCCCAAGCTGGAGGAGAGAGAGAGCGAGAGAGAGAGGAGGCTCTCCGACGAGGGGAGAATGCCCAATTAAGCAGCTGTCACACACACACACACAGCTCAACACAGCAGAGCAGGAGAGAGAGCCCGAGAGGGAGGGAGGGAGGCTGCAGAATCAGCCTACTGTCCACAGACACAGGGGTGTGGTGGGGGAGTGTACATGAATCCTTTCAGCTGTGAGTGTCTGTGTATTGTTTGGGTGTGCATGTGTGTGTGTGTGTGTGTGTGTGTAGCAGTTGGACGAGGTCAACTTCAGTTTAGACATATCGGACTGCTGTCTGAAGTATATCAGTGGCGATGGGGGGGATGCAGACTTTAGAAGAGATGCTAGAAAATTTTAGGGCAAGTAGTCTTAAAATGACAAAAGTGCTGAAAACGCTCTTGAGTACTGCTTTTATGTGTAACCACAAAATTAATGAGATGATCGGGGAGAAGTGGTTAGATGCTCCTTGGGAAATTAAAAAAAATAACCCCCCAAGAGATAATCATTGCCTAATGGCTGTAAAAAAAAATATATCCAAAGGCCGGTCGACACTAACCCCACAGTGGACTGCAGGTTTGAGCAGGTAGAGTTACACTGAAATTCTTTACAGTCACAGACTAGCAGCAGATATCAAATGGGTGACAAATATCCCATAATTGGATCATTCATCACCAGCAAACGCGTCTGTTTTGAGTAATGGGAAAACTAATCAGCAAAAATGATACAGAGACGACTCCACGCCAGGCAGCAGGAAGATTTATGCCAGAGCGATTCTAGACTCAAGCCTGTACCTATTGATTGTTTAGTCTAAATGCTTTTTCGTTTAATCAAAAGAAAGAGTCAAAATGGTACTATGCCAGCTGGGTGATGAACAGGTGTGATCGAGCCTCGGGTCTAGGGCACAGAGGGATTCTTAGTTGGTGAGAGGAGGCTCTTTCCGTACTTGTGTCTTCCTTAGTAATACCTTAAAATGTCAAAGTTCAGCAGGGTTCAGTAGAGCTTCAAATCCAGCTTTGAGTGGTTAGAAAGGATTGCGTCACAAGTGTGAGGGACACTTATCCAGTAAATCCTGTCTGAGTAGAGAGTACAGGTCACGGGGACTTAAGCTAGATGTCATACAATGCTGTGAAGTATTCCTGATTTCTTATTTTCTTGCATATTTCTCACACTTAAATGATTCAGATCATCAAGCTAACCTTAATATTAAACAAAGATAAGCCGAGTTGGTAAAAACAGAAAAAAACCAACGACTTTCTAGTTTTTAATTGATACATTTTATTTATTAAGGGAAAAGGCCTATCCAAACTGACTTGAACCAAACTGGGGGATATGGACTTTTTTTTACCAGAGGCCACTTGATTACGATTAGAGTCCATGAGTTATAAGTTCAGCCTGAAGCGCTTCAAACATCAAGGCTAGCATGCTTTAACATTAATAGCCCTACATGGATATCACAGTGCGGGAAAACAGTATTGCTACAACTACAACATCACTGAGTTTTGCATCGTAGTTTCAGAGCTATTCCAACCCTGCTAAGTACAACTGGACACTGTGTAGCTGCGGGAGAAGCTACATTAGCTGCAGACTACTCGTAAATTAGGATTCGGAGTTGTATGTTTTTCATGACTTTTGCTTCTAAATAATCAGAAGCAATTAAGTAACCAATCTTCTATGTGGTATTAAAAGTTACTTTCCGCTGCCCCCTTGTGACAAAGGATCTACATGTTTGATGTGAGTTTTACGCTGGATGCCTTTCCCGACGCAACCCCAAAAGATATTTGTGTGACAGAAATAGTTTTACAACGTAACACACACCGACTCCAGATCTCCTTACATTCTGCATTTTGTAATAATGAAAAAGATTTGTTTGCCTGAATCATTCCAAAAACAACACAGTGGTACCAAATGAGACTAAAAAGTCTACTATTAATGTCACTGCAAAATCTCTATGAAGCCCAGCAGACTCACTACAAGTCCTCGTAGGTATACTTTAGTCATTTCTGTCAGGCCGTATCACTGCACAGCTCCACCCATCTCTGTGATTGTTATTATAATGACTCAGTGTTTTGTCGGCCAGTTCTTCCTGCGTTCTTCCAGCACTGAAAGTACCTAAAGTGCTCCCAAAGTCTAAAGATTGTAATCTGTGATGTCATATTGATGCATAGCCTGAAGCAGCTCCATTAGCGGCCCGGGAGACTGACTTTGTGGACTCATACAATGTCTGCCTGTACTTTTACATCTACAAGGAAATTTAGATGATAGTGGGGCTATTAGTTCTGTTCCAGAAAACAT
This sequence comes from Maylandia zebra, assembly GCF_041146795.1. Lineage (NCBI taxonomy): Eukaryota > Metazoa > Chordata > Actinopteri > Cichliformes > Cichlidae > Maylandia > Maylandia zebra. The sequence goes on along the minus strand of NC_135176.1, from coordinate 3,285,830 downwards.
AGCCTTATCTCCGTCCAAAAACCATTCTCCATTACATTCACCTTGTACTTCTTTTCCAATAGTTGTATATTGGTGTAAAATGATACATGAGGAGGCGATAGATGGGCTAGCTCAGGAGCAAAATATACTCTCTCGAAGCTAAATTGCATAGAATAATACGCTAAATGGATTCTGTTCATCATGTGAGTCTTTAACGAGCGAAATCCTCCCCACATTTTCCTGTCACTTGGAGGTCAGAGGTCAGCTACGTAATAGGGCCCCAGGACAAATCAGCGTAGCATCGTGCCAAAAACAAGGACTTGAACCCAGATCCTCAGGCTTAAGTCAACCACGAGCCTGCCGCCCTAAGTGCAATCCTGAAATGTACAGCTGTGTGCTGTTGTAGGACAAGGCCATATTCTCACGCAGCGTAATTGGCGCCGCAAACTGATACCTGATTGACCAGCGAACACATGATGACAGTGTAAACAAGCAGCACACGAGATGGTGAGCCTGTAGATACTACAATACCCCCCCCCCCCCCCCCCCCCCCACACACACACACACACACTATTAATGACCGAGTTTAATATTGCAAACAGAAACCTAGGATCTGCCCAGGACAGAGCTGTCAGGATAACTGTAACTGTGTCATTTTAAAATCAAAGACTGATATTGTGGCAGTAATGCAGATATGATAATGTAGCTGCTCTTTTTGTATGTTTTTACAGTGAAGATCCCCTCCACCTGCATGTACATGGATTTTGACTTTAATTAACACAGGCAACACAGAACACAGAGTTATAGAGGAATGACAGCATTATTGCTAATTTTCGATATCATGCAATAATATCAAGAGATATTGAGACGATATTGTGCATTTTTCGACTATGGTAATGTGGACGTGAAGCAAAAAACAAACAGATAATAAATAAATGCCATAAGGTAGATTACGTTAAATCACGAGAGGCCCAAAAATGTTACTTCTGATGGTATTTTTTAAGAGCAAATGTTGGCTGGAAGCATCAGTTAGCATGAATTAGCTAAGAACTGTTGCACCACAGTATGTGAAGAAGTCATCTCTAAATTTAATAAAATTTCATATCCAAGTGCATAATGGACACTGGACACGTAGATGATTACATGTCTTCAGCAGACCACTATTTACTGGTAATATTTAAGGAGTAATATAGCTTCCAGGCTCAACTACATTAAACATAAACAAGAGAGAGCTACACTTTTCCTGTATCACGTTATACAGTCACACACACACACACACGCTAACAGTTTCATGTCATTTATGTTATGATAACATTCCCATTGAAAGAAGCCGAATCAGCCACCATTAATTTTTCTGACACCTCTGTCTCTGACACCATAGAGCCAAACCGTCACGGCCTGTTGTCACATTTTCCCTTCACCCGACTGCACCTATATTTCAAACTCGTGACACTCAAAACTCCAAACACTGATGCTGAAAGGTGCACTTTAGGAACCTGCCGGATTCTGAAGGATGGCGTCGTTTTTTGACATTAAACTGCTGAGTAATTATTGCAGATGCTTAGCTGCAGCTGGAAAACAGTTTAATACGGAATAAGAGCAACAGTTAAAAGCATGACACTCCTGGATGTGCCACCGCAACTCTACTTCCCATCTGAAACCACCTGCCGGTGCACTGTACTTAGCCCAAACGGCAGCGTGCGCTCTTTGCAGGTTAGATTCACAAATGCTAGGACTACCTTTCAGCTCAAACTCAGAACTGAAGGGCACTTGCCATTGGTTCCCTGTCCCTTTAAATAACTTTGAGACCCCTTTTCTCTTCTCTACCTCCCTCCCCTGAGGTTTATCACAGTGACTCTTCTCTCTTCCATCTTCTCCTCTCTCTCCCCCTCCTCTCTTTCACACACACACACACACAAACCCTGCCTGTATGTGTGGCTGGCAACTACAAAGCAGTTAGCCAAGCATCTCTTGGCTCTGTGCAGAGAGAATAAGACACTCTCATTACTGCCCTTAAAAAGCTCTTGCCCTCACAAAATCCACTGTAGACCCAGACACCAGCACAGAAAGTCACAGGAAAGACTGAAAAGAGTTAATAAAGGCTACTTTTTCACCCCTCTTACAACTCAAGTCACATGCGACTGTGTGTGCTTGTCTGTGGAGGATGGTTTTTGCACCCGCCCCCCGCTCCTTCCAGCCCCCTTTCCTGTTCCTCTTTAATGTCACAGGGCTGGCTCATATGACCTTGAGCAGCAGCGTTGGCACGGCAAGAGCGGGAGCTGCCTCGCCTGCGGGCGCCCTTGAACTGGATCTGCAAGACAAAAAAAAAAAAAAAAACGGGGGGAGAAAAAAACCCTTCATGCGGCCTGATAGACATCTCATCCCTCCTCCTCCTCCTGCCCCCCAACCCCCTCCCCTGCACCTATCCTCCCCCTTTCTCCTCAGCTCTTTTATTCAATCTACGCCACTCCTTATCTGTTCCCCCTGGTGGGAAGAGATTTATCAGGATGCTGTATCTTTAACCTCTCTATCAGACGGAGATAGAAACAGAATTTCAAAATGTCTGACCGGCCCTGCGCAGATTTATTTTTAAACCTCCTCCTCCTCCTCCATGCACAAGCCCCAGGCCATTTCAGGAAAGGGGTTTGGAGAAGGGTGTGTGTGTGTCTGTGTGGGTGAAGGGTTGCTTTATGGAATACACCTGTGTGATGAGACTGCCATCCACTCCAGAGGTGTTGTTTACGCATATGGAAATCCCAGACCGTTTCCCTCCTGGCTCTGCTCTGAGCCTTTAGCACACACGGTGACCCATAGCTTCAAAACAAATATCCCAGCCTCTGTTTCGGGAACAAGTGCCAGCTTAATGACCAATCAAGGATCTCGGCCTCGAGAAAGGGGGCGGTGAATCAGAACCAGTGTTTTGACAGGTTGATGATGATCTGCTGTGTCCCAGTGAGGACCTCTGATTCTCTAAAGTAAACACCACAGTCCACAGTCCAAAGTCTGACTCTGCGCTGTCCAAATCTTGCTATTGCCCGAGAGCACAAAGGAGATTTATTTATTTTTTTGTAAATCAGCAGTAAACACTGGGACACCCTCCCTGCGACTGACACGCGGGCCACCAAGGTTCAAGTGATCCTATAAATATTTGCATCGCCCCGTTACTGGCAGTATGTTCAATACTGAGCTGGAAATTCATAAAAGGACATTTCTCTTGAATGTAACACTAATACGCTGCAGAACAGTGTGTGCACAGAGGACAGGCCCTCCTTCTAGCCCTCCTACTGGTTCTCTTCATGCCTGACCTTTCAAAACTGTAATATTATCACATGTCATATGCAGGCCTGCTGGAAACCATCTGCTAAAGGCAATGCGGTGGCTCCCTATCACCAAAAAGAAAAAGAAAAAAAGGAAACACCGGCTAGATTGGCCGAGCACTGGTTCCGACTGGTTTACTGCTCAGCGTGTCTCACCTTCACACACACAAACACACACATAGAAAAACAGACAGGGCCACGCACACACGCCCTCAGAGGCTGTCGTTGAGCGACATGAGCCACGAGCGCTCTCCTCGATTACTGTTAGGGGCTTTCGCGCAGAGACACGAAGTTCTGGGGCTAAGAATAACATTAGGCAGGTCTGCTTCCCGGCAGCGGCAGAAAGAGCTCGGGAGCCACAGAGGGGAGCTGCATGTGCGGACTAACACGGAGTCTTTCCTGCTAATCCAATCCCCCGCCATGTTTAGCCCCACCTCGGGATATTATGTTATGTTTGTTAGTGGGACACCTCTGCTAATAAGGCTGTTTTTACAGAGAGCGAAACCAATAAGATTAACATGAGCCAGGACTGATACAGGCAAAGAAAACAGATTTTTTTTCATATCAGGGAGATGGATGTGCTGAAATATTAAAAGGCCCACTATAGATTCCCCCTGCACCCCTCCCTCCCCCCTAACTCCAGAAGAGCCAAAAAAACAGACTCGTTTGTGGAGGCACCACAGTGTCCTGAGAGATTCATTACAGGCAGATTTGTTCCACATAGTGAAATATGAGTGAGCTCTACTGCCTGAAAATTGCATTGCTCCATAAGCAGGCCCCGACGCCAAAATGAAACCCCGATTTTCAGTCCTAAAGGTCTTAGCTCAGTATGACAACCGCGGCAATTATTTGCGAGGAGGAGATCAAGCCCAGTGTTTATCCCGCTTTGTCTTTCTGAGGCACAGCGGGAAGACACAAAGGCTATGAAATAACAAGCAACGCGTAGGATCGATATCAAAAACACATGGTTACTGCGGCTAGTCCCTTTCTCTGCCACACTGGGTCCTTTTGCCAAGAATCAGCACGAGCAAAAGTGATCGAACCCTAATTCAAGCGTCTTAAAAATTAACCTGTAGTTGGGAGAAATTGCAGCCATGGTTTACAACCATGTCAAGAACAAGCATGTGCGCTGCTCCTCTAAACCACAGTTGAACTTGGTACAGTAAATAACCTGACCCAAATAAAGTCAAGAAAATCCTGGAGAAGGCAGGCTATATTTAGCAAACAGCAGCCCGTATGTCAGAGAAACAGAACCAGAAAAGAGCCTTTGCTTAAAAGCATGTGTGGCTCGGGCTTTGAGCCTGACAGGTCTGACTGCAGAAATCAAACGCTATTACTGGAGACTGAGAGGGGAAGAGAGGAACTTATAGGAGGTGGCAGTACTTTAGAGACTCGTGCACTACTGTAAGACTTATACTATATGCGCGAGTGCGTGTGTGTGCTTTTTGAAGTGTGGGTCTGGGGAGTGAGGAGAGACCTCAGCGCTCAGCTTGGGGCGTATAATCTATGGTTCATTTGCAGCTTTTCTCCCCGGTATGACAAGCCGTTTACAAGACATAGCCTCTGCTGCTGACCCAGTTCTGAGTGGCTGCGTCTCGCGACAAGGCCCTGCCTCCCCATCAGGCCCTGCTCCTCGTCTAACTGACGATAACACCACCACCCTCTGCCTTCGTGAACTGTGGGAAAAAAAATAGGTCGCCCTGACCCACTTTTCTTCTTTCTTTTTTTCTTCTCCTTTCTCTCCCCTCCCCTAACGTCGTGCGAGGAGTTCTGCAGAGCATGATCGAGGGAGACAGTGAAAGGGTGAGGGCGAGAGATAGAGAGAGAGAGAGGGAAACAAAGGAATAAAAGAAGTTAAAAAGACAGGCTCAGACTTCTCTCTGATCTTTCTCCACATTCTGGCGGCCTTTGGATTACAGCCGACCCTTATCAGCTGGCCTGCTGCATGTTTGGCAAAAAACCCTCCCACGCCTTGAAACAACAACTGCTCCTGAGGTTAAATACATCTACAGGCCTCTACCATTCCCCCTTCCCACTTCTACCTCTCCTCTTCCAGGTGGCCATTATCTCCCCTCTTACTCAGAATACTAAATAGGAACCCTTTGCCTTATTTAAACGCAGACGCACACAAGCTACTTTGCAGTCATTTGACACCCATGAAAGGATGACCTGTCATACAGCCTAAAAAAATTTTTTCCCGGAGTGGTGGGTGGCTTTACTAGAAGGCTAGCTGAAGCCAGGAGCTGCCTTAATGCCTGGTAGCATGACACTAGTGCTCTCTGAATGTCTTCGCCACGGTTAGCCCAGCTCATGACATGTCTGAGATCACATGCATGGTCCTCTCATGCAATCCTCAGTAAGCTGCACCCGCAGTATATGATCATCACGCTCTCTCTCTCTCTCTGAGGTTAGTCAAGAACAGCTGAGAGTTTCATTCATTTAGAAACGTTTGTTGTGGGACTCGCTGCGTTTTCAGTGTTGGATTCCTGCTTGAAGCCACAGTGAAATATCTCGCCAAAGCACACGGTTTTTTGCTGCTGATTTAAGTATGAATGTATCTGTCAAAAAATAAATAAATAAATCACCAATCATTAGTCACTACTTGCTGTAGCTTAGCAACCTTTTAGCTTAGCTTCTCCTCGAGACCTATACTTGTAGGAGGCAACCTGACAATTACCTTTAAAAACCTTTAAAGCGACTTACTGAACAGTTCAGCTTGAATGATAGTGTTCCACTTCGTTTTTATTGCTGCAGCAAGCCACTTGTTACCTTGCATAATACACATTAGGCCTTTTAAAACCACAGGATGACTTGCAGAGCATTTGGTTACACAAATCTCTTACAAGTAGACTGTCGAATAGCTCTCCTGACATTAGCGTGCCTTATGCTGGCACCCCGGCGTCACAGTGTGCCCAAGCTAGAATATTAGTCCCGCCAGATGCTAGTGACGACACGTGTTTTGCGTGTACTCATTTGCATCAGCCACAGTTTGACACTTTTAAAAACCAGAGGAGGGTTGACCTGCCACTAAACTCTCACCAGCTTGGTGCTAAGCCCCTGCGTGCTAATGGTGACCTAGTGCACACAGACATGTTGGTGCCTCAGAGACAAGCCATGAAGAACGCTGCTCCACTTTCCCATGCTGCCAGACATGCTGCAAAAGCAGCAGAGCTGTGCTGTATCCCTCTAAGTGCACCAAATACGACCAGAGAGCAAATGGCTGTTGGAAAAAAAAAAAAGGAGAAAAAAAGCAGAATAGGGTGTCAGGTCTCTTTATTCAACGGGGGTTGGTGGAGGTTCTAGCTAAGTGGGTGGATGTAGGTCAAGCCCTGCCTCTTCGTGAGGTCAACGCTGAATGGAAGGGGAAGGTGGCTTAGACAGAAAGAGGCCCTGGATAAACCACATTCGTCTGGCTCTTGTGCCAGCGCTGGCCCTAGACGTGTAAACAAAGTTACACAAGCACACAGCTCCTCAGTGATAACGCTAGGTGTGTGTGTGTGTGTGTGTGAGTGTGAAAAAAAAACATCACACACGTTACAAAAGCTCGACTGTTGCTTTAACAGTCCAAACGCTCCCTGTTTAATGGCACATAAGTTGGTGACACTTGTTTTATTCTACATAACACAGTTATAGGTGAAGAACACCTCCAACTGGCTGACGCTGTAAACAATCAACCAAATTATACAAGCTACAGGTTCATCTTGTGTGTACACGAGCTAAAAGCGTGTCAGGCGGGTGGCGGCTGATGTCTGATTTTAAAATGTCACATCCTGGCAGGTGATCACCTTAATTTAAGTTGCTCCTAACAAGCGAACTCCCTGCACTTAATCAAGAAAGCTTCTGAGCAGTTGGGACTGCAGGGGAGGCCCACTGGGTGGTGGGGGCTGGGGGTTATCTGTGATTAAAAAATACAAACAAGTGCTGATTTTCACTTTTTATCCAAATTTTTAAAAAGTATTATTCATACGCTAAAGTTAACTTTAAAAGAAGAAATGATGCATCTCAAAATACAGAGGACACGCAGATGGTGACTGACGTTTACAATCACAATTTGGCCAATAGCCAACATCAATACCAAAATATACGCCATTTTTTTCTATTAATTTTGATGTTTTCATTTTATCTACTCTTCCTTCATTTCAAAATCTTGATTTCAAAATTACTGGCCAAAACTGCCAACAGATAAATATCAGCATTATCTCATTTGCTGATGTGCAGATATTAGTCGACATATTGGCTGTTGCTGCAGCAGACTGTTTGGCCCTTATAAAGGTGGAAGACCCTGATGCAGGTACAAAGAAAAATGGTTCTGACAACAAATATTTACTTGTAGTAGAGATTACAACACCATGTATGAAAATTAAACCTATTCATAGTTTTTGGTTGTTTTGGATAAACATTCTCACTTTTCTTCCAGTGGCATAAACTATTTTCCGATGGATATTATCTGGTCCACTTAAAGGGGACTAACTTGGCTAATTTCCAAATTCAAAGTTTTATTTGTGGACTTCACTTGAGTAGATTTGCATGATTTACAGTTTAAAAGAATCCTTATTTCTTGGCCTCGGTGCAGCCACTCAGTTCATCTCTTTCATCTGCTGTCTCAGCAAGCCGCTTCAGCTCTTTTTACGATCAGGCACACTTTAGGTGAACTTTCTTCTGATTGGCTGCCCCTCGTAAACCATATTGTGACATCAAACAGAGCCAAGAGTAGAAAAAAAGGTTTGAAACAGAACAATTGGAGCAGTGTGAATCCCAAACCTTTGGCTCACAGGGATCACATATGCCATGAAACCATGTTTAATATGAACACCCACCACTGTGACAGTAAAAAAACAGAACTATATGCAGCCATAAAGGAGCTAATGAACACAGTCTTGTATAACTCACAACTCCCTCCTGGATCAGTTAGAATACGGTATGCCACAGTCTGCTTTCTAATAATGAGTGAGATGAGAGGCACAAACACATGAGAATGAGCTCCACAGAGAAGAAGGAGGAAGAGTACGTTCCTGTCATGAAAACAAGACAGGAAAATTAGTCGTTGGCTCTTCGTAAAGCTGCCACAGATCCCAGGTGCCACTGAAGCCGCATTCACGCTCCTATCGTGGATAGACAGGTAAACAAATAATCATATAAAGGTAGATTCATTATTTTTGCATTTTGATGCTAAATGTAGGACTCATTTAACTGATGCGACACGATATTTCATTTTCTCTGAAAGAACCAAGTTGCTCCTGATATCAAAGCATCCTGGAATTTAAGGAATAAATAAAAGAGTCCCATTGTCTTTCACCACACACACAACACTGAAGCATCGTAACAGGTCCCAATTAGCCTCAAACGAGCTGAGAAACAGTGGCCCTCGTTGACTGTCCAGTTCTCCCAGCGTAATATCAAGACAAGTTTCTGGGGGGGGGGGGACTCCATGTCATTTGCCTAAGGTTTATTAAAGCAGCTTTAACAAAGTGGGCTGGGATCCCTATTTACACAGCCATATGGTAAATGTATCCAGGGGCCAGATATGTTAACATTTGAGCATAAAAATACTCTGAAGCAGAGACAGGAGCTTGCTCTAAAGTGAGACAGTGAGCCAGCGTGGTTTAAAACAGCGGGGCAGCTGTGGGGAGTGAGGGAAGGCAACTGCAATAACACACATCCTAGCAGCCAGCTCGCTCTGGACATGAAACGACCTTTCCCTGACATATGCTGGTATCAGTGATTGAGAATCGAGTAGATGACTAAACCTGCTCCTTTTGTCAGCACAGTCAGAGTGGAAACTTGTAGCAGCCATTCTCAAATTCAGATAAAGGCTCGCTGCAGCCGCACTACTGGGTCTGACACAACCTCGACCCTGTTTGACCTTGGGAGCGATTACCAAACTGAACGACGGCCCCCGCGGCGACACACATGCCTGTAGCGAGCGTCTCCGCCCCCTCATCCTGGTAGACATACAAGGTTGGGAGAGAGGACAGGGGGTGAGGCTGGGTGAAGGGTGTCACATGATTGGATCTCCTTCTGGAGAGTTACTTAAAGAGCCTCCTCAGCAATCAGGTCAAGGTCACGTTCTAGCCCTAATGCCAAAGGAAAAGAGAGAAGTCTGTGAATGTGCGTACGTGTGTGTGCGCGCGAGTGTGTGTGTGTTATGGAAGAGTGCATAAATAGAGAGGGGAGGAGGAATGACTACATGTTCAGCAGTCCTGGGTCCTTGACAACTCGAAAACACAAGTTATAATTCTATTAGCTGTATTAATCTTCCTGCTTAGTGGACACTTTTATTCAAAGTCACTTACACGATTATCACTCTTGCACATCTCTTCCCATTTCTACTGCTGGATATTTACTGGAGGAATCCAGGTTAATTACCTTTGCTCAAGGGCAGAGGGTGAGCAGTGTATGAGCCAGCAATCTTCTGGTCACCAGTCCATTTTCCCTAAGTAATAGGTCATATGGCAGCCTCAAGTCATCAGCCCAGTGCTTTCCATCTCCTCTCAAATGGCCTCTCTACCACTGGAAGCCTTCTAACACAGTTATGAGAAAGCTGTACTGCTGAATCCCAGTCTTTCGGTCTGTTTACCCGGCTGTAGTGAGGACTACAGTGAATAACGTCACCTCGCTAATGGATTTACAAGTGGGCTGAAGGTTCACAAAAGGACGGCATGTTTCAGAAATTCGAGAGACAACTGTGAGTGAAGGAGGGATGCTGGGGTTATGCCAAATGTCCCCAGTCCTTCCTTTGCAGCACGGGCATGCATTCGTTTCTCATTTAGCCACGTTCTGTTAAAAAGATATTTATTGAAAGTGAAATGAATCATTTCTCTTTGCTGACAATTTTTAAATGGACCGAAGGGAATCTGTAATGTCCAAGCCATTAGAAGGCTGCTCTCCACGAAGCTCTAATGGAATATTATCTTGGATGAATGACAAATATCTACCTTGGAATTGCATGCAAGACACTGAGTGTTTCAAGGGAAATTTTTTGACATTCCTCTATTTAAAAAAGAAAAAAAAGGATAATGTGCTGCAGATCTATCTGAACTCGCACAGCTCGACTCTCCACGGCCACCCGCACAGGTCTCTTGTTGCTCAGCAACAATTCAGCTCATCACTAGCAGCCAAAAAGTTACACAATTACAGTTCAAGCCAAACGAGGGTTAGAGGTGTGCAGTGCGTAACATTATTAAGCGAGATATAGCCATCTTTCACAAGGTGTGGGTCTGAGTGAATGAGGAAGCGGGGAAACCCCAGGTGATGCATTTTCCTCCTGCAGGAACCAAGCAACGTGGAAGTGTGTGAATGCTCGCTGGGTGACAACGCCGCCCTGCAGGACGAGGTGTCGTTGGGCTGACGGCATCCAGCCGTTGCACCCGGGTACGACAAAAGTTTAACAAAGTCTCAAACTGGTCTTGAAACAGAAGCTCATAGCTTATAGTATATATATGTATGCCCTGCTCCCTCTCCTCCACCACTCACCCCCCGCCCCACCCCTCCACTGTGCTGCGCTATATATCCATCATTCATTCATAAATTCTAAAAACTCCTCTTTAGTTAATTGCCTGGGAAAATTTAATTTCAAACGAAAGCTTTTAAAAGAAAAAGATATAATTAAGTTGCAGGGATCTCTCTGCCTGCCCCCCCACCCCCCGTCCAGGGGTGCCAAGGGGACGTGTGCTGTGAGCTGTGGAGCTCTGCACCGCACTGCTCCGTGTCAGGGAAGTCATGCACCCATGTTTAAAGCAGAACGTTACGTAAAGCCTCCCCCTCTGCACAGGCTTACTGCACCAGACGCTGTGTCCTTGCCTGGGCTGCTCAAGGTTCCCAAAAGGACAGGCTGCTAAGAAGTTAGGAAGGACAGGGCCCTGTGATAGCCTGCAAAAAAAAGAGAGGGTAGGCGGGAGGGTGGGTTGCTGCTTGTGACAGCCTTGGACTTTGAATTCAGCGCCAGACAGGCTCATGCATCAATCCCTCAACTTACAAAGACAAGGCACTAACCTTGACGAGGCCAGGGACTCTTCAGGAATGAGTGGCATTTTCACTTAGCCCCAGCTTCTCCCCTGTAGTCCTGCCACATAACCTGCTTAAAATAAGACACAGTTGAAGAACAGTTGACCTCAGTCACTGGACTCTGTGACCCATCGTTCTACTCCTCAACCCTCAGGTTTCTTCCACCGCCCCGGGCGGGGGGGTGGGGGGGCTTCGCTACAACACATGGAGAGGTCGCATAAATAGCATTTAGTGCAGAAGGTGCAGCAGCCTATCCTGATGCCTGTCAGAAAGTGTTTTGTTTGAGTCACGGCACACTCGAGTGAATCCACGTTTGCTGTGATGCTCGGGATTATCACAGACTTAATTACAACCGTTCCTCCAACTGTTGCAGCTAAACAATTCTAACAAAACTACAAACATGCAGACAAGCATCTACTAGCATTATGCTGTTTATGCCACTGCAGGACAACACGACAGACATCCTCCATCACGTGCACGCAAACAGGCTGGGCATGCCTGCCGTCTATGAGCATCTGTCCTCATTCCCTTTTGCAGCCTGCCCACTCTGACACGCCTGTGACACTGGCCTGCCTGTGGCGAAGCACTTTCCCCCCCTCGTCTGACTGCAGCAGCATCCTGGCTGCACACTCACCACAAGAGTAGAGAAAACCTCCCTACTGCACCTCCACAGCCCCCGGGGTGGCAGCTCTGCTATAGGTGCAAGAGAGGCAAAGAGAGCCAGAGATGGAGGGAGAGAGCAGAGGGAGGGGGAAGTCAGTTCCACTCCGCTCCGCCGCTGTGACCGCACCAGCCTGGCCAGGAAAAGAGTCAGCTTCTCTCACATCACCCAGGAGGTCTGCTGCTCCACGCTACATCTCCTCGGTCTTTACTTAACGTACCAGAGGAGCGGTACAGTGGAGACTTGATGTTACCACACTACAGGCTAGCTTGATGCCGTTTCCCTCCTCCGCTTCATTGATCTGCACACTGGGCCTTGGCGGCGGTTGTTTTCGAAAGGGGCCGATGCTTCATGTGGGTAATTTATTTGACCCGTGGTATCTCGCTCTTTCAGCCTTCCGTCCCCGTTTAGCGAGTAATTTCAGCAAAGTCTAAATAATTCACGGCAACTGCAATCAGCAGCGATCAATTGGGGGAGATAATTGAAGGGCCTGTGAGGTGTGAAGGCAGAGGGGCGGAGAGTTGGAGGTGAAGGCGAAAGTCAAAAGGGAGGAGGAGACGGTGGTGGGTGCAGGAGGGGCGCGAATCATTCAACAGCTGAGTTCTGGCTAGTATAGCTTTCAGGGATTGCAGAGAAGGAGTCCATCTTTCTTCCTCACATTTCGTCATTCCAGCCTGCATCCAGGAGCGTTTAGCAGTTACTGCTTTGTCATCAAAATAAGTCTCATTGACTTTGGCTGCCTTCTGCTCGCGACAGAAGCACCGGCAGAAGTGCTGTCTCTGAATGAGACACAGCGGCTCGCTATGACTGAGAGCAGAAATCTTTTAAGTGGGAAGACACCACAACTGCCCCCACGGTGATGTCATTTCCAAAAGCAACAGCAAACTTCTGTACTTCCACATCACTTTCTGACTGTGTAGGCATTCTAGGGGGAGAAAATTCAGAGAAAACGCACTGAAAATACACCCCGATCAGTAAACGGTACACGTGCATCTTTATGTGTGCTTATCTGCGTGCCCCATTTCTGCTTGGTTTAGAATAGCGGTGTTCCAGTAGTAATTTGAATGTCTATTTTAATTCAGCACTGTTGGCTTCCATCAGTCTGCATTTTTGCTTTAGTCACTCAAGCCCTGATATTTTAGCCTAGTGCTCACCATCATTTTCAAGAAATTTGCTTATGTAAAAGCCACTGACAGACGATCGGTACTAGGGAGGCACTAACAGATCAGCTGAATATCGGCCGATAAGATATCAGCAGATTAGGGCTGCCACAAACGATTATTTTGATAGTCGACTAGTCACCGATTATTTATGCGATTAGTCGACTAATCAGATCATCATCCACTGGACGTAAAACTACAGCTTATTGCACCAGCAGCATCTGCTCTTATATAACTATCATTAGCTTACAGCTTTAAGCTTTTAAGGTGCTAACTAAAAATAAAGAAAAGATGATAGTTTATTCAATTTTAATGAAATTTGCAGATTGTTTCGGTGAAGTTTAATAAACTCCTTGCTATCTAAAATATAACAGGACAACGGAGTATATTCTCCAGCATCTCACACTTTTGATAATCAGCTGTCTGCTTGACGTTTATTCAGCTGTGTAAAAACTATAACTTTAATCTCAGACAAACCGATTTACTCAGGAACAAATAAAATACAAAAAAAAAAAAAGCCAAACAATAACATTTTAAGTTATCTAAGTGACTCATATATATTTAACCTGAGTAGCGAAAGACGGCGGTGGGTTTGAAAACAATTTGCCGGGAGTCCGGTGTTCTCACCGCGCTAGTGACCTAGCCCCCGGCTAGCTATCGAGCTAGTGGGTAACAGACGTCTCCGAAAACATCGGAGCGCTTTTGAAAATATGTGGTGTCCTGATAAACTGAGCCGATATTTGAGGTTTACACAGCTACATTCTCGCCTGAAAATATGTTAAACGTTTATTTTGTGACCCAGAAAGAATAATAAGAGTAATATTAAAACTAACTAGCTGCCGCCACTGTTGGAAACTGAGCTGGGCCGCGCTATGAATTCTGGGACACAGCTGCTTCTTCTTCTTCTTCTTCTTCTTCTTCTTCTTCGGGGTTTAACGGCAGCTGGCATCCTTGTACATACAGTGCTGCCATCTTCTGTTTCAGTCCGTTATTACACTCTTAAATCCTGCTACTTATTCCTGCGTCTTTTGGGATCTTACAAAGCTTCAAACGACGCGTCGACTATTAAATCAGTCGTCGACGATTTTGATAGTCGACGTAATCGTGACTAGTCGACAAATCGTGGCAGCCCTACAGCAGATAAGTCTGCATTTACTGATATCAGTTTGAGCATTTAATTTTGGGGGGGTTTCAGGCTGTAGTTACTCAGATTTTGAATTTAGTATGAAAAATAATCACATTATAAGACAGGAAGAAAAAGGGGAGAAGGAGAAATGTCATTACAGATTACAGGTTGGAGGGGGTTTGGCGTGTGGGTAAGGTTGGTGCATTTCTCTAAAAAATGGTAAACATAACAAAATAGGACTGAAACAGTATAAATATGGAGTATCAGGCAAACCTTTATTTGTGACACAGGCACTGGGCAAGAATTTGTATGGAAGAGAGGACAGAAGATTACCAGTACTTAATAGTAAATCAGAGAGAAGTGATCATTTCAGTTTGTTGATTGAACACAACACTGACTTCTGTCTTGTTAATTAGAGATAAATGTTTCATTCTGACTGTGAAATTTACAGCACAACTGTCACGGTGTAAATCTTTTTCCTGTTACAGCAGCACTTCTGACCATTGTTATTAGAAGAGTGTCTGCTGAACAAACAAACGATAAATGGAACAATAAAATGATTTGGTTTAATGCACGCCCCGCACTGGCATTATGGAGCCCAAACAATTAGAGAAATGAGTTTGTGGCCCAAAGGTGTCTGGTTTCGAATCCTCAGTGGGCTGACAAGAGTGCGGGCCTGTAAGTAGATGAGAAATGCACTTCTGCTCCTCACATCTACTGTCAAAGTGCCCTTGAACAATGTTCGGTGGCCAACAACACAAGTGCTGGGCATCTCCCAGGTCTATAATAAATCAAAAACTCTGCAGTAAATGCATGACACTTGTTCTGGTAGATTGCACATTAGTTTTTCTTTTTTTTTCTTGCTGCCGAGTATCTCAGCAATCAAAAAGCGGGACGCCACTCTCAATTTCTGTCCGCCCTGTGCTCGTGCTGTGGTCTATGACAGATTTACAAACACTAAGGGTTTGAGCTGGCACAGTGGCAGTAGTTAGAGAAGCTGTTAGTAGAGGTAAGTGGCTGGGCAAGTACTCTGTGGAGTCATTGTGTGAAAAAAAAATACATTTTTTACAGCGATTTCTCCTTTACATAATTCAATGTCACAAAGTAGCAACAAGCAGGTGGATTCTGAAATTACTCTGTGTTTTCCACAATGTGCAAAAGAGATGTGCAGAACACACCTGCAAGAGCACACACACACACACACACACACACACACACACACACACACACACACACACACACACACATAAACACTCATGTCAAAACTTGCCACGTTCATACAGCAGCGGCGGCGGCGGCAGCAGTGTTTTGATGGCAGATAAGATTCTGCAGTAATGAAAGGCAGCCAGTGGACAAGAGAGGAGAGAGTTCAGAGTCCAGTCTTGTGACTGTTGAGCAGCCTCGGCATCATTTGCATTTGGCCATTTGAATGTCCTCTGGTTCTGTTGCAGGCTACTGCACATCACTCAACAGCAGCTCCCGGGACAATAGCAGATGGCAGAGTCAAATCAAGCCCCGTCCAACACAGAGGATCCTATGAATTGCAGCACTCAAACACTCATAAAGCACAACTTAAAAAGTTGGGCTACAAACGTGGAGGTTTTACGTTATCTGTGGCAACAGAGGACAAGCCGAACTACCTTGAACATCTTGTGTAAGTTCAGGTCAAATAATTAAGCAGCTTAAATGTTCAACAAAAGAGAGGCTAAGAGGCAGACCCCCAGACACAGGCAGTATTTAGAAGGCTTTAAAAAAGTTTGACTCTTCTCTGCGTTACTTTAGATTGGTAGCCTAAGTAGTTATGTGGAAGGCAGGAAATTAACTGAACCCTTTTTTAAAAGCCTCATATTCCAACATCCAAACAGGTTATTTCAGAAGCTGAACTGCAGCTTGTACTCTGCCCTCTTTCCGGTAAGTCTCAGAAAACTTCAGCCCCTGACCTTTTGCCTCCACACGGATCCAAAGTCCAATGAAGCAATAAGATATTTGTGAAAAAAAGGAACACCTACGTAAAGGCCACTCAGAAACTCTCGCCGAGAAAACATCCAAGCCTTTGAGATCTATCAAAACACATCTGACATGACGGTCGGGTGATGTGACAGGCTGCAACAGACCAACTTGAAATGATGGGTGTTTTAGTCTGCAGACTAGACTAATCTCTATCAGAGGACCCTGGGGAGGGTAGAGACATTCAGACATTTTCAGAGGTGGGGTAGGTAACAAGCAAAAAAAAAAAAAAAAAAAAGAGTATTAATGGGAATCACCAACTAAGCCACACATCAAGTGCACACCTTTTTGAGTGCATTAAAAAAAGCATTACCTTGATCCTGACTGTGTAATAAAGTTGTTGTAGCAACACTGCTTTGCAACATTTTTAACAACCTTCGCCTACACTGTGTTTACTGTACATGCTCAGGGGTTAGTGTCACTGTCCCTGCTTTCCCCTGAGTGCTACTGCAGTGACACATGCAAAGTCTTGCTCAATGAATATTCAACCCAAACTCATTTTTACACCCAGTGGGCCCAGGTGGCTTTTAGCACCTTGAAACAATCACATATGAGTCAACGTATAAGACCCTTTACGCTCGGAGGGCCATTAAAAACCCCTTAAGACTTGCCAACTGTAATCTACACACCGGTGCAACTGTGAAGCGTTTCCCTTTGGTGGTGCTAAAACTACAAGATGGGGGGCTGTGCAGTGTTTTGACCCGACGTGATGAACTACATTAACTGTACTAACGTTACATTACAGCTGCCGCGCTCCAAGCAGAAGACGGTGCGCACTGTTATTAAATTAAGCCAACGGGTGACATTAGTCATTCGGTGTTCGTACTGCCAAGCAGCCTGACAGCCCAGAATACACTGTGAAAATTAGCTGGAGGGTTTCAAGAGATTCAGAGGCGGTGTGTGCGTGTATGGGGAGAACATTTATAGAGAAATGCCTCTATCGTGGGCCTAATTTGAGTCACTGATCCGAAGGATACGGGCACTGGCTGCCGTCACTGAGCGGCTGTGCGGCTAAATGGAAAGCCACACGGGCAGGTTTATTCCCCGCTTCTTTATGCAGCGATTTCAGCGACACATCCATAAGCGCCCCTGGTCGCCGTGCGACACACAAACAGCGTTACCGATCCCCGACACAAACGCACACATACACACACAGAAAAAAAGCGCACGATCTAACCACTGCCCGACATACGCGCACCCGTGTACGTTTCCACCCGCAGCAGTATAAGAATAATATTGTCCAGACGTAACAGTGCGCTCGCTTACAGATCCCCTTACCTGCGTTCGTCCACCCCACAGAGGCGCATCGTTATCATTCGACAGGAGGAGGCAAATCCAATGAAAACGGTCGCGACACTTTTGGCAGGAAGCAGAAATGGCGAGGCAGGCTTCGAGGGAGGAAAAAATCAAGTCCGAAATAATTTCTAAAAAGCCTCCTTTTGATTTGATTTTTTAATTCTACAAATGAATGCTGCGCCTGTGAGCGAGCCGAGGTGTGGAGTGCGTAGTCTGTGGAAATTGTTTATTCTCGGAGTCCCCTCGCTGTGGAGAAGTGAGCGCAGACAGCTACACTCCTCCTCCTCCGCCTGCCGCTGACACCACCCTTAAAGGAACAAGCCTTCACCGCTGCCCACATACTCCCTCTGCCAACAAGGAAGCACTTTTTAACATTAGATGTACAGCAAATGGTCTTAACGCTGTTTTTTTTCCCCATTTTAAACTAAGTAATATACACCGCCTACGGTTTGTCTCACACCAAGGGACATACAATGGAAATGCTTAATTAGCAGATTATTATTTAATCATTTCAATTATTAAGAATAAGCTGGGCTAAAATAACCTACCAAGGAGGGGATCTTTTTGGTTACGTCTCATTCTGTCTCACTTTAAAAAGGAATGTTCAAAAAGTTATGAATAAATGCTGATAAAACTTTGTAGGTGTGTGGAGTGGGGTCATGGTAATAATCCAAAATTTCCACCAACATCCACAAAGGTCTTCGAGGTCAAGTTAACGATTTGTTGGTTGAAAACTGGAAAAAAAAAAAAGTCTTATAACTTAGAAACTATGATTCTTACAAGTGTGGTGTGTATTAACATGTAAAGATTTAAAATATCTTATATGTCATATCATATCTCATTTGACCTCTGACCTCTCTGGGTCAATAGATTGATCTGAAAAGTACTAATAATCGTATTCACACCTATTAAAAACTACATTTCTTACTGTCAGCGTTTGTATTGACCACACATAGGCAAAAAGGCAATGATATAAGGAGATTCTACATATCACGTTACGTTGGACCTCTGACCTCTTCTTCAATGTCAAACAAGGTCAGACTTTCATAAAATATCTGTTTTCTTTAAAACCTACTGCCCGTGTTTGTCTGTCAACAACTAAGAAATTATACTGGTATATGGAGATTCTCAATATCACATTATAGCTTGCATCCAAAGTGTGTTCTATCTTTAAAGAAAGAACTGTCAAGAGAAGGAGAATGAGCTGCCTGGTGAGTTAGATACATACTGTACTATAATGTTATATAATAATCAATACCTGTTATCCATTACCTACTGCTACATAATGCTTACATACAAAATACAGCACTTTTCTCTTAAAAGTAAATACTGCCCACAGAGTGAGTGATCATTCTCAGATTCATTCTTTTTATTATTATTTTTGCTTCTTCTTCTTCTTTTAAATAAAAGCATGTCTATGTAAATAGAGAGTGTAATTCCTCAAATGGCCACTTGAGGCTGCCTCAGAAGACGGTCAAGTCCCAGTTTAACATCCTTAATAAAAATGGCTGACTTTACAACAAAAATCACCATTTTTACAGCCTGCGGATAGCTTTCACCATCGTAACTATTATGCTGGGTGATTTTTTTCATGACCTTTTTTTCTGTAGCTTAACATAAGGGTGCTTTCTTTAACAGGTGTGGCCTTTCTGCAAGGCACACAACATCTCAAGTCCATTGGTGCTTTTTATTAGCCTGTGACTTAGGACTAATAAGCACATATCTGTATGTGTTCTTGCACCCATACAAATTATGAATGCTGCTTGCTAGCCTTACTCTAGTCCAAGTATATTAACTGGATTCTACATATTGAACCCTCAGTGTTAGCATTTCAGCCATGACCATTTTGAAGTGACCCTTCTTGGACAAAGCAGTGGAGTGATATGTTATTAGCTAGCTCGCAAACTTGAGTTTTAAATTGGTGGTTGATGGTTTCAGACTACTATACTAGAATTTCAATAACAATAACTTTGTGGACGGCCAGTACCACGCATCATGACATATTATTTGCCTGGTAGTTCAATTAAAAAAGTTCCATAAGGCACCAACATGGTGCAAATATGGCTGAGAGGTCGAGTTGAATGTTTCACATAAGTGACGGTAACAGCTCCTTATCGTGGCACATCCCAGGGCCTAAACCTGCCATTTTAAACACATTATAATGTTAAAAAAATGCTTTCTTAATGATGCAGAAGTGGACATTTTAACATGGGAGTTGACCAATTCACCATCGGAGCCAGCCCCATGTGGTCACTAGAAGAACTGCAGTTTTTGGCACTGGCTTCACTTTGGTAAATGGACTGGTTCTTATATAGCGCTTTTCTACTCTTCTGAGCACTCAAAACTTGTACATTCACACAAGCACATTGGATGGATGCATCGGAGAGCAAACTGGGGTTAATATCTTGCCCAAGGATATTTGGCACGCAGACTAGGGAAGCCAGGAATCGAACCACCAACCTTCCGACCAGTAGATGACCTGCTCTACCACCTGAGCTACAGCCAGCCCACTTTGCAGCCCTCAGGGTTGCCACTTGTTCAGTATTTGGCCTGTGTTACCTTCTTAAAGTCTTTGTTTTATTTAACTGTATTTGGATGTATAATTTGTAATCTAATTATTTAATACTATCAATATAATTTGTTCCAAAGGGTTAACAGAATCATGCTTGTAGTAGCAAATGCTACATTAACATCAACCATAGTGGTAACAGTTGCAGTTTTAAATGTAACAGCAGCTGGATATGTAATAATCTCCAAAAGGTCCTTTAAAATGATAATAATAATAATAATAATTTTTTTAAAACAACAGCAATTCTTAAAGAGGGACTTTACTGTACAAAAACTGGTTTATTTGTCACCATGAGTGCCACATTTTATTTTATTTTCTTATTTATTATTTTCTATTGTTATTCACAGAAGTGCATGTGTAATATGGCAATGCCAGAATTGACATGCAGGGAAAAAAGAGCTAAAAAAGAAAAAGGGGAAAAATTAGAAAGACTAGAACATAAAGCCTGGATGCTCATGCCTGGAGCACTTAGGTGGCCAGAGAAGTCTGGTTAAAATGTATTGAGAGAAATTAGCATTACAGGAAATGTATGAGCCTGAAAGCAAGAACTTCAAGTCTCCTTACTTTGTCAAATTGCAATACTAAATTGGTGAATTTCCCCTTTAAGGAAGTGCTTTTAAATTCTCCTTAAAAATAGCATTGTAGTAAAAGATAATCCACGATTCACATTTTGCTTTGGAATAAAAATTGCTTTCCCCTTTAGATGAGTTAACAGAAACAGTCACAGGCAGACTACAGTAAATCTAAAAGACTAACATTTCTTAATCTAGCCATCTAAAGCAGGTTCAATTATAGCTCTTCAGTTGGATGGAGGATTAAGTAAGAAGTACCCTAAATAACCTTGTTGTGAGCATTCCTAAACAAATCATTAGGTTGCTCCATATGAGACTGCCATAGTGCTGGAGCTCTACTGTCTGCCTCACAGTGACCAAGTGGGGGAAAAGAACAACATAAATGGCATCAAAGCACCTTTGGATATATGAGACGTCTCCCAGGTGTGTCACTTGACTGTGAAGCAGGGAGCCATTCACCGAGCAGAAGATGCGCTCATGGAAACTTTTAAAATGTATCTCGCTCGCCATTATTGTAAACATTGTAAATCTAAACCAATGATTACGCACCTTATGCTTCCAAATACCCCCCCCCCCCCTTTTCTTTGTGTCATCTTGTGCTAATCTGTGTTATCTGGTCCACTGGCCTGCAGTCTGTCAACTCAACATGGCCTTGAACAAAATGTCTCTAAGGACCTGGGGAACATCAGTGTTCTGGTGAATGAGAACACAACAACATAACCTACTTCCAGCCATTCCTGTCTCTATTTCCCCTTTTCAAATCCAGGATCGGGGGGGGGGGGCAGTGTGTGTTTGTGTGGGTGAGAATGTGAGCGAGACAGAAGGGTGTGTGTGTGTGTGTGTGTGTGTGTGTGGGGGGGGGGAGAGAGAGGGGGGTTGCTCCTCCTCCTCCTCCCACTGCTGTGTTATCACATCATGCTGTGTTATTGGCCACTTGTATTCAGCCAGCTGGATACTGTGCCTTCTAACCTGCGGTAACCCCACTGTGGTGTTTAAACAGTAATTCAGTTCATTGCCAGTAGTATAAACAGAGGCGGCACTCAACATGTCAGTCAGGTAAATTGGATAGTTTTCTTTTACAAGGCTGTTGTGCACAATAGGTGTTACCTGCAATTTGCATTTTGAGTGTAGCAGCAGTTAAAAGTCTGAGCAAAGTCCTCGCCAAAGTGCTATTCATAAAAAGTTGATGTTGCTGCTGTTTTTATTGTTGCCGTCTGATTGCACCACGAGTGCCGCTCAGGATCGCGATTTTGTCGAGACGTCAAAAGTTGGACGAGCAGGCTCCGCTCGGCAATCTGGACGGTATCTTGTACCTTGTAACCTCTGAACTGGAGTGACCTTTCATCTTTGAACTCTGACCCCGAATGCCACATAAATGGAGATACAATATTCTCCCTTTCATTCCCTCCCCCTCCCCCTCCACGAACTTTGCCCCTGAAGCTTTTCACAGAAATGGGTTTCAGGAAACTCTGTCCTTTGACCCTGAATTACAGGGACAGATTGTGACTGACGAAGAAGAAAAAAAAGAAAAAAGTCTGAGGTCCTCATGTGAAAACAGTTTGTCTTGATGTTATTTATGTATGGGATTTAACACATTGTGTGATGAAGGTTGGTTACAGATGCTCACGGGCTGGTTGCAGCTGTGTGAGGGAAATAGAAGTGCAGAAAATGGCAAAAGCTTTAAAAAAAGAGGAAGCTCACCAAGTGTTTGAAAGACATTAGGAAATGGAAGTTGCTGTTTTACAAGACTAACTTTATTGTCTCGTTAACGTGGTGTCTTCTTTAGTGTGTTCAAAAGTGCTGAGCTGTCATTTTGAAATACGATATTATTTAAATATTAAATTAAATATTAAATATTCAACAACTGTAGGAAGCAATAAAAGTTTTTCCGATTTCAGACTTTTTTTGTGCCATAACTTCGGCCTCTTCTAGAAGGTTGTTTCTCTAATTAAACAAGCAAATACTTGGCAGTAATTAGTGAAAAAGAAGATCTCATTGGCAAACATATATTCCAAAGTTTGCACTATGTTCTTAGTGTAAAATCTGGTAGTGTAGACGGTTCATCTGTGACTCATCTTTTGTCGGTCTGCATGAGTTCACTGAGTGGTCACTGGGGCAGATTATCATTCAAATCTTTGGATGGGATATGCAGATTTGATTTGTTCATCTCTTCAGAAATGAAGTAATCTGACCCCGCAGGACCCTTTGGAATTGGTTTCCCATACATTTAAACTGTATCCCAGTGCATATTTCAAGGTAAAGGAAAAACATAGATGGAAAACATATGAATCCGCGGCCAAGGGTCAGCTCTGCACCGGCGTCCTCCCGGCCCTGCAGTACAATCAGAGGAGAGTTTAGAATCAGACGCCCGATTGTCTCAGAAGGAGGGAGGTGGAGAGTCAGCAGACATTAACCCTCCACCTTTGACCTCTACTCCCCAATTTCAGCTGCAGTATCTCCTAAGGTTTGGAGTGAGCTAAAGCCCTCTCGGGGAGGAGGCAGGTGCGAGCTGCGGTGGGAGGGCCTGCTGGAAGTCACACCATACTGTAACCTTTGAACTGGAATGCGTACGAAATGGTTGTGACATTCCCCACGTATACAGCTGCAGGGGAGGTTTTACTAAAACCATATGAGACAGCAAAACCTGCCTGCACACAGACACATGAGGCGTATTTGGATTGCTTAACTGTTCTGCTTGAATGATTGAGGTCAACAAAACAAACAAAGAAAATATTAAAGCTTTATGTGCCACAGCCTGCAATTTACAAGGGAATGCTGTGTTATGAATGTGGAATAATACAACACTAGCTGGTTTCAACTAATAGATATAGAATTAAACAACAACAACAACAACATCACAAATTATGGAGGACAAAAAAGCACATAACCTTTCATTACTGTATATGTGAAATGCACTTTTCACTTATTAAACAATAAAGTATAACAGAGCGGTGATCAGATACAGTCATGCTCCAAACCTCTATCACTGATATCACTGTAGGTTTGGAACAAGCAGGAACCTGAGGGTTCAGGTGTGATACCAAAACTGCAGTTCCTGAAATGGCCACTAGAGGCAAAAAGCCAATTCCCCATAAAATCCTGCGTTAATTTCATTTAATGATATTTTTTTGTACTGTTTATTCTCTAAGAAGATGACTACATAAAAACGAATACACAAGGACAAAAACGATGATAAAATGTATCGAAACGTAGATAAATGCACGCATCCGTTCACTGGGAAACGGTACAGTGTAAAAAATAAAAATAGAATAAAAATTGGGAAAAGATACAACTAACTCATTTTCTCATGAAAATGCAACAACATGCCAACGCTTGGAAGGAAGACAAGAAAAGGCAAGTGGAGACATTTTGCAATAAAATGTCAATAAAAATAAGACGCTGCAAACCACGTGGAGGAAAAACAACAAACTTTTACACTTGTGGTCAACTGAACCAACTTTAGATTTAATTTTATCATCTTAAGTCGACTAAAATGAGATTAAAAGTAAAATTATTTAGATGCCCAAATTATGACTAAAAATAAATAGTAAATAAATCCAAGTTTTCTGTTAACATTAACACTGATGTGCATTTTATAACAGCGTTTACATTCCGACACATTACAGCGGAAACACCTTTTAAAATTAGAAGTCTGAAACTCATTACAGTTGTGGATTCTTTGACTGACAGGTTTCTGCCTTCACTTCAGCTAATTTGACACACTGAACTGAATCCCTCTAGTTTTACTAACAGATTATTTAAGAAGCCAACTTTGCAGATTTGTTATTACAACAGTTAGCTGTCTACATATCAGTGCTGCTGGAAAAACCAACCAACACAGCTGTGCAATGAGGAAGAAATTATTATTCTCCCCCATGTTTCTATTTCTATTCTATTTTAATAATTAAATGTTATATGTTATTTTGCTCCTTCCATTTCCACTTGTTTGCTTCCTTCCATGTATCTACAGTGGGGCAAAAAAGTATTTAGTCAGCCACCGATTGTGCAAGTTCCCCCACCTAAAATGATGACAGAGGTCAGTAATTTGCACCAGAGGTACACTTCAACTGTGAGAGACAGAATGTGAAAAAAAAATCCATGAATCCACATGGTAGGATTTGTAAAGAATTTATTCGTAAATCAGGGTGGAAAATAAGTATTTGGTCAATAACAAAAATACAACTCAATACTTTGTAACATAACCTTTGTTGGCAATAACAGAGGTCAAACGTTTACTATAGGTCTTCACCAGGTTTGCACACACAGTAGCTGGTATTTTGGCCCATTCCTCCATGCAGATCTTCTCGAGAGCAGTGATGTTTTGGGGCTGTCGCCGAGCAACACGGACTTTCAACTCCCGCCACAGATTTTCTATGGGGTTGAGGTCTGGAGACTGGCTAGGCCACTCCAGGACTTTCAAATGCTTCTTACGGAGCCACTCCTTTGTTGCCCGGGCGGTGTGTTTTGGATCATTGTCATGTTGGAAGACCCAGCCTCGTTTCATCTTCAAAGTTCTCACTGATGGAAGGAGGTTTTGGCTCAAAATCTCACGATACATGGCCCCATTCATTCTGTCCTTAACACGGATCAGTCGTCCTGTCCCCTTGGCAGAAAAACAGCCCCATAGCATGATGTTTCCACCCCCATGCTTCACAGTAGGTATGGTGTTCTTGGGATGCAACTCAGTATTCTTCTTCCTCCAAACACGACGAGTTGAGTTTATACCAAAAAGTTCTACTTTGGTTTCATCTGACCACATGACATTCTCCCAATCCTCTGCTGTATCATCCATGTGCTCTCTGGCAAACTTCAGACGGGCCTGGACATGCACTGGCTTCAGCAGCGGAACACGTCTGGCACTGCGGGATTTGATTCCCTGCCGTTGTAGTGTGTTACTGATGGTGACCTTTGTTACTTTGGTCCCAGCTCTCTGCAGGTCATTCACCAGGTCCCCCCGTGTGGTTCTGGGATCTTTGCTCACCGTTCTCATGATCATTTTGACCCCACGGGATGAGATCTTGCGTGGAGCCCCAGATCGAGGGAGATTATCAGTGGTCTTGTATGTCTTCCATTTTCTGATGATTGCTCCCACAGTTGATTTTTTCACACCAAGCTGCTTGCCTATTGTAGATTCACTCTTCCCAGTCTGGTGCAGGTCTACAATACTTTTCCTGGTGTCCTTCGAAAGCTCTTTGGTCTTGGCCATGGCGGCGTTTGGAGTCTGACTGTTTGAGGCTGTGGACAGGTGTCTTTTATACAGATGATGAGTTCAAACAGGTGCCATTCATACAGGTAACGAGTGGGGGACAGAAAAGCTTCTTACAGAAGACGTTACAGGTCTGTGAGAGCCAGAGATTTTCCTTGTTTGAGGTGACCAAATAATTATTTTCCACCCTAATTTACGAATAAATTCTTTACAAATCCTACCATGTGGATTCATGGATTTTTTTTTCACATTCTGTCTCTCACAGTTGAAGTGTACCTCTGGTGCAAATTACTGACCTCTGTCATCATTTTAAGTGGGGGAACTTGCACAATCGGTGGCTGACTAAATACTTTTTTGCCCCACTGTATATGTATGAACCCAATTCATACAGCTATAAACCAATGAACCAAATCTACATTCACAAGTAATAATGACAAGGTCAGCGTCGTAACTACGCTGTGAAACTGCCATCCTCTTTTACAGACTCAACTCGAGCCTTGAGATGCGTGGATTATTCATTAACAAGTGAAACTGTCTTTATTGGCCCAACAAACTACGGATGCAGAAGAAATGCATGACCTCTGCTCAAAATAAACAGACAAGAGTGATTATGAGTGGATTATGGCAGACATGCTAAACAGCCATCTCAGTAAATATTCCACTTTTGTCCTTGAAGTGTGTCAGGGAGATGAAACTGCGCCTGATAGACAAGACAGATAATTCCAGTTCAACGTAGCACCGCGCTAACAGAGGAGAGACATGAAAGTCACAGCTGCCACATTCAGAAAAGGTGCACCAAGCTACTGATTCAGTGTGATGACCTCCATCTCTCCTGCTTCACATTATTTTCCTCATCAGACTCACAATGAGTGAGTAATTTGAATTTGAGCTGCCGGTCCTTGAATAAAGCAACATTACATTTGACTAAGGTCACTATAGGATGTTAAGAAATGTCTCCTGGGGTACTGAGGCTCAGACGGTTGAGACTATGTTCCCTGTCCAGCTATGTCAGTGTTATTTATTGCAACAGCTCTGTGCTGAGTTTCTCTAGGGGACCAGAGATCTAACTAAAAGGATCCGCATAGAGTGCTGCGCCCTACCGAAGGGATATCATTATGTTGGCCTCACAATGGGGATGGTGTCTGCTTTCCCATTCAACAGTTTCTTCAGTCTACTAGTGGCACAGAGCAGAACAGGCTTCATAAACAACTATGGTTGTTTCAACAAAAAAAAAATCTCCAAGGCCAATCTGCCTGGAGCTGTTTTGTTAAGGTGTGACTGTGAAACTACAGAGATGCTATTTAACAGTCTACATGACCCGAAGACACAGAGCATGTACAGTTTAGAGTTGAAGCAACTAATCTGCTCCGATAAAGGACATTCTCACTCTTTAAACCAGTTTCATCATATTATCATTTTGCTTTTTACCAAGCAAAGCAAATGTTCTGCCAGGGAATCAATTGTAGGGCTGCTGACAGCAGTGGGAATGTTTACATCTCCCTACGCCTGGCCTCATATCTGATGCTTAACCCATACCCACTTGCTGTGAAACACAAAACTCAAGAGGAATTTTGGAGTTGTTTTTGGATAACTGTCAAAGTATGGGAAAACAGGTCACTGCGTAAGCGTGGCTGCCTCTGCGTGTTTGTGTGTACATGTGTGTGTTTGAGAGCGAGAGAGACGGGAGCACAGGCAAGACTAGGCTGACTCTACTGTGTGTGTGCGTGGATTGCATCGCGTCCCCCTGAACATGCACCGGCCCTGCATCTTGTTGACCTAGTTGGTGCTCTTTGACTAATCCCTGATGATACTGTGGGTGGTCTGGGAGGAGCTCTCCTCCAGTTTCCTCTGAATTTGAATATCAGATGGCAAAGGCGGGGCCTGGAAAAAAAAATCTAAACTGCCAAGGGATTTGACTGGAGCGCCTGCCAACACAACATGGAATGTTTTTTTAGTGCTCCCTGCACCTTCTCCTCCTCCTCCTGCTCTCTCTTGTGTGCTATCACAGGTCTCCTTCTTTCATCCACTTGTCTGACATAAAAGGCAGTCCTATTTTCTGCCCATATTGACCCACTGATTCAAAGCGACACCGATATGCTCATTGTGTTTGTGTGTGTGTGTTTTCGGAACAATTAAAGGCCCTGGTTGTAGTCCTAATCACGTAGCCATCCATGTGCCATGTGCGACAGGAGTTATGCTGCAGCTGACATGCTGTCTTTTTCTATATGTGGGTGATCCAATTACTCATTGGCTCTTCTCACACACTCATTCACTCAGTATGGGCCATTTGCAACAGTAATGAGTCACAGATATGCTATCAGTCCACACACTTTCAGAATGATCTCAAGCCAGGAGTGAAAGTGCAAAAAAAGGCCTAATTTTAATGCCAGGACAAAGTTCCTGCCACTGTTTTATGATATGTATGTATGTGTATGTTTGCTAACATTTGTGTGACAAATGTAGCAGCAGAGCTGCCACTAATCCTTAGTCAAAGCTGCTGCGATGATGTTAGTTTTGGGCTGGACAAGCTGCTTTGTTTGAATGAGGCTTTGCTGGGAAGGCACAGTGGGGGCAGAGCTAAAGAGTCAGATATCAGGGACAGAGGCACCTTACTGTCCCCGCCGCACTCGCGCACACAGATGGTGGCGAGTGAGGACAGTGAAAACAGCTCTGTGTCCCTGGGCCCTCGTCCTTGCTCCACCCATCCACCACCAGCCAGTTGTTCCCACGGGGCTGTTAACATCCTATTGACCCTGCTCACTCATTATCAGATCAGCACAGAACACACTGGGGCGCTTTAGCCGCCCCATACGCGCACACACAAACACCCTCAAACTCCACGCTGGTCTCACGACGTTATTTGGGCCCGCTGCTTCGCAGCAACCCTATCGTCAAGCCCGCAGCAGGACCCTGAGCTGGTTTCAGTGATCGTTCCTTCTTGTTGTTGTGTTTCTACAGAGCGATCCACCAGGAGCTCAACACCCACCGGTAAGTCTCCTCCACAGATGCTGGCAGGCCCCGTGGGATGGCCACTGTTTCCCTCCATACCACGCTGATTGTCAGTTAATGTGTCGACATAAATGTAGTGTGGCTACTAATGAGCTGGCAACCAGCAGCCACTGTCAGCTTCTTAAGACCTGTCAATACAAAACGGAGGCTGATTTTAGCTCATTACACAAGGATGTCTAACAATAGATTAAAGCTCACAGTATTGTATTCATCTGAAGGCCACATCATTAGCTAGGAAACCATCTTAAAGGCATTAGAATGCAGTGTGGTCGTGTGGAGTCTGTGACGGCCCCCTTCCAGCAATTGAAATTCATGACAGGTCCGAGGTAGTGTGATACTCATGTAGGCACAAAGCCTGCACATGTTTATTGATAGCAAAGCCTACATAGGCTGTTATTATTTCAAGGCAAGTATGGGAAGGCTTAGTGTCAGTGTCTGCATGCATGCATGTGTGTGTGCGTGTGTCTATGTACGTGTACACGGGCTCAGTGTTTGTTTGTGTCACACAAAAAACAGATTAGTGAAAACACTGAGGTAAAATAAGCAGCCTGACCTTGCTCTGAAACTGAAAGGCAATCCTCTGAATGATCCGCGGGTCAGTAGCTTTGTCCTTCAGACAGTTAAAGTCTATCCTTCCCATCCCCTCCCTCCCTCCCTCACTCCCACCTGCCTGCCTCACTCTTTCCTTCCTCTCTCCCTCTCTTTCTTTCCCTTTCTTCTACAACACTTGTATTCACATTAAATCCCTTATTTTCTGCACCTTATGCAGAACTTATTCTCTATATTGTCTGTGCCTGCACATCTGCTCGTCTTAAAGTGACACACACACACATATAGGCACGCTCTCTTTCTCTCTCTCTTGCTCACACACACACACACACACACACACACACACACACACACACACACACACACACACACACACACACACACACACACACACAAAGGCATTCAGAACTCTTGATATGCATGTCATCTTTTCATGTCTGCTCTTTGAACATGGCTGTTTGTGTTTTTTCAAGACGTGATTGTTCCTCATGACAAGCAACGATGGCACTGATGTGTCTGATCCGCCGCTACGCCTCAAAGGCAGACGAGCAAGACGCAAAGGCGGCAGCAGCAGATACTACCAGCCATATTAAAGACTTCCCCCGCAAACTCTTTGAGCTGTGAAATGTTTGACGCTTTAAGAGAGCAGCCAAAGCAGGTTGCCAGGTGAGAGCTGGCAACCCCCTCTCATCCCTATCTGCGCCCCCTCCCGTTTCTTATATAGGATGCTTCGCTCGCTGCTGCAGTCACTGGAAATTGCAACTGTGTCAGCAAGTTCCAGATGTCAGTTATGCAATGATGTTTAATTACAGCAAGCGTTACGTAGATGATGCGTGTGCTCCCGTGTGCACATGTGCTCCTTTAAATGGCGGGTCACTGAAGTTTGCATTTCAAATAGACAGGGTGCCTTTTGAATTCTGTTGGTCTCTTTTGCATTTTAAATCTGCTACAAGTACACATTGAATTCACGAGAATTTTGGAAGTCATTGTCTCAGCCCACAGCTTCGTTCACTCTAAAAGTAAAGCGCGCATTTTACCGATTATGTTCTGGAACTGCAAAAACCCAACGAGGGATTCATGATGGTGAATTTGCACTGATATTTTCACACTTTTAACATTTGTCAGGGCCATAAAACTGAATGGAAAGATTTGCAAGCCAACCAGCAGCTGTGCAACAGTTATTTTTCTCTGAGCTGCTGAATAAATAACAGGATATACGGTGCAAGATTTATCACAGCATCTGAGGTTAACTGGGGTGAATAAAGCAGTGAGAGGTTAATCCCCAGATCTCTAAGGCCTATTAGCATACCTTACTTATAGCTTATCGGTATCTTGTTATAAAGCCTATTAGATAAAAAGATACAGTACTGTACACTTTTTCAAAGGTAGATAATCTCTATTTACCGTTTTCCTTAGGAAGATGACAGTCGGTTGTATTTGTATTAACAGTTACTCCTAACAGCACAGAGCATGTCACATTGTAGATCTCTTTAAAACTGAACGGGCGAGTAATATTTAGAAAGTATATGACAACAATGGCAAGGGGTATTTGAAGTTTAATAGCATTGCCATTAGGACTAAAACAAAAAGTACGCCTCCTGTCATAAAAGGCACTTCCTGATTTAAAGAACTGCAGTTGTTGAGACATTAAAATATTCCTGTGATGCATTTTTACTTTGATCTTCTGATTTCTTTATCTGTCAAAATGTGCAATCAGCCTAAAAATGTCTCAGCAACCACTGCGTGAACTGAGCTATAATTTTAAGCAGACATGTTTCATATAATTAGTCAAATAAATATATGTATTTTTGCATTTACATAGAAGCAAAGCACACTGAATAAAGATGCTAAGCATTAGCATGCTAGCGGTATTGTAAGCACTTTGCTTGACATCTAGCTTTAAAAATGTCTGAGTACGCAGCTGTAGACTCTTGGTCTTGATCCACATTAAGAATAAGAATTAATTGTATTTTAAGCTTACTAGTGTATCACAAGCACTCTGAGGGAGTACTGATACAAATTTAACTTATTTTGTAAAATTGTTTTTACCTTCTCATGAAAGGACCAATGAGCTCACGCTGTTGTGAGGTGTTGGTTCGTCCAGCTGTGGTTCACCAGAATCATTACTCAGAATTTAACCAGTCTTAAAAACACTGATCACCTAATGAGCCTTCATCCAAAATCTGCTTAAGACCAAGGTCAAAGTCACTTTTATGAATTTAGTGGCTAACCTAACATGCTTCATAGTGATACATTTTGTATACACAAAATGACACAAAAGAAAAATCTTCATTAAATGTGGAAAAATTTAAAAGCTTGGGCTATCGCTCTGACAAACATGTTGCATGCCACTTATATCCTGTTACATGGTGATAAATGATTAAATGGTCATGATCATGGAAGCAGAGATTGTGCTGTCTGCCTCCCACATTACAAAGGTGTAATTAGGGCCTCCTATCACCATTATTTTAATATCAGTAATACGCTGTGACACCCTGACATGTTCAAATATTTTCATGCCATTTTTATTCATGGGTACTACTGACCATGTGATCATACTACTCCTAAACTTAAATACCTTCATATGCTGTTGATTAATTTGCCCTGAATGTGACTGTTTGTGAGCCTTCTTGACTCCTCGTTGGGATTTGGTTCTCATTAGTTCGTGGAATACAGCCAACCGCTGAGTCACTTTCCTTCTGTACTTTACACACTACACTAACCTGCGGAGTGTGATTAATGGTGAACCGGATGAGTTACTATGCCACTGTCGTTCTGGTTTCTGTGAACCACATCGCTTCACTTTAAATAGTTGAATCAACACAAGCACAAAGCAGAAAGTGAAATTGTTGATGAAAAACAAATTTGAATCCAATTTTTTTTTAAAAGGAACCCCGACTATTATGACAAATTACTCTAAATATGTAACAAATGATCTCCACTACATAAAAACATACTTGAGAATAACTACAATTTTTTGGAGCCGTGGGAGTGGCCATGTTTTTTTGCACACAATGCATTCTGGGACGATGACATGTATTTGTTGTCAGCAGTATAGGTGCTTTCGTTCAGCTAACCTGTTTTGTTTTTTATAGTGTAGCAACGATATTAATTAATTTGCCTATTAGTGACCTGGTTACGACTTGGTAGACCAGCACTATACCGGTCATGGAGGCTAACAAGGGCTGCCCGAAGAACATCTGGATTAAGACATACGGCTTCAAAGTTTGGTGCACTGTGTTGCATGGAGAATCTGTAAAAATGACGATATCGTAATTTCACTGTATAATAAAAATCAGAATTCTATTAATGTTGTTATCATGCGGTTATGTGATACCATGGATAGCTGCTGCCATAAAATTGAGCTCTTTACAACAGATGCTCTCAGTAGCCGCATAGACACCAGTAGTTTTCCCTCACTCTCGCGTCCTCGTGTGACGGATTGTTTTCATCTTTATCTAAACTAAGTACTGGTTGACTATTTTCATCCTTTCCCTCAGATTGCTCTGGTTCAAACTGGAACGGTTCAACAGAAGCCAACTGTGAACTCGATGCGGTGCAACCGTATGACGTCACTACCCAGAGTGCATTGAGAAGTAAAAACAAAAAAGTGCTTAAAAGGAAAACATTTGGCGTATTTTAATACCACATATATATTACTGAAAGCACAGTGCATATTTTAGCGCAAACATGTCTTAATAGGCGGGGTTCCTTTTAAATTCTTGGCAAAAAATGAAAAGTTAAACAAAATCACAAGACCTTTACTGATATAGCTGATAACAAAGTTTGATTAGGTCATCACTTCAGACACGTGGTGTCACAAAGTTCATTCAAGCTGAAAAGCAGTGTGGTCCGTTCTAATTTTATTTGGTGTGTGTGTGTACATGTTTAGACATCTTTGTGAGGACAGAAAATTGGCATGCTACTATACTTGTGGGGACCAACAGTCACTTATGCCGTCCCCACGGCTTTGAAGGCTCAATATGTGGTTTTAGTGTCAGGGTTACTTTTAGGTTATGGTTAGGGCTAGGCATTTATTTTTGATGGTTAGGGTAAGCGGCTAGGGAAAGATGTGAAAACGTGTGTGTGTGTGTGTGTGTGTGTGTGTGTGTGTGTGTGTGTGTGTGTGTGTGTGTGAGCGTGCACTTGCACATTTATTTTAAAGAGTTGACCTTTTTGACCTCGATTGGCTCAAATATGCCATCACAGGTTTGCACTCGGTGTCACTGAGCCACTCACTGGCTGTAGACCTGTTTTACTAGCTAAAGCTGTCTTGGTTGCAGTAGTCTGTGTACTACTACTTCTGTTAGATCTAAGCATCGAATTTATTTCCAGTGCATATGCACATGTCCACTACTGCCAGGGGGGTATCACAGGATCATTTCCATGTAAATATAAAATCTAGAAGATATTCCTGATATTTACAGAGAACGGGGCTTTTTTAAAAACAGATTTGCAGTATTTTTGAATTCTATGATGTCACCGATTAAACATCAGCACACTCTTTTTGTAGCCTTGCAATCGAGGCATTTATTTTTCAAGCTGTGACCTTTACATGTGTCATATTGGCACATATACCACAAAAAGAAGACTCCTGTCACTCTGAAATGCATAAAACAAACTAGAATTATCACATTGCAGTTGCATGTGTGTGCCATGTGTATGTGTATGACTTGAATTGTGCTGTGTGCCCATTGTACTAGCGTTTAGGATCACTAAGACTTGAAGAGCAAAACAAGCTAAATTGCTTGGATGTGCTCACATACTTAGCCAGTAAAGCTGGTTCTAACGAATACAAGGTTGTAGTTATGGCAGTACAGGAAACACTGTAAAACATGACTGCTTCACACAAACCTTGAGTGGCAGAGAAGATCTACACAATCAGCACATTTTCAAGGTGGGTGCACAAGATTAGCGATTCAGTATCGAGCCTTACATGAAATATGGCCACAGTCTCTGTTTCGGAGTTATATCATCGTAGGACGGCCAGATTTGTTTTGTTTGGGAACACGATGATGTCACAGTGTGTCACAAGATGACCTTTACCTTTTGAATATGAAACGTCCTCATTTTTTATTTATTATTGTGAAATGTCATTATAATTAACAAAAATGTACTTTGTGAATCCCAACAATCAACGACCTTTGACCAACAAATTTAAGCAACATATGCTCAGCTGGAGGATCCAGATGAGCATTCTACTGGTAGCTATGTCCATCTTTTCTAACCGCTGTGGTTCCACCGTGACTTCAACAGGGCATATGTGCCAGACATAATTACATTCCTTCCATGTGTGCTTGATAAATATTTTAACCACAACAAAAGAGAGATGAAATTTGTAACATTTAACTTAAAGTTGCTCCATGACAGCAGCAACCACTAAAACGTGATCAGTTCATCCTTGAGTCAAATGAATATTTATGCTAAATTTAAAGAAATTCCTACTAGGCATTCTTGACATCTTGCAGTCATGAGCTGCGATCAACAGTCTGTAAATATAATGCCTGTGGCCACAGATATAGACGGTGCAGACACATAAAAAACAAAGCAACACCTCAGCAGAGATGAGATACTTTTTCTTTCTTATTTTCTGGAGGGCTCTTCTGACTAAACTAAAGTAAGCAAAGGGCCACAGGCTGGACTGATTTAATCACTAATAAAACACACTCTATGTTTTGAAATAGACAAATAGCCAAAATGTCTACTGTTTTATAGTAAAACATAATAATAATGTTACATTCATGAATATATTCTATTATTGCTTCAGAGACTATGTTTACTTGTATAGCTAAATCAAACTGTCAGGGCCACTATTATTGTTATTGTTATTATTATTATTATTGTTATTGTTATTGTTATTGTTATTGTTATTATTATTATTATTATTATTATTATTGTTATTGTTATTATTATTATTATTATTATCATTATTATTATTATTATTATTATTATTATTATTATCATTATTATTATTATTATTATTATTATTATTATTATTATTATTATTATTATCATTATTCCATTGCTATAATGGTCCTGCGATACCAGCAATTTTTGAAGAAACCCTGGAAAGGTACACATAATACAACAGAAGTTGAATAAAACATAAGAAATGTCACTAAAACACACAATAAATAGTTTTTTTAAAATCAACTTTGTGCTGTGGCCATTGGCTGAATAGCAAAGGTGGACCCAAAAGCAGAACCAGTGGAGACAAAAAAGGTGGAGGTGAGTACAGGGAGGTTGCTTGGGTTTTTTTTTTCCAAGTAAGATATCTACTGAAAGGAGACAAGTGTTAAATCCAGATCTATAGTAATCACAGAGGTTGGTTAGTGAGGAACAGAATTACTTTACTTTGAGAAGGGGAAGGCTTTCCAGAGAGGGAAACGTGTTACTTTAAGAGGGTAAGCAGGCAGGTGGAGAAGTTGTGGAGGATGATCCAGGTTGGTTTGATGGGTGAAGCAGCTTGCTTGCTCGCAATGGCAAAGACTGAAGACAGGAGGCATTTGAGCCGGGAGGAGGAACACTAAGAACAGGGAGAGGCACATAAGAGCAAAAACACAAGGTAGCCAGAACAAGCTTTTGGCTGTTTACCACTCACTGGAAGCAGACTATCTGGCAGAGACTGGCTGATAAAGCTGATACTTTCATATTGACATTGATGAAGTGGAGGACAATGAGATGTGTGCTGCTGAAGAGCTCGACTGAAAGGAGAGGAAGGAGCAGAGAGAGAGTAGGATGGTCAAGTTGGAGGAGAGAGGAACTCAAAACAAACCAATGCCCACTATGATACTTCCACTCTGGTTTGTGTGCTTTTGCAGCAGATTTCTTTTTGCCAGTGGGTTTTTAAGAAAAAGTTGTAATGCATTTGAGCTCTCGGAGCCACCGTGCATTACAGTGCAGACCTACATCACAATTAAATAAAGTTCTTAAGTATTTACTGTGTTGAATGTCTTAATGAGACTATAAATGACTGTTTGCAAGAGCTTCAAAGTCTAGTGTAAAGTCTGATGTTAAGATCTTAAATTAAGCAGCACAGTACAGAGGATACACTTCTATCCATCAGGTTTTGTAGGAACTCCGTCTTTTGGAATCAACCCATGTAGCCATACAGACTAATTACAGTCCTTCTCCTTGAGAGTCACTAACATAATGCTGCCTTTTATTGATTTTTCAGGGCTTGTCTCGGTACTTTGTAGGTGGACTGAGGTGTTCATCCCAGTTTTGGCCTCAGGTCACATTATGCTCGAGTGTGAT
This sequence comes from Maylandia zebra, assembly GCF_041146795.1. Lineage (NCBI taxonomy): Eukaryota > Metazoa > Chordata > Actinopteri > Cichliformes > Cichlidae > Maylandia > Maylandia zebra. Next base: position 3,249,118 of record NC_135176.1, on the reverse strand, counting down.
CATGCTACACTGATGGCCAGATTTTGTAGTCAGAAATATTCAGCCTCATCTCTTGGCCACATACAGGTTTTTCAATTATTGAAATAAAATTTGTGGAAAATAAAGGTTTTGGATATTTTGAATTGCCAAAACTAAAACACTGATGTCAGGATGTCATAGTTATACAGCTTCAGTGGAACCACCTCTAAGCTCCTGTGTTGATCGTTACATGTTCTTCATAACATCTTTTAGCCACTTGTTAGCAAATGTCTTTGTTGGACTCTAAAAAACAGTCCGGATTCCCAAGGGAGCTATTTACTTAGGTTTTTTGACAAACAACTTTGTGTATACATGAAGCCAGATAACACACACCTATTAGTTAAACTGCAGACAAAGACATAAAGACCTGGATGACCTCCTAAATTCCTGCTTCTAAATTCAGATACAATGAGGTTATTGTACTCGGCCCTGAAAATCTTAGAAATATGCTATCTAAGCAGATTCTTACTCTTACCTTGGCCTCCAATAACACTGTGAGGAACCTTGGAGTCCTTTCTGACAGACATCATCGCTACTTTTAAGATCAGGCTTCAAACTTTCCTCTTTGCTTATACATATAGTTCAGGCTGGATCAGGTGACCCTGAATCCTCCCTTAGTTAAGCAGCAATAGGTGTAGGCTGCTGGGGGATTCCCATGATGCATTGAGTGTTTCTTCTTCAGTCACCTTTCTCACTCACTATGTGTTAACAGACCTCTCTGCACTGAATCATATCTGTTATTAACCTCTGTCTCTCTTCCACAGCATGTCTTATCCTGTCTTCCTTCTCTCACCCCAACCGGTCGCAGCAGATGGCCCCGCCCCTCCCTGAGCCTGGTTCTGCTGGAGGTTTCTTCCTGTCAAAAGGGAGTTTTTCCTTCCCACTGTCGCCAAAGTGCTTGCTCATAGGGGGTCATATAATTGTTGGTTTTTGTCTGTATGTATTATTGTAGATACAGGAGCCAGAAGTGCAAAAATACTAACTCATTTCCAGGTTTTACCTCATGCACCACTGTGAAAAGCTGCATGAGGTGTATGTTGAGCAGGAAATAGCATTGGATAGCCAAACAGCTTTTCCCTATAGATTTCTGCAGACATGGTTAAAGCAAAGATCAATTAGCTACAGATTTTCAGTGTGGTTATAAATAGAGCGCTGTGTGTTATGTTAAAAAAGCCCATCATATTATTAGACATCACTGACCCCCCACTAACTCCTGGCCAACCCCCACCAGCTCTCCCACTGCCACAGAATGACGGATCGATTGAAGAGTGACAGCAGTGAGGAAATAGAGAGAGATTCGGGATTTACATTGTCCTCTGACACGCTCATATAAACGCCCCCCATGATAAAGAGACTAGACTCTGACAAGGACAGCGGTCCTCGTTTAGCTGCTCACAAGTTAAAAGATTTGCCATCTCCCCTCCCTCTTCCCCTCTTTCTCTCTGTCTCTCTCTTTTAGCAGATTTCAGTGCAAAGCATATAACCTTTGTGAATTATTTAGTTTATTGACCTCTGTGGGGATTTAATATGAAGGTCGTTTCCTGCTGGCAGAGCAAGTGCCGGCGGGGTCCTCAGGTGACACGGCCAAGGTCACTCGTCTCCCTCCAGTTAATAATATATTTGTCACACGCAGTGTGTTAGCCCCCGACACAGCACTACTGCCTTCCACTTGATTAGTGCAACCAATAAGGACTGCCAAAGATAATAAAGTAGACATTGGCTTAAGGAGATGTGTCAAATGTCCACAGCATCTCTCCCTATCTCCTCCCACACATTCTCTGAGCACGAACACACACACACACAAATTCACACCCTCTCTTTCCCTCCTCCTCTTCCTCCTCCACTCTGTTCTTGTTTTATTGTTTCCTAGATGAAGGTTAAAGGGAGATGCTGAACAGACAGAACAGCCTCAGGGCCTTGGAGGGCCTGGCTGTAGCAGGCAGTGCATTGGGCACCAGTAGCAGCCAACCTCTGCACCTCTTCTGCCCCTACACAAGCCTATGTGGTGCACTGGTGTGTCAGGCAAGAGGCAAGAGGGTGAGTAGGCCAGAGCCAAAGGGGCAAGTGGCCTACAGCGTCTGATGTAGATCGGGGGCAGTAGAGAGCTGCTGTAGCCTGGCCGTGCCTGTCACTGATAATAATCACAGAGAGCTATGGAGCCTTATTAGCGCTGCCGTTTGGCTGAGACAAAATGGCGCCCCATAGGTGAAACCCAGGTGAATTACGGCAGGAGGACAGAAAGCATTACAGCAGTGGTCGCAGATATATTCTGGCATGGTGCTGTAATGAAGCTGCCAGAGTCTGTGTGAATAAAAAGCACAGAATTTAAATCTTCAAGGGCTGAAGAAGCCTTAAGTGCAGAATTATTGATTGGATTGTATGTGTGCTGGTGATAATGGAGAATCCAGGAGGCAAAGCAATGACAGGCAGATGAGGGTGGCAGAAAAGGTGCCGTAGTCAAGGGTGAGCTGCAGTCTGTTTCACGCTTATCCTTTTCCTGGAATAGTTTGCATGAGGAGGGTCACTACAAGGTGAGTCTGAAAACCACACAGGGCCTACGCTTGTCAGACGCTGGAGACAGCTAATGACAGGGTTATCAGTCATGTATTACAGGTCCGATATCCATGTAGATATTCAGTGGTTGCAAAATATATCATCCTTCTACAAAATAATGCAAAAATGGCATTATTAACAAACAAACACCAAGTGTTCAATAGATAACACACTAGCCTTTATTAAAGAAATAACTACTAGAAAACTAAGAAATAGATATCAATGTCACATGTGTTCATTTTGAACTAAAATGTGAGTTATCCACATGCTGTGTGACCAGTTATATTACCAGCTGTCATCTTCAGAATCTGTTAAAAATATCAAACACCTGAAAAACTTCCAATATGCTGCATTTTACCATTTAGGCCCCAAAATGACAAAAATGTTTGAATGTGCATTTTTACGTTTGTACAGTGTTTTCAATCATCAATTAACAATCAAACTTAGATGGGACAGTGTTAGACTTCAGCATGTGGCGCAGCCTCTCCTCCACACAGTCCTCATTTATAAAGTACTCTGCAAACTCAAGCATTATGGCGAACAAGTGTATCTTCCCTTTCAGTTTCCTTGTTTTCCACTGGGTTATTGGCTCTATCACTAGCTAACCAACCAGTAAACACAGTGACATCACATTCTGCACTGAAACGTACAGGGTTGGTGCTACGCATGCTCTAATAAGATAAGATAAGATAAGATAAGATAAGATAACCTTTATTAGTCCCACACGTGGGAAATTTGTTTTGTCACAGCAGGTAGTGGACAGTGCAAAAGTTATGACGCAAAAATTAGAATACAATAAGAATAAATACAGTACACAGCTGTACAGAATAGCATAAAATAATATACTATATACAGTAGAATAAAATAGAATAAAAATATACAATAAGATAAAAGTAGAATACGAATGCTTTAAAGTTAATCAGGTTAACTTTAAACACTTATTTCTTAAATCCAGTTTTAGAGTAGGGTTCCATGGTTAAACTTAGCTTTAATACAAGCAGACTGGTACATTGGCCGTGATGGAAAAATTCCCCATAACAAAACTTTTGGTGGTTGGCAGGCGCTCTAATGCAGACAGCTGTAACTAATATTTTTTCTGCTAGGCCTCCCCTCCACTAGGAGGTGCTAAACAGGAGTTCTCCACCGTGAATACTACTGGTGCCTTTAAGAAGAGTATTTCTAATGGAATTACCTTAGACATGGGCTGGTGTGTGGTGTGGTCCAAACACGTTTTTACTTTATTTTTTGTTAGTGAAATTCTAGTATTATTAGCCTGTTATGTAGCACTAAATGGCAGCTATGTTTGTCTATGCATTGCACCCACAAAGTTTACTGATGGCTCTTGTTAGTCAAGCTAACGTTGGCTGATAACTTGGCACTTCCCGCTTTGGTCTTATTGTGGCTCCAAAACAATATAAGGGCAGCAGTCAAAGCACAAACACTTCGAAATTTAGAGCCAAACGACGTGTTGACATAATCATGGCTGCATCTGTGCTTTGTACACAGGTTATGTGTCATACAACCATCAACCTACTTAGCCATTAAGCTAGGGTTCGGATTAAGCTATAGTTCTAAGATTACAGCAACGTGCGCTCAGCCTTGATGGCGAAGAAGACCATTATCTCACATTATTTTATTAAAGTAAGTTTTACTATTGTTTCGATTCAGAGACCCCTAGTGGATTAAATATTGCAGTTTAAAAAAAATAATTCTGCATTTCCACCAAGTCCAAACAAACAAACCAGGAAAAAAACACTTTTAAATCAGATTCTTAGGTTAGCACACAATGATAATAACATACGCACTGACACAGTTTTTGTGATATTGCTCAGGCACTGCCCATGAAAGAAGCTTCCGCCACCATTTAATTGTAGCTGAATGAGAAAAAACCCACAGAAACAATGTTGCTTTGAAATCAGCATATGTAAGAGTGCGTCAGGGGGAGCTGATGAAGCTGATATCATCCAAAATTAAACAGCAGAGAGCAAATCATGAAAGGAGGTGAAATCTGCCAGGGCATTAGCATGATCTATGATTGGACTGGTGGAAGGACACGGCACTTTTTCTCTGAATGAACAGATTTGTTGAGTCTGTTAATGACCTTCTATTCTAGACCTCTTTCCCTATTATCTGAACTGTCCAGAGCCATCCATAACCTGGCTGATTCCTATCTTATAAATCATTGTTCCTCTCTTTCATCTTTGCACTATCGTGACAATTAGGTTCAATGCTAGGATCCATGTTTGCTTAATCCAGATTAACTCACATATAGCACATATGAGGAGGATTAATGGTTACAATACCATCCATTACTTGAGACTGTGTTGTGGTGCTTTTTCATCCCTGACATTACACAAATGGGACTTCCTGCTCCTCTATATGTGTTGCACAGATGCCATAAAATGCAAAAAGTGACTATGTGCAAGGATACAATGCTTTGCAAGTCTCATAAACCCATAGTAGTTATTATACAATATAGTACAAAACATAGCAACTAGCTCTAATAAAACAAATGGCACTAATATATAAATATACCATTATATTATACAAAACTGAAATATGAAATAAAGCTGATAGAGGTTCCCCTCTTGTCACACTGACACCAGATGTTTATTAATTCAAAAATTATTTTGAATTTGATGGCGGCAACGATGGAAAAAGATGGCTTGTGGCCAACTAAAGGCTGGAAAAATAAGAGGTACCAAAAAGGAACAAGTGGAGAAACAAGGTTCTAGACAACAGGTCAGTAACATGATTGGGTATGAAAAGAGCATCTTAGAGAGGCAGAGTTAGGAGTAAAGACGAGGAGGGTTTTACGAATCTGCAAAAAACTGTGAGGACCATTGAGCTTGTTATCAGCACCTGCTTAAAAAGCCTGCATTTACAGTGGGATGAGGCCTATGGGACTCCCAGGAAATGCTTTCTGTGTTTTGTTTGTAATAAAAAATGCGTTTATGAGCAAATCATTGCATTTAGTTTTTTATTTATTTATTTTTACCGTTTTTGAGCTGAGGTTTGTGTGTGTACAGATGATGACATCCTCCTTGGTGGATTTCTCCTTTAGGACTTCACCCATGCATATGACCGAAGAGGTCACCAGTGCAGCCTTTTATTGGCCTATTCATTAAGGAGCACTGGGCCAGAAGTCTAGGGTAAGGTCTCCATTTCCAAAGTAACTCTGCGGCTCAGAGCTCATTTGCAACCAGACAAGCCCATTGTAACAGCAAATAAAACAATATTGATTTTGCAAGTGGCAACGGGGCTGTGCATCTTATTGATCAGGATCAAGCACTTATCACTCTCCAGACCCAGAGTGTGGCAGTGTTAAGCGCAGGTCTCAGGTCTTAATTACGATAGTGGCCTTTACATGGTTCCTTGTCTAATGATGCTCCAATAACATTGCTACGTTTGACCTTCCCTGTGAGCTGGTGTGGAAAAGGTGCCGTTCTTGCAACAAAATTAAATTTTCTGTTCAGCGATTCCAGTCTTTGTTATACTTTTCATATTTGTGCCCTCTCTACTTCTGCTGTGTACACCCAGATCCAAAACACCTGAGAACACGGAGCGTTTACACACATGATCTGCTGTTATAAATGATCATTTGTTACCAATAGACTACATTGTCCACTGCTTAATAACGTCACTACAATAAACTCCAAAATAATTGTAATAAGTGTTAATGTACTGCTAACAATATTCAAATAAAGTGACATGTACTACAGTTAAAAAGGCAGTTCCATATAAACCAAACTTTAGATATTTCAGGCATATTTTAACGATAAAAGCTTTGCACATGTATTTATCAAGCTATTTTTAATCTATTTTAATTGTAACTTTTATTTTATTAATCTTTACATTGCATATGGGAAAATAAGGAACATATTAGAGGTAAGAGTGAAGGCAGACTGTTTGTGATTAAGCCTTGATCCACCATAGTATACATTATATTCATTATTGCAAAATTCCACAAACTAAAGAAACTAAAAAGTTGATCAAATCCTGAAGTGACACCTTTATATTAATAAGTAATATATTTCAGTGCAAGTGTTTAATAAAACTAATATGCATCTTCAAACACTCAATGATGTATATACAGTAGAAGCAGTTCAATCATTTCATAATCATTGTCGTCTTTTGTGTTGGTGTTGGTTGACTAGGAGAATATTACAGAATGTTACCGGACAAGCAGACTTGCAGATTTTAGAAACAGTAAGATGTAATTAAAGTGGCTCATAGCCTCACACTGCACATTGCACTCCCTAGAAAAGTGTTTTTGACTCTGTCTGCTTTGTCTGCTGTGTCAACCTGTGTCAACATTACAGACTCTTCAACTTCACCTCTGCTCAGACTGATACCTTGGCAGAAGATGCCCCTCCCCCTAGACTCAATTAAACACAATTATCAAATTAAATGCATCCATCTTTTAATGCACACAAAGTTTATTTATTGCACTTTTATCTTTATTTCTTTTCTGACTGTCAAAAGAACTTCGCTGCACTAATTTTCCTACTTTTTTATAACCTTGCCTGTGTAATTGCCAATTAACAAACTAACAGTTAACGCTTTGTCTTCTTCGATATGAGCACGACTTCCAAACCAGCTAAACGGGGCACAGGTTTATTACCACAAACCTGCCTGGAAAGTGAGTAAGACACAGCCCAAAGTTTATGTTTCACATAAAATGTATTTATTTATGTTAATCCCTCAAGCTTCTTCATGTTTCATGCATCTTTAGTTGCATTCAGAGGGGCTTGTAGAACTTTGGTCCTGTTACTTGGTACTGGACTCATCACATGATTGCTGTCACATCACTTAGTGCACTAAATTAGAACAAATGTACATATTGTCACTCCTTAAACGTTGGCGATTATTCTCCAGTATGAACTGAGATCTCAGGATGTTTGTGCATGAAACGAGCCATTTTTAAATGCATTCCAAGAGCATTTAAAAGAAGGTATTTACATTTTTTAAAGAAAAGTAGCCCCTGACAAACATTAAAAGCATTGGGAAGTGACCGCATGGAAACCAATACATAATGAACCAGATATAAGCATAAATGTGGCTCTGCAGATGTTCCACACTGAAGTCTAACTGCATTCGTTTCTTCTTCACTCATCTCTTTTTACTCTCAGCATGTTTACACACCACTGCTGTATTTAATCATTAGTGATGATTAAGACGCTTGCCACTCCCTGAGCCTCGTTCTGCTGGCGATTCCTTCTTCCTGTTAAAAGGGAGTTTTTCCTTCCCACTGTTGCCAAGTGCTTACTCATAGCTGGTCATGCGATTGTTGGGGCTTCTTTCTATTATTGCAGGGGTTTTACCTTACAAAGTGCCTTGAGGCAACTGTTGCTGTGATTTGGTGTTATATAAAGAAAAGTAAATTGAATTGAATTAAATTGAAAGACTGCATGTAGTCTAAGCCATGTGACTTTAATTGAATTTAGTAAAATATGTTTTATTAACGCATATGTGATTACAGTGACGCAGTTATGTAATGTTTATACCCATCACTGGCCATCACATGGCCTGACATGCTCATTTTGCATATATGTTCATGCTATCTGTCTTATGTGAAAATGAAGAATGGTTTAGATACCTGGAGATGACGTGCTGTCTCAGAGATGCACTGCAAGATGAAAATAAAATAAACATTTCAAAAACTCATGAATATATTTCCTCAGTGCTGTCAGGTCAACACAGATAAGACTGTGAAAGAAAGAAACTATAATGTGCAGTAAATGCAACCTTCTCCCAAGACCATGTGATGGAGATGCGTTTATCAAATACAGCTTCATTTTTCTGCACCTCAACATGTTTGGATATGAAAGGTTTGGCCTCCATCTGTAAGGATTTCCAAACACGACTTGTGAGTGCAGCAGGGATCTCAGGTTCTGCTCTCAGTCGTTGAATTTTGCTACTAGGTCACTCAGTCCCCCCCCCCCCCCCCCCCCCCCCTCCCATCCCGTCTCTCTGCCTAACTCTCTTTCCAGTGATCTTCTCAGATCAGTGGAGGAGGAAGAAAAATCAATGGAGTAAAGTAATCACTTGGCGGAAGATACAGCGAAGGCCCGAGGCCCGCCCAGCTACCTGAGTTCCATTTCACGCATCAGCAGCTGCAACACAAACACACAGTACTAGCCTGTACTCCCATCTTAAACAACATGAGCAGCCTGAAGCTCTGTACCCCATGTGACCTATTCCTCCCCAGAGGAAACTCCCAGATTGCACCACAGTGCACTGCCACTGTCTACCCAATAGCTGTGCTATTGATCCGCAGTCCCACGCACTCGGGCCGTGACAGCATTAGCCGTACGGCGTTTCCAAAATGCCAAGTGGCAAAAACACGTTTCCCTGTCCGTGACATCATCGCCCAATGTGTCATGTCAAACCCACACGGCCCCTGCTCGATACTGCAATAGTTTAACAGGTCCATGTCTGCAGTGCTGCAGTGAGCTCTTTAATAAATGAAACAACATGACTCCATGTCATTTGAGTCATTTGCTGTCAAGTTGAGGACTCTGGCAAGTTGGTGATGCTGGATAGCTTCTTCAACCCTTCCCTTATGTTGAGTATTTCTTTCTTTTACCGGTACTCATACAAATTATTCAGCCGCTGACTCCACTCCCTCTGACTAACATTTGGAGCAGCCCTCCCTCATCTCACAGCACCATATGATTGCATTACCTTTGGCCGGCTTGAGAAGAGTGTGGGTGGAGGGTCACAGTGGGTGACAGGGAGAAGGAGCCATGGGTGGGTATTTGTTTAACAACTCTAAAATGCAAATGACTGTATACACTCAAGAGCTGCTGTACTAACAAAGGACCTAAGGGAGAGGTCAGCAGTGTTTCAGAGAGGTCAGGCAAAGGAGGGATGGCCGCCGCATTAAATCCTAACTAGACAGATTTCAGCATGTCCCCAGGTCTCAGCACCCATGTTGTTTATGTATCAGGTCAGTATGGGCCAGTCATTTCTGCTGGGGTTATCCGTTTTAAGCCGCCCTTGTTTGGCTTTAGCAGCTTTATTAGTTTGCATAGGAGCAGAGGGAGGGTACTGCAGAGGTGAACTATGAAGTATATGAGATTATGTTTTGGAAGACAGTCAGCTTTTAATCCATTTATCAGACATTGTGTAAAAAAAAACTTTAAAGAGCAGCATAAATATGCAACAGTTCGAAGAAGTGGGCTAAAAGAGCATTTCAAATAATCAGATGCAACTTCAAATACTGAATTTAAATTAAAAGAGATCTGACAGGGAGAGGTAAGGACTATGGGATGTTCACAATGCAGTGGAAAGGATAGACAGCTGGATGCTTTATAGCTTAAAACAGCATGCCAAGATTCCAGTTTCAATCTTAGATATGCTTCTATTTATAGAAAACAAAATGTCCAATCCAACATCGACTGTATATATAACAGACTTGTGTAGTGACGGAGGGCATGGAACCTAATTAGGATTACGTCATCAGATTAGAAAAATACAAGTAACTATAATCATCATTTACAATCAGGTTAGAGCTGAAAAGACTGTATTTAATAACACCCAGTGGTATTAACTCATGAAAATCACTTATTGGAATGATTTTTTAAAATGTGTGATTTATAGAAGTCTTTTTTTAGTATAATCTTCAATCATTTCAGCTCTTTAAAAACACAGTGGAGGAAATCCAAATGTATCAGGATGAAAGTACATATTTAAAAAATGTTGTCAGTAACTATAGGTGATTGAATGATCGACTGATTTGATTACTGTGCCATGCATAAAACATCACCTTACAAAACATCATTAAAAAGAAACAAGTTTTAAATTATAATACTGAAGAATCCAACCTGAAGTCCTTTAAGCTTTGAAAAACAAAGGCAGCTCATCAAAATCACTAAAACGGTTTGGAATTTTTAAAAGACATTTTAGAAAATATTCTTATTTCATCACAATAAGGAAAATAAAAGAAAATCTGACTATTTTTCTCCTTTTTTTGTTCACATAATTCACACAACCTGATGTCCTTGATGTTTGCAAGTCTGCCTGTTTCCAGGGCATCAGGAAGGGTTTCACATTTATTCAACTCCTCGATACAATTTGGCTCTAACAAGGTTCAAGATTAAAGACTCGATTTGATTATGTGTTCATAATATTGGTTTTATTAAAACATGTTTCAAACACTTTTCTTTGTAATCTTCTTGTAATTCTGTCCATCTTGCATAATGTCGTAGTTCAGCTTCCTCCAGAGCAGCATGAAGGTCTGCACCCCTGAAGAATTTTAGATTTTGCTTTACAGACAAATCATCATATTTAACCTGTTTTCTTACATTAAGCAAATGATTCCAGTCTTGTCATGTCAAATTTTCACCTTCGTCTTTAGGCCATGAATCCATCCCATAACAGCCAAAGTATGTCTTTTTTCTCTGTGTTATAGAGATCCGTCGTGGTCCAAACACAATTCCAGACTTTTTAAATTTTATTTTAATATAGCCATACAGTCTCTCCTTATGTGGTTAATCGTGAAACTAAAGGTAGCACCTATAAAAATGATACAAAATCAAACAAACCACAGCGTTTGCAAAATGGGAAAGGATGAACCCATCATCTGAAACATGTAAACATCACTCAAAGTGAACTCTGAATGTTACTTTAGGCTGAATTTCTTCATAATTTGTTAACACTGCTATTGTGACCATATACAGCTCCCTCCCTGTAGATCTTGGTGAGGTATATTCAACCTGGCAGATAGACTTTATTAAACCTGACACACCTATATACAAGCAAACATTGTTTGCAGTGATGTTGTGTAGGCTTCTTAATCTCCCTGTGCTCTGACACCACCATAGAAATATTAGTTTTGAGATATCGTCAGCCTGTGGTGACTTTAATAACACCCTTATGTATGTGTGTCTAGTCTCTCCTGTCAGGTCACAGAGACGTGACTAAACATTTCTGCCAAAACATGCTTCACTCATGGCAGGAAGAGTTTTGAGAGGAGTGTGGCCCTGTGCTGCTGGGACACTGTCAAGGCCGAATCTCCGGGACACTGACAGTGGAGAGATTACTCGGTGGCAAACTTCGGGCCTCTCCCTTAGCTTATAGGCAGAACATGTTCCTGAGTGGCGCAGGGTCACCCTGATCTCTGATGACTCTCCTCCTCCTCCTCCTGCTCTTGCCTGCGTTCTCCCTCTTCTTGTCTGTATTTTTTTTTTTTTTTTTTGTGATGTTATCTTGTCACTCTCCCCCCACTCACTGCTGTTCCCTGAAGCTGTCTCGGGGATGAACGCCTCATTGTTTTTGTCCTTGCACCGCTTTCCAAAAGTGCGTTCCTGGATGTGAACTTTGAGCAGCTTTGCACTCTGTTTGACCTTTTTGTTTTCAAGGGAGGGGAGGTCGTGTCTAGGCCAATTACACTTTATGCAATTATATATTTGCCTGTAAACATGGATAAATTCACTTACAGTCATGAGGCTTATTACTGGAGACTGGTTGTCCCATGTTCCCAGTTGTTTTTCCTTCTTTTTTTAACCAGCTGTCCAAATGTAATTATACAGAATTTTAAATGGTGTCAAAAACTCACTTTTTTTACTTAAAGTTTAGCTTTACGCAGTGCAGCTGGGGACTGGCTTATCTGTGTTTCCCCCTCAGGGCTTCCTGTAGCTGTACGAGCTGCCTGCTTGTACTGCAAACCCTTACAAACAAGTGTACTTGACTTGACACAGCTGATGCTGATACAAGCTCGTACTACACCAAAACCCACTGCAAATATTAAAAGTAATTTAATTAGTTTTGACTCAGTCGTTATATATAACACCCTGGCAGTGCTCAACAAACCTTTTTGCTGTTTTGCCGTCTTTTTGTCTCGATGACATAAAGACTTAAACACGCTTTTGTTCTGATAACTGAACTATCGCTCAGTGGGAGTATCTGGCAGAGAAAAGTTCAACTGTTCAGCTACATCCCTTGCTGACTTTTAAACACACGTATATGCAGCTGTCTCCACACGTATTATATTTTGCAAGTACGAAAGGTCCATATTGCTTTTGACAACTGCCAAGTTGCTAATCAGCCACCATCCAGTTGTTGCAAGCCGTGTAGCACCGGATGTTGGGGTGTATCCATCTGTTTACCTCGGTTGTGCCTGTTTATTCTTCATTCTGATCATGCACGCTTCTGGGATCCACACAAATCAAGTGCACCTTCAGATGTCGTTTCTCCACGGGGGGCTGAGTGATCGAGGAGGAGACGCGGTGCCTCCTCGTGAGGGCTCTAAAATTGATGTGCCCTTTTGGCTTTAGTGAGGGTGACCTTAAAAAATCTGAGACACTCAGCGAGCGGCACAACCACTGTCTCAATGCTGATCAATCTCAGTCCTCCATTCAGCTCTCCTCCAGCCTATTCAGACTCCAAAGCAGTCAAATACCAAGCGCTCATATGCTTAAATTCTTATTATGTTCTGGGGCGGGCAGGTTGAGAGAATGCCACACAGTGTTTTGTTGAATATTGAGTGGGCGTCTTCTGTAAAACTACACTGTGTCAGATAGTGAGACAGCCCTGATGGAAAAGGGAAAGCTATTAGTGGGGATGTATGAATTAGCAGATGGTCTCAGAATTCCAATGTGGCGAGCCATAACAAGCTGCGAGTGTGTGACATCCACGCAGACTTGGTTGAGAAAGAATTTGGGGGGGAAAGTGGGGATACAATAGATCTTTTTCAAGGGTAAACTCGGGAATAATTATCACAATTTGACTGGCTTAGCACTTCGTTATTTGATAATTACAGGCGTCCTTAGAGATTTCTCATTAGGGTGGTGACCTTGGGGAGGTGCACGCACCACTGACATCTTAACTAAAGAGCGGAACATGCTTACACAATGCACACGCAGGGACACTCTGATCGCATTGTCCGCTGAGAGCCAACTGGAGCGGAAAAAGGCAGTGGAAGTTCAGAAAGCGTGGCTAAAAAACTGAATGTGATGAAGTGCTGCAAGGGCAAGACGTCTTCTACGACCCCCTCCACCACCGTCACCACCCATCCGCGCCTAACCTCCGAGTAGAGCTCACGCGCACAGTGGAATTTCAAAACATCAGGACACACATACACACTTCTTATAGCCCATTACCTCAGCCTGCCTCCCTACCTCCTCCTGACCCTGTCATCCCCCCCCCACCCCGACTCATTACTCCCTCACCACCTATCTGCTGCCGCGCTCCGGCCCTCCACCTGTTCTCTCCTCCTCTCATTCTCACTCGCTCCCTGCAGGTCAGCTCTCTGTCGATGTCAAGGTAGGCAGCGTGGTGAGTAATTCTCCCAGTGATACCGGGCTTCTGACCTTTTGTTGCACCTTAAGGAAAGAGGGATTTTTCTCCCTCCTCACGGACATCACTCCTCATCGGTCATGACGGCTCACGGTGCATTCTGGGGGCTGCGGCCTTGCCCTGGACTGCGAGAAGACGGGTGGGGGAGGGATGACGCTTGTGCTGTCATGGTGCAGAGTGTCAGGACTGACCTCCTAGGTGGCCTACAGGCTGACAGCAGACAGACCTGCTATTTGTTGCCTGAAACACCTCTGAGGAAGATGTCAGGTGGCATCACAGTGGCACATCACCTGCCCCTGAGGCCTCTCTATGTAGTTGCTTTTTTATGAACAACCTCTATCCAAAGACTTCCCAAGTGACATACATCACATGCATTGTGTCCATACTGTCTCCACCAGGCTTTGAGCGATGGCCTTATTTGGAGTGTGATCGAACACCTTTTCTAAACCCTGACTGCAGCATCATCACTTTAAAGAAATCAGTTTGTAACTCCTGTACAGAAAGCCAAATCGTGACGCGATCAGAAATCTGTGCATTGCTCTTCAGCAGTTAGCAGTGGGGGAGGTGGGGCTCCAGTTTTCTGTGGTTTGCCAGGAGAGAAAGGTGTTTGATTTCCCCCTTGCCAGCAGCATAACCGCCTAAAAAAAAGAAAAAGAAAAAACACAAAGCCAGCAAACACATTTGATAACAAGCAATCACATGGAACTAGGCGATGACTCGAGACCCGAAACCTGGCGGTGTTTAGGGAGCACAGGACGCTGCAGCACAGCTCACACAGGAGTTAGGGGGACTCGATGGAGCTCGAGTGTAAGCCACAGTAATAATAAAATGAACCAGGATTTAATTTGAGATCCTGTCTATGTCTTCCCCTCCTTCTTCTAGCCTTCAAAGCCTCTTTTCTGGAGCTTTTCCTAATTTACACTGAGCTAGAAGAATGGCTAATTGCTGACCAGAAAACAGGTTTATTTTGCTATCCTATTAAAAACACACATGGTGACAATGTCCTTCCTGTGCCAGTGCACAATCAGAGAAGCAGCACTAATGCTCTCGGCTTCACACTCTTGGATGCACACGTAGGGGTGGGAATCTCAAAATTAGAAGTGGGATCACACTGGTGGTATAATAAGTGACAGTTCTTCTCTTTTATCTTTTTTTTATGAGGGGTGTTGGTTGCTGAACAAGCCTCTCGCGCAGGAGTCCTCATTTCCACACAGTCCCACAGTGGCAAACTCTTTGTCTGCTCTGAGGGCTTTGTACATATTTAGGTGCCTGGGGAAGGAAATTTTTTAATTTTTAATTTTTATGATTCCAAACAATGGCGCTCACACAGGGACAGAAATAGGTCACAAATGGATTATCTATTTTGTGTTTGTTTGTTTTTTGACACCACTTTCATTGCGTTCTATATTTAGATGTAAGGATGCATTTCATTATTGCGCCTTTGATAAAGCGCTAGCTGAGCTGAGCGGCCCAGTTGCTTTAAGTGGTGAAATAAAAACACAGACACTCTTATGACATGAATTTTACAGTAAAACGTAAACACCCTTAAGTCACATCACTCTGCTTGGGGAAAAGTATTGATTGATTATTTTGTGCTACGAAAAGTTATCTGCTCCAGCCGATGCCTTCAATTATGCATTAGTTCTGAAAATTGCATGCATGCATTATTCATCATACATGATACATGAGCCGTTGGCTTTGTTAGGTTAAACTGTCTGTATTTTGGGCTTTAAATCATATTTATACATTTGGTACAGATATCTGCTTACTTAAACTTGCAGCAGGTAACTTTGTTATGAAGCAAAATTAGCATTCTCCAATCGTATTTGTGGTCACATGATCAAGAAAAATCACTCTTTAGAATTGTACTCTTACACTATTTTTTGGTTGAGGGGTCTAAACAACCGCTTGAGGTTGTAGCCAAATAGTTGCATATAATGGTTACCTGCTAATTGCTAACTTTATGCCTTCGTGCTCCTTTGTTCTGATCAGAGCATTGCTAGCTAGCTGCCTGCTAGCAATACAAAGTGTTCTTACCAGCTCTGACAGCCATCACTCTCTCGCACTCTCCCTGGGAGAAAATGAAGACCACCTTGTTATGTTGTGCTAATCGTTGTTGTTTTGTATAGCTTTTGAAATATTTTGTACTGATCCTCATCTTCTTAATCTTTGTATTTTCAGTCTTAAAATGCATTTTCATTTTCTATTTGAAAATTAATTTGACTACGAGAAGTGTGTGATGTCCCACCCAGATTTATTGTGTCAGTCTGCCCTGGTTACTTATTACACAAATTTAACTGCTGACTTCATTAGGGTTACAAGAGTCTTTTAGGATGAGTGAACCACATTTTTAATATTTATATTTATATGACTTAAAGCCTTAATACAGTTTATGTCTATCTATACTATCTATCTATCTAGTTTGTAGTTTTGCGTAGAGTGTGTTTGTGAGCAGACAGCTCTTACTGTTTTAAACATAACAATTTTTCCAGCTTTGATTCAGTCTGTACTGTCACACACTACACAGTGGAAAGAGTGTGGAGCCTGATGATGGCTCTTGTGTTCAAAATCTAAAGAAAACACATTTCCTGTGTGCAAACCTTTACCATACTTCTCCTTCTTAACCATACCCCATATCTTAACCATATCTTTACCTAACCCCAACCCTAATCCAAACCTTTAACACGTTCTCAACATAAAATTTCTCATGTCATGGGGATTTTTTGTTTTTGGTCTCATAGGGTGGACATGCCACATTCATGAGGCTACACCTTCATGTGCAGTCTGCTCATTTGTAATATTACAGTTCCTCACACTGTGATCATTCTTATAGGTCCTACATATAGCACATCAATGTGTTCAGGAGTTGCACACTATAAATTCAGTCAAACGTCCTTTCTTTACTAAAAAAAAAAGAAAGAAAAAAAGCCAAGGACAGTGCATATCAAGATCATCATCAAGCATCATTCCTGCAGACAATGAAAATAGGTCCATCAGAGCCCAACAGCCAGCCTGCAGGGTTAAACAATGATACAACTCACCAAATTCTGTTTTCACGACAGTCGACCTGAACCACATTTACAAAGACAGTTGTACAGAGAGCCTCGTGCTTCTGCATATTGAAAACCATATCTGTTATGAATAACACACACAAATAGCTAGGAAATATCCATCCAATCACAGCCAACTTACAACAGGAGGGAATATTGATAAATTGATCACTGGTGTTATTCAGGAATTGATGCAATGTGAATGTAGGAGCAGCCCTTTGTAGAGGACAAATAAAAGTGTGAATGTGGAACGGACTGCTTAACTAACGTGAAAGCTCATAGTTCTGAATGTTTAGGGATTTACATAATGTTTTACATCTTCTTTTTTAGATTGCCATAACAAGCTGTAAAATAATTATAATTTGATGTATTATCGTGAGCTAGCAAACAGCTGTGTTAAGTTTGATACAGATCAATGTGATGCTCATATAAAACTACATTCTCAAAAATAAGGGGACAGTAAAATTCACTTTCCATGCACACAGCTTCAATCTATATGAATGCACCTCAAAGGGCACATTATTGGACCTAGAGGTAACTTTTCAAGTGTCTATCTAAAAGTATAAAAGGTACTTATACTATATGCTCACACTTAGCGTGCTTTCATGTTTATTATCTTCACATTGGAGTCTTATTTTGGCGAGCTTGTGTAAAGTGTAGGTTTAGTTTAAATCACGTTACCTCCTCATTCTTGACCACGTCTACATGTCTAAATCCATCGAGTTAGAGTGTGTAAAACATTGAACAGCACCACATCCCAAGCCTGGATACATCGCATTGCGTCATCCGGAGTAATCTGTGTGAAATCATAAATGCAAATCCATCTGCTGTGGTGACATCCTGACAAGTTTCACTGTATTTCTGCCCCGTGTGCTGACGGGTGCTGCAAAGTTCTGCACTTTTGTCTGCAAGCAGGAAGGTTCCGGGTTCAAGGTCCTTTGTTCTCTCTGGTGGGTTTTCTCTGCGTGTTCCAGTTCTAAGAGGTGCATGTAAGGATTTTGGGCAGAAAGTGACCATCTGTTACCAAGTACGCCATTACATTAAAGTGAAAAATTGTCACACGAGATTCCACACATATAACCAGAAACATGTAATCATGGACCTTAGAAACATGTAATCAGCTGTTCTTTGCAGTATCACCCATATTAGAAGCTGTCTATTGTTATGGCTACAAGTTTGTGTTATATAACAGTCAACTCTACATGCCAGGAATGTGAGCATATATGAAGAATTTTATTTCTCAATGAATTTAGACGCCTCAAAGTCCTCATGAGATACAGCACATTTAATGAGATGTGCGTAGATTTAAACTACAACTTGGTTTCTTCATAAAAGCATAAACATGTAAAAGGTTCCTGTTTGTCTTCTACTGGTTCTTTAGCTAGGCAGCACGGTGGTTAGCACTGTTGCCGCACAGCAAGAAGGTCCTGAGTTCAATTCCACCATCAGGCCGGGGTCTTTCTGTGTGGAGTTTGCATGTTCTCCCCGTGTTTGCGTGGGTTCCCTCCCACGCAAACACCTTTGTCATCTTACAGCCATAACTGCTTTTATGGCTCTCACAGACGCACAGTGTAGGTAATTAGCCCTGCTGTCACCATATAAAGGCCCTGCATGACCCCTGGGTCACTCTGGATCAAGGGTCACTTTAGGGCTAACAGTATGAGTGGTGAGCAAACATCAAGTGTCCACCTAATTTCACACTGTATGGATGTCTTAGGTCTGCTGTACCTCATTATATTTTTCTCAGTGTATCTCTCAGTTTACTGTCCTACAGTGACACGATGAATTATGTAAAAGAGCAGTAAACAGCGATCTTAAGAGAGCCGGAGAGGAGTTCTGGCTGCCCTCTCCTCTGCTCGAATACTGTAAGGTTGATGGGTGAACGTGGCCCCAGGGACGCGAGCCAATAGATGGTGATGGGCTTACTGAGAGTGACATTTAAGATAGAAATGACATCAAGTACGGTACTGCTGTGCCCTGCGGCAAGCCACCACATGGAGACAATGTCAGCGTGATCTGACTTAGCCCCAAAATGCTATGGACTCCCACCCCCTGTGATGCCGTGAACACACCCACACACACACACACACATGCACATTTCTCTTACACATGTCAGCTGCTTCTCATGTCAAGTGACACTTAACAAGATGTGCCACCTTCCAGATGTTTATGTGCCGCTCTCCCCTTGAGGCGGATTTAGCTGCATGATATTTACATGAAGTATGCTTTTTGGGCTTTTTTCTTATATTTGTTATTTTTTAAATATTTGGAGCATTAAAGTAAAGCTCAGACTGTTGTGTTTAACAGCACATACGCGACCGCTGTATTCAGCTAAACTTAAGCTAAATAGGCTGAGTATGAGCAGAGGTGTTACTGTAACAGCCGTGCTCAGGAAAACAGATTTTATATCATGTGAGATCAAAACGGCAGGAAATGAGTTACAGTTGTCGGGGTGAATAGCTGCATCACCGGGTAAGCTTGGAGTATCAGCAAACCACAAAATCCAATTATCTTATTCATACGTGACACAACGACCTTTGACCTAACATTCAAATGGTCCATTTCTGCAGAACTCGCAGCGCCACGGGAGGCTGGAGAAATTGTTTTGCCTTGTGCCGAAAGCTTATCTTGAACAGGGGTTACATTTTGTAAGAGATCTGTTTTGTGTCCTATATAAGTCATCAGAACTACAACTCCCAAGGAGAATAGAGATCAGATAGGGAGGTCCGGCATCAAGGACAGGGAAGCCATTTAAAGGTGACATTTCAGTCAACCCAGCAGATGCTGCCAATCTGTCATAGCTGGGCTCTATCTCCTGCTCTCATTTTGCATCCCTATCTCGTCCTCTCTGCCTCTCGCTGTCTCTGCATTACTTTTTCTTTTTTTTGCCACTGTTCTTCTGCTTTCCTCCTCTTTCTCATTTTGCTCCCCCTCCACCTCTCCCTCCTTCCGCCATCCCCCGCTCTGCTGATGAGGCAGCAGGGAGGAAGCGGCGTAATAAAAGGAAGCGCTAATGAAAGGTTGAGCGAGGTCAGCAAACTCGCATACCTTTGCCAGGCAAAGGGATGAGAGGTCATTTATTCCAAGGGGAACAGAGTGTTTCGCTTTTTGGCTGTGGGGTGTTGAAAGTTCAAAAGGTCACAATAAAGAGCACAAGGTCGTAGCCTCTGGGCTGCGATTCTATGCATCCTGGGGTCAGAGGTCGGCGCAGGAATGCCGGGAAAACCAGAAGCTGTGAGCCGGGTCAGAGCTGTGGTCTCCATTCCCCGTTTGGATGAACATGTCTGAGTGAGTGAGAACTGAACTCGGTGTTATTCTTGCAAGTGGAGATCAAACTTTACCTACAGCAGCAGCAGGTTTAGGCTGAAGGTGTAACTGGGATTTAATCTTTAATAATTACACACAGTGGAAGGTATATTATGGGAATTGATGGATCACATTATATTTAATCTGTCAAAAGAAGAATTACAGTGTTTAATTAAACCTTTCAGGATTAACTGTTGCTGCATTGGATAAAATTTATGCAGTTAATATAAGATCCCTCGACAGCCATTCTTACAAGATTCTAGTGGGTTGCATAACTTATTGCAAGACCAAGGCTATTCAATAATTCAGAAAACATGTAAAAGGTTTAAGATAGTGGACAATAAAGTAGATAGATACACTCCTCAGATGTTCTCTGAACATCACTTATAACAGCAGAAGGCTGTGAGATCCATCTCGCTGAGACGGGCTCAAAGCTGCAGTGGAATGAGTAGGTGTGATACTGCCACCTGCAGGAGCAACATGAAACAGCCAGGGTGGTGCCAGCTTTGTTACACACTGTACCAGTGAGCTCTACAGAACATTACTTTTCTAGAAGAGTTTAATGTGGTGACACAAAACAAGAAGGCTGCAGCAGAGTGACTGAAAATGTGAATCGCGGTGATTTAACGTGTTAATTAGACCCTGCTTTCAGATGTAGATCTCTCTGTTCTCGCTATAAGAAAACCCAGACACCAAACTGCTCCTTATTCACTCAGCTACAGTCAATAATGGCTAAAATGTTACATTTAACACTTATAACTGCTGATAGATTGTGCTCTAAAACCCAGAGGCTGATCTCAAATCTGTGCTCGAGCCTCATCCGGACAGAAAAAAACAACAAAGGCTATTTTTGTCATTGCTGATTATTAGGTTGGAAGATTCAAGGATTAAAGCTACTGAGGTTGGGAATTTTTGAAGTTGCATTCCCAACTTGTTCCACTAGAGGGCAATACACAAATATTCAACATGAGATGAAAATGGCTAAAAGCTGCATTTTGATGTGTTTAGGCTTTAATATTCATATAAGAGTCCATATAAAACAACATCAAAGCATTACAAATCATAGCTCACACCATTGTGCAAAAATAGTAACACTATACAAGAACAGCTTAAAAAAAGTTGTTGTTTCTCACTCTCTGGGCAGTATTTCTGTTTATGGGAAGAATATTGTATTCAGTAAACTTGATTTTGTTTTCTTTGTTCTTTATAAATGTACTTTAATAAGTTTATAGTGCCGTACAAATCAGATAAGTGTAGCATGACAGATGTTTGCTTTGAATACACAAACTTTATGCAGGAGTAGGTAATGGATAATAGCTTTGTAAATACCTGAACATGAATAACTTCAAGCTCATTATATAATATTATACTACGGTATCTTTCTAACTAACCAGGCAGCTCATTCTCTTTTTCTTGACAATACTTTTTTAAAGACAGAACACATTTTGTGTCAGCTTGAAAAGAAAGGCAGATGAGATCAGAGGTCAAATGTGATATTTAAAATTCCCACATATACCAGCATCATTTTCTAAATGTTGCCAATACAAACAAAAGCAGTAGAATTTTAAACATAGTTTTAAAGATAAAAGACATTTTATGAAAGTTTGACCTTTTTCAACCTCAAAGAAGAGGTCAGAGGTCCAAAGTAAGGCGATATTTAGAATCCCCATATATCATCTCCTATATGTTGTCAATACAAACAATGGCTATAAGAGACATAGTTTTAACATAGCTGTATATAGGATTATTAAATCAGATCAATCTATTGGCCCTGAAGGAGAGGTCAGAGGTCAAATGTTACATGATATTTTAAATCTTTATAAGCTACTATACGCCAGATTTTAATTGATTGTTAACATGATCCCACTCTACACCCTTACGAGGTTTTCTCGGAATTTATTCTAAACTTTTTACGTTATCATTTTTACAGACAGAAAGAATAACATGTGTACAAACATAACCTCCTTTCTGGAGGTAATAAATCTGATATAAAGGTCAAATGAAAAAGTCATGAAGATTAAAAAAATGTTTGTTTGTAAATACAGATTTTTAGCAATCAGATAGAAAATCTCTATTATGCAGTAATATTTGGTTTTGATACGATACAATTTAATTTCAGTTACACCAACAATTCATCAGACATTTGGAGAGGTGCTCATTTACGTCGCTGTACTCAGTAAACTTTGTGATTCTATTTTGTTTACTGACTCAATTCCAAAACTTTGGGACACTGAAAAAACAAACAAACAAAAAGAAAAAAAACAGAATGTAATGATTTGCAAATCTTATAACTTTTTTTTTTTGTAATAGAACACAGAAAACACATCCGATGTCAAAACTAGCAAGTTTTAAAACTTTGAATTTGATGGCAGCAGCTCACCTCAGAAAACTGTGTTTACCACTGTGGCCATAAACATCTGGGAACTGGTTAGTTGCTGGAGTTTGGGGACAGTCTTCTCTGATAGAGGATTCTTGCAGTCCTGCGACTTTTATGTCATCTATTTTATTTCATGACACAGCAAATGTTTCACCTGGTCACAGGTCAGAGAGGTAAAGTACAAAGTTCAACGCGGCTTATCTGATCTGATCTCAGAGTGCTGAGACTCTGCAACATCACCAAGAGAACTTCAACATTAGATGAGCCCCTTTGAACAAACACTTGGTGACAATGGAGAGGAAGAAATTCCAGACTTCTTTTTAACAGGAGCTCTAGCAGAATCTGAGAGGGGCAGTCATCTGCCTCAGCTGGCTGGTAAGTCAGGAGAAAGAGAAGAGAATAAAAAAGCAAGGCAAGGCAAGTTTATTTGTATAGCACAATTCAACAACAAGGTGATTCAAAGTGCTTTACAGAGACATTAGAAACAAAAACAAATAAAAGGCATGATTTAAAATTGATTAAAACAAGCAAACAAACAAACAAACAAACAAACAAACAAACAAACAAACAAACAAACAAACAAACAAACAAACAAACATACAAAACAGTTTATAAAATCAAAAATCAAAACAGATAAAATCAGAACAGTAGATAAAATTAGTAGTTAAAATGTAAGTTTTGAAATTTAAGCTTAAAGTGTGGATTTGGTGCTTTATTTAAATGCAGCTGAGAACAGGTGAGTCTTCAACCTGGATTTAAATAAACTGAGTGTTTCAGCTGATCTGAGGCTTTCTGGGAGTTTGTTCCAGATATAAGGAGCATAAAAGCTGAATGCAGCAAAATAGATCAGTGACACAGTTTAAATTCAAGACTCTAAACCACGATTTCTACACCAAATGTCCTTCTGCCTGTGGCAGGTGTTCTGTAGCAAGCATCCAAATCCAGGTGCAAGGCACATGTTGTAATCTGCGCATGCTACAGAAACCAGATTGTTGCTGAATGGGTGCTCCCAGGTGTGAGTGTGTTCAGCTGGGTGAGTGTGAAGTAGGATGGAAAACAGCTTTCATGCTCACTGAGCTGACCCTTACAACAGCAAGGAAAAAGTGAGGAATATATCTGTGTGTGTGTGTGTGTGTGTGTGTGTGTGTGTGTGTGTGTGTGTGTGTGTGTGTGTGTACATGTTTAGACATCTTTGTGAGGACAGAAAATTGGCATGGTATTATACTTATGGGGACAAAATGCCGTCCCCATAAGTTTGAAGGCTTTTTTGAGGCTCAAAATGTGATTTTAGTTTAGGGGTATAACTAGGTTATGGTTAGGTTATGGTAGATAATATGGTTAGGATTAGGCATTCATTTTTGATGGTTTCTAACCAGGCTTTCATTAACGTGATCCAGCGAGGAGTACCGTGCTTCTTCCCTTTAAATAGTGGCAGGCAAATGAGGTACAGGTGAACATCATCCTTCTCAGGTGTGTAGGCCAAAGGCAGGAACCCGTAACGAGTTCCGCCCAGGCGACAGGGGGAGAGAGAAAAACACAAACAAACCCTGCTGCCAGTGTGGGCCAGCCAGAGAGACACGGGACCGTGATATTATAAACAGTTTGCGAGAGCCTGAATGGCAGAATGAGGAAAGAGCACTGAGATTTAAACCATGCAGAATGGATGCTGATTGGCTTGGAGAAGGTGGGCAAGGCAATTATTGCACTAGAGCAATGAGTGTGGGAAAGTTGAAGTAATGTGAAGAATACACTAACAGAAAAAAATCCAGGAACACCCAGCTTACACATAAGCTTCATTAAAAGCAGGACACAATACAGGTGTGTAAATAAGAGGGAAACAGTTATACAGTTAAACAGCAGTAACAATAAAGATGTAGTGAGGGCAGACGATTTTAACCCTGGTGAAGGAGAAGGTTTGGAGACGGTGGTGCTGACAAAAAAGACAGGACGCTGACCTGAACATGTTCTGCTCTTCATTGAGAGTGACAGAGATGGGCAAGATTAGAAACTAGTACTTCAGAGGGACAGCTCAGGTTGAGCAGTTTGGAGAAAGAGTTAGAGAGGCGAGGCTGAGGTGGTTTGGACATGTGCAGAGAAGAGAAAGTCAATATATTGGAAAAAAGATGCTGAGTATGGAGACACGAGACAGGAGGAAGACAGGAAGACTACAGAGAAGATTCATGGATGTAGTGAAGGAGGACATGCAGAGGCTTGGTGTGAAAGAAGATGATGCTGGGCATCAGGAAAAGCCATTATTGCAGTCTGTGAACTGTAACTAAAAGAATGACACTGATCTGATTTGCGTTACTATCTGTATAAAATAAATGGTTTTAAAATGTAAATGTTCTACAAGATTCTTCAGTATTCTTTCTGAAAAGAGAACAAACTGTGAGTAGCATCGTTGTTTCTTATTAGCAGAGAAATATTGTCCTCATTTTCTGACCTAATTTTCAGCCCAGCCCCGATCACAGCAACATGAAAGCTCTTCTTTATCTCTGGATGAGAGACAAAAAGACAGCAGGGTAGGAGAAGTCGCAGACAACTGTACCGTGGAGCAACGGGGGACGGGGCTTTAAATCCAGACATCAGTAGTAATTGTAACAACGTCATTGTTAGAAGCTGATTCCATGGGACAGCCACCTGCAGAGAATGAGACCAACCTCAAGATCTGAAACGATGTTTATCCTCAGAATAGATGAGAAGGAGTGACAGGAATAAGAGGTTTATATTTAAGGATTTATGGGATTTGTCAGAGTGAAGCATAGTTATTTTGCAAGTGGCACAGTTATGAAAATAGGTTCATGCCAGTGAAGCTCCCCCGTCTCATACAGTATGATAAACTACTGAAATTATGCTTTTTTCCTCCTGATTTTCTTTCTCTTCGACATTTCTAATTCATTCGTTTTCACCTTTTTTGTATTTCTGTTCTGTTAAATGGAGCCCTGTTCCATTCAAAATCACAGAAATATTTTTAGAAAAGTAAAAGTAGTAGTGTTGTAGAAAAAAAATACATATTCCTGGCTGGTTGATACAGTCCTGTGAAAAACAAAGTGTATACCCAATGATTCAGTAACACGTAAAACCACCTTTACCAGCAACTTGGAGTAATCCCTTTCTGTATGACTTTATCTATTCATATTAATTTTTTTCTATGTTATTTTCAGGCATTCGTTTATTCTTAAGATCCTGCCACAGCATTTTAATTGGATTGAGGTCTGCACTGGGCCAGTGCGACACCTTCTTTCTTTTCTTTTTTTATAGATTCGGTCCTCTGCTTGGGATAATTGTCCCAAACATGAGCCAGTTTGGCTTTAGCTGTCAGACAGATGGCCTTACATTTGACTCTAAAATATTTTGGTATGAAGAGGAATTCATGGTGACTGCAAGATGCCCAGGTCCTGTGTGTCATGTGAGGGCTGTGTGCAGGCAGGAGTGGTAGAAAGGAGGACCCAATGTGCAGACTAGGGATGGGTATCGTTTAGGTTTTATCCGATACCAGTACCAAACCGGTACTTTTGAAACGGTGCCGGTGCTCAAACGGTGCTTAAACCGGTGCTTAAAGAATGGAGAACACAAAATTGGTCCAAAAACCTCTCATGTTCAGCTGTTTTTTGTAAAAATATAACAATGTTAGCCTTTTCTGCAGCTATGGGGCATATATGGCATCACTCTTGGCTGGAAGCAGTGCTTAAACAATGGAAAAAACACAAACTTTGTCCAAAAACCTCTCATGTTTAACTGTTTTCCACTTTTTCTTTGGTCATTTTAGCCTTTTTAGCCAGGGTGAAGGGAGTATCTGCCATCAAACAAGAAGACAGCCGCATGTAGCTATGATGATGTTTGCTAGTTCACCTTACATGCATTAATGTAATAACGTGGTTAGCCTACTCAACGTAAATTAGCTACTCACGCAGAGAAGAACGGCTGCTGCCATCATCATCCTCATCATTTCTGCTACACTGGCAGGGCTAGGGGCCAGGACTCTCCTCTTCGTGTTTTTGGGGGATGTTGCATAACAGCCAACCCACCCGCAGTAGATGCGCTCGGTGTGAGGTCTCGCAGCAAGCTATCAAATACGGCGCATTTCTGGGCTTTTAAAAAAAACGCTATGCGTCGCCAGGTGTTTCATCGGATTCTTGGTGTTACCTCCTTTGACAGTATCACAGTATCAGCTTAAAGCACTTGTTGCTGCTGAGTTTGCATCTTTTGCTGTGAAGTACAGCCAGACTTTTGACCGCTTCGCCTTGGACATTTTTAATCTGTAGCTCTGCTCTAACAGAACGTACGTACCTGGCCCCGCCTACTATCCTGGGAAACGTAAAATTATTGGCTAGAATCTAAAGTGTATCACAGCTCAGGAAAAAAAAGCACCGAAATAAAGCACCGAAATGTGCGCTGCTTTTCGGTCTGGTTACTACCGTTTATGTCAGAACCGGTGCCATCATGGCACCGGACACCGGTACCCATCCCTAGTGCAGACACTTGGAGGCAAAAACATGAACTGAAAACAACTTTAATGCTGAACTCAAATATAACCACACTGAGAATACAAATAAACTTACACAGGCAGACAGAACATACAGCATAGGATGAGGGTAGATCGCAACACGGACAGAGGAAAACACAGGGCTTCAATACACAGAGGGAGCAGTCAGGGAATGAGAGACAGGAGGGAAACAAATGGGACAAATCAGGCCTAACAAGACAAGGGAGGCAAAACCAGATACTTTAACATAGGACACAGACTTTCAAAGTAAAACAGGAAACAGAACACAGAGACGCGGACTTGACAAGGGGATACAGCAGACAGGGGAGACAGAGCAACTAAGGAACACAGACAGAAACCAGAAGGCAGAAAAGAAACCAAAAGACTAGAAATGATAAATAATGGCCAAATCAAAGTTCAACAATAATGACAACTCGAAACTCTGGGGCGACGACCCAGGTTTCCTAACTCTGTGGCTACAAGAACACATTATTATTCCTTTACCGTTATGTTTAATACTGTATATGAGGTGTTTTTTGTTGTTGTTGTTGTTGTTGATTTTTTTTGCCAAATATCCCTCTGTACTTTATGGCCAAACATCTCCACTTTGGTCTGTCCAAAGAACACTGTTCAGAAGACAAATCAAACTTTGCACACCTTAGATATGTAATTAGTTTTACATAGGCCTGTATAGAGTCCTGTGAAAAGTGTCTTTTTCACTTGCCTGTATATGACTGTAAATATGCATCAGCACTGTTGTTTAAGGTGGCACTGTTTTGCGTGAGGCCATTCCTACAGATTTATATCTCCAAGGTCCAGGCAGTAAACACACTCTATACTGGAACAACTCTGTATTCAAACATGCTGCCAGACTGTAGTCTCTCCATCAGTCACCATTTCTGATTGCTGCCAATCTCTTGTCTGCTGGCAATCCACAGCCCTTTCAGTAGAAATCAATAATAAATCAGTTAGGTCTTTCTCCTCTGTGACGGTGTTTTCATGCACCTGGGTTCACCTGTTTGTGTGTGTAGGTGTAATCCAGGCCTGATGTGTCTGTCTATTCCATTTCTTCCAAATGTATTAAGAAAGTGAAAAAAAAAATCTTTAATGAACCCTCACTTATATTCCGTATCATAGCTCAATTATCTGGAAAATGACTTAGTCTAGTGTCTAATTTGTGAAGACAGCAGTACCTTTGATTTATCACATACTTGTGTAATATGCTTTGCAGCTATTTAATTTGCAGTGAACAGCATTAGGCCTGTTTGGGTTTTATTGAAGTCCAAGCTGTTTTATTATAGACCGATTTCATTCAGTGACACTGTGAGAAAGAAGAAGAGCTGCAGTGATATTTGTCAGTTTTGGGGGTCTTTGAAAAAAAAGAACTGTTAGCTGAGAGCAGTGAGCGAGTGCCCACCAGATGATAGATTAGCAAAAGAAGACTGAGTGTTTTTTGATATTCAGAGGGGAAGTAGTGCATTTTCCACCAGCCTGGTAAGAAACACCACTTTCACTAATATTTCTTTTCACCACGTCACCAGGTGATGGCACAGACAGAAAGACAAACTGCAAAAGTTATACTAATACTGTTAGTTAAGGACATACAATGAAACAACAAAGTACAAAAGTAACCCGGGAAAAGAAATAAAATAATTTTAAAAAACAATCAAAATTTAAAAATCACTTTAGTGACAGGAAGCAAATGCAAGAGGAAAGAAAAGTGTCAAAGTCTGTGACCCCGTGATTTCAGTTGGTTTTGATCTCTTATGTTATATTTTGAAGATAATGTGGAGTTTGGGATTATTATTCATTGAATTTAAATTTAGTCTGTTTCACCCAGGCCTTCTGTGCTAGTTGTTATGTATTTCTCATCCGCTCGTTTTATGTTGTCAAGCCTGTGTTGTCATGTCTACGTCTCTCCATGTTTCCTGTTTTATTTTGAAAGTCTTGTGCTTCTTTGTTCAAGTTTTACTCCCATCATTTGTTTCATTTGTTTCAGCTGTTTCCCAACGTGTTTCCACTTCCCCTGTGTGTATTGAGTCTGTGTGTTTCATTCAGTCTTAGGCTACGTTCACACTGCAGGTCTTAATGCTCAACTCCGATTTTTTGATCAAATCCGATTTTTTTGTCTGCTCGTTCACACTACAAATAAAATGCGACAGCAAACACGCTCTAGTGTGAACGCTCAAAGCGGCCGCATGCGCAAAAGAAGACGTCACACACGACACGCTCTGTTTAGACCCAGAGCAAACAGTATTGTTTGACCGATGGCCTTAATATAAAGACTTCGGACTTTACGTTTCCCGATTTTTGCTTTAAGTTATTTTGTTATTTACATAATAATGTAAATAACCTAATAATGATCCTTATTGCTGTTTTAGAGGAGCGCTGCTTCAAAGGATAGCTGCAGATTTCTGCCAGAATCTGCAGATTATACAGTACAAATAAAATGTTCACATTCTCCAACGTTGTCTTCCCAACAGTTTCACTGACATCTACACTGGATGGCCAGGAAGCGTTCACGATGTCTTCTCCGGCGCTTCTCCGGCGCTGATAATTGGCGTCTGTCTTGTGTCAGTGACGTAAAAGACGGATTTAATGCGACTTGACCATCAAACAGCAGTCGCTTTCTAAAACATCGGATATGTATCGGATTCAGGACCACATACGAAAGTGACCCAGATCGGATTTGAAAATATTGGATTTGTGCCGTTCACACTGTCACACCATGATCGGATAGATGGGTCGCAAAGGGTCAAAAAAATCGGATTTGATGCGCTTTCGCCTGCAGTGTGAACGTAGCCATTGTCAGGCTGTCTGTGTTCTTCCCTTCATATCATGTCAAGTTTCAGGTAATTCATGATTCTGTTCAGGTCATGTTCATGTTTATTCTCATAGTTTCCCGCATGCACCTGTTATGAATCATGTTCATGTTTTTGTCACAGTTATCATAGTTGAGTTTTTCCAGTTTAGGTTCTAGTTTAGTTGTCGCCCCGCTCGCCTTTGCTTTGTTTATGTACTCTTGTTATCAGCCACAACAAACGGCTCACTTTTTGTTCTAGTCACGTTTCACGCCCTGTTTTTGGTCTGCATTTGAGTCTAGTATTCTCTCCACAAAGAATCAGCTCCTGCTGATTGTGACAAAAAGCAAAGCTGTTGTTTGGTTTTACCAAAATCTGCTGTATTTATTTGCTTATTTATGTATTGTTACATAAGTAGCATATTAAAAATCTCTGATGGACAAATGACAACAAACTGGACTGAAATTTCACAGAAACACACAGCTCCCAGTATTGCACATGTGCGCTTCCATAAAAAATGCCATATTTCTGATGTCTATGAGAGTAAGTAGTTTCTCATTGTCTAATAAACAGAGTACAATAAAATCAAAATAAAATTGTAGCTGCGTACTTGAGTAACACAAGGTTAAAGTATTACCTAAGTGATTATCATCTGTGTAAAGCATGCATGACTTCAGCATGTGTGCAGACATAAAGACACATTTGATAATGCGATAAATCCTGATATTCTCCCTGAATTACATCCAAAACACTTTTTAACTGAGTAAAAAAGGTCACTGGAAGTTTAACCTCACTCAGCGATTACATAATCTCCATGAAGTCATTATCATAATCATTTTAGACACGAGCAAAACAAAGGCAGCCTGTGTGGTTTATTGTCTTCTTGCTATAGGTGTCCTGATGCTTTCTGAGGCCAGCGTTGGACAGCAACGGCTCACTGCATCTATTGGATTAGGTGAGGGATTTGACTCTAGGAATAGGCCACAGGCTGGAGACAGCACAGGGGCTGCGTGAGCCTTTGCATCACGGGGGTGTGGTAGGGTGCTTGTGTGGGTTTGAGATGGAGGATGGCGCGTGAAAGTGCGCTTACGTGACCCGGAGGCTAAGCCTGTCTCCACTTGGTTTCGTTGTCTTCGACCCAGACCATCAGCCATGAACCTGTTCTGCTTCACACTGGTAAGATTCATCTTTTGAACTGCTCTAAACTTGAGGTTAGCCTGTGAGGAGACACTTAAAGGAACTGGTGAACAGAGGAAAGTCATGGTACTCTTATGGGAGACACTGCTGATGTTATTATTGTTGACAGGTCTCTCTGCGGGATGAGACAATACAGCAAACAACTTTCCTCCAAGATTCGTTCCGATTTCTTTGATGCAGTCTTTTTCTTCTTTACTATCCTTCTATTTCCTGCATTTTGTGCATTTTGTTGGATAAATGATTCCATTATTACAACAGCGTTAGAGAATTGATTATCATATCAACAGATGAGCTTATAGTTGGTCTTGATGTTTCATATAAAATAAATATTAATATTAAGGAGCAGGGAAATCATCATGTGTCAAATTTTATTTGTTGTTGGAAGTGAGACCTTCATGAGTGGGAACATTATATGGTGTAGCTGATCTCACACACTGAGGGGGCAGTAACTCTATCTGTAGATGACTTTTTTCAAATGTTGTATTATCTTATTATAATGAATGATTAGTGCGTATATGTCTGCATATATCCTATTGTTGCCTTAACAGGTGGGTCAGTCTGAACTAAACAGACATCAGCACACAGGGAGCAGCTGTTTGATTTTCCAATATAATATTTTCATTTCATCATCTCTCTGGGAATGTAATGTCGTGTTCCCCATTTATTTATTTTTATTTTTTAAGTGAGCCCGTACATAACTTAACGGCCACCAACATTTGTATCCACGACTGAATTTTGTTTGAATTAATACGAGTGGTTTTTGCATAGCCTGTAGCAAAAAGAGGAAGCCCCGTGCTAACCTGCGTACACAAAAAAGGTTCAAATCCCGCCTGGGGCCTGTATTCTCTCTCTCTGGGTTTCCAGTTTCCTCCTACAATCCAAAGACAATGACTGAGACAGGTTAACTGGTGATTCTAAACTGACTGTGAGTGGGAATGGTTGTCTGTCTCTATTTGTTAGCCTTGTGACTGATTATGAACTTGTCCTGATTATTATTAAAGTTCTTAGGTGGGTCAAATACTACAGTACTTAACAACATGCGTGCTGGCTTTCTGTTTAGGAGGGCTCCACAGAAAGCATGTATGAACCAGCAAACAACCAAAAGCTCAAGGAAGTCCTGCCCAAGTACCACTGCAGTCCTGTTCTTCTGAGGCGCAATGCTGACTGGGGCGGCTCAGATCCTTCAATTACTTCCGTAAGTCTGCTGCCTCTGAGCTTTTATAGACGTAATCAAATACTCAAACGTTCACTGTTACATTTAACTTATAAACACACAATGCAAAACACATGGAATAAGTGTGTTCACAATTTTTGTGCACATTTGCTTACTAAAAGTTGTGTTCTTTGTTTTACCAAGAACCGACCCCTGGGAAAGATGAAGTTTAAAAGAGAGAGCAAAAGGTGAGTTTTACATATATTTTTATTATCATCTTGAGTTTATCTCAATTTTCAATTTCATTCAGGCAATAATTATTTACTTGTGATTTTAGATCATGCGTGCCAAAATCAGCCTTGGACAATGAAATGTTAGGTTGGTGCAAAAGGATCACGTCTCAGATGTTCACATTTCTATTTCTAATCGTAGCTGTACCTTTCTATACGGCTACAATGTGACAGCTTCTTCCCTCTCCACCCCGTGTGTTGCAGAAACAGACATTCATCATACCTGCTGGTTGTCATGTGGTGACAAGAAGGACTTGTTTCATCAAATGAAAGTCCAAGAAAAAGGTACAAAAAAAGAAAAAAAAAATGTATATATGTGTGTGTGTGTGCGTGTGTGTGTGTGTGTGTGTGTGTGTGTGTGCACATCGCCTAAAACATAGCACTTAGCAGAAACCAGAAGTCCAGTGAGGTTTACCAAACAGCTGATGCATTACAGGAGAATTTACCACTGGCAGCAATGGCTGGGGTAAAATAGCAAAGTAAGGAGAATCAGCTCCTCTTCGATATGTATGATGAAAAGCAATTTGTTAAACTGCATTACTCACTTGATTGTTGGACTTCATACAAATTAAGGTGAATAAATTATTATGCAATATGTGGATTGATCCTGCAGAGATGTGTGACAGCAGCAAACTGACAACAGAAGACAAAGTGAAGGATGTGAGGTCTGACAGGACACAGACTACTCAGGTACAACCACATCACTTTACAGCACATTTATGATGAGTATAAGACAAAAGCCATGAAAACACAACTCTGTAGTCTCTCTATAATGATTACATTTTGAAATGGAGCCAGAGCACACAGGGCAGTACGTTGTATAATAGGGACTCTCACACTCGTCTTCTGATAAGGAGGCAATCACTTTAGCACCACAAATGATAGTTATTTGCAAAGCCGTGCAGATGGCAGAGTTAAAGGTCTCGTAATCCTGTACCCACATGGATGCGAGTGCCAGACAGGCTTACAAATACCTGGCATTCCTGGATGTTTGTGCACTTGCCATGTGTGCATGTGAGCAAAACGACTGTGCATGTTTATCCTTGCTCACGATCCACGCTCTGCTTATGTAACCAAGGAAAAAGGGGGATTCGATAAAAACAGTGTCAAGTACCAATAAAGATATAAGAATATAATACATCTGTCAGATAATAATTAAATTATAACAAAAGATACGCTT
The DNA here is from genome assembly GCF_041146795.1 of Maylandia zebra. NCBI lineage: Eukaryota > Metazoa > Chordata > Actinopteri > Cichliformes > Cichlidae > Maylandia > Maylandia zebra. The sequence continues at coordinate 3,215,406 of NC_135176.1, read as the reverse complement.
CGTAGGTTCGGATGGAGGTAAGAACTCAACATCTCAAAAAAATCTCTGAGAGGTCAAATGTATGTCAACCAAATCAGATACAGAGTCCACTGTAATCTGCTCTGTAATCTTTAATCTCCTTTATAAGGACCTTTTATATCTTCCCCGAGGTCTTTAGAACACCTGAATTTGATACCGTTTACCGCATTTCATGCCAGCTGCTGATAAAGTAGTGGAGCATGGAACATTGCTAACATCACAGAAAAAACAAATACACAATGAGGCAGCATATGCATCAAAAGAGACCTGTGTACACCACGGCTACACTTTTTGAATGATATAACTGGAACGTAGGCAGGAAATGCTCGGATCTTTTACTTTAGCAGTTGTTCCAGTGGTTACCAACCTATGGAGTTTTTGTCCCTTCAGTGCTTTAAGTGACTGTAACTGCAACATGACAAAGTAGTCTTTAGATTTAATTAATCCAGAAGATTGTAACACCTTATAATAAAGATCCCCACCTATGAGCACGTACCTGGTGACAGAAGGAAGGAAAGACTCCCTTTGAACAGGAAGAAACCTCCGGCAGAACCAGGCTCAGGCAGATGACCCCCAACCAGTCATCTTTATAAACCAGTTGTAAATTTACAATATCATCCAAATAATACCTTACATTTTGTGTAATTAGTACCAGTAAAAAATATACACATATTTATAACGGTTATTAAAGAGTGTCACCCCGAGGTTTAATGGGACAAAGTCTAATGAATGAGCCTCAGTTAGATCTCACTTTCACATAAGCAGTAGCGAGTCAAAATATCACATTTTGCAAAAATTGAAAACCTGGAAACGGGACATGCAGTTGGTGCAGTCACACCTGCACACTAGTCTGACCAGCTCTGACTGTTTTTTCCTTGTTTTGGGCAGATGTGAGGAAGCAGCAGTTTGGCTGCGGTATAAAATGAGCATACCAAGATCACTGGAATGATCTCAAGCCCTGTAGTTGTTTGTGGGAATGAGATGTAGCCTCAAACTGAATGTCAGGTGTACCAGCAATTCAATGCAAAAAAGGTGCTTTAACACAGATGTCGCTTTCATTTGGAGGAACAGTAGTGGTTTATGGTACAGTAGGTTTCTAGACATATTCCACGATGCAGCTGATAGTGTTTCTACAAACTAGAAACACTACCAGCCACGCTGTCATGTCTTATAATCATAGTGCTGGGGAACAGCTGAGAAAATCCTGAGGCTGTCAGGAAAGCCAGGCAGGTGGGACCCATTGATCCAGTGTAGAGATATGATATATATTACCTATATGTGCTATAAATATAGTTGACTAAACTGTATATAGTGGATTCAAATCAAAGCTGTACTGAAACAAATTACAATGTGGGCCACAGATTTTAATCTTCTTAGTATGATTCGAAAATTAACATGAATAGATTCGGCAGCAGTCGTTTAGCATGAAGTAAATCATTGTTAAACATCCATCCATCCATCCATCCATCCATCTTCATCCGCTTTGTCCGGGGCCGGGTCGCGGGGGCAGCAGCCTAAGCAAAGAGGCCCAGACCTCCCTCTCCCCAGCCACCTCCTCCAGCTTATCCGGGGGAATACCAAGGCGTTCCCAGGCCAGCCGAGAGATATAATCTCTCCAGCGTGTCCTGGGTCTGCCCCGGGGCCTCCTCCCGGTGGGACATGCCTGGAACACCTCACCCAGGAGGCGCCCAGGGGGCATCCTTGTCAGATGCCCGAACCACCTCAGCTGGCTCCTTTCGATGTGGAGCAGCAGCTGCTCTACTCTGAGCCCCTCCCGGATGGCCGAACTTCTCACCCTATCTCTAAGGGAGAGGCCAGCCACCCTTCGGAGGAAGCTCATTTCTGCCGCTTGTATCCGCGATCTCATTCTTTCGGTCACTACCCACAGCTCGTGGCCATAGGTGAGGGTAGGGACGTAGATCGACCGGTAAATTGAGAGCTTCGCTTTTACACTCAGCTCCCTCTTTACCACGACGGACCGGTGCAGCGTCCGCATTACTGCAGCTGCAGCGCCAATCCGTCTGTCAATCTCCGGCTCCCTTCTCCCATCACTCGAGAACAAGACCCCGAGATACTTGAACTCCTCCACTTGGGGCAGGAACTCATCCCCGACCCGGAGTGGGCACTCCACCCTTTTCCGGCTGAGAACCATGGCCTCAGATTTGGAGGTGCTGATCCTCATTCCCGCTGCTTCACACTCGGCTGCGAACCGCTCCAGTGCGAGCTGGAGGCCCTCACCCGATGAAGCCAACAGAACCACATCATCTGCAAAAATCAGAGATGAGATTCTGAGGCCACCAAAGCGAAAGCCCTCCGCCACTTGGCTGCACCTAGAAATCCTGTCCATAAAAATTATGAACAGAACCGGAGACAAAGGGCAGCCCTGGCGGAGCCCATCACCCACCGGGAACGAGTCCGACTTATTGCCGGCAATGCGAACCAAGCTCTTGCAACGGTTATATAGGGATCGAATGGCCCGTAGCAATGGGCCAGACACCCCATATTCCCCCAACACCTCCCACAGGACACCCCGAGGGACACGGTCGAATGCCTTCTCCAAGTCCACAAAACACATGTAGACTGGTTGGGCAAACTCCCATGCACCCTCAAGTATCCTGGAGAGGATAAAGAGCTGGTCCAGTGTTCCGCGACCAGGACGAAAACCGCATTGTTCCTCCTGTATCCGAGGTTCGACTAACGGACGAACTCTCCTTTCCAGCACCCTGGCATAGACTTTATGTTAAACATAGAAAGTATTATACTTTACTGGCAGTAAGGTGGAAGACCTCATAAAACTAAAAACCCTATTACTCTAGTATTTAGTGTTGTTCTATCTGTTCTGGAGACATGGTTGGTGTTGAATATTTGTACACTGCACTGAATGTATGCATTTGTTTTTATTTGCTTTAATCTAGGAGAGTAAGACATCAGCTGATGCATCGGAATCAATAAAAACTACAGCAAGACTAAGGAAATTACAAAATTTTGTGCAAGCAAGAAGTGGAAAGGGAAAGAGCACATCTAAGAGTAACGGTGAGCTACTCGTGAGGATGCTTTCCAGTTTTTCAATGAATCTGTTTATAATACATGCAATATTTGGTGATCTCATGTAGCAGATGCAGAAATTGTGAGCAACAACAACTCAGTCCTAACCTGCATCGGCCGGAGGAGGAAGACTGAGAGGAGGCTCTCCAAAACTGCTCCGCTGCCACAGCAGCTGTTACAGCAACACGCCAGGAATCTCCATAAAGATCCAGAGGAGGATGAAGCTTGGAGCACAAGGGTTGGAAATTACCTGTGGAGCCCTTTTGACTATCCACAGACTTTCTTCTCTCAGACTTGCTACCAACCTCGACATGGACTTTGTGAGCTGCCACAGACCACAGAATGGGATCGTTTTGAGACCCTCGTACACTGGACAGAGCTGGATAGAAAACAGTCGGGTCTGTCTCCTCCCCAAATGATCCGCTCCATCACAGATTTGCATCTCTACCAAAACACTGTAAGTTATAACCTTGTCATTATTACCATCCATCAGTGAAGCTTCTAAGCAAATGAGAGAAAACAAAGCTGTAAATCAGGAACTAACAACATTTGATTGGGAGTATCTGTGATATGGGCCAGGATATTACGGCTCGTAGTCAAATGCCATGTCCTAAATTATATACTATCATATCCAGACCATAATTTACACAATGAACATCAACTTGCATTTAATAAGACTTGAAACTTGACCAAAAGCTCTTTAGGAAAGTCTAGAGTAATTTATCCAATTCAATGCAACACTTTAGAAGGTCGGCTTATTTACCTCCTGGCAACTCGTTAGCTGAGAACATTGGTGCATCATTAACTTTATTAATAATTTGTAATAATTGTTAACTTAAAGCATAATGTGTTTTTTTTTTAAATTAAATCCATAAAAATAACAACAAGTTGTGTTTTAAAGTCCTTATACCAGATTATTTGGGAGCATATGGTATAATAAAGCAGTTTCCCTGTTCCATTACTTTATGCTAAACTAACTAGTAGCTTACAGTGGTACAAGTATTTACCAGACTGGCAGAATTTTTTTTATCAAATGTAATTTTCCCCAAATGATTATGAATTTAAATCTCTTTTTCTTTTTTATATTTTTGGAAACCCCCCAAATCCCCATAATTGTGATGTCCTTACCTGGATGATTGAGCATGCATCAAGATACACTGATGGAGTTATGTCTTCCTGTCAGCCAATGAAGCTTTCTGTTTGAATGAGCAAACCAATCCAAGATACCTACTTCCTCCTCCCAGCTCTCCTAAGTATCATTATTCTGTGCTTTGCAGGGCTCGCCATCAGTGTTGCCAACTTAGCGACTTTGTCGCTATATTTAGCGAGTTTTCAGACCCCTTAGCGACTTTTTTTCTAAAGAAAGTCGCTAAAAAAAGACATGAAAGCTCGTATCGCTTTTACTCTCAACAAGCAGCGGGTGCTGTAACGCAGTCAGTTCTTCTTTTACTCTTATGCTGTTTTGTGGATCACAAGGTTTAAAACTACTTATAAACACACACACACACACAGTAACTCCACCAGAGTGTCTATTTCGGGTCACTTGCCGGTCCAAGCCCGGGTAAAGGAGCAGGGTTGGAATTGTGACATTAAAAAAAACAATAATTGCTAAAAGAAATTTAATTTGTAGTTCTAAATAAACTCTAAATGCATTTAGGACGTTTTTTACTCACTTTATGTCTCTTCCACAATGTTATTTCTCTCTCCAAAAACAAAGGTTACAATTAGATTAGCATGATCAATTATGCAAATTAGGCGATGACGTCATTTGGCAACTTCTAGCGACTTTTAGGACAACCAATAGCGATTTTCCTTACTGAGGAGTTGGCAACACTGCTCACCGTTCTAAATGTGCTTCAGGGCTCTTTTGGGAACATTTAAGCTAACTGAACTGTAACTGAAATTAGCGCTTAGCACTTGTGTTTCATCATTGTTTTAATGAAATCAGGAGGTTTTTAAGTACTGGTTTTAATTTCCAGCCTCAGTTATCATTAATGTTTCGTTAGCTCTTCAAAACATCATAATCATAATTTTTTAAAATAAATCAATAATGGACTGTTTCTATGAAGGGATTCCACACAGTGTTGAAAGTGGCTGGTTCAGAATGTAATGTTTACACATTTAGGCTACGTCCACACGTACCCGGGTATTTTTGAAAACGCAGATTTTTCTATGGGTTTGCACCTTTCGTCCACACGTAAACGGCGTTTTTGGTCACTGAAAACTGAGATTTTTAAAAACTCCAGCCAGGGTGGATATTTTTGAAAACTCCGTTTTTGCATTTACGTGTGGATGAGAAAAACGCAGAAAACGCAGCGTCAAAGGTGTGCGCATTTTTTGACGTCACACAGTGCGCCACGTTATTGTTTCGGTGAAATGAATTTCTACAATACTGTTACTGTTAATTCTACTCTCTGCAGTGTTTAAATGCTTACATATACACACAGTTACTGTCCCTCCACACATATGACTCGGTTCTGCTTCTATGCCCCAGCTTTGCTTACTTTTTCCCACCGAGGCTTCTAAACTTCTGATTGGCCAACATTTCTGCACGGTTAGGAATATATCGCCACCTGCTGCTTTGGCATGTTCCTAGCAGTGTTTTCCTTCATTTCTGCCTTTATGTGTGGACGGGATTTTTTTTTAAAACGAAAACAGAAAATCTCCGTTTTCAAAAATACCCGTGTACGTGTGGACATAGCCTAAGTTTGTAATCAGGAAAAAGCTGCACTGCATTGTGGGTAGGGTAGATTTGCCATTTGACTCCCACTGAAGCCTAAACCTGCAAATCTTGCTGCTATTTTGATTTCCACAATTCATTTTTGTTGTTGTTAATGTGCATGTTGTGATTGATGTGATAGTAGCATTACATACAATTTTATCAGTAGTGTACACTGAAACGCTTAATTTCACAATATCAAAGTAATATTATCACTCTGCAGTTTATACAGTCTGTTGTCATTTAAGTAAACCTAATCTATTCTAATACTGCAACATATTAGCCTGTGCTCGTTTTAGACATCGACTGTGTAGACTTAATTTGTCCGTATAATTTGGCAACTTAGTGGAGTTTTTTGAACAGCTTCAACTTGCATCCAGACTTACAAACATTCTCAGATATCTTTCAGTTCCCTCTGTGCCAACACCAAAAATCTATAATGGTAAATGACACATTCATTGAAGACTCGAGATCGTGATGCAATCAAGTAACTAGTAATGAATTATTTTTAAAGTCTACCACACAGCACCTCAGGCTGTGACAGTAACCACAAATCTTGTTCAGTGGCTTCAGCCTACATTTAAATTATCAAGTGGTTCTTTAGAATTGAGTTAGAGTGACTCTCGAGACTACAGCAATATAATTTTGCCAATGTGGCCAAATTACTGACTGAAATCAGACTCAACATCATACATCAGAGCACATAGTTCAGAGAGCAGTACTGATGAAGCAGCAGGACAGTCAGGAGAGGCAGATATTTACTTTTCAGAAACATCTGCCTTATTATACTTGTTTCCTGTATGTGGTATTAAGAGGTGCTTATCCAACCACTCAGTGCATGACAGCGAGGGCTCAGTTTACGTCCTTGTTGGGAAATTAGCCAACACACACTGTAACAGATTTCTGAGAGCAGCACCGAATTACTGCTAAGCTGATGCTAATGGGCAACCTGTATAAGAAAGGATGCTTTGCTTCATGCTTCACCAGCTTCAGTGACACTTTAGAAAATATATGCAGCTGATCAAAAATAAGCACATGTAATTAATAACTTGTAAAATGTATATTTAAGAAACTCCAACCACAACAAAAATAGCATTTCTGCAAGCTGTGTAGCTTCCAGGGTTTAGCCTAATTCAGAACACAGGTTTTATATTGTTGGTGTTCATGTTGCCCACCAGAAAACACACATTTTAATCTGTCTTTTATTCAAACAGTTGACCAGATTTGAGAGATTTGAAGCCTTAAGACAGCACTCGCCTTTAATGAAACCACAGGATAATGAAAGTTGTCTGGTAAGAGAGCCCAGCCTCCTCGTCCTGCCAGCTCGTTCGTCTACGGATTCAAACTTTCTTTCTTAAATGTTTATTTTCAGGAGCTGTGTTGGATCCTTCTGTTTACAGTGTGCTTTGTTATTCAAGCGAACGCGGGAGCAGAACGGTGAGCTGACCACATCGAGAGTGCGGAGGACAGAGCTGGAACATCTATCTCAGAGTGACAGGAAACACATCGAGGACTCACCAGAGGGAACACAAACTATCATCTCTGTAAGTCATGCATCTGCAAATGTTGTGTTAATGCAGAAATTTGTTCATGGCTTCATGTAATGAAATAACAAACAATAGTAGGAGAGGGACCAAAATGATCTAGTTATCCAGGCTCAGCTGTGAAACACATCTTCACACTCCAATATGAAAATAATTTTTCTGTTTAAATGCATTAAATGACATCCTATCATCAGCTAGCATTACTAACATTTTCAGCTCAGTATGATTGGACAATGCTGGGCCAGGTTAGCCTTCTGAGGGAACTTAAATTCTTGTTAGCGCCCCAGAATTTTTCTTTGCATTGATCATAGACACACGATGAATGCATAGTGATCAGTACTTATAGGTAGTTTCTTTAGGATTACCTTCACAGCACTTATTTAACTGACCAAAACTCAGGACAGTGTGAAAGAGAATTGTAGATTTGCACATGTTGGGAGCCAGATACTTATAAGACGTATATTTGGAGGTGTAAAGATGAGGCTTTGTCCCCACTGTCAAGCATTATGCTGTGTTTGGCTGCCAGTAGTACAGGTATAATGCACAAAGTAAATGAAATAATAAAGGACAAGGAGTACCTCAAAATTTTTCAACTTCACCACAAATTGCAGCTACATGGTTGAAACTTGACACAACTGGGTTTTCTAACAGACAGTGATCCCAAACTCACATCAGAACTGGTTAAAGGCTAAAGTTAAGCTTCTGCAATGACTTTCCCCAAGCCCCGACCACAACCTCAAATATCCAGCCAAATTATTTCAGACGCTTGTTGATGGCTACCAAAAGCATCTGGTGGAACTTGCTAAAGGTTACTAACTGACTATTAGTGGGGTTGTATGGATATGTATTTTTGACCATGTGTATTAAGATAAAATCCCCCAAAATGTACACTTGTGTACCCAATTCTTGTTGTTTTTTTAATCATTTTGACATGTATGCAGTACAACCATTGCACCCTGTAAAAAGTTCAGTTTAAAGAAATCACTTAAAGATGATGTGCAGTATACAGTTTAGCCAAACTCATTTAGATTTCAGACTAAGAGAAGCAGGATGTTAAAAGCTGAGCACAGGAAGTTGGGGATTAAGCTCACCGCACAGCTCCTGGACTTCTGCTATAAAAAGCAAAGCAGTGTTTGCAGGATTAGGTATTTTGCTTGCCAGAGGAGCTGACGTGTCTGGGATACTGAGCTGTTCAGTCACATGAGGAATCAAACACAGCAGCCTAGGGCCCTGACTCAGCTTTCTGCTTGGTTAGCTTTGTCTTTTATTTATCCTAAAATTCCTGTGGCACAAAATCGACAGAGAACATGACAGAGAACCAAAAGCATATACTGCATTGGAGATAACAACACGAATGAATGTTTTTACTGTGCAGAGCAGAGACATGCAGAAAGGTGAAGCAGAGAAGACGGATGCTGACCATGGGAGACCAATTACTAAAGCGCACCATAGGTCCAGTATCTCTCTGGAAAGCCTCTACAGCCTCAACAGCAGACAAAGCTCCTCAAGTAAGCACCTCTGGGCACAGACCCAAGCACATCCTTCACACCACAACCCAATGAATTATGCAATCCTTGTGTTCTGAGTATCCTATTACCCCTCTTCTGATGCACTAATTTGTCCAGCTACACTGACCGCTGACATATCAAAAACAGAATCCCCATCTCACACTTGTGCTGCTGTGTTACTGAAATGTGGATGAGCATTTTAATTCTGCTGCCCTTTGCTGAAGCCTCTTGTGTTCTGTTTCCCAGGTGGAGTCACCAGTGGGTCAGACTATTCCAGTAACAGAAACAGTCTGAAGCTAGAGGACGATCTGCTATGCACAAGACAGTTTTGTGGCAGAGCCAGAGTCCATACAGAGTATGTGCCAAGTCCATACGACACCGAGTCCCTCAAACTCAAGGTAAACAAGTACGGCAAGCAAATGGAAAATTATTTTATTACTATATTATCTTTGATATTTGTGGATTTAAGTTATGACTGATATTCAGATGCTAATTTTAGGGCAATCTCTGCTGGATTTTGAGCCATGCTGGCTACAGTTTTATCACCTTGGTCCTTTCTGAAATATCTCAACAATGATTGGCCCAAAACGTGTACTTGCTCCCTTATCTTTGAGATTAAAGTTTGAATCTTTATCAATGTTCTATACGTACTATTATCTATTAAGAAATGTAATAAAATGGAATGATTTTACTCAGGTGGGAGATGTCATTGACATCATAACCAAGCCTTCCATGGGAATATGGACAGGCATGCTGAATGGGAGAATAGGAAATTTCAAGTTCATCTACGTGGACATACTGAGGAAGGAGAACTTGGAAACACAAATCCACAGAGTGAGACACAAATCAACTGTCCAGGAAGTGCTGAAGCGTCTCAGTCTTGAGGTATTTTGCTCTTATTTGAACTGATTTCAGTGGTAACCCAACCATCCTTCCAACAGGAAGCTGTTCCTTCAGCTTTCTTCTGAACGGTACCATTTTTTCTTTTTCAGGAATATTACACATGTTTGCAGCTGGGTGGTTACCAAACTGTAGACGACTTGATGAGGCTGAGGGAGAATCATCTGATGGAGCTGAATGTGACTGATCCAGAGCACAGGCAGCGTCTGCTCGCTGCTGTCAACTCCCTGCAGCAACTGCGCTGTGAGTAATGAACCCCAGACAAGGTCATTGAAGGACAGATGTGCTATAATAGAACCACAAAGAAATATGCTGGGATGTTTGGATCCAGAAAGGAAAAAGAACAAGACACATTAATCCTTTCCTAGACGAGACTGGAAAGGTACCAAAGTTAAAGAGATTAAAGACAACAGGTCTTTGAGTAGTAGCGCTAAGAATAAAGGAGACAGATAACCTGTTCGATCCTAATTCACAGAAATAAAAGTGACTGAATGATTACCGACTGCTCGTCAATTGAGCTCTGCAGCAGTACGTGCGACCAAGCAGTCTTCTCTACTTTGCAGCTGATTGTCAGTTGGAGAATGAAGCTGATCAAAAGGCCGAGAGCTCCACTGAGAACATGAAGGCAGATGTGAGTAACTGCCCCAGAGACTCTGGCTGCCCCATGCCATCTGACAGCCCTGACAGCATCACAGAGGAAGCAGACCTTCATTTTCTCTCTGACCATGCTTTACCAGCCAACATGACGGCTTAATAAGAGAAAACTATTCCTTGACATGCTTGTTTTATTTCTTCTGTTGCTGTTGACTTGTTTTTCCCACAGCTGTGAAACATGGAAACATACAATAAAAGGCACACTCTGACCCAATACCTCCGCTATGTGTTGGCTTGATTTCTAAAGTAAGACATTTTATAAACCATTTAATTTTTTTCACCATAGTTACCATTTTTATGGAAATGACTCAGAATCAGAGAGAAACACTCCATGAAATGTGCAAATGGCAAAAACGAACAAACTGAGCGGCTATTGGTCTGTGAATCAAGGTAAACAACTATGTGAAATTTAGCCTGGTAAGTGTATATATGCATGTAAAATGTGCCTTCCTCCTATACTGGTAACTCTAACCAGTAGGCAGCAGAAAACAAATCCAGAATTATCACACGATATTAACGTAATGACTATCATATAAAAATAAAAGTTGCAGTCAAGCACCCAAATCACACGAATGGAAGTTTGTTGTCTCACTCAAGAAGAATCCACAAAACATCATTTTTCAAGAATTTCTCACTTTTATTGAACAGTCAACTCACCTGTAGCTAAATCTGTAGTTGTCACTTCAACATTTTGCCCTATTATAAAACTAAGATGAAAATATTCTAACAAAAAGGCAGCCATGTGAAAGTTATAATACTTGATATGTCTAGAAAAAAAACCAATCATGGCGTAACAGAAGAGGCAGAGGCAGATTGGATTAGCAAGGAAACAGGTTTCCACATGTGCCTTATTCTGTCTGTCACACAAGGATAAAATATACAATTTCAAATAAGTCCGAGTCCTCTCAGAGGGGGAATTACAATAGAAACATGTAAAGACCACTCTCCAGTCTGTGTCCTCTTATAAAACCAGAGTAAGGTAAGTGTCGTGGAACAATCCAGCTGTACAGCTTTATAAGTATGAGTGAGACTAATCAGGGATTTTTTTTTCAAATCTTTTCTTTTTTTTAAAAACCAATTTTGACATAACTGGCTAAAATTAAACAAATAAATAAAATAAGAATTCCTTTCTAACTCCATACCATAATGTTTTGAGAGCTTTTGCCCATTAATTAACCCCACAGGCACATATCAGCCAATGATAAACTCGTGTTCTATTTTAACTTTTGTAAACAGATTTTAAATACCGTATTTTCTGCACAATAAGGCGCACTTAAAATCCTTTAATTTTCACAAAAATCCACAGTGATCTGGTGCACCTTATGTATGAATTCTGGTTGTGCTTACTAACCCTCGAACTGATTTTATGTGCTGCACAGCGCTCAAAAATCTGTCAAAAAATGTTTTAGTACGACTTTGCTAAGCTACGAAGCCGCACCGCTTGATGGATTGTTGGAACATTACGGCTACCGTAGTCAGGAGCCTCGCGGAGTAATCTGGGTCCTAAACTCCATCCATTTCAGGTCTCAAAGTCAAATGATCACTGAGAGTTAAAAACTGTCTAAATTCTTTCATCTTTAATAAAATGATCAGCGTTGCTGCTTTACCAGGTGTAACAATTAAGTTTAACATCCAGGCAGTTAGCTTGCTAGTTTCCACCTAAACATGATATAGCATGATCTGACTGAGAGATTTCTGAAAATTAAACGTACAGCTCTGCTATCACTTCCAACATAAATGAAGACAGAAAACTAAACAGCAGTGACGTTTGTAGGGTTACTGATGTTGGGCTAGCTTGTTTAACGAATCAATGGTACGGAAGTGGAGGAAGCAAGAAGAATGAGTAAAGTTTGACTTATCTGACTGTTTTGTTTCGCTTAATGCGCCTTATAATCCGGTGCGCCGTATGGTCCGAAAAATACGGTAATTTAAGCCAAACAAATATCTTCTTAGAACATAAATGTTAATGGCTAACCATATCAGAAGAATTTGGCTGAAACTGGTAATAGTACATAGAACAACTGAGAAAACCCCCAAATACATGATATTAAAACACTCCCAAGTTTGTCATCATGGAGAAATCACTACCCAGTGGACAATTATGATGGAAGATTAAGAAAAGTAAGCAACAGGCCATAAATGGAAAACTTTTAATTGTCAGGACTTAAACGTGATATGTGCTCAGCAGATCAGTACCCTGATGAAAGAAGACGTGTCAGATCTCTGACGTCAAACTCAAGTTTGCAGCTGTGGCTGTTCTGGTCAGCGACTGAGGCCTCCATGAGAATATCTGACGTAGCCATTCTCGGGATACAGAGAAAGTTCCTCTGTACTGCTGAGCCCATTGTTAAGCTCTGGAAATAACAACAACAAATAGGATTCATACACACTGCAAAGTCACCTTCAGTCAGGCCACAGCATGAACACGCATTGGCAAAGCGTGTTAGCTGGATTTGTACTTAATAGGTGTACTAGGGGTGGCAAACTCCAGGCCTCAAAGGCCGCTGTCCTGCAGGTTTTAGATCTCACCCTGGGTCAACACACCTGAATCAAATGAGTAGTTCATTACCAGGCCTCTGGAGAACTTCAAGACATGTTGAGGAGGTCATTTAGCCATTTAAATCAGCTGTGTTGGATCAAAGACACATCTAAAACCTGCAGGACACCGGCTCTTGAGGCCTGGAGTTCCTCACCCCTGGTCTAGAATTAAGTTTAGGTCATCACATATCCAAAGACTTTTGGTCAATATGGGCCAAATTAATACCAACAACAGTATCCACAAACAAAAAGTGTTTTTTTTTTAATCCACCAGGTTCAAAGGCTACGATACAAAAACTCTGAAGTTCATTCTTGGGCTTCTATGAAAATTAAACGAACAGCTTACAAAAACATAGCCCACTTAAACCCAGACAAACAGAGTTACAGCTCATTCTTTTGCTGCTGCTCTTGCCTTGCTATTGAAGGTGTGTTTTCGCATTATAAACAAATCTCTACAGGCTATAATAAAAACAGTGTGTGCCTCCCACAGGAGCTGACTCGATAAGTTGTGATGATGTGCGACTGCTATCTAAGCTTCACCTGAGAATATGAGCTTCTCCTTCATGATGTTGACGTCACGACTGGACCTTCGTGCTACAGCGCTCAGCATGATGTGTTCTGGGTTATAGTTTTGCATCCCGCTCATCCTCCACCTGTTACAGCACACACACAGATAGATTCTTACATCGCATGAAAGGCAGCAACTGCAGCTGTTATCAAGACCAGAGATGGGCAGTAACGCGTTACTGTAATCCGATTACTTTTTTCAAGTAACGAGTAAAGTACGGGATTACTATTGTAGAAACGGTAATTAGATTACCGAAAGAGTGAGTGTAAACACAAAAAAAATATTTTATTTTATGTGCTGGAATGTGCAGAAAATAAGTTAAAAGGTTAAAACTAATAAAACAAGTTTTAAAAAGAGACTTTTCCATTTGATTACATTTTCTATGATGGATTACGCAGAAAAAGTAGAATTGGGCTGAAAGATCTATCGCTTTATTACCTATTCAGGTTGTAAATCGTGTTAGTAACTAAGTAATTAATTACTTTTGAAAATAAGTAATCAGTAAAGTAACGGGATTACTTTTTGGGGGAAGTAATCAGTAATTAGTTACTGATTACTTTTTTCAAGTAACTTGACCAACACTGATCAAGACATCCTTTAATTCAGTAATATTTTTACACATAATATATACACTTAGAATAATTACTGAAGCCCTGCTGAATTTGTAAGTTCGCTCAGTTACAAAGAAATGCACTTGTGTTGGTCTGTGCTCGATCATCCAGGTAAAGAAATCCCACTCTCATCCGAATGTCTTCTTCAGTCAGTCACTCGCACGAGTGATAAGCGTTTCTCTCACTGAAAGCTCCACATCCAGATGAACAGAATCAACTTTTAAAGAAATGAACAGTTTCTAATTTTTATGGCAGTTTTTTTTTAATTGAGAGAGACAGAATATCAAACAACAATCAAGAAAAAAAAACCACATAAAAGTCATAAATTGACCTGCATGTCACTTAAGTATTTTATCCCCAAGCAAAACAACACTTAGTATTTGGCTGAGAAACCCTTGTTGGCAAGCAAAAGCAGTAAGTTTGTTGTAGTTGGAGACTGAAGCCACCCCATGACCGTAATGCGCTTCTTCTTTAGTCACTTGCCTTGGACTTGTTTTTGATGCTGGAAAGACTCATCATCATGACCCATCTTAGTGTTGTGGCTGAGGGAAGGACGTGTGCACACATGTGCACACAGCCAGTCAGTGCGAGCCAAAGCTCCAGATGCGTTGTAGGATGTTTCACTCAGTGATATGTAAATCCATTTATAACTTTCTGTTTTTGATTGCTATTCTCTCTCTCTCCGTTAAAATGAAACTACTACAAAATTAAAGACTGAATTTCTTTGCAAGTGAGCAAATGTACAAATCTAGCAGGGGATCAAATAATTACTTCCCCCAGTGTAAAAGGCAAGGCAGTGCAGTGAAAGATAGGAAGGGGACCAGCTTTGGGGTGTTGGGCGCAAAAAGCACAAGGAGGACAGACAAGGAGGCAGAAACAAAGGCCAAGGCAGACATAGCAGTTACCTGATCATATGATAGCTGACAGATGCCAGAAGGCAGCAGAGGAAGGTTGCATGCAGATCAGGTAGAGCACAGGACAAAGAAAGAATGTCAGAGGAGAAAGAGAGGACAGTAAGACAGGGAGAGGTTGTAGAAAGGAGAAGAAACATGGAAATACCCAGAGGACAAGGAGAAAAAAGAAAGAAAAGAAAGAGTAGAATGAACAGTCAGTGTCGAAGCAGCAGACCAGACAAAGCCACGACTCAACCCGGCTGATGTTAACACGGTGAATGCATTCACAACACCGACAAACATTTAGACACACCGAATCGTTCAGAGGTTTGAATTTTACATTTCAAAACTGCAAAGTAAATGAAGTGATTATTATGAACAACTATACTCCCACACACAACACTGATCTAATGATGTCACATATCCAGTTTACCCAAATGTATGTTTTCTCAGGGCCCTCTACTAATGCCTCTTTAGTTTCATTTCAAACTCTGCACTGCAAATAAAATTGTATTAATCTCCATTTTGGGGGCAGAAAAACCAAAAAAAGCTGTATAATTTTTAACAACCATGAGTCATTTTAGATAGTGACCTTAAAATAAAATAATACTATTATTAAAATAATTCAGTACAGCGGTCCCTCATTTATCGCGGGAGTTACATCCTAAAAATAACCTGCTATAGGTGAAATCCGCGAAGTAGTCAACTTTATTTTTTACAATTATTATAGATGCTTTAAGGCTGGAAAACCTCTCACTACACACTTTATACACTTTTCTCTTTTGTTTAAACTCTCAAAGTTCAAACCTTGTAGAAACATAAGTCCAGTATTATAGAATGAAACCAAAGGCAGGAGCCTCTGACGGTGCAAAACGTTTCATCGGCGTCGTTGTGTTTGATGGGAGAAAACGTACAACATACAGTACAGCACAGAGTCACACTGCTAGCGATTGCAGATGTATGTAAATTTGACAAGCTGACATTCTGTACTGTACAGGAGACACGGCACGAGATTGATTGACAATGGTCTACAGCCAATCAGGACGCAGAACACAATGCGCTGTAAGAAAAAAAAAAAAAACATGGAAAATTGCACAAAAAAAATATCCGTGAAACAGCAAGGCCACGAAAGGTGAACCGCGTTATAGCGAGGGACCGCTGTATTGGGAATTCTGTACTCCTTTCCCACCCAGTTGTTTCAATCATTCATTTATAGGACTGACAGAATAGCAGTAATATTTCTTGTCCCGTAAATCATCTGCTGTCATCACCCAGACATCTATGTCTTTGTAAAGAACCATTCTTAGGCTGGTATCTCATGTATTATGGAGCATGCATGAGTCACTTGGCTGGTATTCATTAAATTATTATTGCGTTATACTGTGTTTAAAGTCCCTGTTCATTACATGTATGTGTTGTACTTACTTCTGAAAAAAGAAAACCCCTATGACTATGGCGACGGACACTAGATCTGAAGTCATCCAGATGAAGTTGTAAGCGCTCTGGCTCTGCAAGACAGGAGAAGAAGAGTAGTTTCTGCTCATTGCCATCAGAGGTCCCCATAAACACTGTCATCAAAGCCCGCTGCTGGGCTCATATTTCTCTGCGCCTTAGCCCTCAAGTCTTGCTGGGCCATCGTCAGTCTCTGTCCGCTCTCCTGCTGTCCTTTCATCTCGATGTGTGACCTTGTTTGCTTGTGCACTGTGCGTGTGTGTGTTGCATCTATTGAAAGAACGGAGAGCTGTTTACCATGAGCCAGATGGGATAAGGCACCTTTCGGAGGACATGGGGGGCATCAGAAGACACAGAAGGCACCCCACTACACCACAGAATAGAGTAGAGCCAGGGCTCATTCACCGGGTAGACAGTCACACTCACATTATTGGCCAGGTACTCCCTGGGGGAAAGAAAAATACAAGTCAGCACTGAAAAGAGAGAAAGAGAGGTCCACTTCATTTCACCTCTTTACTCCCTTGTCAACATTCACCTCTTATCATTCTGCAGCCACTGGAAAATATTGTGTGCATCGTGAAGCTGACTTTGTTTCATCTAAAGCTGCAACAGAGGTCCCAGAGGAGGGTAGAGCTTGTGTTCAAGGACCATAACAGTGTAATTCTGCAATTAGAAGTGTGCTGGGCTTACTTGGGTATTGTAGCTCATTGACCAGACTGTCCTGTTTTTATAAAACAAGTTTTTGCTAATTCAAAGAAAACTGTCTTTTTTTTCTTAGGTGCTGTGTAGAATCCATCCTCCAAGTTTAACATTGTAGAGCAAATGTAATGCGAAGTAACCAGTGTCTTGGTAGTTGGCAGTTTAACTCTCCTGTTTAATGTGTAGAAGACACAGCACCCAGTAGACTGCAACACTGCTACAGCTGTCAATGAACGGGGCACTAACTCTACCACTTTTTAATGATGACATGAGAGTCTCTGAGGACTGACTCACCTTTGGAGCCAGCTTAACGTTAACCACTAGAGGAAGTTCAGATTTTAGCACTTTTAGGTCATTCTTGGTGTAATTCTTCAGCCCTGGAGCCCTGAGCTTGGTACTGATAAATGTCACTTGAAGCAGCTAACCTGGAGCAGAAATAGTGAGCTTTTTAAATCCAAAACCAGTCAGAAGATATTCCCTTTAGTGTTAACTATATTTAACTGTTTCAGGGATTAGTTCCCCTTTTAAATACACTTTATCAAGCTACAGAACAAGTTAAGCAAACAATTAGGTTTGTAAATTGTTGTTGTTTTTTTATTTTGCTTAAAATAACACAAAACGCCTCCTTTGACATGTCTTTAGAGTTCTTCTGAGCCTTTTTTCCTTTGCTTAGTAGCAGCTGCTTGCTCTTACTGTAGCTCTTTGTGGCTAGCCTTGCTGTAGTGGAGGGTCAGACTTGTAATTCCTCTCTGCCTTATCGCTTCCACTGACAGCTTCTCACTTGTGGTCTGGTGAAGCCCTCGCACCCTCCCCCTGTCTGTGTCGGGGGTCCACGTCACCTGGGACAAACACATATCACATGGAAAGACTCAGATCAGATAAAATGTAGTTTTAATTGCTTTGCGAGAAGGTGCTTATTATAATATCGTAAGCTGTCATACACTGGTATACAGTATTTAAGGAAAACAATTAAAATATTTGTCACACTTGCTAAGGACGAAAGATTTGTCACAACAATTCACAGAATCAATTCCTCATTGGAATATTTATAATATTTAATATTTAGTGTGTTTAAAGGGGGAACACTACTACAGGCAACAGCTAAATTCATTTAAGGATTATTGTGGAGGGACCTACAGTCCTCACCCTCTTCAGGGGAATCCCCGCTTTCTGCACAGCCCGCAGCGTGTCCATGAACCAGCTGCGGTAGCGTGGGTGCTCTGGTGGAGGTTTGTGAATGTTGAGCAGCGCGGAGCTGTTGGCCTTGGCTGCCAGACGAAGCATTTCCACCAGACTGCAAACCGTCTGGTTGCCTATTCTGCTCCGCTCCTTCGCTGTCAGTGATGCTGCTGTCCAGTAGGGGTCACTCTACAAGCAGAGGAAAGAAACAAGAGCGAGGTAGACACTGAGGTGGAGCATATTTGTTTATCTTTCCACATTATATGCAGCTTATTGTAGCAGTTTGAAATCGGCATTAAATTATGTTTGATAAAATGTTCTAGAAAATTTTTAAAGCGTCTGCAGATTTTAGATCTCAATCCCTTAAATTCTAAAAGGAAAATGAGACACACAGTTTTGCTATTTGAGGGAAAAATTTATTTTAGAGCTGATGGACTTGAGGTGGCTTTAGATGAAGTGGATTTTAGTACCTCCAAAAACCACTGGCCTGCATTGAGAGAGCGTATCTCTGTCCAGTTGAAAAAGGAGGCATCTTCATACTGTCTGGCTGGAAACACCTTAGTGACATCTGTGGTCCGCCTCAGAGTGTGGTCTCGCATGAGGAAGGGAACCCCATCGACACTGGAAGAAGTAAAGCACTTTAAAATTTATAGGAAAACTAAACATAACATAGTTTAAATGAAAAAGCAGCAGCGAAATGTGTTAATAATCACCAAACACTGAAGGGCAACAGATCTGAATCACACATTTCTCTCGTAATTTCCCATTAACTGTAATTATTTCTACCACACAACCTGCGTGACACGCTTCAGCTACATGCATTAAATGCAAACAAAAGTGAATGTGTGATTTATAACCTTATGGTGACATCAGCCTCCAAGGAGCTGGCACCATGCTGCAGGGCTCTGTTAAAGGACACCACGGTGTTCTCTGGAGCCAGCTAGAGCAAAGAGATCACAGAAAGACTACTGTCAGTCACTTGATGTCAGTCACTGTCAGTCACAAAACACACACCAAGAGGAAATAATAGAATTATAAGAACATTATGTTCGACTTGTGCAAAAGGCTTCCTTCCCTTCAAATTAAAAAAAACAAAAAAAAACAAAACAAATTTCCCACGTGTGGGACTAATAAAGGTTATCTTATCTTATCTTAAATCTAGTCATCAAACATTCTTTATGAGCCAAGCAGCTCATTATTTTCACAATCCTATGTTTAAATGTTAATATCACAACTTTCTCACATTCTTCTCATATGTAGAGATAATACTTTTTCTTCACAGGATAAAAACCACAAAGTGCTTCACAAGAATATAAAACATAAACATAAAACAGCACAAATCTAATTAAAAGCTAGTCTAAATAAATAAGTCTTAAGATGATGCTTAAAAGAATAAATACAATCCAGGCAACGTAAAGATGGAGGGAGAGAATTCCACAACCTGGGGGCCACTGCTCTAAAAGATCTGTTACCTCTGGTTTTAAAACATGTTCGGGGGATGACCAACAGCCTTTGATTAGATGATCTTAGGCTGCGAGAGGGAGCGTGAGGTTCTAAAACATCAGAAATATAGACAGGAGCGTCACGATTCAAAGCTTTAAAGGTCTGTGTTAAGTGAAAATGAATTCTAAAATGTACTGGAAGCCAGTGTAATGAGCGTAACACTGGTGTAATGTGCTCTCTTTTTCGTGTCTTTATTAAAAGCCTTGCAGGAGCATTCTGGACTGACTGGCAAAGAAAAAGACTGTTACAATAATCTAAACGAGAAGAAATAAAAGCATGAATAATCATTTCTAACTCAGATTTAGACAAAAAAGTTTCCAGTTTGGAGATATTTCTAAGCTGAAAAAGGCAGTTCCTAATTAACTGTTGAGAGTATTGCTCTAGAGACATGGCAGAATCAAAAACAACACCGAGATACCTGAGGCTCATGTGAACAGATGATCCAAGAGAACCAAGATGCTGTTTGATTATAGATATCTGGCTGTCAGGGGCAATAATTAATGTTTCTGACTTCTCAGAGTTCAACTGCAAGTAGTTGTCTCCAAGCCACTGTTTAATGGAAGCTAAACATTTTATTCAAGAAGACAGTTTATGGACTTCCATCGGCTTAAAAGAGCAGTAAAGCTGAATATCAACAGCATAGAAGTGATAAGACACATTAGGGCAGGGGTGGGCAACTCCAGGCCTCGAGGGCTGGTGTCCCTGCAGGTTTTAGATGTGTCCTTGAACCAACACAGCTGATTTAAATGGCTAAATTAGCTCCTGCAGTTCTCCAGAGGCCTGGTAACGAACTAATCATGTGATTCAGGTGTGTTGACCCAAGGTGAGATCTAAAACCTGCAGGACACCGGCCCTCGGGGCCTGGAGTTGCCCACCCCTGCATTAGGGAATTGCCTAATGGTAAGTCCTAGGGGTAACATGTACAGGAGAAAAAGGTCCCAGAACTGAACTGCTGGGTCTGCGCTTCCACAGGCTCCGCTAGTTTAGAGACTTATTCTCGTGAAGGACAAAAACAAGACAGAACATCTTCAACCGGTCTTTTACTTGCTAGCGATGGAAGACTGGTCGGAACCAGGCTCTTGGGGCTCAACGCTCCTCACCTGTCTTTAAACCAGCTTCTTCAAAGAGCAGCCCTCCTCGTAGCCTTTTATTCCCATGACAGTTACAGTTTGCACAACACAAGCACCTCCCCTCATAAAACCCCCCTATGGTTCTAAAAGATAAGGCAGTATGTGTGTGTATGTGTAAGCACCTGTATGCATGTGCAAGAACGTGTGTGTGTATGTGAGAATGTGTGTGTCATAGGTGTGACCTCCTGCTCACCAAAAGGATCATAACTACAGGAAGCTTACAACACAAGAAACAGATCTTTCATATAGGATGTGCCTAAAACGAAGCCTCTTCAGCCTCCCCCAGCTCCAGAGTAGCTGGAGAGGTGGTCAGAGACAAAGGAATGTCTTTGATCCTGCTGCTCGCACTAAGACTTTACAAATTTAAGAAACACAATGACAACATTCAACAAATTGACTCCAACATGAACCCTGTGGGACCCCCCTCAGGTCCTTAGAGTGCGACATAAACTCATTTGCAAAAACACTAAAAGATTTAAGTATGAAATACAAATAACATAACAAATTATAGCGCTCCATGAGCACAAACCGAATCATAGTTTAATAATAGTTCTAAGGCTTTTTGTAAATTTTTGACCAATAAATCATCAAGTAGACATTGAAGACCTTGGAGGATCTAAGCCAAGTTTGAATGGATTGTTACCATGACCCAACTCAAAGTTTTACCAGTATTCATTCAAAGCTTTTCAAGCTATCATGTTTACAGACAGAATGACACGCACACACACAAACGTGATGGAGATAATAACACTGAGATGTACAGTACAGTATGTGGTGTAGTTGAGCTAAACCTGAATCACACACTAATGTTTTTACTGTATTTTGTTTCTATATAAATGATGACAGGCTCAGACATACACCTTGCAAAACTGATACATTATTTAGTCTGTAAACAGTCCTGTGAATTATGAATTGTTAAGGCTGTTTCAAACAGATGTGTGCAAATGGTATGTCAGCAACATTGCCTTGGTTTTACTATGACACCTACACAACACATCATAGTTTAGTTCCATAAATTACATTACAATTGGAGTAAGGGACAGGCAGAAGAAATATAAGAGTTCTTCATTATCATATCAACGCATGCTGTTCGTTACATACGAGGGTTATGTGCAGCAGCACGATCAATGTGAGCGTCCACTTACAGAGAGAGAGATGCATTTTATATTAGTCTGTGTTGATTTATCTAAAACCTACGTGCAGTTTTGGTACACTGCACTGAGGTGAAAGCAAGGCATATCTGTGAATATCACTGTTTGTAGAGCGCGTGTGCCTCGAGAAGGAAAGCAAACACAGCTCTGAACGTCTCTGTGCATCTCTTATCTACCTGCCCAGCTGTGAAATGACAGTATGTTGCTGACGCACTCTCACACTGAGCCTGACACTATCACTTGTGTTCTGTAGCTATACACCGCATTTGTTGTACAGAGTGTACAGAAAAATTCTTGCATCTTCTTCTTTCTGTTTTTTCCTTTCTTTGTTATTACCCAAACAGCTTTGTGGAACCCAGCAAAAACCGAACACTTGGTACTCCTGGCAGCCACGCCTCTCCACAAAGAGCCGATTTGAACAATTAAGTGGATCAGGTAGTAAAGTCTGGCAAAGCCCCAACTTACCATAGGAGCTCCTCTTCGGCCAATGACGCTTGGTCGCGGTTTGAGGCTATGACGGTCCATGATGCAGGGGCAGGTGAATGTGAGCGGTGCCAAACAGAGAGCAAGGAGGACTACAATGTAGATAAACAACACCATCACCTGGATATCTAAGAGAGTGCAAAAAGGGTTGTTAGTGTCATAATGCAACTTTAGCTCATTCCATCTACTCCTAATAACAAACAGTAGTTAGCTTTGTGTGCTTTGATGGGTGGTAAGAGTGCAGGCAGCTGCTTGAATAAGGAAAAACAATCCACTAAAGCAGGGTAAATTAGACAATGACATACGTGTACAGACAAATAATACTGAATGCAACTTTACGTTTCAAATAGGAACATCAAAAGCAATCCCCAACATGATATTTACTTGAAACACAAGGCAGCACTTACTGGATTTCTCTCTGCGGACAACATATCCAGCTACCAGCCAGCTGATAGCTGTCACTGTTACCAGGGCGCCAAGATGCAGGAAAGGTGCTGTGTACTGATAACAAAGCGTAAATGTGAAATGCTGGCCTTAAAAGATGGTTAGTCATTACACAGCATCAGAGCAAAGCTTTGCCACATTGTTATGATAAATACACACACAGTATAATGATTGAACAGGAGAATATATCAAATGTTACGTTCCATAGAACAAATAACTTTGCATTGTAAGGTGAAGGCCCTACAATAACAGAGAGAAAACACCAACAATCAAATGAACACTTACGAGCAAACACTTGGCAACAGTGGGAAGGAAAAACTCCCTTTTAACAGGAAAGAAACCTCCGACAGAACCAGGCTCAGGGGGACTAACGAAATAACAAATAGTAGGGGAGGAGTTGATATGGATTCTAAACACTTGGACAGGACATCTGTAACACACTTGACATCATATCAATGCCTCAAAGTCACCGATCAGAGAACAATTGAGAAGATGTTTATGAAACCTACATGTTTATATTTTTGTAATGAAAGTTATCTGATCCAGAAAACTGCATAGAATTAATTGAGCATATTTGCATATTTGGCCATATTTGACCCACCTCACCCTAACACCACTTGCCTGTAGACCTGGCAGAGCTTGAAACATGAATCCAGTGCAGAGATTTTTTATTTGGAAATTCTTTTTTTGCAATAATGTTTTTGAAAATGCAGACCTCACCATCCCAGTATAAATTCCAAATAATATATGCTGAAGCAGTTCAACTCAGTTTATTGTTTATTTACAATTGAATTATTTTCATGGAGCATTAAATATATAATTTTAGCCAATTGGATCGGAAAAGTAGAGAATATAATCAACTTTTAGTACAGTGTTGTTAACTGTAGACGAACCTGCAGTGACGCAAGCAGAATGTCCCACTCGTCTCCCCATAAGTCATCGACAAAAATGACACCAGAGATAGTGGTGAGGAGTGTAGCCAGCACCCCCATCTGTGGAGAACAGACACCTCGATGAACCTGACTTTGCTTTGAAAGCATCAGAGGAGCAAATCAATGGCAGGATTGTTTTTTCACACCGTACCTTGTGAACCCAATAGAGATTCAGCTGCTGGCCCAAAGATATGTGGAAAAGTGCTAAGATCTGCAAAAAGAGTAAGATTCGTTAAGTTGTATGTCTTAACTGATCAATGAACAAGTCTGCTAACATTTGCGAGTTTTACCAATAAGAATGTGACGTAGCTGAATCCCACGGTGGTGGAAGCGAGGATGGGCATTGTCTCATCTCTCCATTCTCCAGAACGGTTGTACACCAGCCTGGAATGAACAGAACGAATGTTGGTGGTATGACTAATTCAGTTTTGTCAAATAGAGTAATTTGCCTTAATTGCACATGACATCGTGACACTCATGATGCTCCCTGTCCAGGATGTGTACATCCTCATCCTTGAAAGTGTCCACGTGGACACTCCTCATCACTGAAAGACTGTGGGATTTACTTACCTGCATGCATCAACCTATTTGTCCGTGGTATTTATTTAAAATACACATGCTGAAGGGGCTTGCTGCCACCCCACTGTGGTAAGGTCACCACTCTGCTGTCCTTGATCAACCATTACCAAACATGCAAGTCTTAAACAGCTTTTCAGCGAAAGTAATATAATGAAAAATACGACTCACCAATTGAAGTCATTAAAATCATTTCGAGCCATCAACCAGAAGTAACCCCAAAAGAGAAGCAGAAGAAAGGAGCTGCACAGGATGACGAACCACGTACACTCCCACTGGAAGAGGACACAAACAGCTGATTGTGGACTATGTGGACATAATTTCTCTTCAATTTGTTCTTTTATTCATTGTTTCTGGGAAACATTTGTAACATTGGTTTTGAAAAGTGCTACACAAATAAATCTGAAGAGTTAAAATTGACAGATGTTTTTCTTTCTAACTATCAAAGTCTTGCTTAGACGAAATCATGTTCATCCAGTCGCCATATATGCAACTCCAAAAGATACTTCTTTTTTATTATTATTAATTTTCAATCTTTTGCATTTTTTGCACACCTTTTTGTGAACCTGAATAGATCTTAAACTAACTAATGGCCCATTTGGAAACTGCAGTGGTTAAAGACATAAGTAGACCCAAATATTTCAGGGTTTCCACAGTAGTAGGAAAAACCCCCCTTTAACAGGAAGAACATCTGGCAGAACCAAGCTCAGCATGGGGCAGCAATCTGCTGTGACCGATTGAGGGTGAGGGGAGGGAGACAGGACAAAGACACACCGTGGACGAGAGCCAGAGATTAAATGCAAATGGTTTATGAGCACATAAAGAGTAAAAAGAGGTGAATGAAGAAGACACACTCATCATGGGAAGCCCCCAGCAGACAAGGCATATTGCAGTGTAACTAAGTGAGGGTTCAGGGTCACCTGATCCAGCACTAACTGTAAGCTTTATCAGAAAGGAACGTTTTAAGCCTAATCTTAATCTACATGCTTGCTGGGGCATGTGGGGCAAAAACAGAGAGGAGAGCCTGAGCAGCCAGTCAAGGACTCTTCCCTTCACTAGTTAACAGGCTAAGGAGCTAATTCCATATAAGGGGAGGTGTAGAGTATGATAGGCCAGTCAACAGATCCTATTGAGCACTGATCAGCTTTGCATCACACCGTGCCTGGACTCACCATTTCCAGTGGCTTATGTAAGAGGTTCAGAGATTATTACATGGGCGTGCAGGTAAAGACCAAATGGCCGCACTAATGAATGTGTTGAGCCATCAGTGAAAAGCCTGTGAAAGGTTTTAGCCAGGGGAAGAGAGGCCATCCATCAGTGAAAATCTTCTTGGCCACAAAAACATGACAGCAAGGCGGAAATATCACAACAGCCAGAGGATCTTTTTAGTTTGTGTAGCAGCTACCGGGATCTTAAAGTAGTGAGCATATAATAAAGAACTATGTGACACTGAGCCAACGTCACATTTACCTCGTGCTCCCGTGGAAACGCAGTCCAAGCTATGAGTCATTGTTATGGAGTCAAAATGATCTCTTTACAAAAATACAGCATCCAAAGCAATATCCAGTCCTCACCTCTATAAAAAACAACCATATATTTGCTGGACAAGGGTTCTAGTTCCTTAATCTACCACCCGCTGTTGGTAGGATTAAGGGGTCACTCATGGGGTCAGAAAAGGGTTGTGACCAGCAGCTGAAGTAATCTCCGGCTGAGAAAAGTCCTTGGTAATGAAAATGGTAATAGAGACAAGCGTGGCAAAATTGCCCTAGGTAAGGGCCTAAGCCAAGTGTACCATCAGTGTACAACAGACAACATATAACAGTATTTTATGTAAAGTTAATGGACAAAGTAATGAAGATGATGGAATTTGTTTTATTTATATGTAAACAAAACTGAACTGAACTGAATAAATAAAATAGAGAGACCTTCTTTGTTATATAGCTTCTATTAAACATATTTCTTTTCATCCACTCTTCCAAAGCCTGGTTGTTGTTTTCACTTTGTAACCTTTAACAAGTCATTCTCATTGTGCAGTTTCAATTTACTTTGAAGTCTAGCTGTCCAGCACATGGTGCTTTCTCCTGAGTGATATATGGCTTTCAAAGATCCCTCCAAGTCTCCATTTAGCACTGCTGGTACCCATCCACTGACAGTGCTTATAGGTCCTGATCTTCTTACTCCACTTGACTTCACAACACCACAAACCTCTGTTTTTAAGGTAATTCATATTGGGAAACCTAAATGTACAACAACATACAAACTAGGTGGAGTGAGAGCTATCGCTTATCGATTGAATGGAATCAAAGTATTGATCTGAGTGGGTCAGATCAGCTCCAAACGTATGGAACGCCAGGACTGCCATAATGAATTAATTAAATACACCATTAAATAATTAATTAAATGTGGCAATAATTAATTAAAATTGGAATTAATTAATTAAATAAATAGTTATGACACATGTAATTAATTAATTATTGACACATTTAATTAATTATTTATGTATTTCACATTTTAATTAATTATTGACACATGTAATTAATTAATTATTGACACATTTAATTAATTATTTATGTATTTCACATTTTAATTAATTATTGACACATTTAATTAATTATTGACACATTTAATTAATTATTTAATGATATATTTATTTATTTCATTTTGGCAGTCCTGACGCCTGGCTCTCGTCATGAAATAATTTTATCTGTCAGCCTCACCCATCAAACTCAGGGGGCGGGGTTAACGCTGCCCATGCAGCTTCTCTAACATTTGATTGGTTGCCGTGCAAAGTAAGTCAAAACAGGTCGATCCTAGAAAATCGATTGCTTGTGTAGACTTGGGGCAGCCAGTTATCCCAGAATGCAGATCAAATCACAAGCAGCAATGGTGGTGGTGTAGTTTTAAAATGCCCCGTTTTTCTGTCACCAGCTACACTTTTAACAGTGTTTTAGCCGCGAATGTCGCGCCGTATGTCTGGTCAGGTTGTCAACATAGAACATGTTTGCAAAAGTGCTCAGATGTTTTCAGAGATTTCACTAGCTCTGCTAACAGTTAGCATGCAGAGCGCACCGAGGGGGTTACGTTAACCGGTTTGTTTACATATTCCACTCTCCGTGTTCCACATGTTGCATTCGCAGATTCTCACCGAACGATCGTCTCTTTCCGCCTGGTCTTGTGTCTCTGTGCTTCTGTAACATAAAGAACGAGCTGACATTTTTCTCACGAAACCAGCGATCAGCTCAGCAGACCCTCAGTTTACCTGCATGCATCCTCCTCCTCATCTGTCAGCTGTTTAACACCTGCTGCTAATTCAAGAAACACGCCTAGTTACCTGGTGATAGTCACAGTTTAACCGGGCAGCCGGTGCTCGATATAAAGCAATGTCAGCGCATTTTTCTGCACAAGATAAGTAAATATAGTGTTTTCCCCGAGCGCAGAGCTGCTGGAGCTTGTTTCCTTACAGAGCACTTTATAGGCGAACAGCTTTATCAGCGGCTGATGTCCAATCACCGGCACACAGCTTTCAAACCTCAGCTGAGTTTTAGCTCTCAGTGGTTAAACGCTGGACTTCATTCACTCAGGTTCTGTCTGTCGGGTCACGTTTACTTCGCTGTTTTATTTACAACTGAGCAAATCGGTTTGGCTGAGGTTAAAGTTACGTTTCATAACTGCATAGTTTCACAGACGTTTAATGGCTCACTGGCACATGTGTTAGACTGAACTATCATCTAAATATCATCTGTTTTTTAATAGTTATTCAACTGTATTCTAAGCACCAGCTGTCTGTTAGAATGTGATTTTTTTTCTCTCTCTGTTGGCAGAGGTATAAAAATGCGCAGGAAAATCTGACATGCATGGCGAACTTCACCGACGATATTTAGGGAGGAATAAACACACATCAAACATAAATGAACCATTTGTCTGTCTCCATAATTGAGAGAATTTTCTCTTCTTATGTCAACACACTCTCTCTCTTTTTTTTTCTTTTTTTTTGCTTTTTCGGTCATGTTATGTTTACCTGTCAAAGGCTTGTTACAAACTATGAAACACATTGTGCAGACTTCTGGATGTTAGAAGAAAACGAATACTGCTCATGAATGAGACTAAAGGCAGGAAGGTGTCCTTTAAAACTAAACATGTTAATAGGACCTCCCTGTTTATATCATAGTTTATGATATAGCACGTGTATTTCAGTAATAGCCTGCTGAGGCCACTATACGTGCTGGCCTCATATCAAATGTGAAGGCAGACTGAGTCTATGTTTGACGTTTGTTTATATCTAATCTTCCTTTTCAAACATTTAAACAGCAGCGAGTCTGCAGCTGAGGGAATACAAATTCAAATTGTCGGAACAGGTTTGCTCGTTTCTTGGATTCATTTGGTGATTTATTAAATGTATAACTGTTATTCTAATCTGCTGCTGAGTCTCTTACACTTTTCTTTATGCTGTATATTTTCACGTCTCTGGAATAGTTGGCAGTTAGATAGTCAGCTGGGAAACTTTGTGTTAACTCATGGAGCTGAGGATATCGTGGATATGCTGACCTCGCTGCGTGGTGTACAGAGCGAGGTCAGCATGATTAATATTCACAATAAAAATATTAGCCGAACATCATGAAGTCTGTATGTGTTTCATAGTGTCGAACAACCTTTGTACAGTTAAAGCCAGCAGTTACTACATGACGGAAACACCAACGTTATCTCTTTTATGTGTTTATACACAGGTCACGCTGATTACTGAACAAAAACCCAAAGATCAGATGTTAAACAGATTTATTTGCTCTCTCTCCTCCTTAAACATGTTTTTAATGTTAGTTATAATTCAGAATTGGCGACTGAAACACGTAGGACACATAAGAACATCAGGAAATAAAACATCGATAAATATAACCTCAGTAAAAGAAGTCAGCGGGGGTTACTACAGCTGTGTACCGGGGCCTGCGCTTTGTCGGTGGGATTGCTTGCGAGGCGAGCGGGTCTATCCCACGCTTTGCCGTGAGACTGGGCAGACATCTCCGAAATCATCGAAACACTTTTGCAAAGAGGCTGTATCTTGACAAACCGACCAGACACATGAAGATTAAACCACTACATTCTCGGCTAAAAAAATATTAAAACGGTATTTGGTGACACACAAACAGGGTTTTTCAAAGCTCAGTTCTGTTAGCTTCCACATGCCAGTTGTTGTGTGCTAGAAACAATGGCCACCAGGCCAAAGCAATGGTTTTGACTCGATCAGCGTTAACCCCGCCCCCTGAGTTTGATGGGTGAGGCTGACAGATAAAATTATTTCATGATGAGAGCCAGGCGTCAGGACTGCCAAAATGAAATAAATAAATATATCATTAAATAATTAATTAAATGTGTCAATAATTAATTAAATGTGTCAATAATTAATGAAATGTGTCAATAATTAATTAAAATGTGAGATACATAAATAATTAATTAAATGTGTCAATAATTAATTATTAGTTAAGTCATAACTATTTATTTAATTAATTAATTCCAATTTTAATTAATTATTGCCACATTTAATTAATTATTTAATGGTGTATTTAATTAATTCATTATGGCAGTCCTGGCGTTCCATACAAACGAAAGGGTTAAGGAAGGAAATCGAGAAGCAGTTCTTGTGGAAGTGGCAGTGCGGTCATGGGAGTGTTACCTAAACGTTGCAACGCAGCCAGTTAAAGAATGTTAGCTACCGCTCACCGCTCGTCTGCAGGCTTTATTTAAATGGAAAACTTCCACAACAGGCAAAAAAAAGCTTTTTGCTAAAAAAAAAGATTTAGAGCAGAAGTTTTTTTGCACTGAATTTTAAAATGAAAACATATTGCATTTATTTACAATTAAAGACACAGAGCAGAAAGTGTGTTACTGTTTTACATCCACAGACACACAAGAAAAGAAGCAGGCAACATGAGGTCAAGTTATGGCAATTTTATTTTTGTATTTCAGTACATGTAGATTAGAGTTTTTAAGAAACAAACAAATGTCACAAGAAGAAGGATGGGGAGAAAGAAAAGTGGAGAGAGGAGGAAGAAACTATTGATCTCCTCAAACTTGATGCTGCTGGGTCAGTTCTTTCTCAGCAGTCTGCTCCAGAATCCCCTCCTGTCCTCGGCTTTCTTTTCTTTTTCTTTTGCCTTCAGTTCATTTAAGGTTTTGTTGAGCTGCTCCTCGGCATCTTTAAATTTTTCTTTCAGCTGCTGTTTGGCCAGTTTCCCTTTGTGTTTGAGGAGCTCTTTAGCTTCCTTTTTGTGCTTTCGCATTTCTTTCAGTGCGTCTTTGCAGTCTTTCTTGGTCACCGTCATTTCTTTCTTCAATACCTTCACCTCAATTTTCTCTTCTGCAAGTTCTTCTTGCACTTTCATCAGTTCCTTCTTCATGTTTTCATTGTGACTCTTTGTATCTTCCATTTCTTTCTTTGCTTCCTGTATTTTAATTTTCTCTTCCTCCAACACTTTTTGAGCTTCCAACAATTCCTTCTTCAAATTTTCAATCTCATTTTCTGCCTCGTGTTTACGTTTTTTCTCCTCTTCAAGTTGTTGCTTCACATGCAGTAATTCCTTCCTTAGTGTTTCAGCTTCAGCCGTTACATTTACAGCTTCTTGTGTTGCCAACTGCATTTTCCTTTTTCCCTCTTCAAAAGCTTCCTGCACCTCCTGTAATTCCTGAATCACATTTCCTGCCTCCTTCTTTGCAGCTTGATATTTATTTTTGGCTTCTTGTGCTGTGCTTTTCTCTTCCTCCAATGCTTTTTGAGCTTCCAACAGTTCTTTCTTCATCTTTTCATTCTCATTTTCTGCCTGTTGTTTTCCCATTTTCTCTCCTTTAAGTTTGAGACCCACATGCAGTAATTCCTGCAATACTACATCAGTTTCAAACTGTGAATTTTTAGCTTCTCCTCTTGATTTTTCTGCCTCTTCTTTTAATTTGACATTTTCAGCCTGTATCATTTGAAGTTCTTCTTGCAGGTTAATCAGCTGTACTGAATTGTGAGGTGAAGCACTCGCCGATCCTCTTCTTGTTCTCCCTCGATTCATTTTGGCCTTTTAAACAAAGGAGCCAACGTTTTGTAGAGGAGTGAAGTGAAGTTTTCGATGTTTTCTTCGTCAACTGTCGTTTGTCCTGCACAGAGATGCTGCTGTAGATGTGTCTCTAGCTGTGTCTGGATACAATGAAACATGCTGGAACTAAGTGCTTGTGTTGCACAGTTCTACTAAACATTCCATTTCATGCATGCTCCGCCCACATGGTCAGGAATGTCAGGTGCTGCATCGCCAAAGGCTGCTCCCGTTGCCTAGCAATAACAGCTGTTTACTTTTGGGGTCTGGTTCATTATTTAATAAAGAAAACATGTCCAAGTATTGGGTGCTGAGGCTCAGCGCATATTCTAGCCTGCTGTGTGGGTGGGCAGCTAGAAATCACTGGTGGGCAACATGAGTGAGGAGAAAACTGGAGCAGCCAAGCAGGGAGCTGCAGGTTGCTGGTTTGAGTCTCTGTTCAGATGCTGGTGTCTCCTCTCTCTGAGATGTCTGCAAACAGTCCCAGATAAAACAATAAGGATAATAAACAAACACGTGACTAAAATAACAGTTATGACTCTGATGTGTTTCATGTGTAGCAGGATGGCCTCTATACAGCAGTCGCTGCAAGCATCCACATCGCCACACTCACTTTTCTTTAAGCAGGCGTGCTGGGCTCCTCCTAAGGAAAGTTTGAAACTTCATTTCCTTCATGCTGGTGAACTTTTTACCAAATATTTCCATCAAAGCTTCTCCATCACTGACAGGGATTGTTTGGATCTTCACACTCATCTCCACCAACCCTAAAAAATGAGTCTCACTTTGCTCATATAATGCCAGGAGTGTCTCCATATTTCACAAAAGTCTGTGCAAACATGTAACAGTATCCCATATTCATATGAATATTATTGATATTATAACAAAAGCTGTCACCAACACAATTGTCCCAAGTGCTTTTTTTATTAGTTATTGCAAATGCTTGATCGCAGTTCTTGCTAGATGACAAAACCACTTATTAGGTTTAGAAGGAAATGACTTTTTCTACATGAGGTAAAGTTGGAGCTGTTTCCCCAAACTAAATGAAATCATCATTTAAAAAACTACAATCTGTATTTACTCTGAACATCTGTGTTAACATTTGAAATTGGAAACATGTAAGTGTAACAAACATGTTAAAACATAAGAAATCAGGAAGGGGCATGTATAGGAATTTCTTTTACTTATGTATTAATCACATTATTTTATTGTATGATGCCTTGGTGCCACTGGATTTTAACATGTCTCGCACTCATACAGTAAGACAAATGGCGGGGGTCTAGTAGGGAACTTTAAGATCCCGGTAGCTGCTACACAAACTAAAAAGATCCTCTGGCTGTTGTGATATTTCCGCCTTGCTGTCATGTTTTTGTGGCCAAGAAGATTTTCACTGATGGATGGCCTCTCTTCTCCTGGCTAAAACCTTTCACAGGCTTTTCACTGATGGCTCAACACATTCATTAGTGCGGCCATTTGGTCTTTACCTGCACGCCCATGTAATAATCTCTGAACCTCTTACAGTTGGAAGTTGGAGAAGGTATTTATATACACTACAGACTGGTCTATATCAGACCAGTATGAGCTGAACATAGTCACTGACAATGCAAGGACACATATACCCTCAAAAAAAATTTAAAAAAAAGGAAAACTGAACAATTTGTATACAAATAAAGAACAGGTTTTATTTTTTTCCCCTCAATTTAAAGCAGTTGTTTCATTCTGAGGAGTCAACGATTTTTGGTAAAATGTGAAAAAGTGAGCAAACAAAAAGAAGCAGTAAGCAAATTATATAAACTATTATAATTTATTATTCTGATCAAAAGTCAAGAACTCTTTTGGCCAAAGACAGTATAGCAAACTGTAAACATACCACTGACCTTGCTCAATTAAAAGCTACCATTCAATATCAGCTTTTCAGCCAAGTCCAGACACCATCCGGTGTGCATGATTTTGGTAGATTGTTCCAGCTCTGATCACTTACTCTGCGTGCTCTGTAATTTCACCATGAACCTTAAATTTGTACAATTCTTCTCTTACAAACTGACACAAATTTCACGTGGACATCCATTCAGCTACCAAACAGTCTTTAGCCTAAACGTCCCGTTTCCGACATCAAAGGCAACATTAAATCAAACTGAAGGATAAACCGTGGAGGAGTTTCAGCGTCCACTATAGAGGCAGAAGTGCAAGAGGACATAATGAGACTTCCACAGATGGAGCTTAAAATAGCTAACAGGCTGAAAAATGATCCTTAATGGGATGTCAGCCAGATTAACTCAGATAAGGTTTTTGATTTTTATCATCCAGCACCATCATTTTCAGCTACCAGATACATAGCTATGTTTATTTGTATGTGGCTGTCTGGGCAGGGTAGACCTAATATTTATTCTCATATTAGATGTGGTTTGGTCTCAGGTTCATTAGCTAAATGTTCGGGCGATCGTGGCTCAAGAGTTGGGTGTTCGTCTTGTAATCAGAAGGTTGCCGGTTCGAGCCCCGGCTCAGACAGTCTCGGTCGTTGTGTCCTTGGGCAACACACTTCACCTACCGCCTACTGATGATGGCCAGAGGGGCCGATGGCGCGATATGGCAGCCTCGCCTCTGTCAGTCTGCCCCAGGGCAGCTGTGGCTACAACTGTAGCTGCCTCCACCAGTGTGTGAATTAATAGTGGTATTGTAAAGCGCTTTGAGGGGTCCCAAAAAGCGCTATATAAATGCAATCCACTATTATTAATATGTTAACTGTTCTACTTTTTAACAAACCTTGCTGTATGTTAATGGGCAGGTATGAGAGCTTTTACACTGAAACACAGGCCTTCTGAGGCTAATGAGAACAGAAAGACTCCACCAATATGATTTAATACCTACTATTACATTTTTGCTTCACACACCTTTAACCATGTCAAATTGTAAAACTCAGAGAGCCCATAGTAAAAAAACTAAACAAAACAGAAGTTCATGAATCGAAAGACTGTCTACCAACAAAATACAATCAAAGCGTGTGTAGCAGACTAAGCAGACAGCCTTAAACTTAATAAATTCAAACTTCTCTAGTTATATTCAAGCACAGTGTGTGTCACTACATGAAGCTTTGTAAATGAGACAGAGCGGGGAGAGAGGCAGCTGTGGGCTTGTTTTTTATCCTCTTGCTCAGCACATCATCAGTGCCCGGCTCACACATTCAGTAAATAGACTAATTTATGGGTGAGCCACTGGCTCTTTGTGATAAAGACGACATCCAGCAGCAGGAGCTGTGGCTGCCCAGTGGGTATCCAATACAGCTGGGTGTCTGACTCTGCTCTTCACATTCCAACACTGCACTGATTCTATCACTTGCTTTGCAGTGAAGATTGTTTTCCCCAGTTACTAGGGCTTGGTCTAGAAGTCTCTTAGGAATTCAACTGAAAAGAGTGGAATGACTAATAGATTTATCTTCAACCTTTAGGAATAAAAAACTGTAATTGTAATTGAATTGTAAAGCTGTTACAATATTAGATGGAAATTCCAACAATCACACAACTCCCTGTGAGCAAGCACTTGGTCACAGCTGGGAGAAAAAACTGCTTTCTAACAGAAAGAAACCTCTGGCAAAATCAGGCTCAGAGAGGTGCACCCATCTGAAATGACCTTTTCGAGGTGAGGGGACCAAGATGAGAGCAAATGAAAGGCAAACTATGGGAGAGACAGCCACAGTTTAATCATTGCTAATGATTCAACACAGTCCTGTTGAATAAATATAGAAAGTTAAAAGAGATGAGTGAATGAGAAATACTCAGTGGATCATGGAAAACCCCACAAAAGCCTGTTGCAGTTTAACAAGTAAGCCTGTCATGGCGCTGGATCTTAGTTTAGGGGCGATCGTGGCTCAAGAGTTGGGAGTTCGCTTTGTAATCGGAAGGTTGCCGGTTTGAGCCCCGGCTTGGACAGTCTCAGTCGTTGTGTCCTTGGGCAAGACACTTCACCCGTTGCCTACTGGTGGAGGTCAGGGGCCGATGGTGCCAGTGTCCGGCAGCCTCGCCTCTGTCAGTGCGCCCCAGGGTGGCTGTGGCTACAACGTAGCTGCCATCACCAGTGTGTGAATGTGTGTGTGAATGGGTGGATGACTTGATGTGTAAAGTGCTTTGGGGTCCTTAGGGACTAGTAAAGCGCTATACAAATACAGGCCATTTACCATTTATCTGTGACCCCATGTTTTCTAGTTTTTGGACATTTTAGGTTCTCTTAGGTTCTTGTTTCTGTTCCCTGGATTCAGTCAATGTCTCATGAATGTGTGTCTCATGTTTCCTGTTTAATTTTGATAGTTTCTTGTCCTGTGTTCAGCGTATCCAGTGTTGCTTCCTCACCGTCTCGTTACATCGGATTCGTTTCAGCTGTGTTTCCCTCCTGTTTCCCATCCCCTCGTTATGTGTATTTAGTCCACTGTCTTGTCTTGCTTGTTCTCAAGTCCTCGACATTAGCTGTGTGTTAAAGGGAGTGGTTCATGGTCTCTCGTTTACATCAAGTCATAAGCTCCTTAGTTGGAAGAGTCTTTGTTTCTATTTTATCTTTTGTTTGCTTCTTTTAGTGTTTCTTTGTACTTTGTAGTTTGTTTACACCAGCGGTCCCCAACCCCCGGGCCTCGGACCAGTACCGGTCCGTGAGTCGTTTGGTACCGGGCCGCGAGAGTTGAGGCTCAGGTGTTAAATGTCTGGTTTTCAGGGGTTTTATCGGTTTTCAGCGTTATTTTGTTATCGTTTTTATCGTTAACTCGGTTTTCCTGGGTCTTTTCACGTGTGTTATGAATAAATCTTCTTTTTTTCGGTACCGGTACTAGTTTTATTTTGTTGTATTTATCCGCGACACCTTAAAGGCCGGTCCGTGAAAATATTGTCGGGCATAAACCGGTCCGTGGCACAAAAAAGGTTGGGGACCGCTGGTTTACACAACAAATAAAGCTGCTGCTTTGGGTTCATTTCTTCCCTTTATGAGTTCTGCATTTGGGTCCTACTCTTGCCTGCCACACAGCCAAACCTGACAAAACTGAGTGGAAATGTAAACGATTCCATGAAATACGCCTCCTCACTCTGGACGACACGCTGAGGGACAGCTAACGGGTACAAAGCTACTGGTTTTGGCTACAATGGCTACTGGGGTCAGGCTAGTTACAGGATTATTTGCAGCGGTGTAGACCTGGGTCTCTAATTCACTGAGCCTGGTGTCCAAAGGTACAAACAAACTCCCGTTTGACACACTGAGCAGGAAGATGCCAGTGAGACAAATAAGAATACATGCTAGTTTAAGATTGTGTTAGTTTTTAGTAATATATAACAATGAATAATTATTATCATTTTAAGTGGCAACTAATTCGACATACACCATACTTTGGATGAGAGTGTATGGATTGTACAGTATAATGCACTTGATAATTCATCCATACAAGATATAAGAGTCACTGAGCCTGAAAGATCTTCAGCAGATGCTATTCAGTCTGCATAAAAACTCTATACTGCTTCCATCAGTGTGCTTTTGCACATTTATAGAAAATACACATTATGTATTTGTACGCATGTGGTTTGTATGTACAAACCATGATTTGAACTTCATATTCAAAGAACTTCCTGGAATTTCAAAAAAGAATTACATTGCCTGTAAAGTTGTCAAAAATTATATTGTTTTTTAACAATGACTAATGCCTAAAGATAAAGGGTGATAAGGGTATAAATACAACAGGACCCTAGATGAACATTACATATTAGGCTCCCGTTGTGTAGTCACCTTTTTGACAGCCTGATCTACTTATCTGGCCTTAGAAACCACAACATTGAAAATAGTTCATTTATGCCTGAGGTGTGCTCAGTGTCAGTGCAGCCTAGGCAGGACTGTGTTATGTGATTACCAGTCTGTTATGTGATAATTGGCATATTAGAATAAGGTTACATAAAGGTTTGCACACAGTGTTGCCAACTCCTCAGTAAGGAAAATCGCTATCGGCTGTCCTAAAAGTCGCTAGAAGTCGCCAAATGACGTCATCGCCTAATTTGCATAATTGGTCATGCTAATGGAATTGTAACCTACGCTGTTGGAGAGAGAAATAACATCGTGGAAGAGACATAAAGTGAGTAAAAAACGTCCTAAATGCAGTTTGAATTTATTTAGAACTACAAATTAAATTTCTTTTAGCAATTATTGTTTTTGTCATGGTCCTGGGCCATGTTGGCCCAGTGTTCTTAGTTTTCTTGTATGTTTGTATTTTGTTCCTTGCTTAGGCCATGTTTTCTGAGTTGCCCTGTTGTGTTGTTCCCTAAGTGTTTTCCCTTCATGGCTTTTACCCCCTGTGTGCCCCTCTGTGTATCTGTGAGCCCTCGTCTCTCCTTATGTTTTATTCCATGTTTCCCCTGCCCATTATGTCTAAGTTCTCCCCGTGCTCTCTCTTCCCCCTGTGTGCCCTCTATGTATTTATGAGCCCTCGTCTCCCTTTGTGGTTGTTTCATGTTTCCCCAGCCCGTTATGTCTGTGTTTTCCCCGTGCTCTCTCTCCTCCTGTCTGAACCTCTGTGCACTTCCTGTTTACTTTGTGACTCTCACGCCCGTACATGTCATGTTCAGTTCACCCCGCCCTGTCTCGTTATGATTATCAGTGTCACCTGTGTTCCCCGTGTGTTCCCACTTTCCTCGTTAACCCTCTGTGTATTTCTGTCTGCGTCTCCCTCTGTTCAGCGTGACGTCGTCCCTCATGCTGTGTGGATCTCCCTGTGTCTCTCTGTGAGTTCTTAGTTTGTGGTTTCCCAGTTTAGTTTAGTTTGTATATTTGTTCTGCCAGCAAATAAAGCTGAGTTTTGAGTTCATTCCCTCGTGCTTGTGAGTCCTGCATTTTGGGTCCTACTCCTGCCTGCCGCACAGCGATTCCTGACAGTACGACGTCACCAGACATGGACCCAGCAGGCTCCTCCCGGGAAAGCGATTTGGCCCGCATCTTCAGCCTGTGGGAGCGAGTTTCCCACGCCTCGGACATTAAAGCGATGTCCATTGGGATAAACGCCATCGAGGCAATTCTCAAGGGGAATCCCAATCTTCACGAGCTCTCAGGATTTTCGGGCCTACTGTCCAATCTGCAGAAAGCCAAGGAGACAGTACAAGTTCGCGAGCTCGTCATACCGCAACAGCGACCGCCACAATCAGGAAACGTTTCCACGCTGCTGCCACTGGACTCCTCTCCATCCACCCTCCACTCTGACTGTCACTCACCCGCTGCTTTTCTCGCAGCAATGTGGTCGGAGGATGAGGAGCCGGCCGTGATCTCTCCGTCGTTGCCGGTTTCCTCCATCACCGCACCTCCGGCTTCCCGAAGAAAACGGCATTCACGCCGCCGACGCGCCACCCCACAGCCGGACATTCGGCCTTCTAATTCACCCGCTGTGGTGAGTGAGGACTCTGTGTCTTTTCCAGACATTATGACTGTTCATTCAGGGGCTGTGTTTAGTGTGGCGGATGTCAATGCGAGCTGCTTATCGCCTGCGCAGCCCTTCCCAGCTCAGTCAGCTCCCTCGCAGCCCTTCACAGCTCAGTTAGCTCCCTCGCAGC
This sequence comes from Maylandia zebra, assembly GCF_041146795.1. NCBI lineage: Eukaryota > Metazoa > Chordata > Actinopteri > Cichliformes > Cichlidae > Maylandia > Maylandia zebra. Next base: position 3,176,236 of record NC_135176.1, on the reverse strand, counting down.
CCTTCACAGCTCAGTTAGCTCCCTCGCAGCCACCCTCAGTTCAGTCAGCTCCCTCGCAGCCCTTCCCAGCTCAGTCAGCTCCCTCGCAGCCCTTCCCAGCTCAGTCAGCTCCCTCGCAGCCCTTCACAGCTCAGTTAGCTCCCTCGCAGCCCTTCACAGCTCAGTTAGCTCCCTCGCAGCCACCCTCAGTTCAGTTTCCAGTGTCCCCAGTGCAGTCTCCAGTGTCCCCAGTGCAGTCTCCAGTGTCCCCAGTGCAGCATCCCTTAGCACAGTCATCCACTCAATCACCAGCTCCACTTTCCCCTCAACTATCACTACCACCTCTAGCTCAGTCTCCTGTGCACTCACCTCTGGTTCATTCTCCTGTGAAGTCATCAACTCCACTGCCTACTCCACTCTCACCACCTCCGTTACGACAGACATCAGTTCAGTCCCCTGTGCCAGTGCAGACGCCCTCAGTTCAGTCTCCCGTGCAGTTATCTACTTCACCACCATCAGTAGCTCAGCTCCCACTCTCATCCGCATCTCCAGTAGCTCAGCTCGCACCTGAACCATTGGCCCAGTCCCCGATAGCAATACGGTCTTCTGTTCGGCTTAACATTCAGCCAGGGGTCCCAAACCTCTCTGGCTCTACATCAGCTCCTGCTGGAAGCTCGGATGAGCTCATCCAGGACTCCGCGGCTCCCACGCCGCCATCTACCTCGTCCGCTGGGGGTTCCAGTGAGCCCGGCCAGCACCTCCTCGTCTCCGCTGGAGGGTCCGAGGGGCCCGTTCAGCCTCCTGTCTCCGCTGGAGGGTCCGAGGGACCCGTTCAGCCTCCTGTCTCCGCTGGAGGGTCCGAGGGGCCCGTTCAGCCTCCTGTCTCCGCTGGAGGGTCCGAGGGGCCCGTTCAGCCTCCTGTCTCCGCTGGAGGGTCCGAGGGGCCCGTTCAGCCTCCTGTCTCCGCTGAAGGGTCCGAGGGGCCCGTTCAGCCTCACGCCGCATCAGCTGGAGGGCCCGAGGAGCCTGTCCAGCCGCCATCTGCGACCGCCTCGTCGTCGCCTGGTCCGGCTGCATCCGCCTGTGCTTCTGCTACGCCTGGGCCAGCCTCTGCCTGTGCTTCTGCTACGCCTGGGCCAGCCTCTGCCTGTGCTTCTGCTACGCCTGGGCCAGCCTCAGCCTCTGCAGCTCCGCCTGGGCCAGCCTCAGCCTCTGCAGCTCCGCCTGGTCCGGCCTCAGCCTCTGCAGCTCCGCCTGGTCCGGCCTCAGCCTCTGCAGCTCCGCCTGGTCCGGCCTCAGCCTCTTCGTCCTCGTCTGGTCCTGCCTCCGAGTCTTCGTCCTCGTCTGGTCCTGCCTCCGAGTCTTCGTCCTCGTCTGGTCCTGCCTCCGAGTCTTCGTCCTCATCTGGTCCTGCCTCGTCTGGTCCTGCCTCGTCTGGTCCTGTGCCCACCAGGCCATGGCCAGCACGCCTGGGACTGGAGGGCCGCCGCCGCCTTCCGCGCGGTCGGCCTCCTGAACTGCTCCGTTGTCTCCTTCGCCGCCGCCGTTGCCTTGCGCACGGCCGGCCTCCTGAACTGTTTCCACGTCTCCGCCGTTGCCTTCCGCATGGTCAGCCCCCTGAACTGCTCTGTGTTTGGGTTGTTTCTTGGGCTCCGGTGTTTGCTGTGCTCTTCTTTTGTTTTCTGTTCCGAGCCCTCCGTCCTGGGCCCCCGCCGCCCGCCCTGGGTTGTTTTCTGTTTGGTTTTGTTTTTCTGTGTTTGGGCTGTCTGGAGCCAGCCCTTGAGGGGGGGGTACTGTCATGGTCCTGGGCCATGTTGGCCCAGTGTTCTTAGTTTTCTTGTATGTTTGTATTTTGTTCCTTGCTTAGGCCATGTTTTCTGAGTTGCCCTGTTGTGTTGTTCCCTAAGTGTTTTCCCTTCATGGCTTTTACCCCCTGTGTGCCCCTCTGTGTATCTGTGAGCCCTCGTCTCTCCTTATGTTTTATTCCATGTTTCCCCTGCCCATTATGTCTAAGTTCTCCCCGTGCTCTCTCTTCCCCCTGTGTGCCCTCTATGTATTTATGAGCCCTCGTCTCCCTTTGTGGTTGTTTCATGTTTCCCCAGCCCGTTATGTCTGTGTTTTCCCCGTGCTCTCTCTCCTCCTGTCTGAACCTCTGAGCACTTCCTGTTTACTTTGTGACTCTCACGCCCGTACATGTCATGTTCAGTTCACCCCGCCCTGTCTCGTTATGATTATCAGTGTCACCTGTGTTCCCCGTGTGTTCCCACTTTCCTCGTTAACCCTCTGTGTATTTCTGTCTGCGTCTCCCTCTGTTCAGCGTGACGTCGTCCCTCATGCTGTGTGGATCTCCCTGTGTCTCTCTGTGAGTTCTTAGTTTGTGGTTTCCCAGTTTAGTTTAGTTTGTATATTTGTTCTGCCAGCAAATAAAGCTGAGTTTTGAGTTCATTCCCTCGTGCCTGTGAGTCCTGCATTTTGGGTCCTACTCCTGCCTGCCGCACAGCGATTCCTGACAGTTTTTTAATGTCACAATTCCAACCCTGTTCCTTTATCCAGGCCTGGACCGGCAAAAGTGACCCGAAATTGGCACTCTGGTGGAGTTACTTTGTGTGTGTGTGTTTATAAGTAGTTTTAAACCTTGTGATCCACAAAACAGCATAACAGTAAAGGAAGAACTGACTGCGTTATAGTCAGTGCGGAGCAGCGGCTTCGCTCATGCACGATTCATTTGCCGTTTGGATGCACAGGTGTGAACGTCTCCTGCTCTGATAGCAGCTGGGGGAGGACTGTCCTCCGCCTGTGAGCGCTTTGGCACGGGTGAGGTGCCCAAGGCACCACCGCTGCTTGTTGAGAGTAAGAGCGATACGCGTTTTCACGTCAAAAAGTCGTCATAAATAAGTCTCCAATAATACCAGAAAAAGTCGCCAGATTTGTCGCTAGTCGCTTTTTAGAAAAAAGAGTCGCTAAGGGGGTCTGAAAACTCGCTAAATATTGCGACAAAGTCGCTAAGTTGGCAACACTGTTTGCACAAAGGTCATGTTGTTGATAGCACACTTCGAAGACAGCATTTGCAATGTTCTAACTATTATTATAGCATCCATACTTTATGGTTAGAGCTATATTCTTACCCTGGAGCTTTCATCCTGGGAACGCTGGTATCGCTTCCAGCGGCAACCATAGATCCCAGTGACAAAGGAGACAAAGACTTGCTTCTCATAGACCTGTAAGGGTTGGTGCTTCACCATGCTCCTTCAGCCTTAACGTGACACCAGTCTGTTAACATCCCACACAGGACTGGGAACCTGAAGAAGAATAAGAACTGTTACTAAACAATACAAGCCTTCGAACATTAGCTCAGACTTCACATATGTAATTACCCTTTTCAGCAACATGCCGTGTCATGTCATGTCGCTGAGGTATATTTTCACAAAACAACAAGAAGATGTTGACAGCCCTGCACCCTGTTTGGAGTCACAACACCTGTGAGAGACCGTCAATACACCAGTCAATAGTAAGCCTTGTCTCAAACAGCCATAATAATATGGTGCATGAATTACATGTGAGGATTTATGGTTGTTTAAGAGTGGCAAATAGAACTGAGAAGGCTGGTACCACATGTTTGTGTGGTATAGTCTGAGCCCTTGAACATCTGTAAAAAAAAAGAGTCAGAAGGAGACAGCGTGTTGCACTCAACTCACGTCTGGTTCAGAGAACATCTTTCTGCTTTGGTGCTAGCTAAAAATGCTGCCATAGAAAGCACTGTTTTTTTAAGGCTCTCGAGGAGTTGGTCTCTTTGTCGCATTTTTCCGGGATTTTTTAATTAGAATTTTCAGATGGTTTCTCCATGGAATAACCTCCATTTACTATAATGAATCAGGTAACCTAAGGTGTGTCAATTCTATCTATAATTAAACCTGGATCCTGGGAATAGGTTTATGTTCTAAGCATGTGATCTTAGGCCCTTTAGGTTTATAAAACACCTAACATTGGTGCTCTAGAGAATGAAATGTCTTCAGATGGTTTGTCACAGCAGAGAGAAAGAAAAATATAAATTTTCCCAGGAGAGCAATAAGTGGTTGTGAAGTAGTACCGGTAAGTCTTTTTTGTAACGATAAAGAGGTAAGTGCTTAAATCTAATAACAAAGTCTCCAAGTGAGCAACTATAAAGTGAATATCTGACGCCCAAACCTTCAAACCAAATACTCAATAAATATCCAAATAATACAGGATTTGGGTCCTAAATGACCCCATTCTTCAAAAGGTGTACAGCCCAATGGATAGGGTCATTCTCCTGCTTTATAAAACAACGAATTCAGTCATTTCAGTCTTAGAAAAGATTCCTAGAAAGTGCGACTGTAGAGCAGAGCCCTCTGCATTCATCAGCTTTATCAGTGGCCTCGCAAAAGACTTACAAGATTCTCACACTGCCTATAAATCTCAAGCCAGATGTCCCACTGATAACTGCTTAACGATAACAAGGGGCTAATGTGGCTAACTGGTAATTGCTAATAGTGGAACAGCTAATGGTGACATGTGCGCTGGTCAGGTCAAAATATATAATTTAACTCCTTAATACTTCGATGTATCTGAATATGGAGCTTCACAGACCTTTTTGTAGTCCTCCTAAGTGTTGCTCAGTGTTATGAATGCAGTTTTATGCTGTTTTTGTCACGGTCCGGGGCAGCGGCCGTGTGGAGAGTGGAAGGAGGACTCAAAACGCAGCACTTATTCAGGTGTGAGGGTGATTTATTGATAATATCAAATATAAAGTGGGGATGGTAAAACAGAACTAAGGATGAACTAACTGGGAGAAACTACACAAAGAAATAGCAAACCTGAGCATGAAGGGAGAACAGCAGGGAGAGCACGCAGGGGATTACACCAGGTATGAACACAGACGACGCGACGAGGAACAGAGGCAAACACACACTATAAGTACACAGAGAGACACTGGGAAATCACACACAGGTGGGAGACACAGCTGGACCTGATTAACCTGACGAGACAGGGGAACACTAACACCAGGGACCAATAGAGGGAGCACAAACCCAAAACCCAGTATCTAAAATCCCAAAACACAAACCATCCCAAAACAGCCCATGAATAATAAAGAGAATAATAACAATAAGGGACACAAACACAAAGTCACTCAGTCATGGGAAGGCAACGGCGGCCGCTCAGGCGAAGGCGGTCCGGGGGCCGGCCGTGCGGAAGGCAACGGCGGCCGCTCAGGCGATGATGCAGACACGAAGGCCAGTCAGGCGATGATGCAGACACGAAGGCTGGACCAGACGAGGATGCAGACACGAAGGCTGGACCAGACGAGGGTGAAGCCGGGCCGGGCGAGGCTGAAGCAGAAGCTGAAGCTGGGCCAGGCGAGGATGAAGCTGAAGCTGGACCAGGCGAGGATGAAGTTGGACCAGGCGAGGCTGAAGCCGGGCTGGGCGAGGCTGAAGCAGAAGCTGAAGCTGGGCCAGGCGAGGATGAAGCTGAAGCTGGACCAGGCGAAGCTGAAGAGGACGCTGAAGCGGAGGCTGGACCAGGCGCTGCGGGTGAAGATGAGGATGCTGTGGCCGAGGATGCGGGCACGAAGGCTGGACCAGACGAGGATGAAGCCGGACCAGGCAGGGACGAAGCCGGACCAGGACCGGGCGAGACCGAAGCTGGACCAGACGAGGATGCAGACACGAAGGCTGGACCAGACGAGGCTGAAGCCGGACCAGAATCAGGCGAGGATGAAGCTGAGGATGAAACCGGGCCAGGCGTGGATGAGGCCGGGCCAGGCGTGGATGAGGCCGGGCCAGGCGAGGATGAAGCCGGGCCAGGCGAGGATGAAGCTGCAGCTGGACCAGGCGAGGATGAAGCCGGGCCAGGCGAGGATGAAACTGAAGCTGGACCAGGCGAGGATGAAGCCGGGCCAGGTGAGGATGAAACTGAAGCTGGACCAGGCGAGGATGAAGCCGGGCCAGGTGAGGATGCGTCCTCAGGCTGAGGTGTGGCCGTAGCAGGCGGTAGCACTGCCGGTGGTGGTACTGCAGGAGGCGGCGCTGCAGTCACAGGTGGAGAAGCAGCCACAGGTGGAGAAGCAGCCACAGGTGGAGAAGCAGGAGGCTGGACGGGCTCCTCGGGCCCCCCAGCAGGCGAAACAGGAGGCTGGACAGGCTCCTCGGGCCCCCAGCAGGCAAAGCAGGAGGCTGGACGGGCTCCTCGGGCCCCCCAGCAGGCGAAACAGGAGGCTGGACGGGCTCCTCGGGCCCCCCAGCAGGCAAAGCAGGAGGCTGGACGGGCTCCTCGGGCCCCCCAGCAGGCGAAGCAGGAGGCCGGACCGGGTCCTTGGGCCCCCCAGCGAAAACAGCCGCAGAACCAGCGGGCACGTGGGCCTCCGGCACACACGAAACAAAACCAGTAGGCACGTGGGCCTCCGGCACACACGAAACAAAACCAGTAGGCACATGGGCCTCTGGCACCCATGAAACAAAACCAGTAGGCACGTGGGCCTCTGGCGCACGTACGGAGGGCTGCAGCTGCGCAGAGCACTGACCCTGCTCAGGCAGTGACAGCCCGGTGCAGTTCACAGCCGGCATCTTGGCCTCCAGGGGTCCAGAGTAAGCTGAGGGCAGTAACCCAGCCTCTGGGGAAGCCCCGGAGTGAGTAACAGTCACTAATGTTGCCAGCTGTTGAGGAACAGGTCCGTAGCGAAACAGTTTGTCTCCCTGCCCAGAAACAGCGGTGGAAAAACAGTGCGAAAATTGTGGCTCAGCCATTACCGGAACTGTGGGCTGTAGCGATGCTAGCGGTGGTGGTGGCTGAGTGGCTAACCGGAGCGGCGGCAGAACGGGTAATTGAGCCCTTAGGGAGGCTAACGGTTGAGCCACAGACCTGAGAGCTTGTGGCCGGACACAGAACTGAGCCGGAGAATGGTGATAAAGTCCTGGCTCAGAAGGAGCGGCAGAGAAAAAGTCTCTCGGTTTTACAGAGGGTTTGTAGACGCCCACTTGCGAAGGATCCGTTACCACGAAGGTAGGTAAGCTATCTACACTGTCTCTCATCCCGCTCTGAATAGCCCCAGAAAACAGAGTCCCGGAATCTGGGGAAGCCAGAACATGTCGCTCGCTCACCGCCTCAGGCTGCTCGAAAGTAAAAGCAGACGGGGGGTGAAGTCCGAGGTCCAAAAGGAGGAACTCCCGCTCCCACGAACAAAGCGAGCCCAGAAGCCATGGGAGACCGGTCACCAGACGCTGTAGCCGCCTCTCTATAGCGCGCTGGGACGTGCCACCCGGGTTTTCCAGCCACCGGTCGATGAGCTCCTGTGTGGCATCGATGAGATTTTCCCGTAGCTCCCTGGACGGGTTAAGCGCTGCTGGGTCCATGTTGTGGTCGCGTCGTACTGTCACGGTCCGGGGCAGCGGCCGTGTGGAGAGTGGAAGGAGGACTCAAAACGCAGCACTTATTCAGGTGTGAGGGTGATTTATTGATAATATCAAATATAAAGTGGGGATGGTAAAACAGAACTAAGGATGAACTAACTGGGAGAAACTACACAAAGAAATAGCAAACCTGAGCATGAAGGGAGAACAGCAGGGAGAGCACGCAGGGGATTACACCAGGTATGAACACAGACGACGCGACGAGGAACAGAGGCAAACACACACTATAAGTACACAGAGAGACACTGGGAAATCACACACAGGTGGGAGACACAGCTGGACCTGATTAACCTGACGAGACAGGGGAACACTAACACCAGGGACCAATAGAGGGAGCACAAACCCAAAACCCAGTATCTAAAATCCCAAAACACAAACCATCCCAAAACAGCCATGAATAATAAAGAGAATAATAACAATAAGGGACACAAACACAAAGTCACTCAGTCATGGCCGCAGGACCATGACAGTTTTAGTAATCAGTTGATTTCAACATAGATTTTTTTAGAAGACTACTTTCAAACAAGTCATACTTTTTTATTGTACTTTTGACAGCCACCAAAAAGCTTTGGGCATAATTCTGCCAGGTTAATTAACCAGTCTTCTTGGCAGAATTGGTAGAGTTCATTTAACTGGGGTTCCTGGGATGGAACTAAGTTTTAAACACAGTCCTCTTTTTAACAGAGTTTAAGTGGCTTTAGGAAGAATCCAGAATCTTAATGTTAGCCTTCTTTATCTATTTCAAAACTAGTTTTGAAGTGTGTTTGGGATCATTGTCCCAAACGCAGTTGTGTCTAAGTGTGTGCATTTTGTCTGTCTCCTCTGTAGAAAGCACCAGTACCACTAGCAAGAAAACAGTCCCAGATTATACTGATGCTTCTTTCGTGGTTGGCACACATAGCAATGTAAAACTCAGAGTTCACAGTGGACAGTTACACTGGTGTTCAGACAGTTTCCGGTCCATTGCATGCATAAACTAATTGCTTCTCATCTGAGGAGATGGTTTGGGTCTTTTTCCAGGCCTTAGCAAAGCTATGGCACATCTGAATGTCTTGCACTTATGTATAATTGTCTGTCTGATGGAGCCATTATTTAGAAATGGCTCCGTCAGACCTTCCAAACTTGTGTAGATCTTCACTGAGTTTCTTGGACTTTCCCTTTGCTCTGAGTATTGGTCAGTTCAATAAGTTCAAAAGACCAAAACCAATTCTTTTTATGATGACAAAGAGCATTAACTACTATTAACCAGTAGGTTAATAGGCGTTGTGGAGAAATTAAGAGATTAGATTAGAGATTATATTATAGATTCATGCTTTACAGTCATTCCAGGAAAGAGCTGTTCAACAAAGCCGCAAATTACCATGACATTCATGTCCATGATGAGTCTGTGTAAACTTCTCAGCAACTGTATGTGGAGCTGGAGCCAGCATAATACCCCCCCCATTAAACTATACTTGTTGAGTAATGAAAGTGTCTTACGCTAAGGACTGTGAGCTGTGTATTCAGGGCTTCTCAGTGTTTAAGTGTGAATATTTGTCTACCATTTACTGCTAATTTAAAACTATAAACAGTATTTAAAGAGGAAATTGTTCACATATCTCTGTCCTTTTATTGCTGCCTGGCTATTACATGGAAACTCCCAGGCCTGAAGAAGGCTTGCGCTGGCAGATTTCCAGCATTCATAATCTCACCCTGTCCTCAGACAAGGGCCAACTGGAGCTGAAATCACAGTGGGCTTATTCCAGCCAGGTTAGCCTATTGTCTGTCTGCGTCACCGTGGTGCTATCATCACAGAGCTGTGGTCATTATGAAGTAAACTAAGGACGGCCTACATCGGTCAGATTCTGGGTGCAGTTTCTCAGTGAGTTCACCCTCCTTTAGAGAGAAAATATTTCCTCATAGTTTTGGACACCATTCAGACACCTCTCACAGTTATCAGGAATATGGGGGAAAATTATATAATAATTTGTAACTGACGTTCAAAAATTTTCCATAACTCCTTGCATTTTATTTATGGTTTAGGGTTTCCACCCATGATGGCTTGGACCTCTGAGGGTTGAAGGACAGAATTACTATACTTTCTCTTCTCATATTCACCCACATACTGTATGTGACATAGGCATAAACGGGGCATAAGTAAATAAAACTTTGCTGGCAAGAAGTGGTGCCTCAGTACGTGCGCTAAAAGGGAAAACTGTTTCTGACACAAGCAGCAGTGATGTGGGAACAGAAAACTAAGCCACGGTGAAAGCAACAAAAACTGCACATCTTCTAATGTCCACTTACAGCTCAGTTATTCAATACTGCTTTTTTTTTTTTTTACAGCTGTCTCCACTAATTCAAATCACCGCGCTGGGCCTCTCTACTTAGTTTGTGGTGTTGGTGCCATTTGGAACATTTTTAATGTAATTATATAACAAATAATATATCAAAGGGGTTTACTTTGGAAAAGTTAAGTAACCAAAAGTAGTGATTAGTCTGTTACTTAGCACTAATTAGCAGGTACCTTCATCTTATGAATTCAGGTCACGAGCCGTTTGTGATAACTCAGCCCTCCAACATCTTTTTTTTTTAAATTATCAAATAAAAAGAAAAAGAAAAGCTGATAACACCGAGGCTTCAAAACCTGTAATAAAAAAACGTCCCATGTCACAGTCCAACGTTTATAAAGAGTCTATGGGCTGATGTCTGGCTTAAAGCACTGTGGTCTGATATTTCTGACCAAGCTAATCATTACAAAGAACAAATGCCATGCTCAGCAGAACAAAAGATATCCTAACAGAGCTCCAACAAAAGGTAGAGTCGGTGCAACCAAAGTAAAGTAGCCTGATGACAGACAGAATTGTGAGCATATCACATGCAGTTCACTCTGACACTGCATACGTGGAAACACATTTTCACTCGATTTAAAACAGAGACCAACACTGATGAGCAGCCTCACCTGAATTCTGCTATTACTCTGTTTTCAGGGGTGTTTCACCGTTTGCTTTGACACTTATTGGACAGACTTTTTATTTTATATTTTATGTATTTATCTATTCATCTATTTTTTTAAAACCTAAAAATTGCTGTTTTGTGACACGACACAAGATAAAAGCAGTAATCTCAATAGATATGAAACGTTCAAAGGTCTGGAGCCAGGCAACAGGTAACGTAGTCCCGCAATAATGACTTTAACCATCGTTCAAGGGGAAACAAAAGACAGCTTTGAATACTCCTTCAGTTAAATGTTTGCAGTGAAAGTTTGACTAAAGTTTGAGTAAAAACAGTGTGAACAAGCACACAACAACAGTCCTGACTAGTAAATGTAAATTCTGATGAAACTGCATTGACTCACTACTAGTTATTTTCACTAGTTAAATGATAATTAGGAGTGCAGTGTGGTTTATGACATTGTCTATAGAAAATGGGCTGTAATGAGTCATCAGTATTAGCTCATTACAGCAGCTGCATCCTGCTGATACTTACAGCAGCAGGTGCTGTGCTGCTGGACTCGCTGGTCTAATATGTTATTAAATATTAATGAAACTTCTCTTGTTTCTTTTAACTTCTGTTACATATTACAGTGTGTCCATTGTTTCAGGACAGCACAAGCCTGGAAACGTCTCATTTTAAATCTGTAATGCACCCGGGTCCTTCTATCATCAGCTCTCCTTCTCGCCAGCCTTTCAGATGGCTTTGGGCGAATTTTCTCCCATGCACATTTGCTTCACCTGAGAGGACTTTACTCCTCTCTTTGCTTTGTTGCCAGCTTCTAGAAGTAGCTTGGTTACTTTCTGGAAGCCTATGAGGCCACAGGTTGTCTGTTGAGTTGGACACATGCGCTCATTGAATAACAATACAATAATCCACTAAATCTCAATCCACCAACTGCCACAGAGCCACTACCATATCTGCCTATTATTAGCCCTTTATCTCGGTCACTGTTTCCTTTTTTTAAGCTTCCATTCTTCACTCCTTCATGAAATTTATATATGCATTCATTAATAATACTCTAATCTTTCAGTGGGTTTTGCCCAAAATAGAATTTCCATTAGTGTCACATACATGTTATGCACTCAAAAGGAGGAGGAGTGGGGCAAGGGCTAGAAACAAAGCCTCTCTGGTAACCAGTGAGCTCTGATCATCAGGTGATCAGAAAAAACATCTTTTAGAGTGAGATCTAGTTCTCCTATCCAAGCAGCACCTGCTAGTCTCACGAGGCAGTCTTTAATTTGTTAAATGTGATTTAAATGTGACAAATAACGGAGGTAATGCTGCAGGATGGCCAGGATACACCGACAGATAAAAACTGATGGTCAGATATGTCTTCCACTCACATTTGGAAGCACAAAGAGAAAGAAACAGGTGCAATTAAAGTTTATGAAGTTCGATAGATGATGATGTTGTAACTTTAAAGCTTCACTTGGGAAAAATTAGCTTAACAGTTTTGTAATTTACAGTCTCACAACATTTACTAAACCTGGTCCAATGGCTTTCAAGAATTCAATTCAATTCAGAATGTAGCCCCAAATCACAACAACAGTCGCCTCACATTTTAAAGTCGCCTTATATTCGAAGGTAAAGACAGCACAACAACACAATTCAATGTTTCATACCTAATTCAATGTCAGTTAGACATGAATCTATTATTTTCACTGTTTATTAATCTGACATTCAGATCATTTAATCATTTTGTCCATGAAAGTCTTTAAAAGGCTATAATACTTCCAGTTCTATTAAAGTAATGCGCCATAACTGGGACGCTGGGCTCAGCATTCAAAGAAAGAAAGTAATTATTCAGTTATCCAAATAGTTTGAAAGTATTCACCTGTGGACTTCTGGCTCTAGCCTGTCAATTCATTACAGTTTACTCGATTAATATCACGCACAGACTGTATGTTCATCTTTAGCTGCCTCATCTGCCATTTATCTGTGCCTATGTCGAAATTACACGAAATTAACATAAGCATGTATTGGAAAAATAGATTATTTGTGGGGGACAAACGGGACAGATCACTCAATTTAGTGTCACCAACTGATCGCACAACAGAAACAAAGCGATGCAAGTGACAGTTCTGAGGAGCAGTCACTTGGCTTACACGACAATAATCCCATAAAGCGCACAAACACTCACCTCGTCTTCACTACAGGCTGTTTTTCACTGGCACTGCTGGAAAAGTCTCAGTCCCTCTGTTAGTTAGTCAGTATTTCCATGGATGCTGACATAACGCCGTCTCTTCGCAGTTTATGGATCCACACAAGACTTTCAGGTTACTTTGAGTGGCAGTGTGAGAGACGCAGCGGCATCAGTGTGTTTTATATCCGGACAAGAGAGCTAATGGAGAAAGGAGAGGGGAAAAAACAACCCTTGTAATAAATGGAAGGCTTGCCTCTGCTTGGATACAGATGCACCTACATTAGCGTTCATAGCAGAGTGAATACTAACTGTAATCCCTGTGACACTCGTGGGCGGAACTGTGGCCCACACTGCAAGAAACATCCTGTCTCCGCAGTTTTTACACCTGACCAATGCACGGCAGCACCTGTTGAAATGTGGGGTATTTCTTGCAGTGGGGTAACTTCTCTCTCTCTGTCGGGTAAGTGGACCTGAGCAGCACTTTCACTCTGAGTGGGTCTGGAGATCCCGGTCAGTGGATCCCAGTGAGAAATTTGCTGCACATTTTTGGGCAACTGATAGCCCAAAATGCTAATGCTAAAAGCCAAATGTGCTGGATATAAAAATCCTCTTATCTGAACAACAATTAGGTCCATAATCTGTTGGACAAAGTTTTACAGTGTCTGTAGTTTTCCCTCTGTGCATCACTGCTGTGGATTTTAAATGAAACAATCAAGATGCGAATAAAGTTCAGGTTTTCGGTTTTAATTCAAGGGGGTTTACTGAAATAATACCTTATATGTAATATAAATATATAGTGTATGTCTTATATATAAAACACCTTTGGAATTTACATTTTACAAATGAAATAAATCTGAGATTTTTAAATCCACAGTAATGAATTTAATTTTTTATTTCTCTCAAAATTTAAACTGAAAACTATCCAAATAGTCCTTCGTTCCAAGCTGAGAAGGCTTCAGATTGAGTTTTCTTTTAGTGCAGACTTTCCATAAATATGACAAGAAATACTTTGTAATGATGCAAAAATCAAACTATGTAAAAATATTCTCTTCAATAATTTCAGAGGACTTTAAGACTACAAGCTTTAGGATTATTGTTCACAATGTGTGGCTACAAATGTGCATCTTTACTTCTTCTCTGCACACAAAAACAAAGCAAAATGTAACACATTAGAATTTGCTGAGGGCAGAGGGAGATGCAGAAGGGGACGACAAGGTATCTTGAATCAACCAAGATGCACACATTTGGTTACTGGGAGAGATCATCGGACAAAGAGGAAAAATGTGACAGGAATTATCTCACATTTCTCAGGGAGTTGAGGGACATTTGCACATTTAAAGTGTGGGTGGAGATCTCAGGAAAGGAGGCTCAAGATAAGAGCTCATAGTGAGAGAAATGACTTAATTAAACCTCTGCAGGGGAGGGTTCTGAGGTTGCCAAGGAGGGAAGCGTGACATCAGGCTCATGGAAATGTCCACGTTTCCTGGAATTTACCAGACAACAGGGTCAGGGTCGGGCGGCCGCCAGATCTCAGGCTCAAAGGATGACATGCAGGTGCAGAAGTAGGGAGTCATAATCATTCTTGTAATTGTACCATTTTTCCCCATCCCTGCTATTTTACCATTTGTAAAATTCCTGCTAAGACTGACTGTAAAACACACTGATAAAATGAGTTATCAGCAAAAACTAGAAAGTAACACGACATTTGCATCTGCATTACATTTCTCACATCATTCAGTTCCTTTTAAAGCCTTTTGTAAGTTTAAGTGTTCAGAAAAAGCTCTCAGCATAAAGAGACGCATGGAATGAAACACACCAGTACTCCTCTCTCCATTCTCCTTTCAGACTGTTCAAGCAATTGAAACGATTGTTGTAATATGAACATAATTATGTACACGGCCACAGAGGACTATGGCAGCAGTGCCTTACCTCAACACCTGGCAAAGCGGGAGAGGAGATGAGTAAAGTCTTGTAAGAGATCTGGCTATTCCAGGCCCAGCAGTCAGAGATTAACCCTTGGCTTTGGATAATTACATAAGATCCCTTTAATCCTTGGCAATTTAGCAGTGGCAATGAAGGTACCTCAGCTAGAACTTCTTTGCACATGAAATGCACGCTCAGGTGCAGCGTTTTTAACCAAATGTTGAGGACGACAAGAACTTTATTGGAATGTGAACAAATGCCATGAGAGGGATTTTGTAAAGCCTGATATTTGTGATGCTTAAAACACACACATGAACACACACAAAAGAAAACCTACTACACGTTTTTGTGTATAGAAATGAATTAACAAAACTGTGCTGAGTAAGTGGTTGTAGTGGCAGTGACAGCAGGAACGCTTAATAAGAGGATTTATTTTCATCTCCTATCTATAACTAGCTCTTTGTTGGCCTCTAGTGGCCATGGAAAGTACAAGGACTGTCAATTTGAAATCTTTCTGCCGCCATTAGTCGTAACACATTCAATCCACAAGCGGAAGGTCACTGGTTTGATTCAAGCCAGAGACACAAATCCCCTTTAGGTTTGCATCAGTAACAGCATCTGGTGTACAACTCTGCCAACTCAGAGTTTTGTCGTTATTATTATTATTATTACATTATTATTTCAACAGCTGTAACAAGAGAGTCTCTCAAACACGAGAAAGATACAGTTACTGTTATCCTGTCTTATTTGAATGGTAATAAAAATGATAGTTGCAAGGACTTTCTCAGCTTATGTATTTAAAATAGCAATGTTTTAATGAGAGTGATCTACCTATTGATATGACCGCGTCTCTCTGCAAACCATTCATATCGAAAAACGCTGCCAAGAAAGAACAGCGTGCTGTAAAAGCACAAGGAGAGTGTTATACCGGACGTGCTTCCACTGCTTCTGTAACTTCCTGCTGTCTGATCCACTTCTAAACACAGAAGTGGGAGTGTGAGAGTGCACATGACACGAGGAAGAAGGAAGGATTCATGGGGGAAAAAGCTACTCAGACAGTATGGGGCCTAAATACTGTTTTGACTACTGACACAGCTATCAGAAAGAATCAGATATGGTATTTAGTGAAGCTTGTTCTGAAAATCAGACCATCTCTGCAGATTTAATCTGACGGTATTGTGTACAGAGTTCACCACTTACAGCAATACTAAAGTGCAAACGCCTGCCAAACTACTTTCTGGACAGTCAGTCTTCTTATTGTGTAATATGTACCCGGCAGTTATATCTAGTTAATGTTGATTTTAGTTGCAGTTGTACTGCTTCACAGAACTTCCTGTTGTATTCAGTGGTGTTCTCCACATTCCGCTGCCCAGTGGTCTGTGCGGCTTTCAAATCATGCAACAGAGGAGGAAAGAACAGGATGAGGAAGAGAGAGAAAAAAAGTTTAGGGCGGGCAAATACTGAGATAATTATAAAGACAGTTAATTGCCACTATGGCAAAAACACCTGCGCTGGCAGGCATGTCGTTTTATCGTGAAGAAGAACAGTAATGAAGCTACCACATAAACAGGACTATATTTATGCATACTGGTTTCTTCAGCCAGACGCCTCTCTGTTACTGAAAGTACAACATACATTATGCAGATTTTGTTAATGATTGGGAGGTCTTATACAGTTAGTCACGGGGAGTAACTTTAGTAGAGGTCATGAGATGGTAAGTTGAGTATTTAAGTGTTAACTGTTTGATTACTCTCCGTGAAATAAAGTTTTAGGCTTTAGGACCTGGGAGGGTGAGGATTCTTCACCCACTCATCCACATGGGCGGGACTGGCCTGGAAATCTGATTCCAGGGCAGAGATTTTCATGCTCTGGGGCCTGGGAAATCGTCTCATACACTTCTGTCTTTGCCATCAGATACTTTCACTTAATACCGGTCAGGTCAGTGCTGGGGGGATCTTTTTGTAAGCAGCTTGACGATAAACCTGCCGAGTTATTCAAAGGACCCAATAAGGTAAGATGAATGTGCTCGGAGCACGGGAAGCATGGAGAGGGAGGGAGAGAGTAGAGGGCGTCCATCAACTGGTGGGAAATGTCCAGGCATGTAAAAAGAGGCCAAAAAGTCTGTCTATCTTTAACATGGTTAAAGATTCCTTTACAGCCATGTAGTTCCTCCAAGTAGTGCGAAAGCAAAGCAACTGCTGCACATAACTAGAACTGCATGACAGTCCAGACTTTCAGGGAGTTGGCTACACCTTTTGACCTGATTTAATCTGTAACAAGGGACGCCTCTCCTTCTTTTATCTACATGTTTTAAATGCCAGTGTCATTCATACTAAGTCACATGTCCAGAAAAATGAACTGCTTGTGACCTGCTCAATTAGACTGATGTAAACATCTCTGAACTACATCTCTAAGTGGTGATATGCATAAAGCCTGTCCTCCCTAAAGTACACGTTCGCTCTATGTACATGAACTGCTCTAAAAAACGCGTCTTTTGCTGTAGGGGTGTGTCATGCGTCAGTGAGTGGCCACTTTTCCCTCACCACAAGTAACCAATGAGCATCAACCAGACTTAGTCCTCCATTAGAGAATGTTATGTATGTTAAGTTTTTTCCCACTCCCAAGTCATGAACAACTCAAATCTTGCTGACCAATGTTTTGGCTTAGACACAGTGCACCCTGAAGCTGCCTACGTGGCTGTTATACAAGTCATTGCTTGAGGTTTGCACAGAGAGCTGCTTTAAATGGCATGGGCTAAACCACACTTACTAGCCTACCACAGCTTGCATCTTCTAAATCTCAAGAGTAAACCCTAAGTATGTACTGTTTGTCTTCATGTCTTCTCTTAGGTTTTGTCTTTTAGTAACATTACACCATGTGGGCAACAAACCTCGTATCTCTCGTCCTTCTGACAACTGCAGCCTCGGCAGCAACCTCCACATCAAAAGACAAAGTGTTGAGTAACCATGCCACCATCCTGGCTGACAGCACTGCCAATTTGGCTTTCAGTGTCTACCAGAGCATGGTAAAAGACAAAAATGTAGAGAACATTATCATTTCCCCTGTCGTCGTGGCCTCCTCTCTGGGTCTTGTGGCTCTTGGGGGAAAGGCCTCCACTGCCTCTCAGGTAAAAACCATCCTGAATGTAGCTAAAGTTAAAGATGAGCATCTCCACCCCAGTTTGGCTGAGCTGCTCATAGAGTTGAGCGACCCAAAGACTCGCAACATCACCTGGAAGATTAGCAACCGCCTGTATGGACCCAGCTCTGTCACTTTTGTGGAAGACTTTGTCAAAAGCAGCAAAAAGCACTATAATTGTGAGCACTCAAAGATCAATTTCCGAGACAAGAAGAATGCTGTGAACTCCATCAACGAATGGGCAGCCAAGTCTACTGATGGCAAACTGCCTGAGGTGACCAAGAATGTAGAAAAGACTGATGGGGCGATGATCATCAGTGCCATGTTTTTCAAATGTGAGTGGATAAGGCTGTGTATACATGTAGTATTCTATACTGTTCCCTAAAAGACACCTAAAATTAACTGAATGTTTTTTCTCTCAGGTCACTGGGATGAGCAGTTCCATCATAAGATGGTGGATAACCGTGGATTCATGGTGTCACGTAGCTACACTGTTTCAGTACAGATGATGCATCGCACAGGTAGCTGGAGACATTCCTATCAGCTTGTTCAGAAACACAGTTTGAGACTAGGAATGGTAGAACATTTTGGGAAAATCGAAAAGTTACTGCTCCAGAGGATCACAGGGCTTGAAAAAGTAGCACCCGCAAACCCACAAACAATATAACTCCACTCTTTACATGTGCATGTTTCACTAGTGAATGAGGGAGTGACTAGGGACTCATTGCCTTGAATAGAGACATCAAGTCTCTGCCACAAAACTTCCGGTAGAAGGATTTTTAGCTAGCATAGCTAAGCTAGCTTTCTGTTTAGTCTTTATGCCAAATTCAGCTAAAACATAAGTGCAGTGACCTATAAAATCAGTCTTTTTCGAAAAATGTGAAAGTATTTATAGGTACTACCATTACTGATACTACTACAACTTTAAGATCACAACACATGTTAATTAAACATAGATATTGATGAGTAAATCTGATATTTCTCACTACTGTTTACTGGGGAGATGAGTCCAAATAACTGCAATAATGTCTGGGGAAATATTATTATCATACTGTATCTGTAGGTAGGAACTTGATTCACAAAAAAAAAAAAAAGATCATAACTCGCTGAATTTTCAACTCACTAGTAAATGGTTTGAGTAGTTACAAATGCCGGGCACAGTAAGATTATTTCTTCCCATTTATACAGAAACAATTTCCAGTATATACTATCTAGGGAGTTTGTAAAAACTGTGGTTAACAGCTGTGCATTTACCGGTTCAATATCCAACATTATGCAAAACTAAATATGAGTAATAAATGTAACACTTTCTTTTTTTGAAAACTGTAACCAGCAGAAATTTTAAGAGACTCTCATGGACAGATTGATGATATTTGTAATTAATTTGTTTCATCAGGTCTCTTTGGCTTCTATGATGACAAAGACAATAAGTTATCTATCCTGAGCATGCCTCTATCTCATAAGAAGTCCACTGTGGTATTCATCATGCCCTACCATGTGGAACCTTTGGATAGACTGGAAAAGATGCTGACCAAGAAGCAGGTGGATAAATGGATTGGTTTGCTACAGGAGACAGCTATAGCTGTGTCTCTGCCCAAAGTCAGCATGGAAGTCAGTCATGATCTGCAGGTAAACAATTTAAGAGTTTGTGCCTTACCACAGAACACTCTTTTACATTGTCACTATAAACATTTCATGTTACTCCTCAGAAACACCTCCAGGAGCTGGGCCTGACCGAGGCTGTGGACAAATCTAAAGCTGACTTTTCCAACATCTCTGGGAAGAAGGACCTCTACTTGTCAAGTGTGTTCCACGCCTCTGCTTTGGAATGGGACACTGATGGAAATGAAATTGATACCAGTATCTTTGGCACAGACAAGCTGAAAAACCCTAAACTGTTCTACGCTGACCACCCCTTTATTTTCCTAGTAAAGGACCAGAAAACAAGCTCCATCTTGTTCATTGGCAGGATGGTCCGACCAAAGGGTGAAAAGATGAGAGATGAACTGTAACCATGTGTGTAAGTTAGATGTTTGGCTGTTTTCATGAGTGTAGATTTTATACTGCAGCATGTTGAGAAATGAAGAGTACATCTGATACTATGTAAGAGCACTCTTTTATGTCACATGGCAACAACATTCCATAATACACAACTTAAACATTTGTCTTGTAATTACTGTATGAGGCGATGTGCACATCTTTGAATTTGGGACAGTTGTTAATATTTCAGTGTGTGTGTGTTTGTTTGTATGTTGGCATGTCACATTATGGACTGAATACTTACATTAAGTATGACATATTAAAGTTTTTGTTAAAGCACACTTTGTTTTAATAAAGTAGCAGTAACATCAGAATTTGTGCACGAAAAAGGTTTCTGGTGTCATTAAGTCTTAAAAAATTATGTAAAATGTGCACATCCTACAAGCTTCCTTACCTTTTTGTGTCCACTTGTCTTTGTTTGGAGTTACCCTGAATGCAGTTCGATTTGTGCGCACATGGTTTAGCAAAGCAAAATATGATTGAGCTATTGTAAATGTCCGGTTTTTGCAATAAAAGTATAAAAAAAAGAACTAGCAGGTTTTATCCTTATTTTAGGATGCTGCCCTTTACTTTGTGACCTAAATAACATCTGGTTTGCTTGTCAAGAGTAGGAATTTGGCCTTAGGCGAGCAGAGTTTTAGTAGGATATAACAACTGGAAAAATCCATTGGAGGTGATCATATAGCGTTTTGGACAGCTCTACCTTCAAAGGGGACGAGACCTGGCTTCTGAATGCACAAACTTAGGATATTTAGACCTCAACTAAATATTTGACAAAATATTCTGGTATAAACACGTGGCTGCTGCTCCAGGACATGGTTATCGTCACATCAGCAATTTCCTAATAACAACTGCTCCAAAACATAAAATTAATGGATGATCCATCATTTGATTGGCTAGAAAACCGGTTAGGTAAGTAAGTAGGGCCTAAGAAAGCATGCAAGAATCAATACTAAAGATAAACACTGTCATTGTCAACAGCACAGCACAGCTCAACACACCACCTAAAGGCCATCTGTATTTATGACACATGCACAAAGAAAAATAACAATTAGACAAAAGACATGTGTTTCCTTTCTGTTGCAGTGTGTGCATGCCATTTTTAATATATTGAACACAGTTCTTTAACATGGATTGCACTGTAGCTTACTTAAAGTCAATGGTGAACGGGTGGTTAATTGCTCTGCCTTTCATATAGAAACACACAGCTATGTAGAGATTTATATAACAGTGGAAGTATCAGTCCCCGCCCCGCCTATTGTTTTATCGTCACTGTACACACTGTTTACATTGTGTTACTGATTTGTTCAGACTGTGTCGTTCAGTGGTTCCTCTTTGCTTGAGCTGTGTGACACATTTCTGTCTAATTGTTGCTGACGTAGTAATAACGTCTTGATACTGTTTATTGTTGCTATGACTTAACATAGTCCACACTTTAATGTGTACGGGAAGAGAACAGCCCACCATGCCAACCCTAACCTTGTTTTGGTAGTAGAATGGTGGGATTGTGTATATTTATGGAGTGAACCAGCAATAGCATTTTGCCATTGCAATCTTTTTTAGGTTACAAGTCTAAAAAGTACTATGATGTTTACATATTTACAAAGAAAATATATAAAATATACACGAAATGTGCACTTATACGTTACATGAAACCTTCGTTTTTAATACCTTCAGGGTGTGCTTTCACTTTTGTGTATTTGTAGTGTGTATTTTCGTGTGTGTTTTTTTTTAGCAGCAGCTCAACTGGCTCTCGCTATCGCCCTCTCCATCGCGCGTGGAGGAGGGCTCGCGGAGCGCTCGTGCACTGTGATGGGACTACAAATCCGTTAGCGCCTACAGCCTCCTCCTCTTTCATCATGGCTCCCTCGATAGACAGGCAAGGATACTGGGGGCGGCCGACCTCAACACTGGACTGGTGTGAGGAAAATTATGTCGTGTCCTTTTACATCGCGGAATTCTGTAAGTAAAAATCTGCCCGCACCATCATTTACTCTAAAAACGGTGAATTTGGGGGTTCGTTTAATGAGGCTTTAGACTGGGAGAGTCGTAGTACTTCGCCCCTCTAAGGTAAACATAGGAAGAACTGGTGTAACTGTAATGTAGTGCATATCTATTATTGTGTTATCTCGGCTAATAACATGATTTTCTCCGTGTAGTGTAAACGTTAATCTGTACGGCTACCGGAGCTGTAAGTAAATGAGGAAAAAGATACGCTGTTTACAGCGGATATATTGTCAACCTGTTCTGTGCATCGTAACGCTAGCCAGCACTCGCTACACGTATCGAACAACCTTTAAACCTGTATGCAAAGCAGCTCAGCACAAACGGCTCACTTCATATTATTTCACGTTGCCAGCCATTTGTGTTACAAGTCCGCTGTTGAACGTGTTCTTCCTGTAAGACAGTACGTTAGTCAGTCACGGGCACCACTGGAAACTTGATAAAACATTCCCTTCACATTATCGGGGCGCCTCTCTGCCTTGTCCACCGATAAAAAAAAACCTGTTCCTCTGGAACCGTAATCTTAGATTAAACCGCTGTTTCCATCAGTCTTATCAAAAAGCTGTTGTATCAGCAGAAATGACAGGACAAAGGCTTGAACATTAAGGAGACAGTAAAACTCTTCGAAATAATTTACTCTAGCCAAACAAGCGAACAGAAGAATGACCCATTCCTGTGCAGCAAACAAAAATGTTTACCCAGCCTATTAATAGTTCATGGCGACAGTTCGTAACATAAAGTGATACAAATGACTGTCGTCATGTGTGACACAGTGCAAAATCCATGTGTCCAGCAAGTTCATTGTAATACATTGTAACTGTTACAGTACTTCTCCTTTGAAGGGAAAAGGTTCACTTGCTGTTGTCAGCGGTGTTCAGAGTTACTGTATGGTGCAACAGTTGATCCAAAGTTGGCTCAAAGTGATCTTAAGCGTTGCAGTTTGGACTCCTTTGTCATCTGTCTTCCTCTGTCTGACACACATCTGCCTAGCTGCAGGTTTTCTGCTATAGTTTCGTGTGTCCTTTATAGTAGACTGCACTTCTGGTATGGGTAATTTTTATCAGTAACCAAAATCTGCATATTTTGGTGGCTTTAATCAGGAATCTGCAGATAAAGGCATGCTGGTTTCTGGAGATTCTAGTAAGTTAGTTTTCAAACAATGCAATGTCCTGGTAAGTCTGATTGTTTTCCACGCCTCAGTGCATACATAGCCACACCCACAAAGTGCAAGGTTGTGTTCAGAGTTGAGCTCTGTTTTGTCAGGTTCCCTGTGGACTAGATGATGTGCAAGCAGTGCTCCATGCACACGTTAATGACCTATGGGGGGAGGGAGGTTCTCTGCCTGAACAGTGACACCGGTTCAGTCAGAGGACACATTTGTATATCAAGCGTAGTTTTGCTCGGCGTAATTGGTTGAATCATTTGAATCAGAACTGACCACTACAACCCTACTACAGGTCGCCCTCATCTGTCTGTGCCACACTGTAAAACATAGTGGGGAAAACACAGCCTATAAAATTAGGATCTAAAACACAAGATTGTAACATGCTGTGTGAAAAATGTGATTTCAGGTTTGAGTGTATAGGTGTCATATTAATTTGTCAGTAAAGGGGTCGGGTAGTTTTAGTTTTGACTAGCTAAGAAGCAAAAACCCAGATCAGTCTAAATTCAAACTATTTGCATATTTGAACAGTTTAAATAAACGAAACCTAGTGCTATTGCTTCTATATCGTATAATAGAGATTTTATAGCTGTGCACCCTTTGAATTTTATGCTGCAACCGTGGTAATGCGATACCATGCATAACACTCGTTGCGGCCATGTCACGTTTTCTCTGAGCTTGTCAGAGATGTGCAGTTATCTTAAAGGTCATGTCACCCGACTTTCATTTATCTATGCTGTCTTTGCTGACAGGGAACACTGTCAGCAACCTGATCATGATTCTCCCTCCCATTTACGGGGCCATCCAGACATTCCGTGACGGCCTCGAGTCCCGCTACATCTGCTCTTTTCTCGGACTGGCAGGTTGGTGCACTGGCTCTGCATTAATGCTGTGATTGTTGCGAGAACGTGCTTGTGACAGTTATTGAGAGTAGTGGCTCAGTATTTACAGCAAACGCCTCCGGCCGAATGTCCTAACTTTGAATTTTTGTGTCTTGTGTGTACTCTTCCCCCACACCCAAGCTGTTGGTGTTGGTTCCTGGTGCTTCCACATGACGCTGCTGTATGAGATGCAGGTGGGCTGCAAATCTGAACATGTCAGCAAAAGCGGGCATAAACTGAACTCATGAGCATTTGCTACTTGAACAAATGCTTGCTTGTACAGTGATGTAGTAATGCGTGTTTCTTTTCTTTTCTGTCTCGTCATTTGCAGTTACTGGATGAGTTGCCTATGATTTACAGTACCTGCGTTTTTGTCTACTGTATGTAAGTGCCTTCATCTTTTTGGATCAATTGTTGCAGCACTCACCTGAGAACAAATCCAGTATCACTGTAAAATGAACCAGTGAATCCTTTACTGATAACTTGATGCCTTAAAAAAAACCAGCCTGTTTTTGAAGATTTGTTTCTAGATTTCACTTTCATTTTAGCTCAGCTTATATTTGCCCTTTGCCCTTTGGTTCTCTTCTTATCAAGATCAATATAAAAGATAAATATTAATTTGTTTTTCAGATATGAGTGTTTCAAGCAGGAGAAAGGTGTCAGTTTATTTCCTATTGCAATATTATTTATCTTCAGTGTCTCAGTCACTGTGGTGAGTATACATGTTTTCATTACCAGTTTACTCTGAAACTGAACTCAGGAAGAAAGCATTAACGATCGTCCTGTCCCTGTTGACTGTTACTTGTGTAGGTATATTTGCAGTGGAAGGAGCCAGTGTTTCACCAGGTAAGGGAGTGTTTTGCATTATGTTCACCTGACTCATGTTGCTCATTGTTTGCAATTAGGGTGCCTTAGGTCTACTTTGGCTTGTGTAAACACTGAGCTTGCCAATGCGGCATGCAAACTCAGCTTGGTGCATTGTGGGTGTTAAATGTATGGCAGCATTTCATACCAAAGCAGAGGAATTTCAAGTGTACCATTAAGAAAAATGATCCAGAGCCCTGAAAAAGAAACAAACCTTTAACTGTGGCATTAAACACGTCAAACACTTGTTGCCAGGAAAGAGATAAATCTAATACGCCTAACCCTAAAAACCATTAAAGATAAGCATAGCCAAGTATGTAGGGCTGCTGTTAGTGTTTGTCTGTACCTGTTATAGTCTCAGGTAATGTGCTGTGTTACAGCAATAAAGACAATGTGACAAAGTGGCCTTTGTTTAGTCCTTGGAGCTGTATTTGTTTACTAATCACACTGGTCTGTAGTGGTTGTGATAACACTCCCTCTGTTCTAGCATGGTGAGCCAACACATCCATAAACATGCACAGAAACATGATGTCAGTTTAGTTAACAGTTGTGTGCTGCTTAGCTGAAGAATGTTTGCTTTATTTTTAAATCTTACTCAAAAATCAGACAGTGATATACTATTGCTACAACTACCGCTATTGCTAGTAATAGTAATAATAATAAATGGTAATTAACCCAGGCCTGCTACTGGCCCAGTTCCACTGGCAGCCATACACAGCCTCCACCAAATGTAACAGATGATGTAGTATGCTGTGGACTATGAGCTTTTCCTATCTGTCTGGTTTATTTAGTATTTCCAGCCTGATGCTGGCCTCTTTCACTTGCATCAGCATTTCTTTTGACCTCATATTAACCATTCCAGTGAAAACACTTGAACACTTTAAATCAACTTAATTCCTATATCTTTACCTGATACAGCTTGCTAGCCAGTTGTCAATATATTTTTGAGCCTTAGAGTTAAAGTTAAATTTTTGCATCTGAATCACATTAGGCTGTTTTGTTTTTAAATTCCACTGTGGAGGGTAAACAGAGCTCTGTATAACCTCCAACTAGAAAAAATAGAATTAGAATTGTCCAAATACTTATGGACCTAGCTGTATATACTGGTTCCTTTCTTTAGTTATATTCTAATTTGCTACCATATTGTTCCTTTTTATCTGTTGTTAAAAAAGAGCCAAGTCAATAATGCTACAGGTCAAACACAACACAGTCTAACAGGGATTAGTGAGTCCTGAATTATGGGCCTCAATTACCTGTTAGTTACAGTTCTGTCTAAAAGTCTTGAGCCACCCTTAATTTCTTTATATTTTGCTTTCAAGGAACCAGACGTATAACTTTTTGAACTGTTCTTCAGTAATTGTTCTCCAGGCTTTGTGAAGGTCTTTCAAATGTTTAACTTTGTCACCGACTTGTTGTCCCTGACCATTTTCAGGGAAATGTTTCTTTATCAGCTTAACAAAAAATGACCTATGATCATTCAAGTATAAAAAGACACCTGACACCTAAAGAACCTGTTTTAAATTGTATCTTTAGGCACTGTGTTACTAGCAGACTGTTGGAAAAACACAGAAGATGTTCCCATTTGTTTTTCAGTTAAATTAATGAAAAATGCTAAAATTACCTTTTTATGATTGGGTGTGTGACACATTTACAGACTTCTGTTTCCAACAGGCTTTTTCTGCCTTCTGGTGAGCAGCTGTTGCTCAGAGTTAGAGCGGAGGGTCGATCCCTGCACAAAGCTAGTGCACTGTTAGACCTTTTAATAAATGTGTCCATGCTTTTCACAGCTCAGCTAAAGCCAACATGAAACAGAACTTGAATATGATTATTGGGCTTGGCTAGATTTAGTATTAGAAATCTTTCTGGCTGCATGTTCTTTTTCGATTATAAGGAACTTCTCAGATATGCCACTTCCTGAGCAGAAATAAAACTGCTGACAATTCTGATTAGAAAGCTCAAATGATTTATATCACAAAAGGTTAGCAGTTGGCTACAATGTGCATGAAACACCAGAAAACAAAAATGTTAGATGAAAGGAGATTTTACATGACCAACATCATATGCTAATAAGCTGTGCTATTATTTGTTGTGCACAAGCTCGGGCTGTTTCCATCGGAGGAATTTCCTGTCAGTTGAACTCTGCTGACTCAGTGGAAATGTATAATTACTGAAAGATTGTATCTGTATCCATATCATGCATGATCCAACTCTGTTTCAAATCCAAACACCTGCCCTTGTTTCCAGGTCATGTATGGTGCTCTAGTAGCTTGCCTAGTATTGCGTTCTATCTTCATTGTTACATGGTAAGTTTGCCACAAGGTCCATTAAATAAGAAACATTAACATATCAAAAGACGTGTTATTCATTAATATTCAGTAAGGCAACAACATGCTGAAGGGTGTTTTTTGTTGTTGTTGTTTGATTTTCTTTCAGGGTGTACCCATGGCACAAGCCACTGTTCTACACCTCTTTAGCTATCTTTTTGTTGGGTTTCCTTCTTTGGAACATCGACAATATCTTCTGTGACTCTTTAAGGTGAGTAGTGGAAGTTAAGGTTAATTGTGAAATTCTGAGAACCAAGTTAATTATTCTCCACCTAACAGTTGCAATGGTAAAAGTGTTCACTTCAAAGTCATAAACTGTAACTCCGATGTTACTGCAATCAAACCAACCGACACTGTTTCTCTAAAAAAAAAAAATGCATGTTTAGGTTTAAATGTCCATGCAGGTGTTAAATCACGATCTTTGGGTCAATTTCTTATCATTTTTTGTTGTAGTTGATAAAAATGTTTCACTTTGTTAATGTCTCGAGTTGTTGGGTAAACACTTACTTTTGAATCCCAGAGCCAGTAGACAAACACTGCCCCCTGGTGTTGGAGTGGTAACACAGTTCCATGCGTGGTGGCACATATTTACAGGTCTGGGGTCTTACCTACACATACTTTTCAGGTAAGCTTCAGTCACAGGAGATTACAGCTGCAGTGCGGTTTATTGTCCACATGGATTCAAATCAATTGTTCTTGTTTTTTAGTTTGCAGATCAGATCAACCTACCTCAAGTACAGGCCAAAAGTAAAGGTACACCCAACTCTTTGTCTGCAGGATATTGTGTATGTTATGTAGTGTCACGTGTTTGTTTGAATATTTGTTATCTCACTGGTGACCTGTGGCTGTATCTTAACATTGTACAGTTTCTATGTGGAGTGTGGCCCACATTGCACATTGAACCACAGAGGACAAGCTGAATGAAGGAAAGGGGACCAACCGAAGGATTGTGACTGCCAAAGGCAGACATCCTCGGCACCGGGACCTGCCAATGTCACCCTGCAGCTGCTGGGGGGACCCAGCCAGGGGGAGGGTGGGCCCCAAGACACCACCCCAGGGACCCTTCAGCTCTGCACAGTGGGGATTAAGTACAGTATAGCACTGAGATCAGTTCTAAGAAATTATTATTTTTTAATCACCATAATTTATTAGACTAGTTTTTCTGTAATTTTATTGGAGTGTAGTATTTTATTTGGTTATTAATTTTGGATGCAATGAAGTGATCTAATGCTGAAAGGGTTTTGGACTTTAGCTTGGGTAGGGTTTGGGAATGGGGTAATGAGTGTCATTAATGCAAAAGTCACATGACATTGCCTTTGTATGTTCAGTCCTGTGAATGTTTAAATCCCCTTCAAATGCATCCCTGTTAGTAGCAAGTATAGATCAGAGTACTTTGCTTATCGGTAGCTGAGAGAACACTACTTACAGCACATCCTGTCCCTAATGTAGTTTCGGGATAGGCTTACTACAAATGGAGTAAATGCCAGCTAGAAATCTGATGCGGTGTAGCTCAGATGTCTCAACTCATCATAGTTGTTCACTCATTTGCTTGTTTGTTTTTTAATATTCTAACGTTTTAAGTTACACTGGGAATCAAAACACACGTGTGATGTGTGAGGTATTTTAATAGTTCAGTGCTCATACAAAACAAAAAAATTATTGACGAAGTTAAGATTTTTCCTGGTGCAAGGCGCAAGACAAATCACTTTCTACATCTCCAGTTTCTCTGAACAGACAGAAAGCTTCCTCTTCCTGCTAAAGCGATACTCTGAACTAATTTGTGCTTTATGAAGAACTACAGCCACCACGGGGGTAGGTGTAGTGGAACCATAATGAGACTACCTCAGGGTTGTTATACAGTACAGGACAGTCATACTTGAAACGTTGATAGTGAAACTAGTTAAAAGTCTGTCAGTAGAACTTTAGTTGTTGAAAGTGAATCAAAGGACCAAGTGAATGACTGGAACATGTCTGAGTTGTTACATCTTTATGAGCTGCGGTGAATGAAGAACTGGACTTGTCCACTTCTGGCTTGCTAAATATCTCCTTCTCCATTAGCTATCCGGTCTTTAAGCTTGAGTCTGAGTCATTAGCCATGCCTGGGCCCAAACTCCACTGCAGGTCTCAAAGTCACAAGATCACTGCGGCATCAGTGAGAGTTAAAACTGTCTAAATTCTTTCATCTTTAATAAAATAATCAGTGTTGCTGCTTTACCAGGTGTAACAAATAAGTTTAACATCCAGGCATCCATGAAAACAGAATTTATGAAATTTAACAGTTAGAAGTTAGCAGGAAGTTAGCTCGCTAGCTTCCATCTAAATATAATATAGCATGTTCTGAGTGAGGGATTTCAGAAACAAATTAAGACGTACAGCTCTGCTATCACTTTCAACATAAATGAAGACAGAAAACTAAACAGCAGTGACGTTTGTAGGGTTACTGAAGTTTGGCTAGCTGGTATATAATGATGTGCTACTTGATCGCTAGCGACACAGCTATGTTAGCATAACATAAACAGTAAAGCTAGAGGATAAATCAACTTTTTTCCACTCAATAAAAGTTAACGTGAGGGTTCCCGAAGGTTAGGGACAAATGCAATCTTTTGGCAGGATGCTGTAAACGGACTGAACTTCAGTCAGGAGAACAACTGAGATAAGCTTGTTGAGATTAAATAGAACAAGATACAAAGCATTAAAACATGTAAAAAGCACAAAAGCCTTATTAAACGCAGAGTAGTTTGGGCCCAGAAGCAGGATTCATCAGGCCATCACTTAAAGACCGGATAATCCCCTCAATGTTCATTGATCATTATGTTAAAGAACAGTAATATGGCTAAGTGTCCATAGTAATTCTGAGAAAACTTTCAAAGTCCCATCTTTTAAATTATAGCCAAACAATACATTTTATTTAAAAAACAACAACATGACTTTATAATGACGAGGCAAAGTGTGCAAATGCACATCTACAGACGCCTTGTGATACAGTTTCTCATGCAACCACTAGGTGGCTGTAAATTTCCAGCATATTTCAGACATTGCCAAGCTTGTCATTAAGTGTATGAAGAACTACCTATCTGCTCTAGATCTGGCTGTTAGGATCCATGCTTACATTTGTGTGGTGAAATGAAGGGCTTTTTTCTTTCCAATGTTTTTGTTTGGTTACTGTGAAACCATGGAGATGTATGTAAAACTGGAAGATGCACAACACTACAGTAGTGAGAGATTCTTTGGCATTTGCTGTGGCCTCAACTGCTGTGCACTGGATCTTGAGACAACATGTAGTATTTTCATTTTTTTGGTGTTGTTGTCATAATTAAACGCTGTGTCACCAACTCATGCTTGGGTCTAATAAGTACACAGACCCAGTCTCGGAAAAACATTCGCAAGCACAATGTACAAAAGAAAAGTATTACCGTTGTCCACATGCGTGTTTGGAAACATCACTGTATGATATAGCTTGAAAACGTTGCTCATCAGTATGGGTGATCAGGTGTCAAAGAAGGTGCCTTATCGTTTTCCTAGCAGTGTAATCCGAGTTGCCTTGATGTTTGTGATAAACCATTCAGTTTGTGTTCTGCAGTGTGCCCTTCCCCTGATTATGTGCCAGTCTTTTACGGTGTCATGTATTGTCAAATAAAAGAAATGTCAAACTTCCATCACCATATACCATGTGGATCGTGAGTATTGTGTGTTATTGGCATGTTGTTAGTCAGTCGGTTGGAGTCATTCAAACCTAGAGTAAAGCAGTAATTTACTGTGACGCATATACACTGGAAAATGTGGTAAATACATCCTCAGGTGAAGAATGCACAGCATATTAAACACTGTCATTAGGACAAAACACAATATGGAAGTACACCCCATTATTCAGTAGCTTGCACAACCACCTTTTGCAGCAATTTATTAACATATTTCAGTGAGGCTGAGTTTTGGACTTTGTCATTGCTACATTTAGTTTTTTTTGTGTTTTGGCTAAGCTTCGCTTGTCACTGTTTGACAACCTTTTTTGACTCTAGAATACTTTGTTATATAGCAGAGATCATGGTGGACTAAAAGACTGCAAGGTGCCCAAATCATGCCCACCCCATGTTTTTCTGTGCTATGTGGTCAGACATCTGATGTAACTTTGCAAACTTAGGCTGTGCCAAAAAGAGGCTTTCTGCTGGCAGCCTTTTCAAACAAGTTATTTTTGATCAGTCTTAGTGTGACATTCTAAACTTTAACATGTCGCTCATGTATTTTTTGACATTCAGTTTCACTTTGTCTGACTTTGGGATAATTTTTTTTCTGTAAAATGAAAGACTTAAAATGAAAACAATTTCCAAAAAAATGTTTGGAAATGACCCTTTCCAGATTAATGAGCACTGAGGGATTTGTTCTCTAAGATCATCACTGGTGTCTTTCCTGCTTGGCATTGTGGTAACACACAGCTGAATGCTTCAGACCAGCAAACTGCCAAAACGTTTGCTTTTGTAGTGCTTGTGATGAGAACCACCTGGCTGGAAGCAGTGCTTAAACAATGGAAAAAACACAAACTTTGTCCAAAAACCTCTCATGTTTAGCTGTGTTCCACTTTTTCTTTGGTCATTTTAGCCTTTTTGGCCAGGGTGAAGGGAGTATCTGCCATCAAACAAGAAGACAGCCGCATGTAGCTATGATGATGTTTGCTAGTTCACCTTACATGCATTAATGTAATAACGTGGTTAGCCTACTCAACGTAAATTACACACAAACAACATTAAGCTAACAACAACAACAACAATCTTTATTTATAGAGCACATACCAAAGTGCTTTACATAAAACAATAAAAGGTTCAAACATTGATAACGGATAAATAAAAATAACGAGTTATGTTCATAGATAAAAGCTACCAATAAGAATGACTACAGCACATTCCATAATAAAAGACACCAATAGAAAGATAGGAGGGAATTAATACAAGAGGTCAATAGGTCACAGCAACCAAACAAACAAACAAACAAACCAGCAATTAAAAGGTGGAGAAGGCAAGTTTAAAAAGATATGTTTTAAGCTGTGATTTAAAAGAATGAATAGAATCAGATGCCCGGATGCCAATCGGGAGATTGTTCCACAGCACAGGTGCGACAAGAGCAAACGATCGATCACCTCTAGTCTTAAGTCGAGATCTGGGCTGAGACAGCAGTAACTGTGACGATGACCTTAAAGCCCTAGCAGGAGCATAAGGGTTTAAAAGGTCCTTAAGGTAGCTGGGTGCAGTGTTGTTAGTAATTTTAAAAATAAACAACAAAATTTTAAATTGAATACGATATTTGACAGGCAACCAGTGCAGATCGGCAAGGACAGGAGTAATGTGGGCAAACTTGCTGGTTTTAGTTAGAATGCGAGCTGCAGCATTCTGAACTGTCTGTAATCTCTGTAAAAGGGAAGAGTGGAGACCACAATGAAGTGAATTACAATAGTCTAGCCTCGACGTTACAAAGGCGTGGATGAGCTTTTCGAGATCTTTATGCGGGATATAGCGCCTAGCCTTAGAGATAAGACGAAGCTGGTAAAAACTAGATCTGACAACAGCAGACACTTGTTTGTCAAGTGAAAAGGAGCTGTCAAATAAGACACCCAGATTCCTGACAGTATCAGAGAGAGAACAACTAAGAAAACCAAAGGCATCGCGGAGTTTGGCACGAAGGGCATTACTACCAAAAATCATAATCTCGGTTTTCTTCTCATTAAGGATAAGAGAATTCGACAACAACCACTTCTTGGCCTCAGACATGCATTCTCGGAGGCTATTCAGAGACAGAGCAAGATCGTCGTTTAGCTCAAAATAGAGCTGGATATCATCTGCATAATAGTGATAAGCAATATGGTATTTCTCAAAGATGGCACTTAAAGGAAGCAAATATAATGAGAAAAGGGTAGGGCCCAGCACAGATCCCTGGGGGACACCACAGCAAACAGGTACAGCCGAGGAAGAGGATGTAGCCAGATGTACCGTAGAGAGCCGATTGGAGAGATAGGATTTAAACCAATCCAGGGCAGCGCCCTTGATGCCTACAGTGTGCTCAAGTCTCGCTAATAAGATATTATGGTCAACCATGTCAAATGCCGATGATAGATCCAAAAGCACTAAGACTGAGGGGCGTCCGTTGTCAGCCATTAGTAGGAGATCATTGAAAACACGAAGCAATGCTGATTCTGTGCTGTGATGTTGTTTGAAGGCCGATTGAAATTTATCATTTATATTATTCTCATCAAGGTAGGTCTGCAGTTGGAGCAGAACCACCTTCTCAAGTATTTTAGCCAGAAAGGGAAGCTTAGAAATTGGCCTAAAATTGGCAAAATCACTAAGCTCAAGGTTCCTTTTTTTTAGAACAGGTTGGATTATGGCATGCTTGAGAGCTGAAGGTACGTAGCCAGAAAGCAAGGAGAAGTTCAATATGGACAATAAACAAGGTCCAATTACACTGAAACAATCCTTAACAATACGGGATGGGAGAGCATCATGTACACAGTTAGTATTGTTCAATTTATCAATTAGACGCTTCAGAGTGGAGAGAGAAACGGGTTCAAATTGATAAAAAGTGGCCGAACAATCAGGAGTAGACATACAATCAGTCACCAGAGGAAGAGTAGATCTAAGGGATAAAACTTTATCTAAAAAATTGTTTGAGAATTTTCCACAAAGACCCGGGGAAGACAGCAGTGGCATAGAGGGACGGGGGTTCACCACAGAGTTAAAAATTTTAAATAGAATTCGTGGATTATCACCATTAGTGGTAATAATTTTAGAGAGAAAAGCTACTCACGCAGAGAAGAACGGCTGCTGCTGCTGCCATCATCATCCGTCATCATTTCTGCTACACTGGCAGGGCTAGGGGCCAGGATGTGTTTTTGGGGGATGTTGCTAACTCCGGGTCCGATAACAGGCAACCCACCCGCAGTAGATGTGCACGGTGTGAGGTCTTGCAGCAAACTATCAAATACGGCGCATTTCTCGGCTTTTAAAAAAACGCTATGTGTCGCCAGGTGTTTCATCAGATTTGAGGTGTTACCTCCTTTGACAGTATCTGGCTGCAAGTGAAGTTAGTTTTTTACACACTTCTTCTGCATTTTGGCTTATTTTTTGTTAAATAATAACTGCATAGTGTAATAGGTCATGTGTTGTTGTACATCTGGAGTTGCACTGAGCTAATGTTAATACTTGGAAAGGACCTGATTATTTTTTTCAAATCATTTTTTGATACGTAAAACATGGCATATAAAAAATGGAACCTCGTAAAATAAAAGACATGTAATAGCTGACACAGCATAACCAAATGTTGACAGTCCAAACTATGCAGAAGCTGAGAAACCTTTCAGTACATTGAGGAAGAATGTTTGCTATTGTACCTCTGTGTAAGGCATAATAGTAAAAGAAGGCTTGGTCTGGGTTAAAGAAGGTGACAAATCTCAAAACGCGTCACCACTTTTCTGCGCTGATTGAGGTCACTGATTTGCTCCATTAGTCAACGAGTCCTTTGTTAGTCACTTGAGCCTGTTTCAGTGAAGTGCCAACAGGTTCCAGAAATCTAATAAAGGTGTGTGTCTGTGTTTGTATGTGGCAGAGCATGCGCCAAAAAAAAGCAGTTCAGCCACATGTCATAAAAATTTGGCATAGTTATAGTAATATAAATGTAAAACTGCATCTCTGAATAAAGTGTCTGAACTTAGTGTAAAGCTGGTTTCACCTTTTCTTTACTGCTCTGTACGCGCTAAGTGCTTGATCAGTAACACACAGCCCAAATGTGTCCATAAAAAACAAACAGCAACAACAAAACAAAACAGATACTTGTCTTTCTTCTCAGCGTAGTTTACACGGAGGAATTTGACTCTCAGTATCAATCAATCAATCTTTGATTGCTATAGCACATTTAAAAAGGACAGTGTCCATCAAAGTGCTTCACACAAGGTAGCAAAGCAGATTACAACAAAGGCAACAAGAACAGTTAAAAACATTTAAAAACAGTTATAGTTACAGTTACATAGCACATCTGCAGACCAGGTGGATGTCCAAACTAATTTGCTTCAAAGTCTAGATTCCAATTGAATGGAATCTGACATGCGGACATCGATAGGAAGATTATTCCAGAGTTTGGGTGCAGCAATTGCAAAAGCTCGGTCCCCTCTAGTCTTTCGTCGGGGCCTTTGTTGCACTAAGAGCAGTTGGTTAGAGGATCTGAGCGCTCTCTTGGGGCTCTACACGTTGAGAAGGCCTGTTAGGTAACTGGGTGCCAGGTTATTTAAAATTTTAAAGTATACAAAAGGATTTTAATATGGTATTTAACAGGGAGCCAGTGTAGATTGGCTAGAAGTGGGGGGATGGGATCATGCCTTCTGGTGCCAGTTAAGAGGCGTGCTGCGGCATTTTGAACTAATTGCAAACGTTGGAGGGGAGAGAATTGGAGGCCCGTGTACAGAGAATTGCAATAGTCTAGTCTCAAAGTAATGAAGGCATGGATAAGCTTTTCAAGGTCTTTATGTGGAATACAGGGCTTTGCTTTGGAGATTTGACGTAGCTGGTAAAAACTCGTTTTCACAACTGAGGCAACTTGTTTGTCTAACTTGAGTGAGCTGCCCAGGACCACGCCAAGATTTCTAACAGTATAAGAGAGATGGCTGGCATAGGACCCCAGTGTATTAGTTAGCTGGTCCAGGGGAATGGGACTGTCAAAAACAATAATTATCATTTAGAGTTAGAGAGTTTTGTAATAGCCAAGCTTTAACTTCCCGCAGATAGTTGAACAAAGGCACTAATGAGGACTGGACATCCTGATTCTGGGGGGAGTCAATTTGGATGTAGCAGTGAAACGAGATATTATGCTTTCTGAAAATGAGTCTCAAGGGCAGCATGTACAAAGAACATAATGTAGGACTTAGCACCGAGCCCTGGGGGACACCGCAACGGAAAGGGGCAGAAGAGGAAGAGTATTTCCTCATTGTGACGGAGAAAGACCTCTCAGATAAGTATGATTTAAACCATGAAAGGACATTACCTTTAAGTCCAGCTACATGTTCTAGCCTTGCCAGGAGAATATTGTGATCAACCGTTTCGAAAGCCGACGTTAAGTCTAATAAAACTAGGACCACTGAGCGCCCTGAATCAGCAGTTAAAAGCAGTTCATTAAAAACTCTTAATAGCGCTGTATCGGTACTGTGGCGCTGTTTAAACCCAGAATTTCTCACTGATTCCATTAGTCTCTAAAAAGGTCAGCAATTAATGAAGGACTATTTAGGATAGTACAGGATGTGTGATGTGGTGTTGCCATATATAATCATGTCCAAGGTGACAGTGACACAATTATTATAATTTTGACTGTGTAGCACACCACAATACATGGACTACTGCTCTATTGGCAGCTGTGTTGCAGATGAGTAATTGGAAAACTTTGGAAAACTTGTATGGGCAGTGTGATGATGTGATATCCTTTCCAATGGAACTGGCTCACAGGAGTTTATTTATGCTGTGTCTGCCATAGGAAGTAACACACTCAGTTTGGAAGTTTATGTTTTGCTCAAATTCAGGTTCAGAAAACACTTTACACTACAGATGGACAATAACCTAGAAACATACCTCAAAAGCAACCTTCTAGTTTTTGTGTTTACAGGTTGCCTCAGTCAGTCATCTGCCTTTATTTCAACCAATCCCTAGCATCTTCTGCATATCCTCCTTCACTACATCCATGAACCTCCTGTGAGGTCTATTTTTCAGCTGCCTGGCAGCTCCATAATCACCATCCTTTGTTCAGTGTATCCACTATCCCTCCTTTGCACATGTCCAAGTCATCTCAGCCTTGTCTGCTCACTCCCAGTGAAAATCTTATCTTATGCTTTGTGTAGATCCAAAAAGACAGTGCAACTACTCCTGACTTTCTCTATAGTCCATCAATGCTCATAAGGCAAACATCACATCTGTAGTGCTCTTTCTTGGCATTAGGCCATGCTGCTGCTTGCTGATTGTCACCTCTCTCCTTAACCTAGATTCAACAAGTCTTTCACATAGCTTCAGGATATGACTCATTAACTTTGTATCTGTAGTTAATAAAGCTCCGCACATTCCCCTTGATCTTTGCTATCGGGACACTTTTACAACCCATCCAGATATAAGCACAAACTGAGTGAGGATGTAGTTAAGGCCTGGCACAAAGTCTCCCTTTTTCTTTGATTTATAAACACACTAATGAGGAAACTCCAAAAATGTCCTTGTCCAAATACCGAGCCAGAAGAGTGTCTTCTTTGATGTTGTCTTTTGCCCAATATTTTAACTGTCTAAGACCTCTTACTGTTAAACTGGGTACATCTAATTCCATTTTCTTTAAATTACTTTTGCAAGGAAGATGAGTTAAATCCTGATATTTAACAGCACGTAAGTAGGTCAGTGTGCCCACATTTATTTGACTGCATTGTACTTGGAATGGACTGTTATATTCTATATTACAACATAACTATAACCTCAGCTTCATAATTACAACCTCAGCTTCACTGAATAAGTGTCAGGGTCCCTGTGCCTACCCGGTTGGCTCAGTATGGCTACATATGATTTTATTTTCATTTTTGTTCCTGCTCTCTCCCTTCCTCTCTCTCCCTCCTCCCTCTGCCTGGGCGGAGCTCACCTGTGGGCTCCTGCCCTTGGCCCACGCACCTGGTCGCAATCACGCACCTGTGGCTCATCACCTGAGAGTGTTCCAGCTCCTTTTTAAGATGGCAGCTCTGTGTTTCTCGTCGCTGGACCGTTGCCGACCCTCGTCAGTGTAACCCCAGCTCAGTTCACTCTAGAGTGTTTCTCAGCGATCTTCCTTTGTAATCCCTTCATGTCTCTGTGTCCAGATTCCCTGGACCAACCCTTGTGTTTCCCGAGCGATCGAGTGTGCGTGGAGTGTGAAGAGGAGCGTGAAGCGTGGATGGAGTGTGTGTGGACTTTCAGCATCTTTCCCCATTTGTGTGTGGACCCCCGGAGCCTAGCTTTCCCCTCACCTTTGTAAATAGATCACCTGGTGTTGCTGTAATAAAGACTCTTGTGTTTTCAAAACTTAGAGCCTGCGCGTGAGTCCGTGCAGTCCCGTTGTGACAATAAGTGTTTGGGTATCATCCACAAACACTGTGGTATTGAGGTATCCTTCTAGAGTCAGCTCATTTTCAGTAGGGTTGTGGTATGTGGGATGTTACTGAAGAAACTGTCATATTATCCTCATCATAAGCTGTAAAAAGACCCATAGGGGAATTCCACTAAGTTTTATGGATACATCTGGCACCACTAGTGTGGTGACAGAGAGGCGAAAACACCACTCAACTGAAGTGAGCAGTCTGTAAAAATTCCCACTCTTATCCTGTTGGCTGGGATGTATAATTTCTCTGTTTCTTTCAAGTTTCAAAGACTCTTTTTGATATTAATAGCTGACGTTAAATAAATACAGATAGTTCTAAATAGCTGGAGGAGGTAGCTGGGGAGAGGGAGGTCTGGGCCTCTTTGCTTAGGCTGCTGCCCCCGCGACCCAGCCTCGGATAAAGCGGATGAAGATGGATGGATGGATAGTTCTAAATAGTCTCTGTTATACTGTCAGAAAGAAAGAACTATAAATTATTTCCATATGTTCATCTTTCTCAAAGTCATGCACAACATAATGTGCACCATGCATTCGTAACACACGTTATATACTATCAGTTAGACAAAGGGCTAACTTTAAATCAGGATCAATCACCAGATATTTCCAAAGAACAACAAGAAGAGGTTTAAGCCTGTGCATGGGGACAGCAAGAAGATATCTGAGCCAGTATCATGATGTGTAATCGAGCCCTAATGAGCGTGATTTACAACTTTTCCCAAGTTTCCCATTCCCTCTGACTCAGTAATTGCTCCTCAAAAGCTGGCTGGCATGGTGGCTGTGGTGCCGGTTCAGGTGGGCGTCCCACAGATTACTTCTGGGTGAGGCATTGTCAAGCCAAGATGACTCATGTTGGGAATGCCTGAGTTGCTGTAAATGCCCAACAGCTAAAAAGAGCTGAGAGCACCTCCAGCATGTCTGCTGGCTTTGACGTCATCCAGGAACCTGACACACTTTTTATTACTGAATACATGTGCAGTTGTTCTTTGTCTGTTCATGAATAATATTTTAACTTTTCCTACTGGGCTTAAATAAAAAATAATGAGAAAAGAAGAAACACCGATAGTACTATTATTGTTATTTTTTTAGTTGTGGTTTCCAGTGTCCCTGTGTTAGGGTTTAACTGGTATTGTGCAAACATAGCCAAGATTACTGTAGTGATGAATCACATCCGGGCTGTGTTCACATTCAGCGTAGCTGTTAAAATGAATACAGCGGCAGTAGTATAATTATGGGATGCACATAGTGAAGCAGTTATGACAAAGCTGGTATGTTGTTACAGTTTAAAAAAACAAAGCAAGAACACTACAGTGACAACAATCAGCTGACAGTATCATACTGTGACACTTTACACTAGATACACTGTAAAATAACAACATTGTCAGTAATGTATTGTAAGTGCTGCTGCAGTCTTTCATTGTAATAACAGCACTATATCACTGCACATTAATTGCTTGCAAAATGTATTTAAATGATCAAAAGTAATAATCATAGCCCTACAATTATTGATTTTGTTGTTAGTATCGTATGGACTCTTTGAAGTACTTTGATGATTGTCGCTTTGTGTTTATACTGTGTTGCGTGGTTTCCAGTGTTTATGGGGCCAAGAACAATATTTAGCTGCTGTCAACAGTGGCAGTTTTAAAAATGAGTCGTGTGTGATGCAAGCAGTGACTGACTCATGCCAAACTCGCACACTCAAGAAAGCAAGAAACCTGAAATTGGGGATAAGACATGCAGTTATAATAAACTCTTGCTGGAGACTCCACTTTGAACACTGAAATAAAGTCAAATGAAAAGCAAATCGCTAAAAGCATTGTAACATAAAGTTACAATAAGGAACTATTGGATTGCAGTCACAGACACTGTGAAATAACACTTTAATGTGAGCAAATGGAGCTGCCAGGAAATTTTCGAATATTACAGGGGAACAGTTACGTATTTTTGTTGATGAAACTCAATTAAGTAAAAATTTGAGAAATGAACAAGTAAGTATAACAACTGAATTAGACGACTAATTTATTTCTGCTCTGTCTTGCCCTTTGAATGCTTACCTGAAGCAAAACATTTTTCATCCCTTCTCTCCTGTGAATCTCTGCCAGTTCAAGATTCAAGACTTTTATTTGCCATTGGCGCCTAGGATCAACAGTCCATGCACATTGGAATTCTTGTGCAACGCTCTCCAGGTCAAGTTACACTTGGCGCCCATTTCAGACTACACTACACTAATTTCTCAAGAAAGCAATTACTCTAAACGTATCTACATAGCCAGCGTTATCTTGTGGCAACACAATAACATCAGCAGATAACAGCAATCAAAATCAACCAAATACTGAGTCACTGTTGAAACATTTGTGCTGTCAGGGGCTGGGTCTGACCCAGCATTTTGAGTGTGTTTTGTAAATTGTGTTTTCTTATAAATATATGTGTAGTTCTGGTGTTGCATTATTAGTTAGGTTTTAGATGAGTCTATTCTAGTTTAGGTCCATCTATGTCCTCTACTGTAAGTCTGTTCTGGTCTTCTCTGGGTGGTCTGTCATGTATTTCGTGCCTGTGTGTTTAATGTTGTCTCGTTTGTGCTCCCATGCCTACGTCTCTGTGTTTTTTGTTTTATTTTGAAAGTCTAGCGTTCCCTTCTTGAATGTGCTTACTTTTACACTTCCCCTGTGGTGTCATTATGTTCATTTGTGTCAGCTGTTTCCTCTTGTGTTTCCACTTGCCCTGATCGCCCCTTGTGTGTATTTAGTCTGTGTTCTATTCTGTCTTTGTCACAACGTCTGTGTTACCACGTCGAGTCATTGTTATCACAGTTATGATGTTTAGTCACAGTTATCTTATTTATGTTTCCCAGTACTGGTTACAGGTTAGCTGTCGCTCCTGTGTTCACCTTTTTTCATGTTTACCGGCCTAAATAAAACAGTTTGCTTTTGGTCCAAGTCTGCTCCGCCTCCTTCTGTGTCCACACCTCTGTTTCACGCTCTCGCACAGTCGGCGCCCGTTGACAGTGACATGTGCATTTAAATTTGACTTTATTTTGGAATTGTTAATCCTTTTAAAATGTCAGCTTGATGTTCCAACAACATTAGCCAAAAATTTTAATATGACACATAATCTATACATGTCCTTACATTCACATCATTTTTTTTCCACTTCAGCTGATTTATTGTCTTATTTGTGACATCATTATCATTTTCTTTATTTAAAGGAGACATGCGCACAAAAATAAAAGCAATGCAGGATAACAGCATAGCTGTTTTTTTAACTGGCAGACATTTCAGTAAAGGTAAGTACTATCATTAATGCATGCCTCTGGGCTAGCTGTCGTAGTTGTTGACTCTCGGTTAACCGCGATGATTAAATGGATGTTCCATAGCGCTTCAAATATGCAAATTCATGCATAATGGATTAAGTAAACAAATAGAAAACACACAAATGATATTATAATATGTGTAAGGTTTTATGGACAAGAAAAACTGGATAATAATTTGCATTGTCCAATCATGATGCTTTGGTTCTCTGGCAAGTCAAGTAAAACCTATTCAGTGTGGTGATATCAGAATCAGAAAGACTTTATTTATCCCCAAGGGGCAGTTAACATACAACAGAGCAGCATGACGTTGAAGATAAGGACAGGGCATAAACAGGCAATAAGAGTGAGATAATAAATACACAGAATATACAGTATATACGCAAATTACACAGATATGAGATATGATATGAGAGTAGTAGCGTCTCAA
Organism: Maylandia zebra; assembly: GCF_041146795.1. Taxonomy (NCBI): domain Eukaryota; kingdom Metazoa; phylum Chordata; class Actinopteri; order Cichliformes; family Cichlidae; genus Maylandia; species Maylandia zebra. The sequence continues at coordinate 3,134,520 of NC_135176.1, read as the reverse complement.
ATTTGAACAGCTTTAACTGGAACTTTATCCAACTCAGGAACTGAAAGGAGTTCTTCTTCGTAGCATGGACAGTGTTATTCAGATACCATAGCAAGATTATGCTTAATGGAGTCATTCTAAAGAATTTTGAATTTAATCTTTGTAGCATCCGTTGTGATTTTAATTTTGCAGGATGTGATAGGAGTAGCTACTATGGCAGGAATATTGATAAAAAAGCAGAATGAATACATAAGAATTTTGGGCCAGTTAGGACTGTTTTCCTACACTTTCCTGAGAAGCTTTATAAATAAGGGCTCTGGTGTTTCTTTGAAGAAACTTTCTGGAATACCATGCTGTGTACTGAAACACCTTCCTGTTCTTGTTGGGACAAGAGCACATAATTAACATGTGACCCATGCCACAGCTTTGCATACAGCACTGTATATCAGCAGCTGTGCATCTCAAACACATACTGACTTGCTGGGATACTTGACAGTTAAAGAAGATGCTCTGGTTTTATTTCCTGCCTCTTGTGATGTCCAGCCAAACTCTAATGATGGCTTTGCCTCTCTGGATAGCAGATCTGCCAAAGAAACCTCCTCCTGGACCATCTGCAGCTGACCAAGAGTTTGCAGAGGTATTGTGCATTTTTGGAAGGATATGATCCCTGTAACAAAAAAGAAAAAACAAAAGAGAAAAGAAGGCATGCTGCTATATTTGTAGGTCTTTGCACTGCGATATTGTTGTTTTATTCATAGAGGGGTTTAATCTGGAACCCCACTTTATTGTCTACTTCAAGTGCAATATTGACTGCTGCTTGTAGGAATTTGCTGTATGTGGGGCCTGGTCACTGTGTATTTCAAGGAGTAAAACATTATCAAACTGACATTTTGTGAAGAAAGCCAATAACCTAATTTCAGTGTGTATGGGTAGGACATGCAGTTATACCTGACTGACAATTTGTGCAGATTACACTATCAAAACACTTTTTTCAAGTAATACTATACTGTACATCTGTGCTCTACTATATATTTTTTATTATATTTTTTTCGTTAAGAAACTGTCGTTTTAGGTTGGAATTACAGACACTGGAAAATAAGAGTTAATATTGATAAATGGTCCTGCCTGGACTTGAATTTAAGTTTTTTTTTTATAAACTGCATAGAGTCGGCTTCATAAATATAATTAGATTATACTTTTAGATTATTGCACACAGTTAATTATTTTAATGACTTAAACCAACCAACTCTTCTCTCTCTCTTTTAATAAATAATAAGTTGTTAGAAATCTCTTTGATATAGTGACTTGATTGGATAACTAATTCATTTTTGGTTTGTCTTCTTCACCTTTGATGCCTCGCCTGAGGAAAAATGTGGTGCACTGATAATGATTCTTTATGAGGGTGCCCTGTGAATGCCTGTGAACCACTTCTGAAGAAAACATTGACTGCAAGATAACACAGCAGTCAGGAGACAGCAGCAGTGAATAAATAACACTGTTAGAACTCTTGTCATGTTCATGCTGAAGCTGATTTCAATAACAGAATTTTTACTATTTGATGAAGTGCATTTGAAAGTTTTACGCTTTATTTCAAACAAGCTTTAAAAGACATCTTTATCAAATCCTTTATGAACCATTTACTTACTACCAATTTTAAAGATAAATTTGATGTGTGCTCCTGGTGTCCTTCTATGGAGTTTTAATAATATTAATAACAATGATTCTACTGAGGGAGAGTATGAAACACAGCTACTTGTACACAGGTAAGTCTGAGTGTGTCTGATGTTGACACCTGCAGTTACATGAGTGCTAAAGTGTTTCTGCACGGTGCTATCATTAAAGGTCTGAGGACATTTCTGGAATTCTTACTGTAAAGTTACTTCAGGCCTGGTTGCGCATTTGTGTTCCTCCACAGCAACAATGGCAATGTGTGAACATTTGTACTTTATACAGTGCTATGGAAAAAAAGCATTTTCCCAGCCATCATTCCTTATTTTTTGTGTATTTGTCATATTTACATGTTTCAGATCATCAAATGAATTTTGATGTTAGACAAAAAAAATAACTGAATACAAAATGTAGTTTTTTAATGATAAACTCAGTTGTTAAAAATACAATACAGGTTGTTATACTCATAAATATTCATTGACTAGTGTGTAACTACCAGCAATACATTCTGAATTAACTCCTCCAGGAGTGGGCACCAGTTTGTGGAAGCCACCATGTTGCCCCACCATCTTGAATACAGTGGCAATGATTGACATCGTCATTCTTCCTAATCACATCCTATATATCTGGTTAGAGACTAGCCACATACTCCACATACAGTAATACCCCAAAGGTGGAGGAGAACAGAACTTCAACATATGAAGTGTATGGTTTATCAACTGAGAAGGGTCTGCTTCACCAAGTGACGCCACATTCTCACATCATATGAGAGTATATTTGCAAAGTTTCAGAGCACCGCAGTGTCAGATCCACTTCATAGAAAGTTTTGCTAACACTGGCTAGCAGCAGCTAAGGCGTGATGGGCAGGTGTGTTATAACTTTAAGTGTGTCAAAAATGCAAAAAAGGTAATGATGAAGGGGGGAAACACTTTTTCACAGCAAAGTAAAGATGTTTATTTCAACTGATTTACTTTAGCAATACCGGTTATTTTTCTTCAGGAATATCTGCGGCATTTCTATGGCTACCAGCCCAAGGCAGAAAGACAGAAGAGGACCACCGACATAAGTAAAGATGATGATTTGACAACCGGATCCTGTGATAAGAAGACAAAGGTGCAGGAGATGCAACGGTATTTTGGTTTGCTTCCAAGTGGAGAGCTCACAGAAGAGACTCTAGTAGTGATGAAGAAGCCACGCTGTGGACTGTCAGATGTGGAGCAAGTTGGAGAAACAGTTCGCTGGACGAAGAAGAGGATCAGCTACAGGTTAGAAACAATAAAACTGATTTCTGTAGTCAATATGGTAAATGCTACTTCACAAGATTAGCGTTCACAGCGTTAACTAGCTTAGCTGTTAACAAAGTACAGCTGAGGCTGATCAGAATGTTAGCCTCAAACATGAGTCTGATGCTGTTTTGGTTATAAATCTCAGTACTGGTTAAAAAATAGAGCAGGGTAATAAATGATCTACCAGGTTTCAGCTATGTTATGGCAGGAGACAGCAGATTGAAGTAGGGCTGAATGAATACCATGAATGACTGTTCAGAATTTTAAGGGTGTCAGTCTCTCAAAATAACATAAAAAACATTCAAATTCAATGTGTCACATCAGTAAAGGTGAATCCATTTAATGGTGATTTTTATCATTAGAACAGTTAGCAAGAAACTCCCCATCCCAGCACTGAAGGCTCAGAAAGTCTTTAGAAGAGCATGGAAGCTTTGGTCCAACGTCACACCTCTGAAATTTCGCAACCGGATCATGACCGTGGCTGACATTGACATCTTTTTCTATAGTGGAGGTAAGCTTTAAAGACTGTTCTCCTCATCCATGTATAATAATGAAGCAGATGGTAAAGCGAGGCGTAAAGGATTTACTAAATAATAAAATAATAGCACCCTGTGTTGTTGCAGATCATAATGATAGTTCACCTTTTGATGGCAGAGGAGGAGTCCTGGCTCACGCCTTTATGCCTGGGCTTCACATTGGTGGAGATGTCCACTTTGATTCTGATGAAGACTGGAGTTTTAATTCTACCGGTATTACCAGGGCAAAACCCCCCAAAAAGCAACAATTTAAAAACATGTGTCACAAATTTTTCTCTGAACATGAAGCTAGACAGAATCAACATGGTACCTGCATTCTTATGAACTTTTTGTAAGAAAGCAGCAGCAGGTGTGTTTTGTGTGTCATAATTGTTTGCTTATTGTCAAGATGCTGTATGACTGAAATACAGTGCACTTTACAGAAGTTACATATTTGGTGGACTGAATGAGAACATTAATTTGACCTAACCTGGAGTGATTTAGTGAAACATGGGTGGGACTTTTGTGTTACAGCCTTCCTGCATCACACGAGTACTAACATGATGTGCGCTCCTGCTCCAGGTATCAACCTGTTTGCTGTGGCAATCCATGAATTTGGCCATGCGCTTGGCTTGTCCCACTCATCTGATCCTGGAGCTATCATGTACCCAGCATATAAATTTGACCCCAACTATGAGCCCCAGCTCTCCTTTGATGATGTCAAAAACATCCAAAAACTGTATGGTGAGTTGCTGCTGGATACTTTCGATGCTTGAGCTCAGAAATGTTGCTTACCATTAGCCGCAGTTTCATTACAAGATATTAAGCAAAGCCCGCTAGCCTCAGAATAACTTTGAAGTTTTAAAATGGAAAGTTTGTACATAAAATAATAATAATACTGACAAAAGAACAGCCACAAGAATTTTGGCTGGTTTTGCATTAAACATCCAATCCAGCAATAATTCAATAACAAGAGGTCATTTAGAAGAATTGAACATAATTTATTGAAATAGAGAAATGAATATATTTGGCGATTAGACTAGATGTTAGGACAGGACCCCCCCGGCTTGAATGGAGGTCTGAGTAATGTGTCTGTGATGGAGATGGGGAGGAGGTGGGTTGTAAGAAAGAGGGTCTAAAAGCAGAGGTTGATTGGCTCGAAGGAGGCAGGCAAGAAGATGATTGGATTAGATTAAGAACATGAATATTGAGATTGACAGTGTGGGAAAGCTGTAGACATGTAAACAACAGAAAAGAAGCTCATCACCCAGTAAAGCAGCCAGATCAGTGATTACAGATCTTCCTTAGTGAAATCACACATAAGCTTAATTTTGTTATGTGTAACAAAAACTTGCAGTGATATTGATTTGCTCAAAACCATTATAAACTGGCCACCATCAGTTATTTAATATCCGTTCATATCTTATATTTCAGATTATTCTGTTTCTTTTCAATAGTTTAAGTATTTTTTAATCCTCATTATTATTATTATTGTTATTAGTTTTAGACATTATTAGACAATTACAACAATTGTTTTATTTTGTTTTCTTATAAGATTAAATACAATTTGGTTAAAGAACAACGGATTGAAATCATTATGGCAAAATGACATCATGGTGTAAAACATATGACAGAAACAGTAAAACAAACATTTCAAGTAATTTTCTTTTTATTCTTGTTTCCTTTTTCTTTGTTTTCTTTCTTCCTTTAAAAAAAGATATTTACAATATTTTATTTTCAGGGGTAATCAAGTGTCCTTTTCTATTCCTCTCTGCTGTGTACAGGAGTCAATCCCAATTTTACGTCACTGACCTCAAAAAGGCCTCCTCCAAAAACACCTACAAAATGTGATCCGTATTTGTCCTTTGATGCAGTAACAGAACTACACCAGGAAGTTTTGTTTTTCAAAGACAGGTATGTAAATCTGTGCAGTCTTGGACATAATTCTCTCAGTGTGTTTCTTTGGTCCGAGGATTACAGGAAAACTGAACTGAAAAACTGAATATTCATTTGAGATAGCCTTCCTGCTTTTCAGGTTTATGTGGCGCAAACATCCTGAATTTGAGGAAACGCGTGTCTCCTTGATTAGCAGTCTTTGGCCAGACACTGTACCGGCCAACTTGGATGCCGTTTACGAGAATACGTGGGAAAATGTTGTTGTGTTTTTTAAAGGTAAAGACACAAAAAGGGGTAAAAAAAAATCTACAAACCCATCGGTTTAGTGTCTGGCAGTAGATTAAAATACATGTGTACATGTGTTATTATAGTGTTTTTGTTTCAGGTAATCAGTACTGGATGCTGAGGCAGTTAAAGCTTGAGGAAGGATTCCCTAGAAGCATCTCAACCTTGGGCTTCCCTTCCAGAATAAAATCTGTAGATGCTGCTCTTCACTTCAGAGATGAGGGCTATACTGTGTTCTTCACTGGTGATGAGTGTTGGAGGTATGTAAGATCATAAAGCTCTTTAGTCCGGTTTTCAGTCTTTATGCTGACCACCTACCTACTTCAAAACGTGAAAGATCACCATACATAAAATAGTTAAAAACAATATACAGCCACGATCAAAAGTTTAAGACCACTTGTAAAATGGCAAAAAATCATATTTTGCACAGTTGGATCTTAATAAGGCTCCTAGTGGAGCTTCAGCATGCAGCAAGAAGAAATGGGAGTGAGACAAAACATTTTTTGAGCGTGTAATTTATTGAAAACAACGCTTAAACTGAAATATGCAAAGTATGATTTTTTTTGTCATTTCACAAGTGGTCTTAAACTTTTGATCGTGGCTGTAGCAAGACTTGTCTGATCTTTAACCATTTCATTTAATCTTTACTGACTGATGTAGATGGAGAGGTGTGAGACATGTTTATGTACTGGAATCACCTTTATGCAATGAGATGACAGGAAACTATTTCCACTGTTGGCATCTTACATAGATGGGTGTTCCTGATAGTAGATGAAAGAGCAATCAGATATATGAGATCCAGACTGTCCTCTTCTGTTGAAAACTTTAAAAAAAATAAGTAAAATTTACTTTAAAGAATTTTGTATGGCTATGTGTGAGTGCTGTTATTATTTCACACATAGAAACAGAACATCATTGCGTGAGAACCAGTCTAAACCAGACAGGCTTCCTGCTTACGCTTTGATGTAATACAAAATTACACATCTCTTGTACAAGTGGTTGCAGAATCAACTGTTGTCACCAACTTGACTATTTGTCATCAAAACGGTGCTTTAAGTAAAGTAGTCATGTAGTTTATCACACTTCCCATGGAAATGTTGTCATCCATAAACAAGAAAATACTGACATTAATCTCTGCTTTTCTAAAATCACTATTATATTTTATTATTATATGTGATAATGTAGATACAACGAGGAACAAAGGTTGATGGAGGGATCACCAATGTCTGTTGAGGAGCAGTGGCCAGAGATCCCAACGCCTATAGATGCTGCTGTCTTCTATGATGGTACTTACATCACTTTTCTTTTAGAGCCCTTTAAAATGTCAATTTCTCATAAAAAGAAATTCAATCCAACAAAATTTACAGTACATTTACACTAACACTTCATAGTTTTCTGCTCCTTTGCTGTTTGACTCTCAGATTAATAGAATATCTTCACTAACTGTGATTGGAAAATACTTGCATATAGACATAGAGTAAAATGTAAGGTATAAAGGTTTATAACCAAGGCAGTACTATCCAAGGTACTTAAACCTTTTCATTATGAATACTTTTGAATGCACTGTACACAGACAGTCCTTGCCCCATACAGCAAACACAGTTTGCCACAATACATTTTAAGTTTCAAATTCTAAATGAATATTGATTTCCCCACAGGATCTGTGCACTTCTTCAAAGGAAACGTGGACTACAAATACGACTCCAACTTCAAACGTGTGCACTCCATCAGTCGTGTTAATGAGCTGCTGGAATGTGAAGTGAAGGAAGGCAATGAAACAGTGACAGAGAGGAGATAAGTGAAGTAATGCTTTCCTTGGAGCTTGACGGTGCTGTGCATGCATACACAAACTTTTACGTCCAGTAATAACCACAATGTATCGAACAGAAAATAGAGAAGTGGTTAGTGTGTGGTTAGTCTTACCTCAGTGTGTAATACAGTGATGTAACATTGGAATTTGTACAGTTTTCATGATTTGAAATGTGTGTTTTAATCTAATTTTGCTGCTAATTTTAATTTTAAATCTCTCTATACAAACATCAACATGTGATATAGAGCTATTCAGCCAAACGTAACATTTATTTTAAGCTCGTGTCGTTCCATCAGAGGGATTTATTTTTTACTTAGCAAAGAAAATTTGATATTTTCCTGATTAAAAAACATCTTTGCTTTTATGTTGAAACATATTCACTGTGTGTGTGTGCGTGCGTGCGTGCGTGCGTGCGTGCGTGCGTGCGTGTGTGTGTTTGTGTGTGTGTGTGTGTGTGTGTGTGTGTGTGTGTGTGTGTGTGTGTGCGTGCGTGCGTGCGTGCGTGTGTGTGTGTGTTTGTGTGTGTGTGTGTGTGTGTGTGTGTGTGTGTGTGTGTGTCTTTTTACTGCTGTTGCCTAATTTACCTGAGGCTGAACGTTACTTTATAAAGTCAAAACTCTTCATCCCTGTGTCCAGTATTGTGTAACACTGACAGAAATGTAGTTTTCCTATAACACTGACACAAAGTGTTTGGAGATAATTACAGGTAAGGTGGAAAACACCCACCTGCAGTCGACTCACAGAAAAAAAAAGTTTCAGTTTCCAAAACTTTGTGCGGTTGGGCACTATTGAATGTGTAGAATAAACTGACTTGAATTTTTTTATAATAGAAATGTTGACAATGTCATGACCAGTTCCTGGCAAAATACTTCTTTTCATTTGGAATCATGTTGGATCGTGCAAAAACCAAAGTGTTCATAGTAAAAAAAACACTTTCAATTCCTCTATTGAGTCTTTGACAGAATATTAAATTTATGTTAACACATCCATTACAAGAAAACACAGGTGAAAGTGTTTAATGTGACAAGAACATCTAACTGTGATAACTGTTCTGAGCTTATTAAGTCCAGATACCAAATACCATGTGTGAATGTGTGTGTGTGTGAATGGGTGAATGACTGAATGTAGTGTAAAGGGCTTTGGGGTCCTTAGGGACTAAGTAAAGCGCTATACAAATACAGGCCATTTACCACTGAGAAAATAATTTTTAAATAATTACAGCTAAGAAGGAAACTAGCTCTGGAAACTAAATTACAATAAAGTGATAAAAATAGTAATAATTCTGGAACAAATACACACAAAGAAAATCCTCAAATATGTTTAAATCTGCTTTAAATCAGCTATAAAGTCAATTCTGCACAAGAGCTTGAAAATAGGAATAGTTTTAATTTTATTTCTAGAACTTTCATAAAGTTGAAAGCTGAGCTTCTGTGAGCTTCATAAAATCATTAAATCAATTTGATTTTCTTCACACTGTGGGATATGGAAGTCAGATCTGAATAAAAATCAAATGAACTAAAATCTGATAATTACAGATGTTGGGGCTGTTCTAATTATCTCATGAACAATTTCCTCTGCAAACTGCAACAATGATTCAACATCAGTGTTTTGGGGTTTTTTGTACATGTAACACCGTCATGAGCAATCAAAGCCAGAGTTCCCCTCTTCACCATAAAAGGAGCATTTCGTTAGTCACTGACGGCAGGTAGTTACTCAACACATCCAAACTCCAGCCTATATAACAGCTTCTCACAGCACTGAGACACAAGTTGCACACAACGAGGAAGCATGAAGACTTTGACTCTGAGCATTCTGCTTGGCCTGGCAGTGGCAGTTTACTGCATGCCAGTATCTCAGATTACTGGGCAAGATGAAAGTTTTGCAAAGGTATGTGTACTTGGCTGTTTTTTATTTTTTGGCATAGGCTAGAGTGGACAAACGTTGTGATTATTTTAATTGTCCATCCCATGTTGTTATTTGTCTTGTTTCTTGAGCTTAAACATGCTGACAGATATTTGAGTGTAAAGCTCTGAATATTTCTCTCTTCCAGAACTACCTGAAGAAATTCTTCAACCTCACAGAGGAGGAGGGTCCAGCTGTCAGAAGGGGCATCAGCCCGCTGAACAAGAAGCTGGCTGAGATGCAGAGATTCTTTGGTCTCCAGATCACCGGGTCTCTGGATGCTGACACTTTGGCCATGATGAAGAAGCCCCGCTGTGGGGTTCCCGATGAACAGGTCGCTCGTTTCTCCACTTTTGATAACAACGCTAAATGGCAGAAAAACAGCCTCACATACAGGTGAATGATCTAAAGACACAACATAACACACAACGTGAGAAAATGTGACCACACTAATGATTTTCTTGGATATTGTTGTGCTCTGCAGGATAGAGAACTACACACCTGACATGTCTGTGGCAGAGGTGGATGACTCCATAGACAAAGCTCTGCAGGTGTGGGCCAAAGTCACTCCACTGAGGTTCACAAGGATCTACAGCGGCATTGCTGATATTATGATCTCCTTTGGTCGCCGGGGTGAGTCTAAAAACACACTAAGTAATATAATCACTGAACGTTTTTATTGTATTATTGCACAAGACAGGATCATCCCACCTATCAGTCAGGAATACTAAGCTTTTTTAGTGTCTGTGTTTTGTTTGGCCAACCCTGAAACTACTATCTTCTAACAGCACATGGTGATTATTACCCCTTTGATGGCCCTGATGGCACTCTCGCCCACGCATTTGCTCCCGGTGATGGCATTGGAGGGGATGCCCATTTTGATGAAGATGAAACGTTCACGTTCCGCTCAAACACGGGTAAGTTTGTTTACTTTTATGAACTGTGGTGTCCAAATTATTACTCTGTAGTGTGCGACCTGAGTTATCCTTAGCTGTAACCAATTGTCATTCTGTGTTTTCTACTTCAGGCTACGTCCTCTTTATGGTTGCTGCCCATGAATTTGGTCACTCTCTGGGCTTGTCTCACTCCAATGACCCCGGTGCTCTCATGTACCCAGTGTACTCATACAGTAACCCTGACACCTATGTTCTTCCCCGGGATGACGTTAATGGCATCCAGTCCCTCTATGGTGAGTGCTAAATTCTTTTTTTGGTTTTATTCAATTAAAAATATTTGAGTTGACCAAAATCTTAGAAGAGCCTGTGCATAAATAATTTTACAACTTACAACAGTGTGATATTTATTAAATTACCTCCAGGTCCAAATGAGGATATCATTGTACCTGGACCTACAGCCCCCACTACTCCTGATGCCTGTGATTCAACGATGGTTTTGGATGCTGTTGCCACACTGCGAGGAGAGATGCTCTTCTTCAAGGACAGGTATCACAAAATAAATGCATGAATACCTGAGCTACTGAGATTTGCTGACTGATCATTTACATTAATGTACATTTTCTGTGTGTCTTCACAGATTCTTCTGGCGCAACCACCCTCAGAGCAACACACCTCAGCAAACTCTCATCACAAATTTCTGGCCCGATGCCCCTGTTGACATTGATGCTGCTTATGAGAGCCAACAATCAGACCGTGTCTTACTTTTTAAAGGTATGCTTTCTCAGTGTCCACCTAATGCAGCACTCCTTTGAAGTCAGCATTTTTGTGCCTTTACATAGCTTTACTATAAAGTCTACTTCTTATTTGTTCACAGATCAGCAGGTGTGGGCTTTCAGCGGCTATGATCTTGTAAGTGGCTATCCTAAATCAATATCCAGCTTTGGTCTGCCTAAAAAAGTGAAGAAAGTTGATGCGGCCCTCTATGACGAACAAAGTGGGAAGACTCTGTTCTTTGTAGGCAGTGAATACTACAGGTGTGTTCCACTAAGACCTGAGAAAATTAGGCAACTGATTTTCATACAGCAGCTTACAAGTTGTATTACAAATGTTAGATGAATCTAAATACATTTTTCTTTTCCCAGTTATAATGAGGCCACAAAGAAGATGGATAAGGGATTCCCCAAACAGGTGGATGAGACCTTCTTGGGAATGACCTCCAAAGTGACTGCAGCTCTGCAGCAAGGAGGTGAGCAGCAATTCAGGCTTGAAGACCATTGAAACGAGACAATGATTTCTGTTTTTGATATTTCTGTTTTTATCTTTTGAGTTTACATGTAATGAATGATTGCTATTTTAACATGTTTAAAAATCCCTCTGGTCTGTTATGCAGCACTAACATGTAGCATCTCTGTTCTGCAGGGTACACCTACCTCTACAGTGGACCACAAATGTTTGAGTACGCCATGTGGAGCGGGAGGCTGTACCGTGTGCTGAGGAACAGCTACTTCTTGCCCTGCACCAAATACTAGAAAAGATTTTGAATGCTAAGGCACAGTAAAAAAAAAGAAAAGAAAGAAGAGTAACTGTGTCAATATATTTTTGGATATTTAATTTTATTGTTAAAAAGTTAACAGCAGCGTATGTACTTAATACTGTTATTGTTATGTTAACTTTATTAAGCTTTACCATAACTTTTTATTTTGTTTTATTTATGTCACACTCATTATTTAATTTTTCCGTTCGCTAATTGTTGTTGTTGTGTTTTGACCTATTTATGTACACAAAAGGTCAAATGGAGTACAGTAAAAATAAATTGACATCATCAATAAGCACATTTTAAATGTGTTACTGTTGTGTTACAATGTTACAACCATAGGTGGATAAAGTACACACACTGGTAACTCAAGTATAAGTACAGATCTTCCTGCAAAAGTTGAAGAACTGCTTCTTTACTCAAGTAATAGTATCGTATTTTTCGGACCATAAAGCGCACCGGATTATAAGGTGCATTAAGCAAACAAAGCAGTCATATAAGTCAAACTTTACTCAACTCATTCTTCTTGCTTCCTCCACTTCCGTACCATTGAATCATTAATACTGAATTCTGTCGCAGCTGCTCTATTCCCGTGTTGTTGCAGTATATTAATGACTAACCTCGTATTGTGGATGGATTATCTCAGTTGTTCTCCTGACTGAAGTTTGGTCCGTTTACAGCATTCTGCCATGCGATTGCATTTGTCCCTAACCATCAGGAACCCTCACGTTAACTTTTATCGAGTGGAAAAAAGTTAGCGTTCATCCTCCAGCTTCACTGTGTTTATGTTATGCTAACATAGCTGTGTCGCTAGCGATCATGTTGCACATCATTATATACCAGCTAGCCCAACTTCAGTAACCCTACAAACGCCACTGCTGTTTAGTTTTCTGTCTTCATTTATGTTTGAAGTGATAGCAGAGCTGTACGTTTGAATTTTTTCAGAAATCTCTCATTCAGAACATGCTATATCATGTTTAGGTGGAAGCTAGCGAGCTAACTTCCTGCTAACTTCTAACTCCATTAAATTTACTAAATTCTGTTTTCATGGATGCCTGGATGTTAAACTTAATTGTTACACCTGGTAAAGCAGCAACACTGATCATTTTATTAAAGATGAAAGAATTTAGACAGTTTTTAACTCTCACTGATGCCGCAGTGTTTGTTTGACTTTGGGACCTGAAATGGACGGAGTTTAGGACCCAGATTACTCTGCGAGGCTCCTGACTACAGTAGTCATAATGCTCCGACAATCCATTAAGCCTGTGGCTTCGTAGTTTAGCAAAGTCGTACTAAAATGTTTTTTGACAGATTTTTGAGCGCTTTGTACCACATAAAATCGGTTTGAGGTCAGTAAGCACAACCAGAATTCATACATAAGGCGCACCGGATTATACGGAGCCCCGCAGGGGACATGGGAGAAAAAAAAAAATTAAGACGGACTTTTGCGAGATCTCGCAAAACAAACTCAGGATCTCGCAAAAGTTTTGCGAGATCTCGCCAAAGTTTTAGCCGCATTCTTCGGAGGCCGCCAGCTCGAAGCCAACCAACTACATTCACGCCTCAAAATATCTTAAAAGTGTATTTTGTGACCCAGAAAGAGTAATATTACAACTAAGTAGCTGCCGCCATTGTTGGAATTCAACTTTTGTGAGATCTCGCAAAAGTTTTGCGAGATCCCGAGTTTGTTTTGCGAGATCTCGCAAAAGTTTTGCGAGATCCCGAGTTTGTTTTGCGAGATCTCGCAAAAGTCCGTCTTAATCTTTTTTTTCTCCCATGTCCCCTGCGGGGCTCCGTAGGATTATATGGTGCACTGTCGATTTAAAAAAATAAAAAATAAAAAATTAAAGGACTTTAAATGGTAAATGGACTGGTTCTTATATAGCGCTTTTCTACTCTCACTGAGTACTCAAAGTGCTTTCTACATCTGGTGCATTCACCCGATCATACCCATTCACACAAGCACATTATCTAAGGTTTTTAGTGCTTCTATCTGACATTCACTCGAATTCACACTCCAATGGATGCATCAGGGGGCAACATGGGGTTAGTATCTTGCCCAAAGATATTTGGCATGTAGACTGGAGGAGCCTGGGATCAAACCACCAACCCTCTGGTGAGTAAATGACCCGTGATTTTTAGCTAACTGAAACACAGTTGGTCATATTATAATAAAATTCCACAACAGAAAAGAATACAATTTGTATTTTAACTTGGAATCAAATTCTTAGGAATGTAGGGTAGCAGAACAAGTAGAATAAAAGTAAAATACAAGAGATAAATGATTCTAAAAAAAGCCTGCACTAGAGTGCCTCTTTTGTTCAAGCAGCCTTTGAATAACACAACGTTAGCATACTTTGTTTTGTTTTAAATGTTGCTTCACAATATGCAAAAACAGAACTTCAGCAGTGACAGCACAGTGATATAGTGGTTAGAGCTATTGCCTCACAGCAAGAAGGTTATATTTTTAAATCCATCCTGGGATCTTTTCCCTTTGTAGGTACTTCAGATTTCTCCCAACAGCCCAAAGACATGCATGTAGTTGGGTTAATTGGTGATGCTAAATAGGTATGAATGACTCTGGTGAAGCCTGACACTGGACTAGATAAGTAGACAAAATACAGCAGCTGCACCTTCGACTTACAGATATATGTAGCAAACTACACTGAAAGAGTTGGTGTTTATAGATGCACAGTGACAGGAAACAACTCACCTCAAATATCTTAAACCTAAAGTAATGAGCTGTTTTGATAATGCAGTTATACAAATAGAGATATTTCTGTAAAAATGTAGGAAGTGATAGTCAGAAAATAAAGAAAAATGGTAATAGTAAAACTATCTGCGAGTTTTACACCTGAAACTATTACAGCTTTGTGCTAATGGATAATGGTGACTAGCATATTCTTATGCTTAATATTTAGCGTATATAAAAATAAAATAATTATCACATTTAACCCTATAGCTTTAGCTAGTACACAAGCATGCTAACGCTTGCTAATTTGCACAAAACACAAATGATATGTCAGCATTTTGATGTGATGAGGGAAGGTCACAGGATCACCAAAAATATTACAAGTCATTCTGAGTACTTTTATTCGAATTAAGTTCTAATTATTTCATAATGGAAGTGGCTGAACTACAGTAAAATCATATAAAAAATATCATATTAACTATTGAGAGAAAAATTCAGAAAATATCAGCTTTGATTTTGAATACCGTGATCATTAGTTCATTGGTCTCAGCTTACATAGTTCACAAGTAAAAACAAAGATTTATCAAAGATTTCTAGTTCTTAGGTTTTGTTCCTGTGCCCCTGATGTTAAGTGTAGGTTTAATTCTGTCATGTTTATTTTCTTGCTCCCTAGTTGTGTCTCATGTCGCAGTTTGTTACTCCTGTCCCTGTGCGCCGTGTTTGTCCTATTCAGTGTCAAGAGCGTGCCTCTGCGCCTGTCGTGTGTTTCCTCTTTTATTTTGATAGTCCCTGTCCTGTGTGCAGTGTGTCTGATTTTGCTTCCCTTGTCTCATTAGGTCTTATTTGTCCCAGCTGTGTTGCCACCTGTTCCCAATCGTCTCATTGTCCTGCTTGTGTATTTAAGTCCTTTGTTTCTCTGTTAGTTGTTCCATTGTACCCTTACTGTGCTGTGTTTTTTCCTCTGAGCTCCCTGTGATCCTCGTCCTTAGTCTCTAGTTTTCAGGTTTCTAGTTTTCTAGCTTCCTAGTGTTAGTGATGGCCAAATGAAGCTTTCTGAATCATTGAAGCTTGTGTTCATTACTCAAAGCTTTTCAACACAGTCGTCTTTGGTGACATCTGGTGGCCAAAAATATGAAGAGCAGCTTGAATCCACAAAATAAAATGAACTGCTTCATTATGACTGCCCATGCTACAGAGTGGAGTTCACAGTTGTTAGGTTTATGTTGGCACAAACCTGTTGCTGACTGAGACGAGCGCTGTTCCTGCCGCTCGAACCCCAGTCACTCTCAGTCAGCTCCCCTGTAGCACTGCCTTTTATTGTGGTTACATGAATATGCATAGGTTCCTTAACATATGACATCTTACACATTGTGAACAAAGAGTACCTCGTCTGTGTGTAGTGTAGGTATGTGTGTGTGTGTGTCAAGATGTGACCCTGTGAATGATCTGCTGGCGCCCGTGAGTCCAACAGTTCACCTAAACAGACACAGAGTAGGTGTCCTCCTATACTATAAATCAGAAAAAGAAGGTACGACCTCTCTCATGACCTTAGGATGTGTGTGTATACCAGAGTGCTCTGGAACGCACACAGAGTCTTTGTAGACTACTAAGGATCAGACATCCTGTCATTATACAATCGATTAAATACCTCTAAGCATATATGATTATATGTTTCTAAGCAAAAATAACAATCCAACAATATAACTCTGACAGCAGATCTATCTGATGTTGGGCCACCGTTGTGTTGCTTTGAACATGTATTTTTGGGGGTGAAGAAATTGTTATGTTTATTTGTTTAATAAATAATTTTCATCAATAAACTTTCCTTGTGCCACGGTGTGGTCTTCCTTTGCTTGTGACTTCTTGATGTTGGTAAATACAATAGATTAAAATTGCATATAATATACATATAAAAATGCACAACTCATTATGGAGTATGCTTCTGTTGTGACCAAAATCAACTCAAAATACTCCCACATGACAGAACCTCCTTCCACCCTGGCTGGCTGCATATCTCTCAACAGAATAATCACTGGTTTGCTGTCTCTCACCATCAAAAAACTCCACAAATCCCGCAAATGATTCACTTCCTTATAAACCACCGAATCAAGAACCAAAGCATTTAATGAAGCTTTTTAATGACGTCACTGATCACGTGACTCTGGCCAAATGAATCAACTGCATGGTCCTCGTCCAAGTCTCCGGTGATCAGAATGGGAGGCTCCCTGTCAACATTCACTACTCCTCCAATCTCCAGCTCACCACCTTCTCTGCTGTTTGAATCCCAGGCCTGCAGCGGCGGCTCGCGACGAACGAAGAAGGATGGTGAAGTGAACAATACAATACAACTTCATTTCTATAACACATTAGAAATCTTGCCTTTCCCTCTAGTTAATATTTCTTTTATGACTTTATATCATGCACTTTTATGCTCATTTAAATTCTTGTTTGCTCTGTACCTGTTGCTTTCCTATGTATCAGTGACAGTTATCTTCTTGCATACGTAGTACTTGCTTTGGTCCTATTTCTATTATCCTCCTCCTATACTCTCTTACTTGTTAAGCACCTTGGCATACCCTTGGTTTTTAAGTGTGCTTTATAAATAAAGTTTATTATTATTATTATTATTATTATTATTATTATTATTATTATTATTATTATTTAAAGACCAGAGGTACACCAAAGTGCTTCTAAATACAATAGTAGGAAATAAAAATAAAATTACATAAAATTAAAGGATAAATCAGCAGTCTAATGTAATGCAAATCAGTTTAACAAATGCAATAGTTATCAGCTTCTTCTAATTCAGGAGAATAATGCAAACTAAAACTACATAATAATTCACAATCTTTAGTTAGGGGTATAACATGGCATAAAATAATATTATAATCTAACAGATGCAATAGTAAAGTGCAAAAAACACTACCAGATGAAACAAAGCACTAATTAATCGGCAATGCTAAGTTAAATAAATAAGTTATTGATCGTAATTTAAAAGATCAAATAATTCAGACACGGGAATATCAACTGGAAGATTATTCCGGTAATATAATAATATAAGTTAAGATTGCATATAGGTGCAATTGCAAAGTACAATGAATACTACCTAATAAAAACTCTAACTAGCCAGGAATGCTAGATTAACCCTTTAAGACCTACCATAGAACCAAGTCCGCCAGAGCTTATATTATATTTTTACATGCTGTGGAGCCATTTTTGGGAGCATTTCAAGTTGCTGTACATCAATACAACCATTATAGCCCAAATTTTAATAATATGTCTGCATTAAGTGCATAGTAATTACATAAATTACAAAAAAGTGCAATAAACTACAAAAAGATTGAAAATCGTTTTTGTTTTTTTAACATATATTTCTAGTTAGAGAAATTTAAGAAGCTTATCTCTCAAAACTGTAAATACAAAAAAGTTGCACAAAATAGTTTCCCACCACAGGAAATTTATTTTGAGTGTCTTAATAGGTTTATTTTTGAAATACACCAATTTTTATACACTGCAGGAAAAATGAATATAAATATAAAAACTACAGGCAGACGTTGTTTTATTACAAGAGACAAACAGACCTGTCACAGCTATAAATGAACTTAAAGTACCTGAGTTTCCCACTGTGTTCTTCGCCTCCTACAGCTTTAGACAAAGGGGAGAAGCAATTTTAATACATAAAGATATTAATTTCTCAGTACTCACATTTATAGATCCAGAGGGTAGATTCCTAATCATTAAATTATCTATACTTAACAAAAAGCTATGTAAGTACATAGCTTCTTCCACTTTTTTTTAGTGCACTCTCTGAACACCCAGATTGCGCACTTCTTGGGGCAACCTCAACTTTGGACTACATGAAGAAATGGATAGGCTCAATACAGCAGGAACTCAGCACAATTTGCGGTCCACAAATATAATAATCAGACAGTAGATGAGCGACTTTGGTCTTGGCGACGCATGGCGCTCCCTTCACCCCAACTATAAGGAATATACTTTCTTCTCATATGTCCATCACTCCTACTCTCATCACGATTATTTTGTAGTGAGCAGCTCACTGTTGAGTGACATTTCAGACACTGAGATACACCCTATAGCTGTCAGCGATCATGCTCCTCTGTCGTTAACACTAATACATCAGAAGAACATTCCACCAAGTAAAAACTGGAGATTAATACATCATTGCTCAAAGATGAAGAATTTATTCAACATTTTATAAAAGGAGTGGACTTTATATTTAGACTATAATGACGTTGGAACATCAACATCTGTTCTCTGGGAAGCAGGGAAAGCTGTGATGAGATGTAAAATAATTTCTTTCTCATCACATAAAAAGAAAAAAAAAAAAGAATATTCAGGAATTAGAAAAAAAACCCAAAATCTTTAGAAGAAGCCTACGTGTCCCATCGGGAACAGGAAATGCTGAACAAAATACACAAAACAAAACTAGAATTAAATGAAATTATGAATAACAAAACCCTCAATTCTTAGTACAGAGACTTCGCTTGCAAAATTTTGAACACCAGGGCCGTGCAGAGATGTTGAAAGGGGTGGGTGCTCAAAGTTAAAAAGGGGCACATAGAACCAGGGTGAAGAACAACAACACACATTCATCAAGAATCTAATATGGAATCTCATCACACTATATCACTGTCATCAGGGCTGCCACGATTAGTCGACTATCAAAATCGTCGACGACTAATTTAATAGTCGACGCGTCGTTTGAAGCTTTGTAAGATCCCAAGAGACGCAGGAATAAGTAGCAGGATTTAAGAGTGTAATAACGGACTGAAACAGAAGATGGCAGCACTGCATGTACAAGGATGCCAGCTGCCGTTAAACCCCGAAGAAGAAGAAGCTGTGTCCCACAATTCATAGCGCAGCCCAGCTCAGTTTCCAACAATGGCGGCAGCTAGTTAGTTTTAATATTACTCTTATTATTCTTTCTGGGTCACAAAATAAACGTTTAACATATTTTCATAAACTTCACCGAAACTATCTGCAGATTTCATTAAAATTTAGTGAAATATCATCTTGTCTTTATTTTTAGTTAGCACAGACCTTAAACACTTAAAGATGTAAGCTAATGATAGTTATATAAGAGCAGATGCTGCTGGTGCAATAAGCTGTACGTTTTACGTCCATTTGATGCATGATCTGATTAGTCAACTAATCAAAAATAATCAGTGACTAGTCGACTATCAAAATAATCGTTTGTGGCAGCCCTAGGTACAATGTTGCTGTTGAGGGGTTGCTGCTGCTCCTGCTGCTGATAGTGCTGAAGGGCAGGGCTGTGTTGATCTGAGACTGTAGACATTAAAGAATCCATAGGAGAGATGGTAGCTGATTACAGTTTTTCTTGATTGCTTAAACACATTTCTTGAAACTATGCCTCGTATTCCCAAAACAGTAAACACAAATCCATAACGTCTCACCCAATTTCCCAAACACCGTATTGTTAGGTCAAAATGAAGCTCTATACTCAAAACCAATCACTCTTGCTGAAAAACCAAACTTTGCCACAGACAGCATTCACAAGGCCCCAAACACACACATGACAACATAATCTTACACATTGGTGCAATAAATGTAAAACAATATTCCCCAAACTGCCAAGTTATGTTCCTTGTGGTTCTTCCCCTCAAAAACCTTTTCAAATCATGAACAAAAAAGATGAAACCAATGTAGATACAGTGGCACATTTTTATTCATGTACCATACAGTATAACACACACCAAAAACATTAGTCCACCTCAGCATCCTGTCTGTGGTCTGGGTCAGGCCAGAGAATCTCATCCACATCACAGGCTATATTGGCCCTAGCCAGGCAGCGGGGTTAAAATCCTCATGCATGCCTGATCCACACTGGCATGCATATACTGATATGTCAAGGTAGGCATCTTCCATGGCCTGGAGGAGGTGCACATGGACATATGGTTCTTTGTCGTACACTTTCCACCGCCATGCCCAAAATACTCCTCTATCAGGTTTAGAAACGGAGAGTATGAAGGCAGAAAGATGTTAGAACACCAGTCATCAACCATAGCAATGCGATGGAAGCTAATGTAATCCCAAACAACAACGCAGTGGGACTGCTCTGGTTTGTGCTGGTTCCCTGCAGTCCCGCTGGAACATATGTTATCTCAGACTATCAAGAAAAGCAATGAGAAGCATAGCGTTATAGGGTCCTAGAATGGCATGGCAGTGGAGTAACCCTCGTTGGCTGATGGCTGCGCACAGAGTGACATTCCCTCCTTGCTGACCAGGGACATTTACAATAAGCCAATGGGCAATTATGTTCCTTTACCTCCACCTCCTCCTCATTCCCTGGTGTCCTAGACCTCCTCGTCCTCCTCAAACTCTTGCTTTGCATGTCTTTGGATCCATTGTTTCAAACCTGAATGAGCTGACTTTTGTCTATCCATCAAAGTTTCTGATTGGTGTGTGATACATTTTGACTCCTAGTGTTTCCACTTTGTTACAGTTTTTCTCGAAAACTCTATTGTTTGAACCAAAGTCTCAGTTGCCTGAACCCACTTATTGAATCAGTCACTCTTTTGGCAAAACCATAAGCACTTTTCACCTGTTTAGACACATCTTGTCAACATATTATCATTGTGATGCACCTGTGTTGCATAATGGTGAGCACTGGTGGCAAAAGTCAAACACAATTAACGCTCAGGTGTCACCGGTTGAACACAACTCAAAATTTATCACACTTGTGGCTAATGATGTAAGGATACATATAAGCCAGATCACTGGTTTGTGAGGCACTACAATGGTTAGAAATCCAAGAAGAGGAGTTCGTATGAGAGGAGGTCAAGGTGGTCAGCGAGGACAAAGAACAGTAATATCAGATGAAATCAGAGCTACTGTGATTGTCCATGTTCTTGTCCATAGTATGACAATGAAGGAGGCCAGACTAAGGGTACAACCAAACAGTAGATTCACTGTGTCTACCATGATCCGAAGAGCACAGGTAGTTACCTTTTTCGACATCATAGTATGTAAATGTTGACAACAATTACATATGTACAATGACTGTACTACATACTTTACCACAGTAAACATGTTTCAGTACATCACTGTGCCAGTGTACTGTAGTTTTCTAATGGATGGTTAGTCTGACTGTTTGCAGGCCTATTCCATGTATGTATTTTTGTAAGTGCATGCTCTGTTTTTGTAGAGTTGAAAGCTGATTAACCACCCTTTAATTTTTAATTTGTCACGTCTTGAACCTTTTCATTTAAATTTTACTGATGTACCTGGAGAGGTGTGAGACATGTTTATGTACTGGCATCACCTTTATGCAATGAGATGACAGGAAAAGTGATGTAACTACCATCACAGAAGACAGATGCATCTATAGGCGTTGGGATCCCTGGCCACTGCTCCCCAATCTAGTATAAGCAGTTGCACACTGCTGAGATCTTACATAGATGGGTGTTCCTGATAGTAGGTAGATGAAAGATCAATCAGATATAAGAGATCCAGACTGTCCTCTTCTGTTAAAACCAGCAAAAATATGTTAAAGAGTAATAATAAAACAACAACAAGCTGCAGCCAACATAAAGTGGAAAAGACTGCTTACACCTTCATATGGGTTTGGGAGAATATATTTACTTTTTAAAGATTGTGTCCAAAGATGTTTTACACAAGGTTTATGTAAAGCGGCCTACTTGGGTTTGAAGCACAGTTCGTCAGTTCTAAATAGGAACTTGAATTAGAAGTTTAGTTCCCCGTTTGGACTTTGGTCATTATTTTCACATTGTAGAATACAACAAGGTTGGTGATAAGTTGGTAAGGTGGTCAGTGAAGACGTGGTTGCATTAGTAAATGGGTCACAATCTAAACAGGATTGTGACCCATTTATCTATTTTAAACCTTCAGATTAAGAACATTGTGATGGAAATGAAAAAACACTAGCAGGTATGGATTAATTCAAATACATTTCATCTATGTAGCGGTGCACTGACAGCAGCCATCATTCCGCAGTTTTAAAATTTACTTTAAAGAATTTTGTATGGCTATGTGTGAGTGCTGTTATTATTTCACACATAGAAACAGAACATCATTGCGTGAGAACCAGTCTAAACCAGACAGGCTTCCTGCTTACGCTTTGATGTAATACAAAATTACACATCTCTAGTACAAGTGGTTGCAGAATCAACTGTTGTCACCAACTTGACTATTTGTCATCAAAACGGTGCTTTAAGTAAAGTAGTCATGTAGTTTATCACACTTCCCATGGAAATGTTGTCATCCATAAACAAGAAAATACTGACATTAATCTCTGCTTTTCTAAAATCACTATTATATTTTATTATTATATGTGATAATGTAGATACAACGAGGAACAAAGGTTGATGGAGGGATCACCAATGTCTGTTGAGGAGCAGTGGCCAGAGATCCCAACGCCTATAGATGCTGCTGTCTTCTATGATGGTACTTACATCACTTTTCTTTTAGAGCCCTTTAAAATGTCAATTTCTCATAAAAAGAAATTCAATCCAACAAAATTTACAGTACATTTACACTAACACTTCATAGTTTTCTGCTCCTTTGCTGTTTGACTCTCAGATTAATAGAATATCTTCACTAACTGTGATTGGAAAATACTTGCATAATAGAGTAAAATGTAAGGTATAAAGGTTTATAACCAAGGCAGTACTATCCAAGGTACTTAAACCTTTTCATTATGAATACTTTTGAATGCACTGTACACAGACAGTCCTTGCCCCATACAGCAAACACAGTTTGCCACAATACATTTTAAGTTTCAAATTCTAAATGAATATTGATTTCCCCACAGGATCTGTGCACTTCTTCAAAGGAAACGTGGACTACAAATACGACTCCAACTTCAAACGTGTGCACTCCATCAGTCGTGTTAATGAGCTGCTGGAATGTGAAGTGAAGGAAGGCAATGAAACAGTGACAGAGAGGAGATAAGTGAAGTAATGCTTTCCCTGGAGCTTGACGGTGCTGTGCATGCATACACAAACTTTTACGTCCAGTAATAACCACAATGTATCGAACAGAAAATAGAGAAGTGGTTAGTGTGTGGTTAGTCTTACCTCAGTGTGTAATACAGTGATGTAACATTGGAATTTGTACAGTTTTCATGATTTGAAATGTGTGTTTTAATCTAATTTTGCTGCTAATTTTAATTTTAAATCTCTCTATACAAACATCAACATGTGATATAGAGCTATTCAGCCAAACGTAACATTTATTTTAAGCTCGTGTCGTTCCATCAGAGGGATTTATTTTTTACTTAGCAAAGAAAATTTGATATTTTCCTGATAAAAAAAAATATCTTTGCTTTTCTATTAAAACATATTCAGTGTGTGTGGGTGTGTGTGTGTGTGTCTTTTTACTGCTGTTGCCTAATTTACTTGAGGCTGAACATTACTTTATAAAGTCAAAACTCTTCATCCCTGTGTCCAGTATTGTGTAACACTGACACAAAGTGTTTTGAGATAATTACAGGTAAGGTGGAAAACACCCACCTGCAGTTGACTCACAGAAAAAAAAAAACTTTCCAGTTTCCAACACGTTATGCGGTTGGGCACTATTGAATGTGTAGAATAAACTGACTTTAATGTTTCTGGTAAATGGACTGATTCTTATATAGCGCTTTTCTACTCTCCTGGAGTACTCAAAGTGCTCTATACAACATGCCTCATTCACACCCACTCATACAAGCACTTCTAAACACAAGTGCAAACTAATCTGCATTCACACACATTCACACTCCGATGAATGCATCAGAGGACAATTTGGGGTTAGTATCTCAAGGATGCTTGGCACGCAGACTGGGGAAGCCAAGAATCAAACCACCAACCTTCTGATCAGTAACTGATCTGCTCTGCCATCTGAGCCACCCCACTGATAACATTAACACTTCACTGTAGCAATTTCAAGACTTCAGGTAGTAAAGTGAATCTGATCTTGTCTTGGCTCTGTGTGAGGCACACGTTTAAAGTACATGTTGTGCATTAAGGACAGGGTTTTCAAGAACTTCAGCTAATAGACTTCAGCTTGGTCCACGGGTTTGTTCCACGCACCTCAAAAGGTGGCTCATTGTAGAAGATGTGGTTGCACAATTGTAACAGAAATGGTGGCAATGTCAACATTAATCATCCTTTCCTGTATGTGATGTGCAGCACTTGAAACCCTCCATGACCAATTCCTGGCAAAATACTTCTTTTCATTTGGAATCATGTTGGATCGTGCAAAAACCAAAGTGTTCATAGTGAAAAAAAACCTTCCAATTCCTCAATGCAGTGTTTGACAGAATATTAAATTTATGTTAACACATCCATTACAAGAAAACACAGGTGAAAGTGTTTAATGAGACAAGAACTGTTCTGAGATTATTAAGTCCAGATACCAAATACCACTGAGAAAATATGAAAGAAAACTAGAAACTAAGTTTTAAATAATAACAGCTAAGCTAAAAGAAGGAAACCAGCTTTGAACCCTATATTAAAATGAAGTGAATCAACAACAACAACAATAATAATAATTGTGGAAAAAACACACAAAGAAAATCTTCAAATATGTGATTAAATCTGCTTTAAATCAGCTATGAGGTCAATTCTGGAAAAGGAAAAATGGACGCTTGTTTTCTTTGTTTGAGAGCTTGAAAATAGGAATAGTTTTACATTTTATTTCTAGAACTTTCATAAAGAGGGAAAACAACTTTAACCTGAGTTCACTGAGCTATATAAATCCAATCCATTATTATTATTATTATTATTATTATTATTATTATTATTATTATTATTATTAAAATCTGATAATTACAGATGTTGGGGCTGTTCTAATTATCTCATGAACAATTTCCTCTGCAAACTGCAACAATGATTCAACATCAGTGTTTTGGGGTTTTTTGTACATGTAACACCGTCATGAGCAATCAAAGCCAGAGTTCCCATCTTCACCATAAAAGGAGCATTTCGTTAGTCACTGACGGCAGGTAGTTACTCAACACATCCAAACTCCAGCCTATATAACAGCTTCTCACAGCACTGAGACACAAGTTGCACACAACGAGGAAGCATGAAGACTTTGACTCTGAGCATTCTGCTTGGCCTGGCAGTGGCAGTTTACTGCATGCCAGTATCTCAGATTACTGGGCAAGATGAAAGTTTTGCAAAGGTATGTGTACTTGGCTGTTTTTTATTTTTTGGCATAGGCTAGAGTGGACAAACGTTGTGATTATTTTAATTGTCCATCCCATGTTGTTATTTGTCTTGTTTCTTGAGCTTAAACATGCTGACAGATATTTGAGTGTAAAGCTCTGAATATTTCTCTCTTCCAGAACTACCTGAAGAAATTCTTCAACCTCACAGAGGAGGAGGGTCCAGCTGTCAGAAGGGGCATCAGCCCGCTGAACAAGAAGCTGGCTGAGATGCAGAGATTCTTTGGTCTCCAGATCACCGGGTCTCTGGATGCTGACACTTTGGCCATGATGAAGAAGCCCCGCTGTGGGGTTCCCGATGAACAGGTCGCTCGTTTCTCCACTTTTGAAAACAACCTCAAATGGAAGAAAAACAGCCTCACATACAGGTGAATGATCTAAAGACACAACATAACACACAACATGAGAAAATGTGACCACACTAATGATTTTCTTGGATATTGTTGTGCTCTGCAGGATAGAGAACTACACACCTGACATGTCTGTGGCAGAGGTGGATGACTCCATAGGCAAAGCTCTGCAGGTGTGGGCCAAAGTCACTCCACTGAGGTTCACAAGGATCTACAGCGGCATTGCTGATATTATGATCTCCTTTGGTCGCCGGGGTGAGTCTAAAAACACACTAAGTAATATAATCACTGAACGTTTTTATTGTATTATTGCACAAGACATGACCATCCCACCTATCTCACCATCTCACCTATATTTTTTAGTGTTTTTTTTGTTTTGTTTGGCCAAGTCTAATACCACTATCTTCTAACAGCACATGGTGATGGTTACCCCTTTGATGGCCCTAATGAAATTCTTGCCCACGCATTTGCTCCCGGTGATGGCATTGGAGGGGATGCCCATTTTGATGAAGATGAAACGTTCACGTTCCGCTCAAACACGGGTAAGTTTGTTTACTTTTATGAACTGTGGTGTCCAAATTATTACTCTGTAGTGTGCGACCTGAGTTATCCTTAGCTGTAACCAATTGTCATTCTGTGTTTTCTACTTCAGGCTACGTCCTCTTTATGGTTGCTGCCCATGAATTTGGTCACTCTCTGGGCTTGTCTCACTCCAATGACCCCGGTGCTCTCATGTACCCAGTGTACTCATACAGTAACCCTGACACCTATGTTCTTCCCCGGGATGACGTTAATGGCATCCAGTCCCTCTATGGTGAGTGCTAAATTCTTTTTTTGGTTTTATTCAATTAAAAATATTTGAGTTGACCAAAATCTTAGAAGAGCCTGTGCATAAATAATTTTACAACTTACAACAGTGTGATATTTATTAAATTACTTCCAGGTCCAAATCCAGATCCCGTTAAGCCTGGACCTACAGCGCCCACTACTCCTGATGCCTGTGATTCAACGATGGTTTTGGATGCTGTTGCCACAATGCGAGGAGAGATGCTCTTCTTCAAGGACAGGTATCACAAAATAAATGCTTGAATACCTGAGTGAGAAATCTCTCATAGCAGAGCTGGCTTCTGACATTGGCTGATTGGTCATTTACATTAATTTACATTTTGTGCATGTGTTCACAGATTAGTCTGGCGCAAACACCCTCAGATCAGCACACCTGTACAAACTCTCATCTCAGCTAACTGGCCCGATGCCCCTGTTTATATTGATGCTGCTTATGAGAGCCAAAAATTAGACCGTGTCTTACTTTTTAAAGGTATGCTTTCTCAGTGTCCACCTAATGCAGCACTCCTTCGAAGTCAGCATTTTTGTGCCTTTACATAGCTTTACTATAAAGTCTACTTCTTATTTGTTCACAGATCAGCAGGTGTGGGCTTTCAGCGGCTATGATCTTGTAAGTGGCTATCCTAAACCAATATCCAGCTTTGGTCTGCCCAAAACAGTGAAGAAAGTTGATGCGGCCCTCTATGACGAACAAAGTGGGAAGACTCTGTTCTTTGTAGGCAGTGAATACTACAGGTGTGTTCCACTAAGACCTGAGAAAATTAGGCAACTGATTTTCATACAGCAGCTTACAAGTTGTATTACAAATGTTAGATGAATCTAAATACATTTTTCTTTTCCCAGTTATAATGAGGCCACAAAGACGATGGATAAGGGATTCCCCAAACAGGTGGATGAGACCTTCTTGGGAATGACCTCCAAAGTGACTGCAGCTCTGCAGCAAGGAGGTGAGCAGCAATTCAGGCTTGAAGACCACTGAAACGAGACAATGATTTCTGTTTTTGATATTTCTGTTTTTATCTTTTGAGTTTACATGTAATGAATGATTGCTATTTTAACATGTTTAAAAATCCCTCTGGTCTGTTATGCAGCACTAACATGTAGCATCTCTGTTCTGCAGGGTACACCTACCTCTACAGTGGACCACAAATGTTTGAGTATGCCATGTGGAGCGGGAGGCTGTACCGTGTGCTGCCGAACAGCTACTTCTTGCCCTGCTACTATAAGCCAGTTTTCTAACTTGTTTACAGAAGATTTTGAATGTTAAATAAGGCACAGTAAAAAAAATAAAGAGAAACTGTATCAATATAATTTTGGATATCTAATATTATTGTTGAACAATTACCAGCAGCTTATGTACTTAATTTTGTTTTTGTTATGTTAATCATTGCTTCATTGAGGTTCACCTTTTTATTTTGTTTTATTTATGGCACAGTCATTATGTAATTCTTTCACTCGCTAATTGTTTTTGTTGTGTTTTCAACATTAATTACTGTGACTTTATGTATACAAAAGATCAAATGGAGTGCAGTAAAATTAAATTGACATCATCAATAAGCACATTTTAAGTATGTTACTGTTGTGTTACAATGTTACAACCAAAGGTGGATAAAGTACACACACTGGTAATGTAAGAATAAGTACAGATCTTTTATTTACAAAATACTGATGCAAAAGTTGAAGAAGTGCTTCCTTACCTCTCATATATAATCCAAGTATAAAAGAAAAAGTATCTCTTTGGAGTTATTTTTAGCTAACTTAAACTCAGTCATATTATAATAAAAATATACAATAGAAAGTTCTTACGAATGTAGAGTCGGTAGAATAAAAGTGATATAGAGATAAATGACTACTAAAATATTAGGGGTGCAACGATACACAAAATTCACGGTTCGGTTCGGTTCGATACTTTGGTGTCACGGTTCGATATTCTTTCGATACAAAAAAAATGTTCATGCCTTTTTAATTTGTCATTTATTAAAATTATAACTATATATTTTAACTCAAAAGTACAGTTTTTAAATTTAATGTTGCTGAAACAACAAAGTAATAAAAAATATATATATATATATATCTGATTGAGGAATCACTCATCTTTGGAAAAGAGAGTTTATTACAGAGAAATGGCTCTTACCAAAATAAAAGCTATACGCTTCTTCTGGGCTATATTCTCAGCAGCATATTAAACATATCAGTTCCCCATGAGGAGAATCATGTGCTAACGGCTGTCTAAATGACTCGGGTAAAGTTTGTAGCATGCGTGCTTGATGTTTTTGTCTGCTTCCACTTGTCTTTGCACGAGGATGATGTTGGAGTAAATGTGCAGTCATATTCGTTGTGTTCCCACTAGTGCTGTCAGCGTTAATCTCGTTGAAATGACGTTAACGCCACAACACGGCAAGTTTA
Source organism: Maylandia zebra (assembly GCF_041146795.1). Classification (NCBI taxonomy): domain Eukaryota; kingdom Metazoa; phylum Chordata; class Actinopteri; order Cichliformes; family Cichlidae; genus Maylandia; species Maylandia zebra. The sequence goes on along the minus strand of NC_135176.1, from coordinate 3,105,246 downwards.
CGAGCTACCGCGGATCGCCCCGTGCCTGGGGCTGGACAGCCAACACGTTAACGAGCTAACTGCGCTAACGCAGTAGTTCCCACCAATGTAATTGAGCATTGCACATCCGACATACTGTTTTACTTTAGTCCATGACGCGCTTACCTTCAGGGTCATATTTCACATGAAAACCAAAATAGTTCCAAACGCCAGATCTGAATGAGGGTGGGGGAGGTTCAATTTGCCATGTTGCAAGGAGAGCTAAACTTCTGTCTCGCTAGCTTGCCCTGCGCTCAGTGAATCTGCGTTCGACTACTCCGCCTAGGCTGCACTGTCGAGCGCAGATCCACTGAGCGCTCAACACAGACAGCATCGTCAGAAGGAAAGTTGATCAAATAAATTAAAAATTTGTATTGTTCAATACATATGAGTACCGAACCGAAAGCACTGTATCGAACGGTTCAATATCGATACGAGTATCGTTGCACCCCTATAACATATATCAGGATGTGAGAACTAATAACTGAGTAGTGTTAAATATCAACACTTCATCGAGTTCTTCTGATCCCTCAGAGGCATCTGATGGAAGACAAAACACTGTTCAGTAGACCATTTCACACTTTATTCTCTTACACAATACTTCTAGAAGGGTGATGCGTCCTGCATGACACATTGCCGTGGATCTCCAAATGGTGGTGCGCCCCTAACAGTTTTATTACAGAAGCTTGAAACTGTGAGATGGTGTGCAGTTGTGGGTCAGCAGAGTGAAGAGTAGGGGGCTCAACACAAATCCTTGGGGAACCCCTGTATTCAGTGTTCTTGTGCTGGAGGTGTTGCTGCTGACCCCGTGCTGTCTTACTGTCAGGAAATCCAGCAGCCAAAGCGAGGTGCTGATCCCCAGCAGATCCAGTTTGTGAATTAGTTGCTGGGGAATGCTGAACTGAAGCCTATGAACAGCATTCTAATGGTCGAGCGGTTTGACCAGTATGCGAACTGAAATGGATCCAGGTTGGGGGGGAAGAGATGTCTTGATTTGATGCATGACTAACTGTTCAAAGCACTTCATAATGATGGGGGGAGTGCGACCGGATGGCAGTCGTTAAAGCAGGAGGGAGATGACTTCTTTGGTACAGGAATGATGGTGGAGGCTTTGAGGCATGTGCAAGCCTGGGTCAGTGATGTATTAAAGATGTCTGTGAAGACATCTGTGAGTTTTGCAGCACAGTCCCTCAGTGCTCGTCCAGGGATGTTGTCAGGACCTGGGGCCTTGCGTGTGTTGATCCTGGCAAGGGATCTCCACAAACTGTCTGGGGATAGTGTCACCACCTGATTGTTCGGGGAGCGGGGGGTTGAATCTTCTCTGCAGGGGAGAAGTTCTGTGCCTCAAAGCAAATAAAGAATTTGTTTAGCTCATCTGATAAAGGGGTGGAACTGACAGCAGTCTGTGGAGTGGGCTTGTAGTCTGTGATGGTTTGTATTTCTTGCCACAGCCTCTGAGTGTCTCTGCTGTCGCTTGCTTATTACCCACCAGTCTACTGTTGTTTACAGCACTGTTACACCCCTGAAAACAGGGGGAAAAGAATCACGAGAGTGATTATGACTTGCGTCTCTCATGCAGTAGTTTATTGCAGTGAAAATGAGCAGAAACGTTTCACATTCTGTACTGCTAAATGTCACATGGTGGAAGAAAAACACTAATTAATAAACCGAAATACTAAAGTGCTTACTATACATATACTTGAGCAGGTTTCCTGACAAAATGGCTGACAATCGCGGCATTTTTAGCTCCTGCAGTTATCGTAATGGCCATTACACAGTACAAAACACAGCTCAAAACCACCACGCACATGTGCACAAAACTGTAATATAATGCTTCTAACGCTTACAAAACAATGAAGGATTACCTCTTAAATATCTTAACAGTGTACACATTGAAAATATATCAACTTTTAAACACTTTTACCTGAAAACAGGGGGAAAAGAATCACGAGAGTGATTATGACTTGCGTCTCTCATGCAGTAGTTTATTGCAGTGAGGAGAACGCGCGAAAGCCCCCTAGTGGAGAATAGAGACATTACTAATCGATCCCAGAAAAGGCTTACTAGCCGATCACTAATGTATAGATTGCAGTTCTCTTAAATAACATGAAAGCCATTAATATAACATGAAAAATAATAAACTCTTAACCACTTTCTTACCATATTTACATTATTTGCATCCTTATATCAACAGATATGAATTAGTATTAACTGAACAGTTTTATATGCAGTAGTTCTTCAATCTGTCACATTGACCGCTGTTTTTTTTTTTTTTTTCCAATGACTGCCGACTAGAAAGGCTCATTTCTGCTGTTCAATACCGAAGAAATTTAAACTTTTTTAAAATTATGCCAAATTTTGCTCTACTGCAGAATATTTTTAAGGTTATCTGCTATAAAAAGTCAGGTCAGGAAAATCTCCATCCATCCATCCATCCATCCATCTTCATCCGCTTTATCCGGGGCCGGGTCGCGGGGGCAGCAGCCTAAGCAAAGAGGCCCAGACCTCCCTCTCCCCAGCCACCTCCTCCAGCTTATCCGGGGGAATACCAAGGCGTTCCCAGGCCAGCCGAGAGATATAATCTCTCCAGCGTGTCCTGGGTCTGCCCCGGGGCCTCCTCCCAGTGGGACATGCCTGGAACACCTCACCCAGGAGGCGCCCAGGGGGCATCCTTGTCAGATGCCCGAACCACCTCAGCTGGCTCCTTTCGATGTGGAGCAGCAGCTGCTCTACTCTGAGCCCCTCCCGGATGGCCGAACTTCTCACCCTATCTCTAAGGGAGAGGCCAGCCACTCTTCGGAGGAAGCTCATTTCTGCCGCTTGTATCCGCGATCTCGTTCTTTCGGTCACTACCCACAGCTCGTGGCCATAGGTGAGGGTAGGGACGTAGATCGACCGGTAAATTGAGAGCTTCGCTTTTACACTCAGCTCCCTCTTCACCACGACGGACCGGTGCAGCGTCCGCATTACTGCAGCTGCAGCCCCAATCCGTCTGTCGATCTCCGGCTCCCTTCTCCCATCACTCGAGAACAAGACCCCGAGATACTTGAACTCCTCCACTTGGGGCAGGAACTCATCCCCGACCCGGAGTGGGCACTCCACCCTTTTCCGGCTGAGAACCATGGCCTCAGATTTGGAGGTGCTGATCCTCATTCCCGCTGCTTCACACTCGGCTGCGAACCGTTCCAGTGTGAGCTGGAGGCCCTCACCCGATGAAGCCAACAGAACCACATCATCTGCAAAAATCAGAGATGAGATTCTGAGGCCACCAAAGCGAAAGCCCTCCGCCACTTGGCTGCGCCTAGAAATTCTGTCCATAAAAATTATGAACAGAACTGGAGACAAAGGGCAGCCCTGGCGGAGCCCATCACCCACCGGGAACGAGTCCGACTTATTGCCGGCAATGCGAACCAAGCTCTTGCAACGGTTGTATAGGGATCGAATAGCCCGTAGCAATGGGCCAGACACCCCATATTCCCGCAACACCTCCCACAGGACACCCCGAGGGACACGGTCGAATGCCTTCTCCAAGTCCACAAAACACATGTAGACTGGTTGGGCAAACTCCCATGCACCCTCAAGTATCCTGGAGAGGATAAAGAGCTGGTCCAGTGTTCCGCGACCAGGACGAAAACCGCATTGTTCCTCCTGTATCCGAGGTTCGACTAACGGACGAACTCTCCTTTCCAGCACCCTGGCAGAGACTTTCCCAGGGAGGCTGAGGAGTGTGATCCCCCTGTAGTTGGAACACACCCTCCGGTCCCCCTTCTTAAAGATGGGGACCACCACCCCGGTCTGCCAGTCCACAGGTACTGCCCCTGATCTCCACGCAACATTGCAGAGGCGTGTCAACCAGGACAGCCCTACAACGTCCAGAGCCTTCAGGAACTCGGGGCGGACCTCATCAACCCCAGGGGCTCTGCCACCAAGGAGTTGTTTAACTGCCTCAGTGACCTCGCCCCCGGAAATTGGCGGGTCATTCCCCTCATCCCCAGACTCTGCTTCCTCCTCGGGAGACGTGTCAGTGGGATTAAGGAGGTCCTCGAAGTATTCCTTCCACCGCCCAACAATTTTCTCAGTCGACGTCAGCAGCGCTCCGCCAGCACTATACACAGTGCAGGTAGAGCACCGCTTTCCCCTCCTGAGACGTCTGACGGTTTGCCAGAATCTCTTCGAGGCAGTCCGAAAGTCTTTTTCCATGGCCTCTCCGAACTCCTCCCACACCCGAGTTTTTGCTTCAGCCACTGCCCGAGCCGCATTCCGCTTGGCCTGTCGATACCTGTCGGCTGCCTCCGGAGTCCCACAGGCTAACCAAGCCTGATAGGACTCCTTCTTCAGCCTGGTGGCTCCCGTCACCTCTGGTGTCCACCATTTGGTTCGGGGATTACCACCACGGCAGGCACCAACCACCTTGCGGCCGCAGCTCAATGCAGCAGCTTCGGCAATGGAGACGCTGAACATGGTCCATTCAGACTCAATGTCCCCAGTCTCCCTCGGAATGCTGTTGAAGCTCTGCCGGAGGTGTGCGTTGAAGATCTCGCGGACTGGGGCCTCTGCTAGACGTTCCCAGCACACCCTCACTACGCGTTTAGGTGCACCAGGTCTGTCCAGTGTCCTCCCCCGCCACCTGATCCAACTCACCACCAGGTGGTGATCAGTTGACAGCTCAGCCCCTCTCTTTACCCGAGTGTCCAGAACATATGGTCGCAGGTCTGCTGATACGATTACAAAATCGATCATCGACCTACGGCCTAGAGCGTCCTGGTGCCACGTGCACTTATGGACACTCTTATGTTCGAACAGGGTGTTCGTTATGGCCAAACTGTGATTAGCACAGAAGTCCAATAACAAAGCACCGCTCGGGTTCAGATCAGGGAGGCCGTTCCTCCCAATCACGCCCCTCCAGGTCTCGCTGTCGTTACCCACATGAGCATTGAAGTCTCCCAGCAGGACAACAGAGTCTCCAGGTGGAGCACCCTCCAGCACCCCCCCCCCCCCCCCCCCCCCCCAGGGACTCTAAGAAGGCTGGGTACTCTGAACTGCCACTCGGCGCATAAGCGCAGATGACTGTCAGGACCCGTTCCCCGACCCTAAGGCGCAGGGAACAAACCCTCTCGTCCACCGGGAAAAACCCCAACGTACCGGCAGCAAGCCGAGGGGATATTAGAATACCCACCCCAGCCCGCCGCCTCTCACCAGGGGCAATTCCAGACTGAGACAGAGTCCAGCCCCTCTCCAGGAGGCTGGTTCCAGAGCCCAAGCCATGTGTAGAGGTGAGCCCGACTATATCTAGCCGGTACCTCTCAACCTCACGCACTAACTCAGGCTCCTTCCCCACCAGAGAGGTGACAATGTCCCTATTGCCAGTCTTGGCAGCCGGGGGTCAGTCCGCCAGGGCCTCCGCTCCTGGCCGCCACCCGGCACACAATGCACCCGACCCCTATGGCGCCTCCTGCGGGTGGTGGGCCTGCGGGTGGATAGGCCCATGTCTCCTCTTCGGGCTGTGCCCGGCCGGGCCCCATGGACTAAGGCCCGGCCACCAGACGCTCGCCCTCGGGCACCCTCCCCGGGCCTGGCTCCAGGGCGGGGCCCCGGTAACCCTATCCCGGGCAGGGTAAACTGTTCCCTCGGTGTCCTTTTCATAAGGGTCTTATGAATCACTCTTTGTCTGGTCCCTCACCCAGGGCCAATTTGCCATGGGAGACCCTACCAGGGGGCAAAAGCCCCCAGACAACATAGCCCCTGGGATCCCTGGGAAAATCTCCTTCATGATATTTTTTTGGTTTTATCCTCAGTTACTGTGATACAAAGCCATGTGCTGTGATGCTTACACCTCTGATGAAGTGTCGGTACTGATAAATGATCAGAATTGTAATATTTCTGACTGTCTGACTCAAAATTGAATCGAATTCAATCGAATCGTTGATCAAATCAAATTGGGACGTTGTGATTTGGAATTGAATCGATTCTAGAAATCAGTGACGATACCCAGCCCTATTTGGTCATATTTGTTGAGCTGCTGAAAAGTTGCATTTGAAGTAACCGCTGTTGTGTCCACATACTATTGCATTTGTTCTGTAGATGCATTTACCAGAAGCGCTAGAGGGCGCTAGTGAGTATGTTGTTCTGGTTGTGGTATTTGAAAGAAGAAAAATAAAAATAAAGAAAGGAGTTATCTCCGGTGATCATCTGTTCCTACCTGCATGTGTGTGTAATGCCTGCTGAACTAACACCATACAACAACCTCCCAGTTCATTCACATCACAGCCCACTTTAATTTCAAAACCTTGTTACAGGTCATCCTATTGATGAATGCATGCGCCATATTTTCAATTACCGTCCATTCATACTGATGGATTATGAATAAATGAATGAATGTTGGAGAGAGAACAGCCAAAAACAAAAATGAACAAAGAACAAGCAGTATACAATCATCAGGTTAATGGCAGGTTAAGCATTACAGAACAAGAAAGAAAAGGCAACTAGCAAAGACAAGGAATCGTAGGGAAGCCTGGGAAATTTTGAAGAGTGGAAAGAATATCAATAAAAGTTTAAAAGGGGGGTAACACAAAAATATATTACCAGGACACATGACCATGATGCAGTTAGGTCTGTAGGTTTTTTGTTTATTTGTAGTTTTGCCTCTTTACACTACCACCTCCGCATGTGTCTGATTTGGCAGCTCTTAAATGTTCTGTTTTGCCCTTCATTTACATCCACATCTCATAACATCCCACAAATATATCAAACAAAAACACTGGGAATGAACTTGAAAAATTGAGGAAACATGGCTCACCTGGCCATGAAACTGTCAAGGTTCCTGGGTGGTTCACCCAGTGTTTTCCAGTGTTTCAGCAGAAACTGCTTAGCCCACCTGTCTCTCAGGGGCCTGCACAGGCTATCGTTTCAAGGCTGTTGCTGCCTCTCAAGCCTCCAGAGTGGCCTCTACCAATGCCTGAAGTGGGAAGAGCATCAAGGTAGATAGATAGATAGATAGATAGATAGATAGATAGATAGATAGATAGATAGATAGATAGATAGATAGATAGATAGATAGATAGATAGATAGATAGATAGATAGATAGATAGATAGATAGATAGATAGATAGATAGATAGATTAGATAGGGACAAACAGTTTTTAAATTGTACCCAAGTCTGTCTTCTGAAGAGTTTGTTAATAAGTTTCTGAGTATGTTTAATAATGGTTCTTGACGCAATGGTTCATAGATTATTTACAACTTTTTTCATTAACTTTCTCAGGCAACCATGTAGAGCAAATTAGCCTTTTCCTATTCGAAGCACCTTAAACACTCCTGGTTTTCGGTCCTCACAGACTTAGTACTCATAATCCCAATATCTATTGTTCTAAAGATTGCATCTCCAGGCAACACGTTTTCACTCCCAAAGCGTAACATTTTATGCTAGGTGACAAATCGTCAGTATATTACGCCTTTGGCCACCTAACACATCCCTATATTAAAATGAGGAAACATAAGAACTGTTTGGAATAAATCTACACATGTACATTTATTTGACTTAAATCGCTTTGGAAAACACTGTCTAACACGATTAAGGTGGTGGTTAAAATTAGGGATAAGGTTAGGGTTAGGCCCGGAATACACAGCTGGAATGTGTGTTACTGCGGGAGTGTCATTCAATTAGATTTCATCCACAATCCGGCACATTACATAGGAACGCAGAAAGGTAACCTTTCGCATTCCCTGGAATGCCTCGGGACGTGACAAATCATCTGTATATTACGCATCGGGAGTGAGAGCGGGCTGCCCTAGGTGGAGTATAAATTGCCATCTACTTTTCCTCAGATCCACCACCCCTTTGGTCAATTCCTCCATTAGAGCCAAAACACCTGAACCCCGTCCCTCCATGCCTCAAGTGTAGCACGATCTTGCAGAAGTGTTCGACAAAGCTTGGTGCTGGGTTCTTTTTCATGACAAAGAAAAAATCAAGGTGACAAACAAGTACCCCTCACCCCTCCTGTAAACTGAATTGGAACTCCTACAAGGCAACACCATTTTCACTAAACTGGACCTTTGTAATGCCTATTACTTGGTAAGGATTAAAGAGGGAGACAAATTTAAAACAGCATTCAAACACATCTTGCGCACTTTGAATACCTTGTTATAGCATTTTGTTTGACCAGTGCTCTGGCAGTTTCCCATTCCCTTGGAAATAATGTGTTTCAATACTTCATTTATCACTTTGTCTTTGTTTAGTTTGATGATATTCCCATTTCCTCTAAGACCCTCCATCATCATTAAAGCCATGGCTGTTTGGTCCTCTAGCACCATCTTAAGAACTGGCTCTGTGTTAGCGGTGAGAAATGTGAGTTTCACACATACTCTGTTTCATTCCTTGTTTTCATTGTGGTTAAAGGACAACTCAAATCTGACCCTGTAAAACACCAACTTTCTACAGTGCAGTTTTGAGATTCCTTTCCAGGCACCTCAACTCCCATTGAGGTTACTTGACAGTGTGAAGTAACCTCAATAGGTCGCCTAATAGGGTAATGCAAGGTCTCACAATGGTTTCACCTGAAACCTGTGGTGATATTGACCCACGCCTTTTTTCACACATTGGCTCAGAAGGGTTGGTTGTGTACAAAAACATTCGTTTACGAACTGAGAAACTGGGATCGAATTATACTTGTCCCTTTGAGTTGACTCTATCATTACTCCTGTCTCTGTCCGGTTGAAATGACCACAGAACAGGAAAAGTCACCATATTTTTCATGTCTCGCAGTCTGGATCAGTCCATTGGCTCCTCACAATTTTGAAAGTTTCTTTGCCTTGCCTGCAAAAGAGTATCTTACCTGCTTTTCCTGTGCTCAGATTTGCTTGGTGTCTGTAAGTAAACATTTGGAATTGAAATGGTTTGGATTCCAAGGAGAACCCAGACGGTGACTAGAACTCTCACTCCTGGAGGAGTATGTTTTTCTGATATGATGAATGGTGAAATGTTGAATGGTGATGGTGACATTTGAAAGATAATTTTCACACTTTGGTTTTTATTTATTGCCAAATCCATGCCACATCTTTGTTATGTCTGAGCTATTTTTTAGCCATTTTGACATCTATCATTCCAGGAACTAACATCTGAGAAAATTGTTGATAAGCTGCCAAAATGGAAATGTCTGGATTTCTTGTCTCACTGTCTCACACGCACACTGTTATGTTTATGGGTGTGGATCTCTGTTTCATCATAGACTGCCCACATACACCTGACTGTGGAGATAGACCTGATGTTTGAATCATAATCTCTGTTTGGAGGGAAACTATGATGACTACTCATATAACGATGGGGTTATCAGCATGGTTTTTACACACTGTACTGCAAAGTTACCAAAACAAAAGCCAAAAGGATGTATAACAATGAGCATCAGCCTTTGATATCCATTCAGTCGTCTCAGCATGGTCTGGAATTTTTTCTTTTTTTTTGAATACTTCATTACCTCATTACCTTAAAAGGCAGCAGATAGAGAGTACTATTCTTGAGAAGGAGGAAGAGTCCCTGAAGTGTTTGGGTAATTTCAGTCATGACAACTCAACATTCAGTAGTAAAAGATCTTCTGCCTACAACAACCTCTGTGATTCAATCTCTGTGATTCATGCATCAGATCATCAAGCTGCAGTAACAAGTCATAGGTTGAGTTATCAGTTCCCATCAGGTTCAGCTGCAATCACAGTGGACAAACTGGCTTTTTAATGAGGTTTTCTGACTTCTGGAACAGAAGCATAAACATTGTAAGAATGCTGGAAATAGGTACTGTTACTACAGTAGAGTAGTGTATTTTGAAGCCTGTTTCTAAATATGAGAAATTTTAAAAAGTGACAATTTCAGTTTCTAATTGTAAAAGCATGAACACTATACCACTGAAGTATGATTCACAAAATATCTATGACGTTCAATGAATTTGCCCCAAATAAGGTTAAAAAAAACTCTTTTTTCTTGCTGTCATGCAGTCAAAATCCTGACGAGTCTCTGATTCATGTCACAACAGCACTCATATATATACAAAATGATGAAAATGCATACTTTCTTTTTTTTGGTTCTGTTGATGCATTACAAGCTCTCTTGTTTTCCAAGACAGTCATCGTGCCCCACTACCGGTGGACCTTATACAAGACTTCTTGTAATCCTTATACGAGACGATTGCGGATGACTGATGCAGTCTGTGTTAAAATCTGTTAACATCAGCTCATTGTGTAATGGAGTGTTGTAATATTGACCCATATAATTGCCCCCAAAATAGGTACTCATATATGCAATCATGGAGACACAAAAGAAATGATCATCATGTGGTGCATATTTAAACCATAGAAAAAACTTTTTTCAAAGTGTTTCATTTTATGTTTTCTTAAAAAATAAAAGAAGAAAAGAAGAAGGACCTAATAGACACTTAATAGATACTTTTTCATAACAGGTACTAACTGGTCATAGTTTACACATGTACTAGCTGGGTTTTTTTTAGCATTGTTCAGTATATCTAAGACACAATCCAAACGATACTACCATCAGTGTCCAATACTGAAAAGAATGGCAGCACTGTTGTGCACCACATGCAAAATTGAGAGTAAACAGAGGGTTTGTTGACAGCACGATATATCTTGTTTGGGTTTAGCCTCAGGACACATTGCTCACTTATCAGTAGAAAAAATAATCTAGGTACTCCCTTTTGTGATGGATTCGATAAATATCTTCTGACTTGTGCTAAACCGCCTTAAGCAAAATTTACAGTGTCTGTTGTAATATAACTTCGAACAACATGCAAAATTAGGAAACATATTCAAAGTAAAATGACAAATATACAATAAATGTTTCATCTCCCTCCTGTTTAAATACATAGAGACAATATTGTCTGAATGAGTATCAGCAAAACACTGATGAAGAAATACACTAGCATGATCCTACAATGATATGTACAGCAGTCAAAACTCACTGGTTTTATTATCCCTTACTGTTTCACTATTAACATAATATTTGGTTTAAAAATCTGTAGTTTTGGTATGTAATGTTTTGTAATGTGTCATCTCATAATCACAGAGTTGATTTGGGAATTTTCTATCTGTGCTGATCTTCTCCTCAGTCATGTCATCCTAAATATAACTATTACTGAGTCATCAGCTCAAGGAAGTAGTTGCTTAACACACCCACTCTACGATACTTCCCCTCCACAGCCTATATAACACCAGACTTCAATGTATGCACACAAGTCAAAACAGTGAAGAAGTATGAGGTCTCTCACCGGGTGTATTCTGTTCAGTCTGGCGACTGCAGTTCTCTCTGTGCCGCTTTCTGAAGTTTCTGTGGAAGATGAAAGTTTTGCAAAGGTATGTATATGTTTCCTTTGCTTGTCCTATAATTGTAACACAAGTCCTAGGATTATGGGGTATTAAGAATATTGTTCAGATCTCATGTTTTTTGACAGAACTACCTGAAGAAATTCTTCAACCTCACAGAGGAGGAGGGTCCAGCTGTCAGAAGGGGCATCAGCCCGCTGAACAAGAAGCTGGCTGAGATGCAGAGATTCTTTGGTCTCCAGATCACCGGGTCTCTGGATGCTGACACTTTGGCCATGATGAAGAAGCCCCGCTGTGGGGTTCCCGATGAACAGGTCGCTCGTTTCTCCATTTATGGAAAAAAATGGCAGAAACGCAGCCTCACATACAGGTGAATGATCTAAAGACACAACATAACACACAACGTGAGAAAATGTGACCACACTAATGATTTTCTTGATTATTGTTGTGCTCTGCAGGATAGAGAACTACACACCTGACATGTCTGTGGCAGAGGTGGATGCTTCCATAGGCAAAGCTCTGCAGGTGTGGGCCAAAGTCACTCCACTGAGGTTCACAAGGATCTACAGCGGCATTGCTGATATTATGATCTCCTTTGTTCGCCGGGGTGAGTGCAAATCTTTTTCAGCAATGGAAGATGCACTCAGATAACATCATTATTAAAAATATGAGTCTAAAACAATAGAAAATAGAGTATGGATAGGTTACTCAGAATCAGAAAATCCTAAAGAAATGATGTACTTATACACACGATACCTCTAATCGGCATTATATTGTATTACATAGAGTTATATATGTTTTAGATTGACTGTTTGAATCCACTTGGAGATAACTATTTACCAAATGTTTCATGTCAATGTGTACACAAAATGGTTTGTAAATTTTGGCTTGTTTGCCTTATTTAACAGAACATGGTGATTTTAATTCCTTCGATGGGCCCGGTAACACTCTTGCCCACGCCTTTGCTCCCGGTGATGGTCTTGGAGGGGATGCTCATTTTGACGATGATGAATCTTTCACGTTCCGCTCAAGCCGTGGTGAGGTTTTCACTTATCATTTTTCCTTTTTTGATCTTTACGTGCTTTACGTGTGATTTTAGAAAATAACTGCATTGTCGCACTGTCCTGTAACCGGCCTGCCATTATGTGTTTTCGGCTTCAGGCGTCGTCCTCTTCATTGTCGCCGCCCATGAGTTTGGTCACTCTCTGGGCTTAGGTCATTCCAATGTCCCTGGTGCCCTAATGTACCCAACGTACTCCTACAGAAACCCTGACACCTTTGTTCTGCCTCAGGATGATGTTAGGGGCATTCAGTACCTCTATGGTGAGTACTGAGGGTCTGAATATTGCTTTGGTATTGCTGCTCGTTTTGACCTTTGGTGGATTGTGAAGCAGGGCTTCCCAAAACGTATCTTTTGAATTCTAGGTTCAAACTCTAGGAAGGATCCCTCTGTGGATGATCCCAAGCCTCCCACTACTCCTGATGCCTGTGATTCTACCATGGTATTGGATGCTGTCACAACCCACAGAGGAGAGATTATCTTCTTCAAAGACAGGTTTCAGATATGCGCCGCAGCAGAGTGCTAAAACATCTAAATCCACAGTTTAGTAATGATTGTTTGATGGCTCATGTTTGCCTCTATTTATTATCAGCTTCTTGTGGCGTAGCTTCCCCCAGAGCCAGACTCCACAGCAAAGCCTCATCAGAAGCTTGTGGCCCAGTGCCCCTGTGGACATCGATGCTGCGTATGAGAGCCGACAGTTAGACACAGTGTTTCTGTTCAAAGGTACTGGTTTCTCCTTATCTATGTAAGAAACACATTCCATATTTTGGAATCTAACTTAAGCGTTTTCAATCGTTTTCTACAGGTCGCAAAGTGTGGGCCTTCACTGGCAACCAGCCCGTGCGGGGCTACCCTAAAACACTAACTGCTTTTGGTCTGCCAAAAGGAGTGAGGAAAATCGACGCTGCCCTTCATGATGTAAACTCTGGCAAAACTCTCTTCTTTGTAGGCAATAATTACTTCAGGTGAGTTGAAAGTTTACCAGTTCCAATTTTCACTGTGAACTACTCTATACTATTAACGTCAACTGGATCAATCTATTTTCTGTTTTTCTCCAGTTATGATGAGTCCAGAAAGACTATGGAGCAAGGATATCCCAGACTGGTGAATCAGGCCTTTGCAGGCCTGACCAGAAGAGTTACAGCAGCTTTCCAGCACAAAGGTGAGTGGTCCTCACTGCTAACCTGAAATTAGAGATTTTAAAAAAATGTCTTGTCAGACTAAAAGTCATGCTACTGTCATTCTAATTTCCACATTTTTAACATAACAGCAGAACCAGAAGCAGCTCTAAAACCTCTTGAAAACTCTTTAACTCTTAAACTATATGCTCCAGTGTAAAACCGAAAAGTAGCACCTACTTTATAATGAGTCTAAAAACATAACCTCCCCGAACAACAGTTAAGTATTAAGTACTGAGCTTAGAGACAGTAGTAGGTGGATTTTTTTGGCAAAGTCTGCTGGCTGTATTTATGCTTTAAGCTAAGCTAACCGTCTTTTAGTTTAGTATAACCAACACATGAAAGCAGTGGCCTCATGTATATCATTGAATTAAGACAATGTATTATTTTTGTGAACCATTTCTTTAACTAGTATTTAGACTAACACTAAGCCATTGTTCTGCAGGTTACACTTACATTTACAGTGGACCCTACATGTATGAGTACGACCTGGGGACTGGGACACGGCACCGTGTGTTGAGGAACAGTTACTTCCTGCGCTGCACGAACTCCTAGACGAATGGGTCTTTGTTTTTACAGTATGTAGTAATTGTGCAAACTAAGACAAAAATCTGTAAACAAAGCCTACAGTATTATTCAAGTACTTCACTGAAAACATTTAAACTGCACTTTTCTCAATTTCTTTTTAAACATATAATAAAAGTGGGGCTTAAGGAGTCAGTACTATGATCTATAAATATATGATCTACACATCCTTGCCTCTGCTAAATTATTTTGATCCCAGGTGGACACAAAATCTTTGCCCTTGCCTGAGTAATTCATTGTACTTTAACAACAGTTACAGCTCAAATAAGATTGTTTAGTGCTGCAAGTTTTGCTGAAACAAAACAAAACAAGTTTATACTGGAAACAACTAAATTAAAAACTGATATTGGTATCCTGATATGACTGAACACCCTCTAAAGATTTTGAGAATATTAAAGAGAAATTGAACCACTGACCAAGTAGTATTATGTTAAAGGGGGATTTAATACTGCATTGTGCTATAGCTGCAGAAGGTATGAGATTGATGAGCACTGCATTAAGTAATTAATTTTGAGAATATTTTAATGACCTTCTAAATGCAGCTTCAAATGTATTTTCTAAACGTGTTTTGTTGTAATTGCTCAGATGACTTCATTTTAAAAGGAGCATTCACTAATAAATACACGAAATGACTTCATTGTCTTTAGACTGTTGTTTCTTAACTATGATATGAAAAATGACTGTATGAATTTTAAATAACTGATGGCTACATGTCTTATTTATATAAAAGCTGAACTGTTTAAAAACATCTGATACTTTTTGGTTATTAGATCCAATATAAATAATACATTCTCACACAATATAATAAATACATAACATGGCTTCTTGGCATAACAACACATCTGTACGGAGCAGAATGTCATGGTCATGGGTCATTGATTCAGTGCTTTGTGTTCATGGACTTCTTGACTAATCATTATGATGTTTCTAGAGTGACTCATATTTATTAGTTTAGCTTTTTTTGGAAAAAGGGGAAAAAACAACCTCTGCTTACCACACAGCCTGACACAGAAATCTGTACATAGACCCCCCCCCCCCCCCACACACACACACACACACACGGTGCTGATGAAATATCCTGATGTCCTGCTTCAAGGCTTTTCAGACTGAAATCAACATGTTCTTGTTGATGAAGTGAACATGCATGAACATGACG
This sequence comes from Maylandia zebra, assembly GCF_041146795.1. Classification (NCBI taxonomy): domain Eukaryota; kingdom Metazoa; phylum Chordata; class Actinopteri; order Cichliformes; family Cichlidae; genus Maylandia; species Maylandia zebra. The sequence goes on along the minus strand of NC_135176.1, from coordinate 3,089,927 downwards.
TAAATTCCTTTACATGCAGATCTAAGGAATATATCTCCCCCTATAGACACACACACACATTAACATTGTAATGCTGGTCTTATTCACAACACTGGCACTGAATATTTCCATAAAAAATATGCAACTAGCTCATTATAAGCTTTAAAGTCTTTTCCACAGCATTGAAACATAGCTGCTAATCATGTTAATAATCTGACCTTTGCTGAAGGTAAGCTTGTGCTCCATATTATAGCGAATACTTGGATTATAATTCTTTAGCTGATCAGATAATGATCAGCTTGCCGTGCAGGGAATTATGTGTCATTTTGCACGAAAATACTTTTGCATATTTCCAAATATGCTGACAACGTATTAACTGACTCATTGCACTCTCTAACCTAGTCTGAAATAGTTAATACCAGCAATTAAACTATACATTTTAAATTGTTATTATTTTAAGGGAAACATTAACCTAACCAAAGATACAATGGCATAAATTGGGCCTCCTGCTTCTTTGATTTCTTCTTCGTACTTTCCTGCCAGACAAAAAATGCATACTGGAAGCAAGGAAACAAAACATAAGGAGTGAGGGGATGAGTGAAAACACAACAAAGAACAGAGGGAGAAAGATGCAGGCAATATATACAGATAGCAGATAAGGATGGAAGAAGGAACAGGTGGGAAAACAGCTGACACTAATCATAGGGGACATATATGGGAAGTGAAACTGAACGATGAGGGACTATCAAAATAAAACAGAAAACCAACACTGAGACATACCAGCTTGACACAGACAAAAAGGAAGACAGAGACAGGATACAGAGGGACCAGTCAGACATGGGGTAATGACTGGGGAACAGAAGATAAATAGACTACAGAGGACAAAATATATGACGAGAGAAAATAGCAATGCACTTGTAATACACACACCCCAGACTTAAATACAAGAGCCCAAACCTCACACGAAACCCAAAATACTGACTCAAAGTCCCTGGACCATGAGAGAATCAATTTATATTCTACAGCCATTTATTCATTAAGCAGAAACGTTTCCTACTGGCACTTAAATGAATAAACAATAAACAGTGGAACTGGAACCTGTGAAATACTGTAAAATAAAATATTTATTTATATTTTTTATTTCAAGGTAAATGTGATTACTGTGTGTTGATCTTAAAATATATATAACCCAATATATTTTATTTAAGCAATACACATTGGATGTTGTGGATGAAACTACAATAACTACAATGCTTAGCCAAAGATGACGTAGGAAGCACACCTCCTCCTGTGATTGGCTGATGTGTTTATTCGTGCGCTGCTGAAGGTGAAGCGTTAGTCAGTTCTGTGTCTCAGTCCGAAATGTCATCCAGTGGACTTTTAACCATGCACGCTCAAATCTGTAAACGTCTGGTAAGTGATGGGCTGTGAAACTGTCATCTTAGGTTTGTGGTCATGTTGTTGTAAGAAATAGGAAGGCTAGGCTGGCAGCACAGGGCTCTGGTTAACTTCAAGTAGCTGTGCTAACCTTGCTCTGTGTGTGTGTGTGAGAGTAGCGTCCTTGGCAGGTTAAAGTAATGCAAACACCTGAAAACATACTGTACTTGTAGCTGGTTGGTCAGAGTACTTTAAAGAAGCAGTAGTATGCTTTACTGGCTTCAATACAGTCGACAGTGTATCAGAAAGGACTAGTTGACACCAAAACAGGCTAGCTATAGCATCAGCTGCAGCTAGCTTAGCGCCCACAAAGAGTACCATTGAAACTCTAGCTCCTGTCACTTCATTAGGCAGCTGATATTACCTGAATACCTGCCTTTATTGTCATATTTTTCACGGTGACAGTTTTATTCTGGAGCTTGATTCTAACATGTGATGTTCGGGTCTGTGGGACACCTTTTCATTGTTTAGTAAACGTCAAGTTTTTCAGATTTATCATTATTTCAACAACGGCTAATTTTCTGTGAAGAACATAAAATAACCCATTTTAATGATCTCGCACTGTAATCGTGTTTGACACGTTTCGCCCCAGTTATGACAGATGGCTTAGCTGCTGCTTCTGGACAGGTGAAGCGGCAGGATTTGGGTTTGTTGTTGTTGTGTTTGTTTGTTTGTTTGTTTTTCCCCGGGACGGAGTCATGTGCGCTGGTGTTTGTAATTATTAAGTGAATGTTTTTTTTAATTAAGACAAACGGCCACATGCACATGTAAGAAAATTAATACTAGATCTCTCATTGTTATTTATGCTGTGGATTGTGAAGACTAATATAGAGTATTCATTCACTAAAACACCAGAAAGTGTAATTGAATAAATATGATTTTATTGGAATTATTACTTGCTCATGCAAGTTTTTTACTTTTAACAGAAAATGATATTTGCTGCATCAAGTGGCTTCACACACAGTCTAACATCCTGCACATTCAGAAACTTATTATTTTGACTGTAGTAATGAAACCAATGAAAATTAAAGAATTGTTGTGCTATTACTATAAAATATAATTTGTTACTATTTTTTTTTTAAATAATTGTCATTACAAATGAGTCCTTGACCTCAAAAAACAAAAAGAGAAACTTCTCTTTCTTTTTTTATTCCCACTAATACTCTCGGTGTAATTGTGTCATAAAAAACAGGAGAGCTGCATGCAGATGCAATTTCAGTGTGATTAAAAACGCAGACGCAGACTGACACGTTGCAAAAGTTCAGGAGCAACCTCTTAACTGTGTTGTGTTTGCTTAGATTCAAAAAGGTATCTAAAACATCAGAGCTGCTTCTAGCTTTGTTTGGCAGTGTGGAACAACCTGATGATGGAAAGTGTCAGACGACTAAAACATCAACTAAACGCATCCAAACTCTTTTTTTTTTTTTTTTTTTTTTTTTTTTTACAAAGCTGAGGAGGTGACTTGGAGGGAAAAAACCAGGCCAACTCAGTCTGAAAGCTGAAAACCTGTGTGGCTGTCACATTCAATATAGCCCTCATTTGTCAGTATGTTTAATTCTATAAATTGTTTTAAGTAAGTACTCTGCTCTTTACAGTCACAGCTTGTTGTCTTTAACAGTCTCAATGTTTTTCTTTCCCTGTTTGTGTGGGATTTAGCCGCGATAACACATGCTGTTTTCATAATTATCAATAGCCTGATATAACAAGTACCCTTATTTAGACTTGTGAAGCAGCTGCCTGTGTTATTGTTTCACAGAATAGGGTTATGAGACTGTGTCAATAGTTAAAAGTGGCCAGCAGATGTTCTGGTGGAGACGGGTGTCAGAAAGTTTCAAAGCCTCAGGACGTTTAAACGTTTCACAAAACCTGTTTCTACTATGTGGTGTACATATGGTAAATGGCCTGTATTTGTATAGCGCTTTTACTAGTCCCCCTTAAGGACTCCAAAGCGCTTTACACACACATTCATACACTGGTGGAGGCAGCTACAGTTAGCTGCCTCCAACTGTCCTGGGGCAGACTGACAGAAGCGAGGCTGCCATATCGCACCAACACCAGTAGGCGGTAGGTGAAGTGTCTTGCCCAAGGACACAACGACCGAGACTGTCCAAGCCGGGGCTCGAACCGGCAACCTTCCGATTACAAGGCGAACACCCAACTCTTGAGCCACGATCGCCAATGTGTGTTTTGTGTTTCTGCTCGTGCTTTTTCCAAACGAGGTTCAAACATTTCAGTCACATTCATCTGCCTGTTCTCGCATTCTTGTAATTCTCCATATCGTTGAAAGGATTCTCTGAGGAGTTTTAGGACTTTTAGATAAGAGAGAACATTTGGAAGATAACAGATGGGAAGAGTTTTCAGAACGTGAGTCATTTTGCCTTTATTGGATAGAACAGTGCAGAAAGTAGACATCAGCGCAGGGCGAGAGTGAAGGGGTATAACACACAATAAATGATCTGGGGCTCTAAATTCCATACGTTGGTCACTTCCTCAGCCAGGTGAGCCAAAGCAGCACCATCAGTTCAGAGTCTGAAAGTGAGCACGAAGACAGGATTTGACACTGAACACCTGCCCCAAAGCAAACCCTTGGATATCAAAAATGGTGACACTGAATAGTCTCCTCGCCCAAAGAATGAGCCATTGAGCTTGACTGGTAGCATCGTGCAACCAGGGCCAAGACAAATGGTGGTCCAGCTTGTGGAGGGCATCAAAGCTGATTTTTACTCTTCATCCTAGATCCCATCTACAAATATACCAGTGTCAGTAGATGTTCCCTGATTTGATCCTTAGCAACAGAAAGACAAGCTGCAATGTGTGTTTTAGAGGTGGACGGCAAGTAGTACATATGTAACACACACTGTTGTATAGGGTAGCACAAAAAGGCTGCTTGTAGATGATATATCAATCTGTTGAAAGATATAAATGTCAGTAGTGATGACAGTTTGCTGCCTTTATATTTGATTCAATTTTCTATTTCTATTACATTTTATGACCAAAAATCAAACAGCATATTTCATAAATGGGCTTCAATAGAAGTAAATGACCAAATATTAACCATATATATGGTCTATCTATATTTCTTGGACTTGGGGTAAAATAAACATCTGTTAAGTACTTTTAGATACGTTGTTATTGTTGTATTGGTTAATAAAAACCCTAAATGTGTTGGGTCCATCAGATCCACAAAACAAAGGTCAGACACCTGTCATAAGCATTATATCAGCTGAATACTTATGTTCACTTATTATTTATAACATTTATGATCTTGTCACTGTAGGCTCACAAGTATCTGTCAAGAACCTACACATCTCATCCTTCCCTCAATGTAAGTACTATCACTGAGAGCCTGCACTGATAGTTAATCATCTGTAGAGCACAATAACATATATACACTAAATTGTATGGTCATAGGAAGTCGTCATTGTCAGCGCAGTCCGCACTCCGATGGGCTCCTTCAAAGGCAGCCTAGCTTCAGTTCCAGCCACCAAACTGGGCTCTATTGCCATCAAGGGGGCCATTGACAAAGCAGGTATGTTTGGCCACTTCACTTTCACTGCTCGGACGGATCCACTTTCCTCTGTTGCTTGATAAACATCGGCTGGTGCTGTGTCCAAACAATAGGTTGAGTATCTGTCTCTCATGAGTGGAAACAGGGCTGCATTAAAACTGAGGCAGCTGTGCATGTTCAGTATGTTGCCTTTGTGTTTAGGAATTGCTCCGGAAGAAGTGAAGGAAGTCTACATGGGCAATGTGCTTCAGGCTGGCGAAGGACAGGCCCCCACACGACAGGCCTTGCTCGGAGCAGGTATGACCTCTCGGCTATATTTAACCCACAATATTGATACATCTGTGGTGCCTTGAGGGATATTTTTGAGTCTGCAATATGAATTATTCCCAATTTCTTGAGCTAAACACTGTTTTTTGAATATTATCTCTTGACATTGGAGTTCAAATGTGCATCCAAGCAGAATCCAGAGCTGGTGAGAAGTTGTCTTCATCTAATTTCTGTTATAGTAAGAATGATGTCTCTGATTGTCTCTACAGGACTGACCCTCAGCACACCAGCAACAACCATCAACAAAGTCTGTGCATCTGGAATGAAGTCCATCATGATGGCAGCTCAGAGTCTAATGTGTGGACACCAGGTATTATCAGCATTAAATATGCAAGGTGTAACAAAACACGAGTGCAGATTCTTCTGAAATACTGCATCTTTTGCTGTCATGCTAGTACTCGATCACAGATGTGATCCTGATAAATGCATAAATGCACGTGTTTATCAGGACTGAAAGAAACTTTTGTTTATAATGGGTTATTCTGGCTTTGTAATGCAAATTACTCTGACTATAGTTCTATATGTGTGACTTAGGATGTGATGGTGGCAGGAGGCATGGAGAGCATGTCCAATGTACCTTATGTGATGGCAAGAGAGACCCCATCCTACGGAGGAGTGAGGATGGAAGACCTCATTGTGAAGGACGGACTCACTGATGTCTACAACAAATTCCACATGGTGATCCTCATGTTCTACTTATTATTGGAAAATTATAAGGCCTATGTGCATTTAGAGCATTATAATATTGTTGCTCTCTTACAGGGTAACTGTGCAGAAAACACAGCCAAGAACTGCAAAATCAGCAGAGAGGAGCAGGATGCGTACGCCATCAACTCTTATAGCTGCAGCAGAGCAGCGCACGAGGCTGGTGTGCTGGCAAAGGAGATAATACCTGTTACTATTACCCAGAAAGGTACAGGAAGATATACCATGTTTGTCTCGGCCCAGTGACTTTAATTAGTGTTATTGCACAGCTAATGTTGTTGATGGGGTTTTGCAGGCAAACCTGATGTGGTGGTGTCTGAGGATGAGGAGTGGAGACGGGTCGACTTCAGCAAAGTCCCCAAACTGAGAGCTGTGTTCCAGAAAGAGAACGGTAACGATGAGTTATAGAGCAACATGAAGCCGTGTGAAGCATCCACATTCTTCTTGCACTTTAACACTAATTAAAATAAAACAAAAAGATTAAAAATGAGATTTTCTTTAATATTTTTAACTAAGACGTGTAACATCAGACAAATACAGTGTGTACTGTTTTTATTAAAATAACTTAAAAAAAATTGTACAAGTAGTTCTGCTGCTACAGGAAATGTTAATAACAGTAATGTGGTTGCTCATCTGTGCGTTATTAAAGGTGTAATTTATTTTGATGGGTCTCTTGTTATTTTTTTATTTTGCTGTTTTCAGGCACGGTGACAGCAGCCAATGCCAGCACACTGAACGACGGAGCTGCAGCTCTTGTTTTAATGACAGCAGATGCAGCAAAAAGACTCAATGTGACTCCACTGGCCAGGGTTGTTTGTAAGTTTTTCGTGGACGCTTGCTTCATGGAGAGCTTTACTGTTGGTTTGCTCTTGGTTCGCACTCACAAGGTGAGGAAGGAGGCAGTGCTGGTCGATATTGCTGGAAAAAACAAAAAGACAGTGTAAAACCTAACCCCAATAATTACCTGACACCATATGATCAAGTACTTGGTGACAGTGGGAAAGAAAAACATTTAACAGGAAGAAACCTCTGGCAGAACCACATTGACCACATTTTTTATGCTTTTTTCAGAGCATTTAAAATCACAAGAAAACAGCAAATAAGTTTAAGCATTGATATTCGTTAGAGGCATCTTTAAAAGAGGGTTATTGCAAACCCAAAGGCCGACTGGCTCCAAATAGTTGGACCTGTATAATGAACTGGGTAGAAGCTGACTTGATACATTTGACCATCATTTGTTCCAGTGGTATCTGTTCAACTATCTTCATTAAAGTAACAAAAATCTGTCATAAAAAATCTTCTGTTGTTAAACCGTTAGCTGGCTTTGTTTAGTTGTTGTTTTTCAATGCATCCATTTGAGTCTGACACCAGTTCTTCAGCATTTGTTTATATCAAGTCACGGTGGTAAAATGAACTCCTTTTGAAATGAAAGTGTTTCTTGTTTCCTCCTGAGAGTATCTTTGGATGACTTTTGGTTGCCAAACAGTTCATATATATCTGTACATTCTCTGATTTGTTTTACACAGCTTTTGCCGATGCTGCAGTTGCACCCATTGATTTCCCCATTGCTCCTGCATTTGCTGTACCAAAGGTGGGTTATGAGCATGTAGTCTGGCACTTACATTTTCTAATTATTTTGCAACAATGACACAACCCCCAAAAACATGGTTTTACAGATGGAGGCCACCAACAGTTTTTCCCTCCTCATCTTTTCAGTTTTTTCACTAGTTTGATGAGACTAGTCCTCTATTAGGCCAGTCTCTGTATCACCTTATGCTTTTAGTAGTCTGAGGCAATACTTGGGACCCTACAGAGGTTACACAGGTAGACCAACTCTGACAGGGTGACACATCAACATCTGCCATTGACAGAAGGCTTTCTGTGTCTCCCAGCACAATTTCAAGAGCATGGGAGAGATTCGAACAGACAGGCAGTTACTTTAGGATAGCTGGACTGGGCCATAGAAGGTCCTTAACCCATCATCAGGACTGGTGTCTGCCCCTGTGTGCAAGGAGGAATAAGATGAGCACTGCCAGAGCACATCAACAACTCGTGTAGGAGGTCACTAAAGAACCCAGAATAGCATCTAAAGAACTGAAGGCCTCACTTCTTCCAGTCAAGATTACATAATATAAGAATAAGCCTGACCACAAATAGGAGAGTTCCAACGACAAAACCACTGCTGACCAAAATAAACACAAACTCCATTTTTCAAAAAATATCTTGATGATTTTGGTAAATAACCCAAAACCTTTGGGAAATATTCTGTGGACATGGGAGACAAAAGGTGAACAAAGAATTCAACCAAGTCCAACCTGAAAGGCTCATCGTCAATTATCACAAATGCGCGATCCTGCTTCTTGCTGCAAAGGGTGACACAACAACACAATGACATCATCATTTAGAAACTGCATGTCGTATTTGCCTGGGTTATATTTGTTTTGTGATTACTAAAGATTGTTCATATTTATATTTTTAGGTTAAATTAAAAGTATATACAAAAGCATAATATAATAATTATTTAGACCCATATATGTGTATGACTAGACCCGTGTGTGTGTGTGTCTGCCAGGTGCTGGATGCAGCAGGGCTGAAGAAGGATGATATTGCCATGTGGGAGATCAATGAGGCCTTTAGCGTGGTTGTGCTGGCTAACATCAAGATGCTGAACATCGACCCAGCAAAAGTCAACGTTAACGGGGGAGCTGTGTCACTGGGACACCCCATTGGGTAGGTGACACAACAAAATGTTACAACTTGGCTTTAACTCACCTGGTTCTTCTCAAAAGTATTTTTTTCTAGTAAATGTGTTTACATTTGTCTGAAATATTCAGATGTGGCCCATAATATTGCAAACAATACATCATAACTGTTTCTCTTCGCAAACAAGAAACCTGACACGTGACAGCCCTGCTAACCTTTTTGGCTTTGTCAGAGTTAATTATTTAACTGGAGCAATGCTTAACCACAGGTATGTGGATCTTCTCTAAGCACTGACCTTAGCAATTGAGACTTTGTTGACTATGCTTAAAAAGCCAGCTCTGTGCCAACAAACCACATAATTTAAATTAACTCTACAAATTCTGCGAAACAGTGTGCTCAAATGTCCAGCCTGACTTATTCTAGAAGCTTGTCAATGGCTAACAAAGGTGCCATGGCCGAGATTAACTTGCTAAGAGACATTTAAGCAATATAAATAGGTGCGTATGTATATATTTGAGCCTGTGTGTATATATAGTATTAAATATGTATAGATGAGAGAAAATCCAAAATAAATTCAAACCTGTTTACCCAATTTATTGAAAGTCATTGAAGAAAAATCTCAGAAAAATCATTCCACTCTGGAAAAAGAACAGTCCAAATTAATCATTCCCAAAATGACTATTCATGGCAGGCTCAGCCTACGTTTGAAGCCGCCGAGGTGTTCGATGGCGGGGCTGACGTGATGTCACTGTTATGAATGAAATTTGCCACAGTCCAATAACTCCAGCCGTACTTATCTTGTCCGTTTAACATCTTTATTGCATTCCATCAGTTGTATTTATTGTTCAACAGTTCTCTTTATCCAACCTCATTTATCATAAATCACAACAGCATAGCGGTCACAAACTGTTTGCTTTTTCCGACCAAACAACATCTGACACTAATTACGTGTGCCTACCTTAAATACAGTCCCATGTTTGATTTCTGTGCACTTCTGTAGTACGCCATGGCTTTTTAAACCTAGAGTAGAAAAGAAACTATTACCCTCTATTTCTCTTTCCTCTGTCAGGATGTCTGGTGCAAGAATTGTGGGTCACATGGTGCACAACCTGAAGTCTGGTCAGTACGGGCTGGCGGGCATCTGCAATGGAGGCGGCGGAGCTTCTTCCATTCTGATCCAGAAGCTGTAAGAAGACCTGGCAAGAAGCTTCTGTTCCTTTAAGAGTGTTGAACTGTGCAGTGACTGTCTGCTGGTTCCAAAGGACTCTCACATCTATAAGCTCCTGTTAATTGTGAAGAAAGAATCTGTTACGTTAATGTCAGCGGCCTTAGCAAACAGCAACACGGGACTCCTGTGATGTCGTGACTCCAGTGTACAAAACACTCCTCTTGTTTGAGAACACGTCTTGTGCAAAAAATAGAATAATGTTTAACTCTGGTTAAATAAATAGTTTTTTGAAAGCACTGTCTTGTTATTGGTCTGTTGTGAGCGTGTGTATTTACTGGGTATTACTACAATTACCAGTTTGTGTTGTTTTTCAAACTGGCCACTAGATGCCGCAACTACCTTTCTTAAGTTAAGCTGTTCTTACACTGGATACATAACGTGCCAGAGATAAGCGATAACATTGACTGTGCTCTGTTTGGCTGCATTATCTGCAACAGCAATGTCTTTTTAACCTTTTGAAATTGGGGATTAAAGGATCAGTTTGCCTCTGATTATAAGAACTGCACTTTTCCCCTCTCTTAAATATTCTCTGCCTGAAGGGAAACAAACATTTGTCTGTAATGATAAAACATGAATTAAACTATATTATTTATATTAAGACAAGAATGTAAAACAAAAAAGATGCTAGACAGATACCATTTTTGATGGCTAAAGCATTTGTAAATATTCACAAGGTAATCCATGTCTTTAAATAGACAGAATTCGCCCATAGAGTTTAGTGGACTCATGTTTGTGGGGTGCGGTTTAAGTGTAGTGTTGCTGGAAATGTATCATGTTTTTCCCCTGTGGGTGAACACCTAGTCAGGATATGCTGCTCAGTAAAGGTAAGTTTCATCAAAACCGGGGGAAGGAGGGTGCAATGAGTGGTTAGCTTTATGCAGGATGTTTTGTTTCCTCTAATTAGCTTGAACTCGATGATCCCTCATTATCCTCACACCCTTTCAAAGTCAGTTTAAGGTTGTGAGTGTGTCATTTAGACATTATGTACCTCCATCCTGTCCTTCATGACCGTCATCTTTCTTTCTCTATTTTGCATTTCCTGACAGTTGGCACATTCATACAGAGTTAAATTTTAACAGGGTCTGAAAGTCCTTTGTCCATTCTTTTTTAAAGTCCACTTATTTAGACGTCACAAATTAAACTCAGGGAACTCTTTGCTTTGACAGGATCGAGATTTACACTTAATGTAAGTGCATATATTACACCTTTTCACCCTATTTTTAATCTTCATGTTATGGTTAGCAGAATATAGTAGAATCTTATTAGGCCCCAGAGTAAAGCTGTGAAGACTGGTAAGAGATGGAGCTTTGATTACCAAAACACGTGCCTTATGCAAAAGAACCTAAGCTTGTATGAGATGCAGAGGATTGTTACACCAATCTGCAAACCTCTCGGAAATATATATAGAACACTGTCTTTCATCTGTACTGAAGTATGGTGCTTTGTAATGGGGCTGGTATTGTATCAAAAGCATTGTTTGTATTTGTCTCAATCCGAACGTGTGTATTTCAGTCTGTGTGGAGATTTGTGTGTGCGTAGCAAAAGTTACATGTTAAAAAAAAAAGAGAAAAAGTAAAACTGCATGATTGTAACTTGTGATGTTGTGTGTTGTTGTTGTTTTTTATAGAGATTTGCGCTTTAATACTTTTGAACCATTCATACTCACAGAACAGACATGAACACACAGACATACTGATTTCTCTACGCACACACAAATCTGATTACACGTACACGAACTGGAATATGTACATGTGAATTAAGATACTGAGATATGCCCATATTCTTTGCACCTGTCATTTTTTTATCCAGTTGTGTGTAAATCCACTTGAGCACCACATGCTGGGTGCGCACACAGTGGGAAAGGGCGTGACTCTGGCTGTTGATTACATTCGAGGCGAGAAAGAAAATGAGACAGGGAGAGAGAGAAACAAACGAGTGCGGTAACAGAGTCAGAGAACCGAAGGAAACTTTCGAGGTGAGAACTAGTAAATAATTCTAAGTAATTTAGCTGTCCTGGATCACATGATACCTTCATACCAAAGTAAGATGAGCAAATATTTATTCAAAAATGTTCTCTCTTCAGTTTAAATCTTATTTGTGAATAACAGAAAAGTGTAAACGAGTATTTCTGTTTCATTTTAATATGTGTGTGTTATTTTTTAGCTTCTTATTGTGGGGCCAAGCTGTTCAGTTTAATGAAAAAATACAAATCTGCAAAGATGTGTGAATGTTTTTATACCTGTGTTGCACCTAACAACTAGTATTTAAATGTGTTTAAATTTTACACATCACTTTTCAGGTTTCACAGAGTTCTTCTTCTTCGGGCAGTAAAATCAGTTTCACTATGAATAATAATCAGGTATGGTCACCTCAAGTGTTATTCTCAGGTTGTTATTTGACTAAACATACATATACAAACAGGCTCGATCTGATATCTCAACTTTATAACTGAATCTAACAAACCGATGCTGATGAAATGATTACCTCAGTGACAGGTAGAGCAAATAAATTCATCTTTTTTTTGTCTGTATATCTCCAGGTGAGCGGTCCCATGTATGACAACCAAGTGTTTAAACATGAAGAATATAGTCCTCCATATTCTGTAACACAGCAGATCCCCAGCCATTCCTCCATCAACCAGTATTATACTTCAACACCCGGAATACCAGCTAATCCAAGGCAAACAAAAGGTACTGGAATATTTGATTTGACCAAGGTTGTCACTTGGCAAATATCCATCTGGAAATATGTATTGCACATTCACAGAATCATTAACTTATTTTTGTTCCACATTTTAAATCCACACATACTAATTTAACCTAAATAATTAAAATTGTTTCCTTGATTAAATGAATACAGTTTCAATCGAGTCTTTTCTAGAGACACAAGACAACGTGGCTAAAATAGTTTTAAACTGTTGTTGTCTAAAAGTTGGCAGGCAGAAAGCCGTGGTGTGGTTTTACGGTGTTTCCACAAGTTAAATACTGTGCAAATTTTAATATGCAGCATAAAATAGGTAACTGTAACTTCCTCTTAACCACTAGATACTCACAAATTCAGAACGTAGACACTGAACTATCCAGACACACCTTTCTGAATATGACTGCATTCATAGAGAGTTGCAAACTATGAAAGATATACAAAACAAAACAATAAAACACAGAGTGGAGTTATACTTTTGCATAAAGTTTATTTATATAGTGCAATGCAGAAACTCTTCATATTAATTGAAATGTTTTAGTTTCATAAGCTCAATAAAAAGAAACTCTAAATATTAAAGTTAGAAGATGTTAAAAGCAAAAGAAAAGAAAAAGTAAATGATGTGTTTATTTACTTCAAGAATTTTGGTTTACAATGTTTATATGAGCCTCAAAGTAAGTTAGCTGTGTTTATGACTCTTCTTTGGTAGAGTTTATTGCTTCTTGTTAACTGTTTTATGGTTTACATTACTACAATATCACAATATTCATCTGTCGTCACAGTGGCTGTTTAGATTTCTAAAACATGGGCAAACTCAGTGCAGTTGTGTCTTGTTTGTGACTGCGCATTAATGATTGGGATAGTTATACATTTATACAGCTCCAAATCACAACAACAGTCACCTCAAGGTGCTTTATATTGTAAGGTCGACCCTACAATAACACATACAGAGAAAAACCAACAATTATATGACCTCCTATGAGCAAGCACTTTGGCGACAGTGGGAAGGAAAAACTCCCTTTTAACAGGAAGAAACCTCCAGCAGAACCAGGCTCAGGGAGGGGCGGGGCCATCTGCTGCGACCGGTTGGGGAGAGAGAAGGAAGACAGGATAAAAGACATGCTGTGGAAGAGAGACAGAGATTAATATCAAGTATTATTCAATGCAGAGAGGTCTGTTAACACATAGTGAGTGAGAAAGGTGACGGAAGAAGAAATATTCAATGCATCATGGGAATCCCCCAGCACCCTACGCCTATTGCAGCATAACTAAGGGAGGATTCAGGGTCACCTGGTCCAGCACTAACTATATGCTTTAGCAAAAAGGAAAGTTTGAAGCCTAATCTTAAAAGTAGAAATAGTGTCTGTCTCCCAAATCAACAGTTTTTCCATGAATTTTTACAAATTGATACAGGATTGTCTTTTTTTTTTTTAAATCTTGGCCTTCAGGAAGAAAGAAATGTCACTGGAAGTACATCCTGAGTGCATTTCTGTGTGTGACTGTTATCCTGGCAGTGCTCGGACTCTTGCTGTGGTACTTCCGTGAGTTGATCTGGAGACTGTGCAGCTGCATAAAATTATTTTTATAATTTAAGTATTGTAATATGGCATGATTCTGCATGCTCTTGTATATATATGAGATTCACAGTAGTAAATGCATGTGCTCACAGTATACTACCAGTGTCTACTGGGGAAGTCGTGTGGAAAAGGTGGGATGTGTCTGAGCCATACCCGGTGGTGTGATGGAACCATTGACTGTCCAGATGGAGAGGATGAATCTCAGTGCTGTAAGGCATTCAAATCAGTGTCTCAGTCTTCCACGCAGTTATTTAGTGTACGAATCTATTTTTTAATAGACTTGATGTTTCACAGTTCGCCTCCAAGGGGCCAACTCCATGCTGGAGAGTTATTCATCAAGCAGCCAGACCTGGATGCCCGTGTGTGCTGACAACTGGGATGATAACTATGGACGAACTGTGTGCAGACAGATTGGTTACAGCAGGTGCTCATTGTCCTTTCCCACTGACACACTTTTGCAATGTGTGGTGTAAAAAGCTCACTCATATTACACGACTCATGATTTGCATTGCTACTGGACCTTGAATAATTTCCAAACTAAAGCATTTTTTTAAAATTACATACAAAAATATTTTCTTGGATTAGATATAATAGATATTCGTTTGATATAATAATGTGTGCGTCACATTACTGTAACTCCTCAGCCCTTTGACAAAAATGATAAGAATCATCTTGTAATTTTACACCTGGTGGCCTGTATGATACGTGGGTGATAAAGTGTTTGTTTTTTTAGCTGCACAGACCTACTGCTTACCTGTGGAAACAATGGATGTACTTAGTTTTTCCACCCACTGAGACAACAACTAATATTCTTCTGAAATGACAAATGTGCAGTATTGATTAGTACATATTTTTCAAAGTTCTAACTCAGAGGGAATGTCCTTGCGTGACATGCATGTATGTGTGAGTACAGTCTGCTGGTCTCATCTCCCTGTCACACGTGCCTCTTTGTCCCACAGAGATGATTATTTTGCCTACAGCCAAACCAGTGCAGGTTCTTTGGCCTCCAATGGATATATGAGGCTGGAGTCTGGAAGTAATAGTGGCTCACTAATACAGTCACAGCTCACTCACAGGTATACACAACCACATATCACTGAGTGCTCACTTCATACACACCACAGCATTTATAAAATGTGCCGTTTTTTTCATCCTTTCACTTTCAGCTTACTGTGCTTCTCCAAAGCTGTCACACTTCAGTGTATTGGTAAGCTACTGTGTTCTCTGTGACATACGTGAAATAATAATGTAAATCCCCAAAACTTGATTCTATTTATCTGGACGTCGTGTTTCAGTGAAGAAGCGTTTCCTCACTTGGATGAGTGATGGACAGAATCAAGTTTTGGGGATTTCCTTACTTGGATGATTGATCATACATCAATGTAATCATTTAATCTGTCCATTTGTCTGGTGCTACAGTGTCTGAATTGGTTTAAAAGCTTGAAAGTCAGCGAAAGTAACATTGAGCTCCTCGGTCCTCAGAATGTGGCAAGAGTTCAGCAGCTCCGAGCAGTCGTATTGTTGGTGGCACAGAGGCTGTAAATGGAGCCTGGCCATGGCAGGTCAGCCTCCAGGTTTCAGGTCGACACAGCTGCGGAGGCTCCGTTATCAGCCGATACTGGATCCTGTCTGCTGCACACTGCTTTAAATAGTGAGAGCTTCTATTCTCTGCTTTCTTTCACCCGAACATGTCATTGTGCTGTTGAACAATAGCAAAAACATAATCCCTCTGACGGAAGTAATCCTGATTCAAAGAACTACCTGTGTGTGTGTCATATTTACAGCTTAATGACTTAGGTGTGCCTTCAAAGACAAAGTACACAGGATATATGGGAATATTACTTTATTGCAATATATTTATTCACATGTTGGTAGAAAGGTAACTGTGTCACTGATAGCAGTGAAGCACGCGACGTGTTTGCAAGTTCAGTAGGTTTGTCTCTTTTTCGACAACAGGTTCACTTACTGTGTTTATCCCACAGAAGACATTAACATTAACTATCTTAGTTGAAGCAGGCCTAAGGTTTGGCCATGCAGCTTTGACCACCATACATTCAATTAGATGATAAAACTGTGTAAGACTGGAACTGCCAAATCGTTATCATACAGTGTCCTCAATTTCTCAGTGAGAGCCACCTTTACTTTTTATGTCGAGTCTCCAACTATCAGTTGTCGAGTCCTCCACTCAAGTGGAGGATTCATAATGGATCAATAGTGACCTCGTGTTCATCTTTTATCTACAGTGTTTTGGCTAATATTTAATAAATCCACCATGCCCATTTCACCTTGTCTTTTCCTTGGCAGTTCCTCTTCTCCTTCATTGTGGAGGGTATACTATGGGGACGTGAACTTGGAAAACATGTTTAACAGCAGAGTTCAGAAAATCATCAAACATAAAGATTTTGACACAAGAACGAATAATTATGACATTGCTCTCCTAAAGCTTGATACACCTCTGACTTTTAACAGTAAGTACTTGGAAGTTAATTTCACATGTTAATTTCAATGATACTGTGATTACGTGATTGCAAATCCAGCACTCTAAGGTGATACATGCTTATGCCTCAGATAAAGTTCGGCCGGTGTGTCTCCCCAATGTTGACCTGAACCTTTCTGCTAATCGTCAAGCATGGATCACAGGATGGGGAGCACTGCAGTCAACAGGTGAGGCAAAACCATAACTGAATATGTCAAACCTTCAGCCTTTGGCAACAGCCTTTACCATAACACCCAAAATGTAATTCAATGGTATTTATTTATACCATTTATTTATTTATATTTATTTATTTACACCATTTATATAGCACCAAATGTTTAAAATTGTAAGGAAAATACTCTACAATAATGCAACAATGGAACAATCACATAAGCAAGCACTTTGGTGACAGTGGGAGGGAAAGACTCCCTTTTAACAGGAAGAAACCTCCAGCAGACTCATGCTCAGGGAGGGGCGGGGTCATCTGCTATGACCAGACCAAGCAGAGGACTTAAATACACGGAACGGCAATGAGGAAAGTGGAAACACATGGGGAACACAGCTGATACAAAGTGACGTCACAGGGGAAGCAAAACTAAACACACAAAACATGGACCGTGAGACTAGCAAAGTAAAACAGGAAACACTGAGACATAGACTGACACGTGAGCATGCGTCAACATGACAGGAGGCAAGGCAGATGAGAGAGGGAGCGAGGGAACACGAGAGAGGGGACGAGAGAGCACAAGTAAGAGAGACATGACGGCTGGGGAGACATGGAATGACACACAGGAAGTGGAGACGAGACATCTCGACAAAGCAACATGGAAACTAAACATAGCAGCCGAAAAGGAAAACCAAAATACTACACACAAAGAAACCACAAAACACCATTAATTCCAATAGGCTGGCTCAAATGACCCAAGTCACCGGAAATTAGTTGATTCCAGTCCTGGCCAATTGTTCGATGCATCTCTAATTGTAAGTTCTTAATCATGTAACACTGACCAGCATTTTCAAAAAAGGCAGACACTGTTTAGACTATTACAATATGTGAATGAATTTCATTGATTGATTAACATCTGTTTCATTAACTTCAGTTAAATTTATTCAAGCTGTTTTTAGCAATACCAGAAATATGGAGTCAGTATTAGGACATCAAAACTGATCTGATGTTTACTGTCACCTTTTTTTTTCTTCTTTACAATAAATGCAACCACCACCAGTTCATTATTGTATCTTCACTAATAGCTACCACTACACTTTTTCCATGAAAAAGTAAAACAGTTATGCATGTCCTGTCCATGTTAAACAACACTTTTTAATGACTCTTAAACTAGTGACTGTGATATCCTCAGTTAATAGGAACATAAATGGATATTAAATAAAGCCAGTGAGCAGAACAGACTCTTTCCAACTGAGAATGAAAAGAAATACAAAGTTCAGTGTGTGACCCAGAGCAGAAGAGTAAAAACTACTACCGCTGTTTTGGATTTTTGTTACTTGTTATTAACAATATACAGTGTGTTTATGGCCTTGGATTTGGGATTACCTTGCTAGTGACAGGACCTTTGAGCCAGCTTCAGGCTTCTCAGAATGAAAAAAAAGTATTCAGACCTGAGTGGGTCTATTCCAGCAGCTGTCAATGTAGTTTGTGTCCACGTTGACACAAACACAAGAACACAAGACAAATTTAGGGGTTGAATACTTTTTTCACAGCACTGTCTAATATAAACTACGTTGAGTGAGAAACCTGTAACGCTCCTTTTCATTTTTCATTGTCGATTATTTCAGATGGGACTTAGCAAGCACTGCCTTTCATGTTTGTCTGAGTTAACAGTGTGAATAATCCTTTTTCCAGGGCCAACCCCCAAAATAATGAATCAAGCCAAGGTGACCATTTACAGCAGGGCCACTTGTAATGCACCTGAAGTATTAAATGGTGAAGTCACCAAGGCCATGTTCTGTGCAGGTAGCCTGGAGGGAGGAGTTGACTCCTGTCAGGTCAGTCTGATCCTCCTGTCACACACTCTGAGATGTAGCAATAAGTGTACAACCTGAGATATGTCTGTGGTTCTGTGTGCTGCAGGGTGACAGTGGAGGTCCCCTGGTCGTGAAAGAAGGAAATCGATGGTGGCTGGCAGGAGCTACGAGCTATGGTTATGGATGTGCTTTGAAGAACAAGCCAGGAGTCTATGCCAATGTACCATTCTTTATTGACTGGATATACGAAAACATACAGGTACGTATGCAATGGGAGGAGAATAGAGAATAAAGTCCTGTGAAATTATCTGTTGATTAATCAGTGGTGTCAAATGTTTATCCTGTATTTTCTCTGCCACATCAAATATACATTTATATTTGTAAGTTTAGCTAGAAAGTCATAGCAGTGCTTTATTTGTGCGTGCTCTTCTGTTCACTTTGTACATGACATTGAATGTTTGACTGTTTTTCATGTTGTGTGAAATTATGTTCTCTGATACATAATTTGGTGATTAATAATCATCTAAGAGAACAAAAGAGAATCTGCTCTTCCCCCTAAATCTAATCATACTTTTTTTTCTTTACCTCCATAGAATAACTGAGACGTCGGTGAATTTTTGAAAGGAACTACTTGAGTTACTTGCAAAACAAAAATCAACCAACAAAATAATGGATCAGCATTTTTATATTCTTGTTTATAGCATGCACTGAATTTCTTGCATTTGGACAAAATAAAGCTATTATTTGGTCCAATAAAACTAATTTTCAGCAAAGAGTTGTTTTTTGTAAATTCACATTGTGCGATAGATGTGCTACAGAAAAATGTAGCTTTGCTTTTCTTACTTCTGCCTGGCTAACGAAGCTTGCTATGCCATGCCTGATACAATGAAATGAATTCATACATGTGCCTTTTAGCTCCCACCTCAACTAAGTATGATGTCCTTGAAGTGGAACAGCAAGGTCAAAGCCAGGAAATCAAATTTTGACTGTGTCACATAATGTTATGTAATAAATTCCACTAGAGTTAAATGGTAAAAAATGGTAAATGGCCTGTATTTATATAGCGCTTTACTAGTCCCTAAGGACCCCAAAGCGCTTTACATATCCAGTCATCCACCCATTCACACACACATTCACACACTGTTGTGTTGTATCTCATAACTGTTTCAAAATAAAATATGACCACTGTCAAATGTTCTGAAATAAGTTGTACTTTAAGTGTTCTGTGTGCGCTGTGGATGACAGCTTTGCTCACACTGGAGTCTGTTTCCACATATTATCAGAACAATCAGCCAGGAATTCAGTTCTGCCCAGTAATAAGTGACAAATCAGTTAACTAATGGTAGTTAATGTTTTATGGTATATTACTGTCACATGTTCTAAGGCACTTGTCTAAAGACAGGATTTTTTTCAGCTACTAGCTGTTATTTTCCATTTCACTGTCTTAGCTTTGATATTTACGTAATGTTTTTTTTCCAAGTCCTATACTAAAGAGTGGTTTCACAATAATAATGTGTGCATTACTGTGAGACAAGTGCTTAAAATACATAGAATAAAAAAATGCTGTATTAGAATGTTATTGTGGATAATAGCTTAAAGCAGTTTTCATTAAGACTAGCAAAGTTTAAATAAATACTAGTGTCTTTCTACTTGAATAAAAGAGTGAATGAGGCTCTCGCTCCATTCTGATGTACTTCCAACCTTCAGATCAAATTCTTACTTATTCTTTAATTGCTTCTTTTCTCTTAGCAAATGTGCAGGAGCTGCTTAAATGCACACATTATTTGCTGTCGACCTTTTAGGAAGACTAGTACTTTTACTAGCCTGATCTACTAGTTTTTTGAATTACTTTACCAAATGCAACTGGTATATCACTGGTTTACGCAGACCCCAGTTCAATCAGAGCCAATTTAAAATGTCAATAAATAAATAGCAACGATGATACAGAATGCAATGGTTCATAAATGCATATTTTATTCACAACAGAGCATAGAAAATGTATCAGATGTATTTAGACTTGTCTCGAAAAAGTTGGGACAGGTGCAAGAAGAGAATGAGCGGTACTGGCCACGTTTTACTGGACACTGGACATTATATTCTTCATTTCCAGTTAATACTTGTACAGCTGCTGTTATTGTGTATATATTTATTTATATTTCTTCATACATTCTTATATAGTTCTAAATTGTGTATTTTGTTGTACAGTTATTTTATTTTCAACTTTAATTTATATATTTTATCTTATTCTTTCCCAGTTAAATTTACCCTTCATTCTAATTTGTGTTGTACAGTTATTTCATTTTTAACCTTAATTTATATTTTATTCCTTCCTAGTTAAATTTACCCTTTTTAATTTTTCATATTTATTTCCTATCTTATTCATAGCCTTTTCCTTTATTGTTTGGTCACGAGCAGTTGTCAAAGCATTTCACTACATATCGTACTGTGTATGACTGTGTACGTGACAAATAAAATTTGAATTTGAATTTGAATTCAGTAACATGATCGGGTTTAAAAAGAGCATCTCAGAGAGGCAGGGTTTCTCACGCTTATAAAGATAGGCAGAGGTTCCCCAATCTGCAAAAAACTGTCTATAAAATGTGAATAAATTTCAGAATAAAGACTTTGAATATCTTTTTATCTACTGTACATAACCATAGCCCATAACCTGGCAAAAGATTTTAGGGATTTGGGACAAAGTTTCCATGATCTTTGGGCCCTCAGGTGGCAGTGCATTAAAGACGTGATTCCTGAAGCCTGAATCAATTCACCATGCCATCCACTAATGCAGGTCTCTAGCATGCAAAGGAGTCATGTGATCCAGAGACACCAGGTCCTCACCTGGGCTGAAGCAAAGTGGAACTGAAGAGATACTTGTCATCTGCATCTTGTTATCAGGACTCAAAATGCTTACTGATGGTATGGGGGGCAGAATTACCTATTGAACTAGCAGCTTGCACATCTGGAAAGTCACCATCAGTGCTGAAACATATATACAGGTTTTAGAGCAACACATCCAGATGATGTCTTTTTTTTTTTTTTTTTTTTTTGCCTGTCCTGTTTGGCTCTTTTGCATCAGAATTGTTGTCTAAAGGCAAAGAAAGATGCCCAACGGATTTACTTTACCAAATTGACCATCCCAGCCTTGCCGTAATGGTCCATTTGATTCACCTGTTATTGTTTATTTTATTTTCACTTACTGAATACGGGACAGACTTGACTGGGGAAAAGAAGGGGAGAAAGAAAGAGGGAAAAAGAAACAGCTGAGAAGAGGGACGGGGGAGAAGGGCAAAAGACAAAAACCAACAGAACGGGCAGAAAAAGAAAAAAAAAGAAATAAAAAATGCATATATCGATCACCTGGATCACCTGCTGAGAAAGAAAAAAGAAAACAAGCAGAAGAGAACAAGAGTACTAGAATAAACAACATCACAATGATATATGGGAATATGACAGTAAATACTAAATATTAAACATTATTGTGCAGCACATAAGATCAACAGAACACAGTGTGCTTTGAGGTAGGAGCCAAAAAGGGTGTAGTTTGTGGGTGTGATCACCCGTGTGTACACCTGTGAGCATGGACGCGCTTGTTTTTTGTTTTTTTTTAAAGGTTCCTTCATGTAATAATCTGCTAGAGGGTGTGGGGGGGCCACAGCCCCGTCCTCCAGGGCATGAAGCAGGTATGGAGGAGATCAAAACTCCAGACATCCAGAGGCCCCCAGAACACAAGAGACCAAGGAAGACCAACAGAGGGGCAGCCGCGCCACTGTCCCAGTAAGAGCTGAGGAGAGTCCCAGATGAGGGCTCACTCAGCAGCCGCGGAGCAGAAGTCAGGGGGAGTTGCAGTGACGCGCCCATGAGCTCCGCCGGCAGCCAGCTGCGCCTGAGTGACCGAGCCCCCGGCCGAGAGGCCGGGGGCACCCCACCTCCGGAGTGGCCCGAGCGAGCCCCAGGCTCCAGGCCCCGATAAGCGGCCGCCAAGGAGTGAGCCGGTGTGTACCTGGACGCCCATCCCCGGACACAAAGAACCACCAACGCACCGATGTCTGAGGGAGTCCGCCACTGGCAGGGGAAGTGGTGGTAGGGGGAGATAGGCCTCCAAACCTTGGAGGGCCTGAGATGTCCCCAGAGAGGTGGCGCCTGACACCCAACCTGACATATAGACACAGACATACAGGCACACACAGACACAAACATCCATTCCCACCCTCATGCTCTCATATGCACTTACTCCACACTCAACCAACGTGGAGACAGACATAAAGAGACGCTGTACACACGATCACACTCCCCAAGCGTACTCTACAAACCGGGTCTAGGTACCCTTGCCCCTGGAGGGGGGAACTGCACCCAGACCCAGGTGGTGTTACCCTTTTCCCTGCGGTGGGGGGAGGCAGACCGCCCCGACTCCGCAGCAGCAGGAAGGCCCCACACCCCAGACCGCAGTCGGACGGCCAACTCCTCCTCCTAGCCCCCCCGCTCCAGCAGGTCGCAGAGAATGGGGGTGAGAGAAGACTCCAAACCTCCCTCCACCCGCTCATTGTAGTGTTGATGCATGTGTGTTCTAAGGTGCATTTAAAACCCAGGAGGGCATGGAGCTACCTGCCAGAGAGCAGCAGGTAAGCGCATGGTCCCTCCTGCTAGCCCTCAATGTCTACGTGTATTTAAAATTGAAAGGTGGGCAACGACGCCAGGGGTGAGGTGTACACCCTGATGGTACTTTGGATTCCGTGTATCGTGCCCACCCCCAAGATCCTATATGTATGTGTAATGAGAGTGTGAGTAATGTGAATGTCTAAGTTGTGGGATAAAATTGAGGCAGAGGCAGCCAGAAGGGGACAGAGGGAGGGGAGGGGGGGTAGCCTCCTCTGCACCCTGGTGACATACCCCTACTCCAAGGTCCTGCATGTGTGGGTGGTTGTGGTGGAGCGGGAAGAGGGAGGCAGCTGGAGATGGGGAGGGAAGGAAGGGAGGGGCAAGTGACCCCTCCCTGGGGCCAGCTCCCCCGCTGACCCCAGTAGGCACCCCCATACTCCGCGACCCGCCAGGGAAAGGGGGCCCAGGCCCATTCAGACCGGGGCCCAGTGCAGCAGCGCCTCCCGGCCCCACAGAGCCCGGGACAGTCCACCCAACCCCACCACAGAGAAAACTGCACCCACCCCACCATCCACTCATCTTCCAGACTACATAAGACAATAAACACCCAGGCTGAGATCTTCCTCCACCTCTCCTGTATCTCCCCCTCCTGCAGAGGGAGCTCCTGAGGAGAGGAAAGCTCCTGCAAGATGTGACAATCTCCCCCACCAGTTGAAGAGCCCCCCAGGTGGTTCGACGCACCGGCGACACCCTGCTCCAGGGCTGGGCCCCCATGCACCCACCCGCCCACAACCCCGGCAACACACCAACCAGGACCCAAGCCCCCGAGGCCCGGTCCGGGTCCCAGCCCAGAGACGGAGCGCCCCCAGAACCTCACGCCCATCCCGGACCCACCCAGGGCCAGCCAGGCTACCAGGTCAGTAACCCATGTCCGTCAGCACAGACCCTCCCCTAGCCCCGCTGCACGCAGCCGCGAGGAAACAGTCACCTGAGAGCCAACAGAGCCCCCAACCGGACATGACCGCTACCCCGGGTTGAGCCCCCAAGGAAGATACCTCCGGGGAACCCCCCGACGCCCTAAGCCTGTCCCTACCCCCACACCAATCACAACAGTGAAGGCGGGACCAAACTATGACCCCCCACCCCCACTAGGTGATGGAGCTGATCAAAGGAGCCCAGAGCAATTGATCTGATGTGGTGGCAGAGGCTGTATCAAGACTAATGTAATCTAATAGATAATTTCTATATTGGTTAGAATTAAGATTATTTTTATTTTTCCAGTTCATGAGGACAGTTTTCTTGGCTATGCATAGGGCAGTGAAAACCATATGGGCGATATTCTTTTCTGAAGTGACATTATCTAAGCTGCCCAACAAACACACTAAGGGGGAAGTTGGAATGTTACATTTCAGACACTTCGATAAGTCTTCACATATCTCGCGCCAAAACTTCTGAACTGGTGGACAGAACCAAAGAGCGTGGATATAATTGTCCGGTGAATTGGTTTGGCAGTGTGAGCAGTTGTTGGTAGACGTAAAGCCCATCTTGAACATCCGATGACCTGTATAGTGCACTCTATGTAATATTTTGTATTGAATTAATTGAAGACTGGGATTTCTAATTAGATGAAAGGTTTTTAAGCAAATCTGAGACCAGAAGTTTAGGTCTAAGTTAACTGATAAATCCGCTTCCCATTTTGCAATAGGAAGTGATATTGATTCATCTGTTTTAGAAAGCATTCTGTATATTTTGGATAGTAATTTGGGGGTTTTAAGAGTAAGAAATTGAACCACACTTGGTGGTGTTTGTAGTTCAACTTGACCCGGTTTAAATTTCTTTTTTACTATGGATTTAATTTGTTGATATTCTAAAAATCTTTTCTTGTTGATCCCATATTGTGTAACTAGTCTGTCAAATGAAATAAATTCTGTTCCTTCTAGTATATGTTCTAAATATTTGATTCCTTTACCACTCCAATCTGAAAAGTTTATCATATTATTGTTTTGTAATATGTCAGGGTTGTTCCAGATAGGTGTACGTTTGCATGGGATTAATGAAGACGCCGTCAACAACAGCAACCCTTCCCATGAGTGATATGGGTAGAGATTTCCATCTAGCCAGATCATCTTCTACCTTCTTTAAAAGTGGGATATGGTTTAATTTAGTTAGATCTGCAAGCTTGGGAGAAACATTAATACCTAAATATTTTATATTTCCCGATTGCAGTGGTGTAGAAGAGGAATTATGGAAGGAGCAATTAATCGGTAGGACTGTAGATTTTGACCAGTTAATTGAGTAATCTGATATTCTTGCAAAAGAGTTTATCAATTCAATCACCCCAGAGATATTGGTTTGTGAATTTTGGAGAAAGAGTAACACATCATCCGCATAAAGGCTGATTTTATGTTCCACGTTCTTGCATTTTATGCCCTTAATTACTGAATTCTGTCTAATTGCTGCTGCTAGTGGTTCAATAAAAATTGCAAACAGTGAAGGGGAGAGTGGGCATCCCTGCCTGGTGCCCCTCAAGAGACAGAAGCTGGAGGATGTCTGGTCATTTGTTCTAACACAAGCTGTTGGGGAATTATATAATATTTTTAACCAGTTTATGAAAGAGGATCCAAAACCAAATTTGTGTAAAGTTGAAAATAGAAATTTCCAGTTAACTCTGTCAAATGCTTTTTCTGCGTCTAAAGAGAATATTGTAGTTTCTAGGTTTTTACTGTATGAGTAGTCTATCAAATTAAGTAATCTACGTGTATTTGTTGATGAGTGCCTACCTTTTATGAAACCAGTTTGGTCAGGATGAATTAAGAGGGGGGTTATTTTCTCCAGTCTCTTTGAGAGAGCTTTGCAGATTATTTTAAGGTCTACATTTATAAGGGATATTGGACGATAGCTTGAGGGATATACAGGGTCTTTGCCTGGTTTTAGCAGGAGATTAATGTTTGCAGAATTCATATTTGATGGAAGTCTGCCCTTTTCTTTAATTTCCAACAACGTTCTGTAGAAAACTGGTGCTAGAATCGTCCAGAATTCTTTGTAGAATTCTGCAGGAAAGCCGTCTGGACCTGGAGCCGTATTATTGGGCATACTTATCAGGGCTTCCTGGAGTTCACCTGGTGTCAGTGGTGAATCCAGTGCCATTGCTTGAGTGTCCAATAATTTTGGAAGAGTTATGTTATCCAAAAACTGATCAATTTCTTTTTTAGATGGCTTTATTTGTGGTGAATACAACGTTTTATAGAAATCCCTGAAAATGTTGTTTATTTGTATTGGATCATATAATGTGTTCCCAGATGAATCTTGAACAGCACATATAGTTGTTTTTTCTTTATTTATTTTTAGCTGGTTTGCTAGAAATTGACCAGATTTATTACCATGTTCATAATTTTGTAGGCGTAGTCTTTGTACTAAGAATTTTGTTTTTTTTT
Organism: Maylandia zebra; assembly: GCF_041146795.1. Taxonomy (NCBI): domain Eukaryota; kingdom Metazoa; phylum Chordata; class Actinopteri; order Cichliformes; family Cichlidae; genus Maylandia; species Maylandia zebra. The sequence goes on along the minus strand of NC_135176.1, from coordinate 3,063,271 downwards.
ATCAATTATCTCATTTAATTCTAGTTTTGTTTTGCGTATTTTGTTCAATGTTTCCTGATCTTGGTGGGACGCGTAGGCTTCTTCTAGTGATTTGATTTTTTTTTCTAATTCCTGAATATTTTTGTTTTCTTTTTATGTGATGAGAAAGAAATTATTTTACCTCTCATCACAGCTTTCCCTGCTTCCCATAGAACAGAAGCTGATGTTTCGGGAGTGTCATTATAGTCTAAATATGAAGTCCACTCTTTTTTAAAATATTTAATAAAGTCTTCATCTTTAAGTAGTGATATATTAAATCTCCAGTTTTTTCTTGGCGTAGTATTATTCTTGTGCATTAGTGTTAAAGATACAGGACCATGATCGCTGACAGCTATAGGGTGAATCTCAGTGTCTGAAATGTCGTTCAGCAGTGAGCTGCTGACCAAAAAATAATCCAGACGAGAGTAGGAGTGATGGACATGTGAGAAAAAAGTATATTCCTTACTGGTGGGGTGAAGGGAGCGCCATGCATCGCAAAGACCAAAGTCGCTCATATACTGTTTGATTATATTTGTGGACTGCCAATTACGCTGAGTTCCCGCTGTATTGAGCCTATCAATTTCTTCATTTAGTCCAAGGTTGAGGTCGCCTCCAAGAACAAGTGTGCCATCTAAGTGTTCAGAGAGTGCACTGAAAAAACCGTGAAAGAATGAGGGATCATCAACATTTGGACCATATACACTTGCAATACATAGCTTTTTATCAAGTATAGATAGTTTAATGATTAAGAATCTGCCCTCTGGATCTATAACTGTATCGAGTACTGTGAAATTAATATTTTTATGTATTAAAATTGCTGCTCCCCTTTGTCTAGAATTATAACAAGCTGAGAACACATTGGGAAACTCAGGTGTTTTAAGTTCATTCGAACCTCTAAGAGGTCTGTGGGTCTCTTGTAAAAGGACAAGATCTGCCTGTAGTTTTTTGAGTTGGTTAAATATTTTTAACCTCTTTTCTCTGGAGCCAGCTCCATTTATATTCCATGTAATGAACCTCAGTGTACCCATAGATGTTTGTGTATAACTAGGGATGTATGCTGTGTGCGTCGCTTAGACAGGTGGAGAGAATACGTCACTTGTTCATAAATAAAGAGAAGGAGAGAGAGAAAAAATGTGTGGCGAGATGCTCCCTGAGTCTGACTTTGTGTATGCATAGTTACTAATATGAGTAGGCTTGGCTTAAGTGTGTGTATCCTAAACGACTGTGTGCGCTGTCTGACTGAAGTAAATGTGCTGCCGTTGAGCGCATGGTGCGTATGTGTCGAAATAAAGGATGTTTGTGGATGAGTGTCGAAGCAGGTGATCGAGGCAGTGAAAGGAATAAAGAAAGAAACCAAGGACAGGGGTGAGCAGCATAAAACCAAGAGGGGGAAAAGAGCGGGAAAAAAAACGAGAAAAAAACAAACAAAAACAAAACGTAAACATTCCAATTAAATCACTGACGGAGAGTGACGGTGTTAATTCTGCTATGAAATCACACTTTAAGATGCGATTTGATACTGGTAAGTTAAACAGATGTTAATGCAAGTTAGTGTGAGTGGATGGGGAAATGGTGCAGCTGATTCTTATCTGGTGTGAGGTTAATACAGCCACGGAGTGATGTCGGGGTCGCGGTGGAGCTGTCCGTCCACGTACAGCCGGTCCACAGCGATGACAGCGCGGTAGCCCTTCTGGATGAAGCCGCGTCGGATTGGGAAGAGGACCCTGCATCGTTCCAAGATCTCTTTGGGGAACTGGTCGTTCACGCTGAAGTCCGTTCCTTTTAATTCCCTGCCGCGGCTTTTCACATGTTGCTTTTGTTTGAAGTGGCCGAATTTGGCCACGATAGGACGTGGTCTCCCGGCCGTAGCCCGAATGGGGCCGAGGCGATGTACCCGATCAAAGACGATGTTCTTCACAGTGTCCTCCGGCAGCTTCAGGTGGGTTTTGATGAAGCTTTTTACCGTGGTCTCCGCGTCCTCTCCAGTGGCTTCTGGAATACCAGAAAATACCAGATAATCACGCATGCTACGAGCTTGTAGATCGATAACTGTTTCTTTTATTTTTTTATTTTCTCTATTGAGCTGGGTAACATTATCTGTGAGACATTTCACCGACTCCCTTAGCGTGGCATTTTCAGCAGCAAGTGTTTCCACCTGCTGCTGGCTGTACTCCAGGGATTCTCGCAAGCATTTAAATTCTCGGTGAAGAATCTCCACCAAGGACAGCCTTGCGTCGAAACTGGACAATCGCTTGTCGATTGACTCCAGTATGTCAGCAATATCTTTGCCGGCTGGCGATGTTGAGCCGGGGGAATCTGCCGGGCGTTGTCTTTTCGACGACGGCGTCTCAGGTTTGGCCGGGGAAGCTGCACACTGGGTCTTCTTCATCACGAGATCCTGAAAGCACTGATCAATATAATCTTGGAGAGTCTCTAAACTCTCCTCGTTGTTCTCCAGGGTGTTGGAGATTATTTAGACAAATAGTGTTAGTTATAAGACAATTGATAAGTGTATTTGGTAATGCTGAAGCTTAAATGAATTTGTTCAAATCTAAACTACCATTTGCTTTAATTTTCCGCCAAAATCTCCAGCGTCTGACGTCAGTTACAACATGAGTCGCTTACCTTGTCCGTCACTTCCGTCACTTACCTCTCCCTCAATGCTTACCTCTCCCCCAAACCAATCTACTTGAAACTGCAAAAACATAACATGATGTCTTTTTTTAAGGGAATTGTTTGCATATTTCAGTAAGACAATGCTGAACCATATCTCACACCTCTTACAACATCATGGCTTCATAGAAGAGTCAGGCTGCTTAACTGCCCGGCCTACAGTCCAGAACCTCTCACCTACTGAGAACATTTGGCACATCATAAAACAAGACATAAAACAAAGGAGACCCAAGGCTGTTGAGCAGCTAGAATTCTACATCACACAAAAAAGCAAAAACAAAAAACAAACAAAATCCTGTCCTAAATGTAACTGGTCTCTTGAGTTCCCAGATGTTTCTCCATTGTTGATGCTGAGATAATGCTGCACAGCGGTGAACATGGCCCTGTCTCAACTTTTAAATTGAAATAAGATAAGAATGAGATTTGCAAAATATTGCATTCTTTTTTTATTTATGTTACAACCCAAGTTTTTTGGAATTGTGATTGTAAATGTGTTTTCCATTTTTGTGTTACCGATGTCATCTTGTTTTAAAGACTTACTGCCCATAAGAAAGTTATAATTACTGTGAAACTGTGCATTATTGCAACGTTGATCATGTTTGTTGATGGTATTACCAGTAAACAGTCAATGATGAGTCATTTACTGACAAGCAGACTTTTGAAAAAGGTGTGTCACTACAAGGCAAATTTCCTGTTTCCTGTTTCCTGATCCTTCCTGGAACCTGTTTGTTTCCTTCACCTGATGTTTTGCGAAACTCTGTGTGACAATTCTGAAATAGTTTTTCAGTAGTTTGGATATTTATAAGGGTTTGTTTAAAAATGGACATGTTTTAACATAAAATCACTCATCATTTCTTCTGATGAGTGATTTTATGTTAAAACTATTGCAAATCTATTTTCAGTATTATATTCTACTAAGTATGACACGTGATTATAATTATATTGAGCGATTGTTACATAATAGCTTATTTGTTATATATCATTACATCTTTCATGTTGAAATTACAAGCAGAATTCAGTGTCGGTAAAGACAGCACAACTAAAGATCCTCAAACAAACACAGTTAATGTGGGCTATAGCGCCCTCTCCTGGCAGCCACAGCCACACTCACATATGTCACTCTACATCTTTTTGCGCTCTTTTAATACGATTCTTTTTATTTCTGTTCTGTGAGTCGTTTTAATGGAATTTGACTCCGAGAAACGTTCTTATCAGATACAGCAAGAAAGATAAAATGCTGTGTGGCTAAATAAATTCCAAAAGAAATACTCACCACATTCCCTCCTGCGTGTCACATTAAATTATTGCTTGATCTTCACCAGCTAGATCGTTTTTTTCTTTGTACCTCATATTTTAAATATATTTAAATATATATTAAATATATATTATAATGCTCTAAAAGACAGATTTGCTTAATTTGTTATGAAATAATGAAGGGAACAGGAACGGTTTTCCAGTCAATTATCCAGTTAATTTAGAGTATATGAAAAATAAGGGACTGTTAGACATAAATTACTGTAATTCTAATTAATGCAAAATGTTTGAAGTCTGCATTTCACAAATTTCTCTTTACTGGTGCACAGAGGCAAAATAAATTATTAGTATTATTATTATTTTTATTATTATTTAAAAAAAAAACATATAATAAGCAAAGTGTCCATGTACAACAATTAATGACCTAACTGTACACGGTGTAAACATTTTGTCATTAATGCTCTGATATAACAATAATGATTCAGAGATTGTTCCAGTTCTAGTGATCACAGAGGAGAAGTCAATCACAGATGGGTTTAAGTTCATATATCTGCCTGGCAGACATTTAGATTTAGAAGGAATTAATATTCTTGTGACTTGTGTGGATTAGCAGTAGCAATCTGTCACTACATTTAATAGTGTGCATACACTAAAGTTTCAAATCTAATATAAATGTCAACAATACATTTAAATACATTTTTATATATATGGAATATATGTGGTTTATTAAGTTTATCAATTTTTTTTTTAAAGATTACTTTGGAAAGACTCCATAATACTGTTTCAAGGTGAGAGAGCTGCGGCGCACATTTACACACCTGAGCTAACAGCTGGCACGATGTGAGGAGAAACAGTTTTCTGTTTGTCCACATCGCAGCATGGCCAGTTTTCATACGCAGATTTCCACACAGGTTCTTCCTCAGGTTCCCAGAGTCACCTTCATCATCAGTTATTTATTTGTATACTGTTGAAAAGGTTGACATGGGAAGTCAAATGTCTTTTAGCCCCTTTCAGGTTCATTAATTATAATATTTTCAAGTACAAACTCTTACAGAACATGCAGTCGTGACGATTTAGATGAACTGTCAGTTTATCACAGTTTATTATGAGCTAATGATATATCAACTGAACTTCTAGTGGTGTTTTCCCATCATTTATGTTGATTTATTGTAGGCTCGTACTCATAAAATGTGAGCACTATTTTCATCAACAGTGGTCAATACAAAAGATACCAGTAGCAATGAAATGCTTTTTTAATCTGCAGAAAACTGGGTTTGTTTGCGTGCATCAGAACTGAAGGATCGTTTTGTTTTGTTTTGGGGGTTTTTTGTATTGATGGATACATACTACAGATCCATTTATTTATGTTGGTAGCATTTTTATGTTTTTCATGTTGTAGCTACTGTTACCAACTTTAATCAACGACGTATGTTGAATGAGATGATCACACACTTTAAACGAAAATCAGGTGGTTTTTCCAGGTGTATAAATGTGACATTTCATAAATGGGAAATGCGTAACCAATTATTAAATCTATAAAAACGGAGTTGTGCCTTTTACACTGCGTGTGCCTATGGTCACGTGTTACGTTACCAGTAACTCCAGCAGGTGTCAGTGTGGATCGAGCAGAGGCTGTGAAAGGGGGAGAAAAACTGTTCTCAAACTAGAAGATTTTCAGGTAAGGGCTGACTTTGCGGTTTTAGTTTTCTCTCCTCTGCTAAAGTATTGGTTGCCTCAGTTTTTCCTGCCTTTTATCTTTGTTTGCCTGTATAAGTGATGTTTAAAACGTTTTATAATAAAAATGTAGCATGCTAGCAATAATACAGATTCACAGTAAAGGAGCAAAAGCTCATTATTAATAAAGTAAAGCCAGAACAGGTCATTATAGGAACACAAACATACATTTATTTCTGCTGCTATCATATGTGCAGTCTTTTTTTTTTAACTTCAGCAGATGGTAGGGGTTTTTAATATTACTCCTTTTTCCCCAGTGGTAAATGCTGTGCTGAGGGTTGTCCTTCCATGATGGTTCCTCTCCTTGCTTCTCTTCTTTCTCGAGTTTCTGCTGCCTGAGGTATTCACTAAGCATGTGGTCAGTTGTGGCTGTCTTCCCGATGTACTCATGGACCTTTGTTGTTTCATCCTGGACAGTGGTTCTGACACTCACTAGTCCTCGGCCTTCTTCCTTGTGCTTAGCGAACAGTCTCAGGGGGCTGGACTTGGGGTGAAACCCTCCATTATTGGAGCTTTCTTGCCTTGATGTTAGTGGCTTCTATGGCAGTTTATTATCCCAGCAGGGTATATGATGACTGTCAGGGTGTAGGTGATGATTGCCTACATCTTGTTCTTCTCAGCGGACTCCTCAGGACTTTTCTTACTCTCTGCAGGTATTCGGTGGTTGAGGCTTTCCTAACTATCCTCAATGTGCGCAATGAGGATATATCGTTCAAAGTCAGGAAAAAAGCAGATGATTCATTTTTCCTCTTTAATCTATTTATAACAGAATTGCTTTTTAAATATCCCACTTTTGACGTTCACATAAACACAAATACATACACAATAAGAACCAGAACATGATACTATATCTCGTTATATCAGTCAAATAACTACATACATTCTCTATGAAATTTTCTCCTGTTACAGAACTGCAGGTATGATTTAATGTTCTAAAACTTGTATAAATGCCAGACATTTGTTGATCAAAGTACAGTGAAAACTGGTGTAAAATTCAAGCAAAACATGAAACTGTAAACAGAGTGTTTCATTCAAGGTTAGAGCGACTGTTGTCCACTTATCTACCACCATCTGCTGGTACAAGGCAACATGACAGGTCCATTCATGGTGGGAACTCTGAAATTGGTTTATATTTGACTCTTCAACAATTTGTTATTAGAATCAATCATACACTGGACACTGTGGGTTTACTAGTGAATGAAGGGAAATGTTCAACTTTCTCTGGTTATAAGTAGTAGCTAAATAAATACATAACATTAAATAAAAACATGGAACTAGATGCACTGTCAATAACGAACATATTCACTGGTTTATCCTGGGCTTTGATCTCCTTCCATCAGCTTGGCTGTATAATCACTGCTCATGGAGGTTGGCTCGCTGGTTGGCATATGCTCAATCCCAGAGCCTGCATCTGCTACCTGTTTGTACCAATTAACAGGCCCATGATACTGCACTGACACCTCTTCAACGGGTTAACAGATGCCACAATTAGCTACTCATTTGAATAGCTGCCTGCTTAGCGTGAGGACTCTTGTTGCATCATCTCCAACTGTGGGGACCGCCTTTCATCTATTTGCCTTTTTTTCTTGTTGCCTCTCAAATGAGGCATGGGAAGGCCAGGGAACCCCAGTGTGTTGAGCAGTCTTTTTATTATATCCCTAAATTAGCTCTCCAGTCCCACTGCTCCAGGTGATGGTGACACACTGCTGGATGGCAAAATTCACTGCATACAGTATATTATAGATGGATGGGCGGATTTTCAAATGCTCATATTTGTGGTACTTGTGACAAACAAGTGCCCAGCTCAGAAAATGTTATTTATTGTTCCAGGAAACTTCAGAGTACAGCTGATCATGACCTATTCTCCCGAGCATTAGGGGTGAGGAATGAGGTGAAGTTTAGAACTTCCCAGGTAGCTCATTAGTTCCCTTTGTCAATGCTGGCATGCTGTTCTGACAGTTGCTGATTACAAAACAGTGCAGCTCTGTATTGTTCTGAAATAGTCAGTCTTTTTATTTTATTTTATTTTAACATGTAAATTTAATTTGAGTGTTTCTAATGACAAATTGTGTACTGCTCTCCTTGTGTGTGTGCATGCGTGCGTGCGTAGGTACACAATTCAGCAGCCAGCCAAACTCCATTCAAAAGAATACGGGAGTCAGGATATAGCGTCCAAGCTCCAGGGGCTTTATTTTACGTTGCACCGCCATACACCATTGAATCAGAGTGAAACTAAAACAAAAACAAGAATACAACAGTAAGGTGATTAACACACTGATATTACAAATTCCCTTATCGACTCTACAGCAAGTCAAGGCTAGCAACAAAAGACAAAGAAATATCCATGTAATCGGTCCTCCTATGTATACATGACATGAGATTAGCTTAGCAATATAATTATACACAAAGTTAGGCTTTAGAACACAAAACTACCAAAATGTTACTAAAATATGTCGCTATACTAGTGATGGGCAGATGAAGCTTCATGAAGCACTGAAGCTTTTCATCCAATTGGTTCACCCCAGCGCAAAGCTTCTTGAAGCTTCATTTGCTGTAGTAGGACATCTACTGGATGTAAAAATATTAGTTGGCATGAATTTGAAGAGTGTGGCCTTTTGCACACAGCCTGTAAATGTCAACAACAAAAGGAGTGTGTAAAACATCTATATTGTAGTGATGCAGTATACTGTGTATATTTATACTGGCAGTATGGAAAATGATTATTTGGAAATGCTTAAAATGGAAATGATCATTTACTGTGAGGTGAGGTGTGGTTGGGGTGTGGACAGTAGTTGTGCTTTTGTAACGTTGAGGTATGGACAGCTACACACTGAGGCTTTGAGCCTCAGTCCTGCCTGTTCACATTTTATTCTGTAAAAACTAAATTTCCACTGCTTTTATGACCTTTTTAGTGGGGAGAACATAGCTAGGATTTAATGATTTAACAAATCTTTTAAATCCTTTGCCCTCCACAATGCTAAATGGCTGGGAGTCCTCAATCACCATGCTAACCAGGTCTTCATCTATTTGAGATTGTTCTCCTGAGGAAAGACAATAAAGACAAAGCACAAATATAAATATCACACACGTAACTTATTACAGTTGTATGATATTGTTATATCATTTAGTAACATTACTGCATGCTATATTATCGTGGCATTTGATGGCTCACCTGGTCTTGCTCCACAATCGGTGTTCCCCTTATTCTCATGCAAAGCTCTGTAGTGCCTAAGCATGGATGAGGTGTTGTTGTTATATCCCAGCTCCCTGGCACATAGCAAACACTTCACCTTGTACAAAAGTAAAGCCGCTTAACATAAATTGTATTGCACCATCAGTATTATGAAAAACCATCTTCTGTAGAAATTTACATACCTTGTTGGGAGGAATAAGATCAAAATGTTCCCACACAGGGGAGGACATCCTCCTCTTCTTAGCCGGCTCCATTCTCTCCTGACTTTCTCTCCTCACTCTCATAAACCTCCAAACTGTCTCCAAACTCTCACTAACCGCAACTCTCCATCAAACACCCACATTTTGAATGAAGTCTGAGGGGTTTATATCTCTATCATAGCTTGCGGCAAAGTTTGAACCACTTCATGAACCAGTGACGTGGTACAGCCGGGCAGCGAGGCTTCGGACGTCATCATTTTCAGCTCCTCCCATAAATGAAGCAAGCCTCGATACGTGCATCGCGGAAACGCTCCCTCAATTACTCGACACAAGCTTCGAAGCCTCGATACAGAACGTCACATCACTACTCTATACTCTTAAGTCAACAAGTACTTACAGATGATGCTTTCGAAGGCATAAACAAGAAAGAGGATTGCAGCGGATAACTACAGGAACACTTCAGCACATGTGAACCTGTTTACCCCAACTAACATAGCTGACTGTCACATTAACAACAATTTACAAGGCCCAGTAGGGGGCACTAAATTCAAGGCAGAACACTCCCCGCCTGGTATCTTTAAGATGCCACAAATTAGTCTGTAACTATAAAGAGATATATTTTCTTATAACATTACTTTTTCATGAGAAGAATGACCTCAGAGACAGGCCTGAGGAACCTTTTTTCTGATCCTTGTTTGGTGACCTTGAGCTCCACTTTGCGAACTTTTCCATCACTGCTGGGAAAAGTGTCTGTAACAAGTGCCATAGGCCAGTCATTGCGGGCTGCCTCATTATCCTTCAGTAGGACAACATCGCCCTTCTCAATGTTAGGACATGACTTCAACCATTTCTGACGAGCTTGGAGTGTGTGTAGATACTCTGTTTTCCAGCGCCTCAAGAAGTGGTCTGCTAGGTGCTGGACTTGCTGCCATTGCTGCTTGTAGAGATCCTTCTCTGTAAACTTCCCAGGCGGAGGTGGTGCGCTTGCCTTTTGAGTAAGGAGCATAGCCGGGCAAAGTATTTCAGGTGAGTTGGCATCTGAAGAGACAGGAACTATAGGCCTGGAGTTAATAATAGCCATTACTTCTGCCATTAAAGTGCACAGTACTTTGTGAGTGAGATGGGAACAATCTGTGTGCATTAGCATAGAGTCTAAGATCCTCCTTGTAACTCCAATCATGCGCTCCCATGTGCCCCCTACATGTGAGGAGTGTGGAAGGTTGAACTCCCATGTACAACCATAATTGTTCACATATCTCTGTACTTTTAAATCTTTTACTGTTTTGTGGTACTCGAGTTTGTTGCAGGCGCCAACAAAATTAGTCCCACAGTCAGAATGCAATTGTTTACATGGGCCCCGGATAGCACAGAATCTTCGGAGACAGTTAATGAAGGATGAAGCATCCATGGACTCAATCACTTCAATGTCAATGGCACGAGTACTTAGACAAGTTAATAACACCGCCCAGTGCTTAATGTAGGCCAGTCCTCCTCTTGTGCGCCTTGCAACTACATTCCAAGGCCCAAAGACATCCAGACCCGTGTAAGTAAAGGGGGGAGAAGTACTAAGTCGTTGCCCCTGCAAATGCGACATCTTCTGCCTTTCAGTTCTGCCTCGCAGCTTCCGACAAATGACACATCCAAGAAGAACACTGCCTATGCATCTTTTGCCACCTATCAGCCATATTCCAGCTGCTCGAATCACACCCTCTGTGAAGACACGGCCTTGGTGTTCCACTTGTTCATGGTAGTGTCGTATGAGCAATGTAGAGACATGATGTTTGCCAGGCATAATGACTGGGTGCTTCTCCTTACTGATAAGATCAGCTAGTTTTAGCCTGCCGCCAACTCGAAGCAGACCATCTGCGTCTATAAATGGATTCAGCTTTGCAAAAGGGCTTTTCTGGCTGATATTGCCTTTCTTGGAGAGAGTGTCTAACTCCTCAGAGAAACTAGCTGTCTGCACAGAGCGAATAATAACACGCCTTGCCTTGGACAATTCACTGACAGTATGTGGCATTGAACACTGATGCCATCCTTTGCATTCATTGGTGCTTTGGTCATGGACTGAAAAGAATGTGCAATGTGAATAAGTGTGGCAACTGCTCTCTGCAAAGAGTTCCATGAAGAAAATTTCTCAACCCTTTCTGGGGTAAGTTTCTTCTCCTCTTTCTTACTGGCACAGCATGTGACTTGTGGCCGGATCTCTTTATCCGAGTCTGGGTCAACAAGACTGAAGATCTCTTGCTGCTCAGCAGAATTTTTGTGTTGTTCATATAAGAACGCTGGTCCAGTCAGCCAGTTCGTATTAGAGCTGAGAGGCTTGGATTGATCTTGAAGCATGATCTGCTGGATTATGTTCTGTGGGCACATATCGCCACTGTTCTGGCTGCGTCGATTGTTGAATTCGTTGAACTCTGTTGTGAACATACACATAAAAGTGTTTTGACTACTTATAGATATATCCAAGCACCACTTTGCTATCACAAAAGAAGGTGACTGCATCAAGCTCCAAGTCCAACTCCTGGACAATAAGTTCAGCCATTTCCACCGCTAGCACTGCCGCACAGAGTTCTAATCTGGGGATGGTGGGCTCACTTAATGGTGCCAGTTTGGCCTTCCCTAGAACAAAGCCAATGTTTATCTGTCCTTCGTCGTCAGTTGTTTTGAGGTATGCTACAGCACCGATGGCTTTGGTTGAAGCATCTGAGAAAACGCAGATTTATTTTTTCTTGGCATTTGAAGGAGAGTTGAGTGTGTAAGCTCGAGGAATATGCAGCTGTTGGAGGTCTTGTAGTGAGTCCCTCCATGCTTCCCATTCACTGTATTTCTCCAATGGGAGTGACTCATCCCAGTCGCTTACTGAAGTGGATAGTTCTCTTAGTAGGAACTTTCCTTGAATGGTGATAGGAGCTACAAACCCAAGAGGATCAAAGAGGCTATTTACTGTGGATAAAGCCCCACGCTGTGTGAAAGGTTGCTGGTTGGTCGATGCTTGAAAAGTGAATGTATCTGTAGCCACTTCCCAGCTCAAACCAAGACTGCGCTGTGTAGGAATAGGTTCTGCTCCTAGGTCAAGATCCTTGATTTCTTTCGCGTGGTCTTCTGCTGGAAATGCTCTCAGCACATTCATGTTGTTTGATACTATCCTGCCTTATATTAGACTCTGAAAGAGAGGCTTCCGTTCTCTTAATCAGGGAAATGGCTTCCTCTTCAGTTGGCAAAGAAACTAGACCATCATCCACATAAAACTCACGTTCCACAAAGCGTTTGGTGTCTGGCCCATGTTGCTTTTCTCCCTTCTCAGCTGCTCTCCTGAGGAGGTAAGTAGCCACTGCCGGTGAAGGGCTGTTGCCAAATACATGGACTCGCATCCTGTACTCCACCACGTCTTTGCTTGGGTTATTATCATGGTACCACAGAAAGCGCAAAAAGTCTCGATGATCCTCTCTTACCACAAAACTGTAAAACATCTGTTCGATGTCTGCTGTCACTGCCACCTGCTCCTTCCTGAAACGCATAAGGACACCTAAGAGACTATTATTCAGGTTTGGTCCAGTGAGTAGAACCTTGTTCAGAGAGATGCCCTTGTATTGTGCACTAGAATCAAAAACTACTCTGATCTGGTCTGGCTTTCTTGGATGATAAACTTCAAATGTTGGTAAATACCAGCACTCTGTCCCCTGTATCAGTGGAGGTGCTAGCTCTGCGTGGTTGTTGTCCAATACATGCTGCATGAAAGCAAGAAACTGCTCATTTTTGTTTGGATTTCATTCCACTAAATTCAAGGCAGAACAAATTGCCCAACATTATTTTGTGTTGGTGGACATTAGGGCTGCCACGATTAGTCGACTAGTCACGATTACGTCGACTATCAAAATCGTCGACGACTAATTTAATAGTCGACGCCTCGTTTGAAGCTTTGTAAGATCCCAAAAGACGCAGGAATAAGTAGTAGGATTTAAGAGTGTAATAACGGACTGAAACAGAAGATGGCAGCACTGCATGTACAAGGATGCCAGCTGCTGTTAAACCCAGAAGGAGAAGAAGCTGTGTCCCAGAATTCATAGCACGGCTCTGCTTAGTTTCCAACAATGGCGGCAGCTAGTTAGTTTTAATATTACTCTTATTATTCTTTCTGGGTCACAAAATAAACGTTTAACATATTTTCAGGCGAGAATGTAGCTGTGTAAACCTCAAATATCTGCTCAGTTTATCAAGACACCACATATTTTCAAAAGCGCTCCGACGTTTTCGGAGACGTCTGTTACCCACCAGCTCGATAGCTAGCCGGGGTTCAAGGCTCACTAGAGCCGTGAGAACACCGGACTCCTGGCAAATCGTTTTCAAACCCACCGCCGTCTTTCGCTACTCAGGTTAAACATGATATATAAGTCACTTAGATAACTTAAAAATGTTATTGTTTGGCTTTTTTCAGTATTTTATTTGTTCCTTTTTTTTTTTTTTTCTTTTTTCTTTTTTCGCCTGTCCCATTTGGTTCTTTAGCCATCAGAATTGTTGTCTGAAGACCAACAAGGATACCCAATGGATTTACTTTGCCAAATGGATCATCGTGGCATTGCCGTATTCGTCCATTTGGTCGATCTTTGTTTTTATTTTTTATTATATTTTATTTTCAGATGTTACAGACGGGACAGACATGAGTGAGAGATAGGAAAGGGAGAAAGAAAGAGGAAGGAAAGGAAAAACAGAAGGGGAGAGGGACAGTGAGAAAGGGGGGGAGAAAAAAAATAAAAATCTCCTGGATCACCTGTTGAGAGAAGAATAGAAAACAAGCAAAAAAAGACAAAAAAAACAAAAAACAAAGCAACATACTAAACACAACACCATCACATTAATCTAGCTAAGTGTAAACAGCAGTAAATACTAAATATTCAATGTTGTTGTGCAGCACGCAGGACAGATGTGCTTCGAAGTAGCAGCCAAGAAAGGTGTAATTTGGGTCTACGAGCAGTGAACACCCGTGTGCATACCTGTGTGGATCAGCGCGCTTGTATTCCAAAGGTTTCTCCATGTAACGATCTGCTAGGGAGTGTGGGGGGGCCACAGCCCCGTCCTCCAGGGTGTGAAGCAGGTATGGAGGAGATCAAAACTCCAGACATCCAGAGGCCCCCAGAACGCAAGAAACCATGGAAGACCAACAGAGGGGCAGCCGCGCCACTGTTCCAGTAAGAGCTGAGGAGAGTCCCAGATGAGGGTTCACTCAGCAGCCGCGGAGCAGAAGCCAGGGGGAGTTGCAGTGACGCGCCCGTGAGCTCCGCCGGCCGCCAGCTGTGCCTGAGTGACCGAGCCCCAGGCCGAGAGGCCGGGGGCACCCCACCCCCGAAGGGGCCCGAGCGAGCCCCAGGCTCCAGGCCCCGATAAGCGGCCGCCAAGGAGTGAGCCGGTGTGTACCTGGACGCCCACCCCCAGACACAAAGAACCACCAACGCACCGACACCTGAGGGAGTCCGCCACCGGCAGGGGAAGTGGTGGTAGGTGGAGATAGGCCTCCAAACCTTGGAGGGCCTGAGGTGTCCCCAGAGAGGTGGCGTCTGATACCCAACCTGACATATAGACACAGACATACAGGCACACACAGACACAAACATCCATTCCCCCCCTCATGCTCTCATATGCACTCACTCCACACTCAACCAACGTGGAGACAGACATAAAGAGACGCTGTACACACGATCACACTCCCCAAGCGTACTCTACAAACCGGGTCTAGGTACCCTTGCCCCTGGAGGGGGGAACTGCACCCAGACCCAGGTGGTGTTACCCTTTTCCCTGCGGTGGGGAGAGGCAGACCACCCCGACTCCGTAGCAGCAGGGAGGCCCCACACTCCAGACCGCAGTCGGACGGCCAACTCCACCTAGCCCTCCCACTCCAGCAGGCCGCAGAGAATGGGGGTGGGAGAAGACTCCAAACCTCCCTCCACCCGCTCATTGTAGTGTTGATGCATGTGTGTTCTAAGGTGCAATTAAAACCCAGGAGGGCATGGAGCTACCTGCCAAGGAGCAGCAGGTAAGCGCATAGTCCCTCCTGATAGCCCTCAATGTCTAAGTGTATTTAAAATTGAGAGGTGGGCAACGACGCCAGGGGTGAGGAGTACACCCTGATGGTAATTTGGACTCCGTGATTGTGCCCACCCCCAAGATCCTATATGTATGTGTAATGAGAGTATGAATAATGTGAATGTCTAAGAAGGGGACAGAGGGGGGGGGGGTAGCCTCCTCTGCACCCTGGTGACATACCCCTACTCCAAGGCCCTGCATGTGTGGGTGGTTGTGGTGGAGCGGGAAGAGAGAGGCAGCTGGAGATGGGGAGGGAAGGAAGGGAGGGGCAGGTAACCCCTCCCTGGGGCCAGCTCCCCCGCTGACCCCAGTAGGCACTCCCACACTCCGCGACCCGCCAGGGAAAGGGGGCCCAGGCCCATCCAGACCGGGGCCCAGTGCAGCAGCGCCTCCCGGCCCCACAGAGCCCGGGACAGTCCACCCAACCCCACCACAGAGAAAACTGCACCCATCCCGCCATCCACTCATCTTCCAGACTACATAAGACAGTAAACGCCCAGGCTGAGATCTTCCTCCACCTCTCCTGTATCTCCCCCTCCTGCAGAGAGAGTTCCTGAAGAGAGGAAAGCTCCTGCAAGATGTGACCATCTCCCCCACCAGTTGAAGAGCCCCCCAGGCGGTTCGACGCACCGGCGGCACCCTGCTCCAGGGCCGGGCCCCCATGCACCCACCCGCCCACAACCCCGGCAACACACCAACCAGGATCCAAGCCCCCGAGGCCCGGCCCGGGCCCCAGCCCAGAGACGGAGCGCCCCCAGAACCTCACGCCCATCCCGGACCCACCCAGGGCCAGCCAGGCTACCAGGTCAGTAACCCACGTCCGTCAGCACAGACCCTCCCCTAGCCCCACTGCACGCAGCCGCGAGGAAACAGTCACCTGAGAGCCAACAGAGCCCCCAACCGGACATGACCGCTACCCCGGGTTGAGCCCCCCAAGGAAGATGCCTCCGGGGAACCCCCCGACGCCCTAAGCCTGTCCCTACCCCCACACCAATCACAACAGTGAAGGTGGGACCAAATTATGACCCCCCACCCCCACTAGGTGATGGAGCTGATAAAAGGAGTCCAGAGCAATTGATCTGATGTGGTGCCAGAGGCTGTATCAAGACTAATGTAATCTAATAGATAATTTCTATATTGGTTAGAATTAAGATTATTTTTATTTTTCCAGTTCATGAGGACTGTTTTCTTGGCTATGCATAGGGCAGTGAAAATCATATGGGCTATATTCTTTTCTGAAGTGACATTATCTAAGCTGCCCAGTAAACACACTAAGGGGGAGGTTGGAATGTTACATTTCAGACACTTTGATAAGTCTTCACATATCTCGCGCCAAAACTTTTGCACTGGTGGACAGAACCAAAGAGCGTGGATGTAATTGTCTGGTGTATTGCCTTGACAGTGTGAGCAGTTGTTGGAAGATGTAAAGCCCATCTTGAACATCCGATGACCTGTATAGTGCACTCTATGTAGTATTTTGTATTGTATTAATTGCAGACTGGGATTTCTAATTAGATGAAAGGTTTTTAAGCAAATCTGAGACCAGAAGTTTTGGTCTAAGCTGACTGATAAATCTGCTTCCCACTTTGCAATAGGAAGGGATATTGATTCATCTAATTTAGAAAGTGTTCTGTATATTTTAGATAATAATTTGGGGGATTTAAGAGTAAGAAAATGTGCCGCACTTAGTGGTGTTTGTAATTCAACTTGACTGAGGTTAAATTTCTTTTTTACTATGGATTTAATTTGTTGATATTCTAAAAATCTTGTCTTGTTGATCCCATATTGTGCAACTAGTCTGTCAAATGGAATAAATTCTGTTCCCTCTAATATATGTTCTAAGTATTTAATTCCTTTACAACTCCATTCTGGGAAATTAATCATATTATTGTTTTGTAATATGTCAGGGTTATTCCAGATAGGTGTACGTTTGCATGGGATTAATGAAGACTCCGTTATTTTTAGAAACTCCCACCATGCTGTCAGAGAAAAGCTGATGTTGATACTTTTAAAGCATTCATGTCTTTTGATGTTTGAGCTGATAAATGGTAGGTCTGAAATCTCTAGATCCTTGCATAGTGCCTGTTCAACATCTAGCCAGGGCTCAACTAAGAAGGTATGTTTTAACCATTCTGAGATGAACTGAAGCCTGTTGGCTAAGAAGTATTGGTGAAAATTAGGCAGATCTAATCCTCCTCTATCCTTGGTTCTTTGTAGCGTTTTTAAGCTGATACGCGGGGGTTTATCTTTCCAAAGGAATTTGGAAATATATGAATCCAGAGATCTGAACCAATCTTGTTAGGGATCATCAAAAATAAGTAATTTATTTTTGGCAAGATCATCATTTTTATAGTGGCGACCCTTCCCATGAGTGATATGGGTAAAGATTTCCATCTAGTCAGATTGCCTTCTACTTTCTTTAGAAGTGGGATGTGGTTTAATTTAGTTAAGTCTGAAAGCTTAGGAGAGACATTAATACCTAAATATTTAATATTTCCGGATTGCAGTGGGGCAGAGGAAGAATTATGGAAGGAGCAGTTAATGGGGAGAACTGTAGATTTTGGCCAGTTAATTGAATAATCTGAAACTCTTGAAAACCAGTTTATTAAAGTAATTACCTCAGAGAGGTTGGTTTGTGTGTTTTGCAGAAAAAGCAACACATCATCCGCATAGAGACTGATTTTATGTTCTATGTTCTTACATTTTATGCCCTTAATTGTTGTAGCCTGTCTAAATGCTGCTGCTAGAGGTTCGATAAAAATTGCAAAAAGTGAAGGGGAGAGTGGGCATCCCTGTCTGGTGCCCCTCAGGAGATAGAAGCTGGAGGATGTCTGGTCATTTGTTCTGATACGAGCTGTTGGGGAGTTGTATAATATTCTTATCCAGTTTATGAAAGAGTTTCCAAAACCAAATTTGTGTAAAGTTGCGAATAAAAATTTCCAGTTAACTCTGTCAAATGCTTTTTCTGCATCTAGAGATAATATTATGGTTTCAATGTTTTTATCGTATGAGTAGTCTATTAAATTAAGTAATCTACGAGTGTTTGTTGAGGAGTGCCGACCTTTTATGAAACCAGTTTGGTCAGGATGAATTAAGAGGGGGGTCATTTTCTCTAATCTCTTTGAGAGAGCTTTGCAGATTATTTTAAGGTCTACATTTAAAAGAGAAATTGGACGATAGCTTGAGGGAAATAAAGGGTCTTTGCCTGGTTTTAGCAGGAGACTAATGTTGGCAGAATTCATATTTGGTGGTAGTCCGCCATTTTCCTCGATTTCCTGCAACATGCCGTGGAATACTGGTGCCAAAATTATCCAGAATTCTTTGTAGAATTCTGCAGGGAAGCCGTCTGGACCTGGAGCCTTATTATTGTGCATACTTATCAGGGCTTCCTGGAGTTCACTTGGCGTCAGTGGCGAATCCAGTTTCATTGCTTGACTATCTAGTAATTTTGGAAGAGTTACGTTGTCAAGAAACAGATCAATTTCATTTTTAGATGGGTTTATTTGTGGTGAGTATAAAGTTTCATAGAAATCCCTAAAAATGTTGTTTATTCTTCCAGGATCATATATTATGTTCCCCGATAAATCTTTAGCAGCACATATAGTTGTTTTTTCTTTATTTATTTTTAGCTGGTTAGCTAGAAATCGACCTGATTTGTTACTGTGTTCAAAATTCTGCAAGCGAAGTCTTTGTATAAGGAATTGTGTTTTTTTTATTAATAATTTCATTTAATTCTAGTTTTGTTTTGCATATTTTGTTCAATGTTTCCTGATCTTGGTCGCACGCGTAGGCTTCTTCTAGTGATTTGATGTTTTTTTCTAATTCCTGAATATTTTTGTTTTCTTCTTTCTTTTTGTGTGATGAGAAAGAAATTATTTTACCTCTCATCACAGCTTTCCCTGCTTCCCATAGAACAGAAGCAGATATTCCGGGAGTGTCATTAAAGTCTAAATATGAAGTCCATTCCTTTTTAAAATATTTAATAAAGTCTTCATCTTTAAGTAGTGATATATTAAATTTCCAGTTTTTTCTTGGCGTAGTGTTATTCTTGTGCATTAGTGTTAAAGATACAGGAGCATGATCGCTGACAGCTATAGGATGAATCTCAGTGTCTAAAATGTCACACAGCAGTGAGCTGCTGACCAAAAAATAATCCAGACGAGAGTAAGAGTGATGAACATGCGAGAAAAAAGTATATTCCTTACTGGTGGGGTGAAGAGAGCGCCATGCATCGCAAAGACCAAAGTCGCTCATATACTGTTTGATTATATTTGTGGAATGCCAATTGCGCTGAGTTCCTGTTGTGTTGAGCCTATCCATGTCTTCATTTAGTCCAAGGTTGAGGTCACCGCCAAGAATGAGTGTGCAATCAAGGTGTTCAGAGAGTGCACTAAAAAATCCGTGGAAGAATGAGGGATCATCAACATTTGGACCGTATATACTTACAATACATAATTTTTTGTTCAATATTGATAGTTTAATAATTAGAAATCTACCCTCTGGATCTATAACTGTATCGAGTACTGTAAAATTAACATTTTTATGTATTAAAATTGCTACTCCCCGTTGTCTAGAATTATAACAGGCTGCAAACACGTTAGGAAACTCAGGTGTTTTAAGTTCGTTTAAGCCTGTGACAGGTTTATGAGTTTCTTGTAATAAAACAACATCTGCCTGTAGTTTTTTAAGCTGGTTAAATATCTTTAACCTCTTTCCTCTGGAGCCAGCTCCATTTACATTCCATGTGACAAACCTCAGCATTCCCATAATTGTGTGTGTATGTCTAATGAAGTATGCTGGGTGTTTCGTTTAGACAGGTGGAGAGAATGTGGAAACATCCCTTGTTTGTAAATAGAAAGAGAAAAAGAAGTGTGGTGAGAGGCTCCATAAGTCTGACTATGTGTGTGAATATTCACTAATATGAACAAGCGTGGCTTGCTTATGTGTCCTGCAAGTCTGTGCGTGCTGTGAGGCTGTTGTGAATGTGCTGCCGTTGAGCTGATGTGTTTGCGTGATCGTGGTGTGAAAATATGGAGAAATAGAGGGTGTTGTTTGTAGGTGAGTGGGGAAGTAGGTGATCACAGCAGTGAAAGACAAGAGAAAGAAAGAAACCACATGAACTGTGAGCAACAACAACAAAAAAGAAACGAAACGGAAACATTCCAATATTTTTATTTTATTTTATTTGTTCCTGAGTAAATCGGCTGAGTTTATTAAACTCCACCGAAACAATCTGCACATTTAATTAAAATTTAATAAACTACCATCTTGTCTTTATTTTTAGTTAGCACATACCATAACCTCCTAAGACCCAAACTCTTCCACGGCATGCATTTTAAATTCTCTTTGATATTTGGGCATATTGGGACCCGATGAATGTAAAAACAAAGAATTACCAGATTTTTTTGTTTTACCTGATTTTTGTTTCTAAAAAAAATGAGAGCCACATATGAGGATATTCGTTTAAAATTTCGATAGAACAGTAGCAGTATAATGTCCTCGTAAGTGGATATCAAGCCCTTGTAGAGCAAAATTGAGTATTTTGGTCTAAATAACCCAAAATGTGATGTCCACATATGTCAGTGGTTCCCAAACTTTTTTTGCTGGGCCCCCCTTTGTTTTACGAGAAAAATGTTGCCCCCCCCCCCCCCCCCCCCCCCCCCGCGCGTGCACGCGCGCACAAACACATCCTCCAACCACACACACCCATATTTTGCTCCATTGCAGTTTATTTCACACCTCAAACATTTAGTAAACAATTACAGGTAGTAATGAAATAAACTACTAACTCTGTTACGCTACGTCCAAACCTACACGGGTGATTTTGAAAACGCAGCTGTTTCGTCCACACGTAAACGACGTTTCGAATCACCGAAAACTGAAAGTTTTTTTAAAACTCCTTTTTTGCGTTTACGTGTGGACGAGGAATACAGAGTTCGTCACGCAACGTCAAAGGTATGTGCCTTTTTCACGTCACGCCATGCGCCACGTTATTGTTTACATGAGATGAATTGCAGAATGGCAGATAGAGACAAAATACTGTTAATCTGACTATCTGCAGTGTTTACACGCTTACATACACACGCAGTTACTAGAGGTGGGAATCACCATACATCCCACGATACGATATTATCACAATACTTAACGCACGATACGCTATTATTGCGATTTTTAAAAATATTTTGCGATATTCAGATTCTGTACATAAAGGTAAACTTTATCAATATTCATTTTATCTAATATCAAAGTCTCACACTCAGTCTTTCTCTCATTTCAGTCAGTTTTATTGTTGACAAACTGAACGGTTTGTATTACAGTCTAGTCCAACTTAACTGAATGCAACCATCTGGTACAATTATAGCTATTCTGAACTATGCAATTTATGAAAACTATGCAGCCCATTCAGCAACTGAAGAATTTGAAAGTAAAATAAAACTAAATATAATTTTACATTAAATAAAAAAGTTTTAAACTTAATTAAAATAAAACATGTCTTAAATTAAAATAAGTAAACTGTCATGTTTATTGCTGCCAAAAAAAAGTTAAACACATTTGGACAGTGAAGGAGTGTCAGGATTCTTGCTCAGAAAAAGGAGCTGATCAACATGCTCTGAAGTCAGAGCACAAAAACTTTTTTTGTAACAAAATATCGATTCCTGCTATCCCTGTATCGATACATTATTAGCAAACAAAATATCACGATACTACACAGTATCGATTTTTCCCCCCACCCCTAGCAGTTACTGTCCCTCCATTACAAAGGCAGAGGCGTCACATGTAATTATTTTACGTGTAGTTGTTTTTTTCATGTGTAATAATATTCAACATTGCTATCAATACATTTTTCAAAAAATGCCTCTCTGTGCAAAATGGGTTTAAAAACATAAACAACTGTGGAACACTGTTTGTCCGGGATTTGAACTGAGGGAACAAATCGTGGCAGGATCAGCCTGATGTTATTTGTATCCCACTGTAACTTTACTGTATAAAGAAGTAACATCTCCAAAATGTCAGGAGCAGTTAGTCATTACAACAAGTGTTTGTGAACTAAAAATCCAGAATGTGGGATACTGTTTGTCCGTGATCTAAACAGCCCAGCGCTGCTCCCGATGCAGGGAAAACCAATTCTGCAGGGGGAGACCTAACTCGGCACTTGTGCAGGTGAAGCCAAAGGGAAGATATGCTTCACCATATTTTCTAGTCTTTGGCTTAGAATGAAGTTGGTTTGGAAACATATTCAGCGATGCTTCATCTCCTGCTTTGCGTTTGTGTGGGCGCCCCGTGCTAGCAGTGTCCAAGCGTTTTGTTTTGTTTTCCCCCCCTTTCATCCCGCGCCCCCCCCTGCAATGGCTCTGCGCCGCCTGTAGGGGGCGGGCCCCACTTGGGAAGGTCTGACATATGTGGACGGCAAGTCCTAGGAGGTTAAACACTTCAAGCTGTAAGCTAGTGATAGTTATATAAGAGCAGATGCATGCTGGTGCAATAAGCTGTCCGTTTTACGTACAATGGATGCATGATCTGATTAGTCGACTAATCGCAAAAACTATCAAAATAATCGTTTGTGGCAGCCCTAGTGGACATGACGTTTCATCTGTCTGCTCTCATACGTACTGACTTGTTTCCATGTGCAGAAAATACATTTTTTTTTCAACTTTTAAAAGAAAAAAAATATGTTAGTAATTAAAAATATGTTGGTGGTTTCGTCTGGCAACAGTAGCCATGTATTTTAAAGGTTTTTTTAGTTCCACAAGCCAACTTTGGGAGCCAGGGACTGGACCAGGGACCTCCACCTGTGACCATTGCTCGACCCATAAAGCACTGAACCCTTATGGCTGTGTTTCCCATCCACTGTGTGCCGTGGAAGATTATCTGGTTTCACCTGATTAGTGCTCTAAGCAATCAGTGTGAGTAACAGGCAGAAAAATTACATTCTCTTCCACTAGAGGGCAGTACAACTACCTGCTCTAATTAAATTGGTTGCCCACTGGCAGTAAAACAGAAGAACATGAAGAAGAAATTAGATAATAGTCTTGCTGTGAGATGCAGTGCAATAGATAAATATCTGAAAAGAAAAAGTAGTCAGTCTGACCTGGTCCTGGAGAAAATTCCGACTCAGATGAAGGTCCTAACATGAGTAGTGGTCAGAAGAAAGCAAAAAAGGAGCCAATTCCACTATCCATGGTGTGCAGGGAAAAATGATCAATATGCTTTTTGTGACATTTTTGTTTGGTGGTGTGCCGTGTGATTTTGCCAATATGAAATATGTGCTGTGGCTCCAAAAGGTTGGGAAACATTGCCTTATGGCCCCTCCTGTGGGTGGAAGGCCCATAGGAGGATTATTTGAACTATTTGAACCTTTGCTAAATTTGTAAGTTTGCCCACTAACAAAGAGATGAGTCTATATTTTTGATGGCAGGTTCATTTGAACAGAGAGAGACAGAACAATAGCCAAAAAATCCAGAGAAATGCATTTTTAAAAAGTTATAAATGAATTTACATTTTCATGGAGGAAATGAGTATTCAATCCCTTTTTTGGCAATCACAGAGGTCAGACTTGTCTTGTAGCTAGCCACAAGTTTTGCACACATCTCTGGGGGGATTTTGTCCCACTCCTATCACACCTATTTTGTGTGGGTTTTGTGTATAGAAAACTTTAAATTGTTCAAAAATGTGTTTCAGACATTTAAAGTACATTGCTTTGATTTTTCTCCCTCAAGAAGTTAAATAAGCTGCAACTAGCTGTCATGGTCTGTGGAATGCGTGATGCTCGGGTAGCCACACCCCCGGGCTGGGCCATCACTAGCACACCTGCTCTCCATCCCGGTGATTACACGGAGATCCACTTAATCCGGCGCTGACGGATGCTCCACGCCAGTCCGTAGTCATCCCCACAGTGGTAACCAGACTTCCACGAAAAGTGTGCATTCTCTTCTGCTTGGAACTTTGTTTAACCTGCCTACTTCTGTCCAGATTTCTACTCGGCGTCTGCTACCTGCCTGTCCTCCGGCTCAACTGGATCTCGCGGCGCTCACCTGGCCCACTCGCCATTCCACGGACTTCCTGCCCCCACGGACTGCCACACTTCCCTCCCGAGCTCCCACGGTTCCGTTCTATCGTAAGCCCCTACTCTAACTCAGTCCTGATATGTTCTCCCCGCTTCCTGGCTCCCTAGTAATC
The DNA here is from genome assembly GCF_041146795.1 of Maylandia zebra. Taxonomy (NCBI): domain Eukaryota; kingdom Metazoa; phylum Chordata; class Actinopteri; order Cichliformes; family Cichlidae; genus Maylandia; species Maylandia zebra. Next base: position 3,038,941 of record NC_135176.1, on the reverse strand, counting down.
ATCTCCCCTTTCTATTGCAGCCCCCCGCCGTCCCGATCCCGGCTTCCTCGTGTCATTGTTTCCCCGGATTTTTAGTTTCTGTTTTGCTCTCTACTTTCCCCGGGTCGCCTTTCGTTGTTTTAATAAAGTGTCTTTTTGTTAGCTCGGAGTCTGCGCCTGGATCCTTTCGTGCCCGCGCACCACGGCGCATGACACTAGCTGCATATATGGTCCATGACTGTGCAAATAATTTACAGTAGTTTAACAATGTCACCTCTGGTGTTACACATAAATATATACTAAATATAGTATTTACAACATATGTTAAAAAAAATCTTAAAAAGTCTTAAAATCTACCTTCAGTTAATCTATGAACTCTTTGTGTAGGTTTTATACAAATCAAAAAGATGATTTTTCAACTGCAATTAGCCCTTTTTCATGTCCTGTTTCTAGTTAGAAAGACCAACTGCCCATTTTCAGATCAAAGTGATGTTCTTAATTGAAGGGGTAAACTATGTGCTACTACAAAAAGAAGCCAGTGATGGAAGAGGAAACAGTGTTGACATCAAGTATGAATGATGGTGGGTGATGTGTAACAACAAAACAGCAACACTGTTACTAGGGGCGAAGTGCTAATCTTGGGTTGGGGGTGGCGGGGGCTCAAATCTCAGAGGAAATGTAACTAAAAAAAGATTCTTGCTGGTGTGATTCTGCCCTAGTTCTCACCAACACTTTGCTGATAAGTGTAATTGTGTGACGCAGAGTACGTATGTTCATGCACATCCAAGCTTCCAAGTGCTGATGTGCACACACGAACTGCATGTTACCGTAATCCTGCCTGCGTGTGCACGACTGAAAACCCCATGTGTCATTTTTGCACAAAGAGTATGATCAATGCAACATCCTTCTGCAGCCAATGAGGAGCAAGCCCTTGTTACTGGGCAGTTATGTGTTTATTCTCCCTCTCCTGTTCTTTCGTGAGGTCGATGTCACGCGTCAAGCCTCATAGACTCTCAGATCAGCATGAGTCTTTACGACACACCGGGGTCCTGCGGTTGTGATGAACATCAGCACTCTTACTGGTTTTGTAGGTCAACCAGTATTTAGCTACGGGTGCAGCTCAACTTACAGCACATGTGCTTGTGTGCAGCAGGTAGAGCAAAGGTCACACAGGAATTTATATATATGTAGAGAGAAACATAGATAATAGATAGATTAAAAAAAACTAAATGATTGGCTAGAGCTGGATGAGCAAGTGTCATATTCAAATTTTTACAGTTACAAACAGATTTAACTTTCCTATTTTAACTGATGTGATAATATCACGTTTATTAAGCAAAGAAGACATTTTCAGTTGTTTTTTAATTTTTGTGTAATACTCTGATTTAGGAATTTTAATCCTGACTGAATGTTAAAAAAAATGTAAATATAACTAAAATAACAAGAGACAAGAAAAACTTAAAAACAAGTTTTCATGAATATTTCTATGTCTACACAATGTTTATGCTCAAAAAGCATAGAATGATGTTTGCACTGTAATTTCATTACACAAACCAGTGGTGCAGATTTAAAACATACTACATGAAATATTAGCAAGCAAAAGTGCTGATGTCACTGCTGTGGCTCATCTGGTTTTATATGTTTCTTTGCTAAGTGGTGTCAAAAGCATTAGCTAACGTAGGTTAGATCAGCGATTATTAGCTTATTTTAGCTTTCGGCGCTCTTAGTCCACTGGCGTGACTGACGTCCTTCATTATTTTAGTTTCTTAAAGTTTCCTATTCTAGTTAGATTTTCAAATTGTACTTGATTGTTTAATAAAAGTGCTTTCATGGACAGTCTGAAAGGGTTAGGGTCTGAAAGAAACGCTGACTTATTGGAAAAGACATTTTTTAGCAAATGTATAGATTTCACATGACTTAGCTATCAATTATATTTGTTATCACATGTGGATTCTCCTCACTTTCAGTGTGTATTCTGAGACACTGCAATCGGCCATCCAAATAAATGGGCTTCTTCTGAAAGAAACGTAATGTGTACCCAACAGAACTGAGGGTGGAGTCATAAAGGGCTTTTACAAAAATATCCTGTGGCATGAAACTTATTATACTAAAAAGCAAATTATACACTTCTTGTGTGCAAGGCAATATGTAAAAAACACAGGTTTGATCGTAGCATTGTCCCGCATCTTAGTAGTTATTATGAGTAGTACTAGCAGGTGTAATATTTCCATCTGAAATGTAAAGAAGGTACTCTAGTACTACCTTCCAGAATGCACTGTATAAAAGTATGCACCATTAACAGACCAAACAAACCTAGAGCCTCCATTCTGCAGTAAATTAATCCAAATTCATTTTAAGCTACACGTGAAATTTTTATGAGCATTAAATGCTAAGCTAGCTAAAATGAGGATGTTTTACGCTGTACACTTGTTCTGTTGTGATTCAGTGTTTCTGTTCCATATAAGATAAACAGTGCATTTTAAGAGGCATTCAAAGCTTTGTCCAGTCCTTCAGACCAGGTTAATATTTAACATTAACATTTACATCACTTTTCAACCTCTTATTCAGCATTATTATTATTATTATTATTATCATTATTATTAAAGCACACTTCTTACTTTTGGCTAGCAGTAATTGTATGTTTTTCTAAATCACCAAAACTTTGTGTAAATCATCCAACTTTTTAAAAGGTCTGTTTATCATTAACACACATACAGAGGCAGACAAGCCATCTAATGGCTACATGTTGTATTAGGATAAAATAACCAGAACATGCCTACAGGCTGGTTGAGTTCATCCACAACATCAGCCTTGACCACATGGTGGCATCAGTCCTCACTGACTCACCTCATGAATGCAGCATTACTGATGAGCTGAGTGTTGATAAATCCTCTTTACTGGGAAGGTTCAACTTTAATCTTAACAGTGTTTTTTAACCCTTTCTGTGAAAACCATATGCCAATAACTATAAGCCAGAAACATCTGTCCAAACCTCTCAGATATGTAAACGAGAGGAATAACAAATGGATTTCCTTGTAAGACGGCTAGTTACAGATGAAAAGATCTGCTCGCAGATTAAAAACATGTCTTATTTCCTTAGGATGGAAATGTGGGTGTTGCAGAAAATCTTCTTTTGTGTCTACTGGTGACATTTTCTTATGAAACATTAAGTCTGCCTTCAATTCTATAGATTCCCAGTTGTGGTATCTTTACCGGTGCTGTTTTTGCACAGTTAAACGTTTGTTTCCCCAGTGTTCTTGCTTGGTTGGTGAGTGTATTATTGCTGTTGACTATTTTGTATTTAGGTCAGTGTGGCCCCCTCAGGCTCTGACAAACCACTTTCTCCCCGAGTCCCTATGATTGACACATTTTCTTATGGCAAATGAAATCGTGCTCCTCCAGTTTTAAATTCTTGATGAGTAACATGTTATAAAATACAACACTAAACGCTGCTGTTGGTGGACTCCCATTTAGATATCCCTCAATACCGTTTAGTTATTCCCTGAATACTTCTAATAATACTGTTAATAATGAAGAGTACAAGAATATAATTATTTTGACGTCTGTTTGTTTATTCCTCGGATCTTGTTCCCATCTCTCCATAATACAAAACAAACAGACGTGTGTCCCCTCTGGGTGTGTAAGATCTTGTTTTGCATAGACTGTTGCATCACGTGACCAGGCATCAGAGATGGCTACCTGTTGTCCTCTCTTGCCCCTCATCCTTACCACTTCTAGACAACATGATAATAATCAGCAGCCTGGCAAAAACCAGAATTACCAGGACATCCTCTAAGAACATAATGCCCGTCTTAGACACTGGGCATCTGGTGGCATTTCCTCGCAGTATGTTAGATACAGGAGGGGGTGGGGCGTGGGGGGTGAGGTAAAGGAAAGAGGATGGGAGGGAGGAAGCTTTAAGGCTGGGATTAAGGAGGGTGAAGAGGGGGTGGGGAGATGTTGTGTGTCTGTGTGTGTGGGGTGGGGTGACCTGACCACATGCTCCGTCCGTAAAGCGCTTTTCTTCTGCACTGGCCCGCTGCCCTGGGCAACCGTTCCAGGTCAAACCCAGAGCCCCCACTGAGTGATGCACTGTGCTGCTGTCAACAGCCATTGTGATCTGCATATCTGCTCAGTCAGCCTCTCCTGTGTGATTTTTCATTGTGGGCACAGTTCTTCACTTTGAGAACTACAAGGCAGGAGCTCAAAACAAACAAACAAAAAAAGTAAATATGTGGTAGGATGGATTAGAAGACGTGAACATGATTACTTGGGATATAGAATTCAGTTAAGCTATCTGGTGATTAGACTCCGATGACCCATCATTGCAGAGGGGAATCTCAGCAGAATTAGGAACCTGGAGTCTAGACACTGGTGGTGGTGAAGGTGAAAATGAAGGCTTGGGTGGAGCCTGCATGAATACGGTGAGGCGGAGATTGGGAGGCGGTGCGTTGCATGAATGAGAGCCTGAAAGGCAGAATGACAGATTACTGAGACTTAAAGTACAGAGAATGGAGATTGGTGCGGAGAAGGCGGGCAAGAAGATGATTGGACTAGAACAGTTGTGTCAGCATTGAGTTTTACGTGGTGGGAAAGTGGACGTGATGTAAAGAATAGGCTAACAGCTGAACACCCAGGAAAGCAAACAGATGAGTAATTGTAGGTGTTCCTCATTCAACTTATGCATAAGCTTTATTTTAAGGAGAGACAATTTGGAAGAACTGAGTATGAGTTACTGAGATTTCAGTTAAGTTGTTCTACTGTTGTGACCCATAATAGTAGAATGTAATCTCAGCAGTGATAGGAATTATGACAGCAACCCTCACCCTGATAAGAGCAATCGTAATGTAGCAGGGAAATTCAGCTCTATAAAAATATAAATGTTAGAAGCAGCATTAACAAAGACACAGAATATATCTATTAAAAATAACGGAAATGAAGAGGTCCAGGGTCCAGGCACCAAAGGGGAAAGAGTGACAAAAGCAATAGAATGAGCCTCTAAGGCTCAGTGGTCTAAAGCAGGGGTCCCCAATCCCAGTCCACGAGGGCCGGTGTCCCTGTAGGTTTTAGATGTGTCCTTGATCCATCACAGCTGATTTAAATGGATAAATGACCTTCTCAACATGTCTTGAAGTTCTCCAGAGGCCTGGTAATGAACTAATCTTGTGATTCAGGTGTGTTGACCCAGGGTGAGATCTAAAACCTGCAGGGACACTGGCCCTCGCGAACTGGGATTGGGGACCCCTGGTCTAAAGTTAAGGCTCACTGGTTGTCTAGCGAGCCTGCAATAAGGCTCAAAGGCTATTGGAGGCCTGGAGAGAGGTGTAGGATAGAGACTGCAATAATGCTGGAAGACCATTGCGGTCGAGAGAGAGCAGAGAGACTACATTAAGGCACGAGAGTTGATAAAGGCCAGGATAAAAAAGATAACCTACAAACGAGATTGGATGCCTTCAGTCTCTCTGACCGATCATAGCCGAATGTAATCTTGGCACTATATTTGTCATATGGTGATGCATGCAGAAACTCTTGTGGTCCACTACCTGCAGAGACTAGGATCAGCTGTTAGATTCTTAGGTGAGTTCTGTGAAGCCTGGGGAACTAGGATGGCCTAGGAAAGAATGAGAGATGTGTACGGGGAGCAAGCTGTTTTTGCTCTCCAGAACTTGTAGGCAAATGGTAAAAGCTTGCAGATGCAAAGAAACTGAAGCAAAGTTGCAATTTGCACAACAATAGAAATGGGTGCTAGATTGAAATAGCTAAAAACAGAAAACTACAGTGAGGAAGAATTACCCTAAAGTAATGCAGTGCAGGATCTGCTTGTCCTATTACTACACAAGAGCTCAACCTACACAGGACAAGAGCATCATTATGGACCCAAAGATGACGTTGCCTGAATCAAAATGATTGAGAAGGCAACTAATGCAGCACTGAAAGACAATCTGAAAGGCAGAATGACAAAAGAGCATTGATATTTAAATTAAGCAGAATGGAGGCTGATTGGCTTAGATAAGGCAAACAGGAAGATTAACAAGGCCTCGAGCAATGACCTCAGCATTGAGTTTGACATGGTGGGAATATGGAAGTCATGTCATCCTGGAAAGCACATTTGTGTCAAAGAAAAGCGTTACCATTCAGTACTTCAGGTCAGAGGAAACAAGATTATTTGAAAATTAGATTTTTACACCTACCTCTGTCCAACAATAGTGATTAATTTGTCAATCATTTCCATAACAGATGGGTTACTTAATTTAGTTGGCATCCTAAAAAATCTACAGATACTATTGATGGAAAGCCAAAACATCAAATACTCATATAAAAGAACCGCAGACTGTATAAATGATGGTTGTAGCTACCAGTCAGTTAACCTTAAACCTGCATTGACGTCAGCCAGCGCATATTGGGAATGTCATAGGCACCGATTGGTTTTCTATCGCCCATTTGATGGGAGTAAGGGCGCCCTTCGTTTGCGAGGTGCGCCTGCTGCTTGCGGAGAGGAGAGGGCGGGGCGGCGGGGGATTCTCTGACCGGCTGGAGCAGCATCTAATAACCAACTCGCAAAATAAAACAAAATAAAAACAAACTAACAAACACAAAAACACCAGACATTATGATACAGACTCATAATTTTCACCGATGTTTTTTCGAAATTCTATACGGGAAAAGTGAGCGCGAGAGCCCTCGGTGCGCCTGCTCGCTGCTGAAGTCAAAGTAAACTTTATTGTCATCTCCGCTACATACAGTCCAGTATATAGAGAGACGAGACGACGAGGCTCCAGTTACAGCAGTGCAAGTAAACAAACAATAAATATAAGAAGAGTAAGAAAATAAATATACACTTTAGGACTCGGCGCAAAGGGATCAATAACAATTTAAAATTTACAGTTTGATGATTTAAAGTCTCACACACAACCCGTCGAAAGACGAAAAACATTTATAATGTTGTAAATCCAAGCCCATTATGTATTCATGATTTTAATCCTGGGTTGTGTGAAATCTCAGAAATAAACCCTAGACAAAGTGAATTTGTGAACTAAGGTGTTGGTCTGTTAGGTTATGTTGTGGTGATCCTCGGGTTGGGGGATGAGTGTTCATACTGGAGTGCAAAATTAAAACCAATGGAAGATGGACAAGAAAAGTTCAAAGCCATCAGGTGCTCAGTTTAGAAAAAAGAGAAAAGAAGAGGAGAAACGAGCAAAAGATGCAGGTAAGCAGATGTGTGATTGGATAATGGCAGGTCATCCTGAAACTATCAGAATCAGAATACTTTATTAATCCCTAAGGAAATAATGCGGGTTACAGTTGCTCCAATAAGAAATGGTAAAAATAGTAACAGTAACAGACTAAACTCCAAACAATACATTATGTTACAGATTTTTAATATTAATTAGACATTGTCGATTGTTGATTTGTCCTGATCTCATTGTTTGACGAATTAGGATGGCTGTTTGGTAGCTGTTTGCATACTATGCATACTCTCTCTCTCTTCATATGTGTGTGTGTACACAGTGTTGGGGGGGGGGGGGGGGGGCAGAGGGAGTGTTCGCCCAGGGCTGCCACTGCCAGGGGGTTATAGCTGCAATTGCAAAAAGACCTTTGGTCTGTGGAAAAATGGCTCTTGGACTTGACTTCAGTAAAACTTTCCTGATGAGTTTATGTGCTCATTCACTCTTTTTGGGTCATATTGAATAAAAGATTGAGCCCATTTAAAAAACTTTGGTCAAATTTTCAGATAGAAGGATTATGCAGTGTATGCTTATTAGGTAAAGACTAGGAATTGACAAGTCATTAGCGTTAATGAGTGTGAAGTTTCACAGTCAGCTCGATCCGTTGGTCATCACATCCAGTTTAAAAATACCAACATAGCAACAGCAAAAACTCTCATCTCAAGGCTTCTAAATGGGACTTCATAAGCCATAAGTCATGTTTTAAGGACCCTGGAATGTACTGCATGCCTTCTTTGCTCACTAGCAACTTCTTGGCTTTAAGTATATTATCTCTTCCTGCTGTTACTGCAAGTTCTGTAGGCGTGTGCATTTCAGTCTTTGGAGAGGCAAGTGGAAACGGTGGACCGGTGTGTTTATTACACGCTTTGCCGGGATCCATGGTAGCTTTTTATATGTCAGTCTAATAAACATAGTTAATCGCTACATCTACAGTGGGGCAAAAAAGTATTTAGTCAGCCACCGATTGTGCAAGTTCCCCCACCTAAAATGATGACAGAGGTCAGTAATTTGCACCAGAGGTACACTTCAACTGTGAGAGACAGAATGTGAAAAAAAAATCCATGAATCCACATGGTAGGATTTGTAAAGAATTTATTGGTAAATCAGGGTGGAAAATAAGTATTTGGTCAATAACAAAAATACAACTCAATACTTTGTAACATAACCTTTGTTGGCAATAACAGAGGTCAAACGTTTACTATAGGTCTTTACCAGGTTTGCACACACAGTAGCTGGTATTTTGGCCCATTCCTCCATGCAGATCTTCTCGAGAGCAGTGATGTTTTGGGGCTGTCGCCAAGCAACACGGACTTTCAACTCCCGCCACAGATTTTCTATGGGGTTGAGGTCTGGAGACTGGCTAGGCCACTCCAGGACTTTCAAATGCTTCTTACGGAGCCACTCCTTTGTTGCCCGGGCGGTGTGTTTTGGATCATTGTCATGTTGGAAGACCCAGCCTCGTTTCATCTTCAAAGTTCTCACTGATGGAAGGAGGTTTTGGCTCAAAATCTCACGATACATGGCCCCATTCATTCTGTCCTTAACACGGATCAGTCGTCCTGTCCCCTTGGCAGAAAAACAGCCCCATAGCATGATGTTTCCACCCCCATGCTTCACAGTAGGTATGGTGTTCTTGGGATGCAACTCAGTATTCTTCTTCCTCCAAACATGACGAGTTGAGTTTATACCAAAAAGTTCTACTTTGGTTTCATCTGACCACATGACATTCTCCCAATCCTCTGCTGTATCATCCATGTGCTCTCTGGCAAACTTCAGACGGGCCTGGACATGCACTGGCTTCAGCAGCGGAACACGTCTGGCACTGCGGGATTTGATTCCCTGCCGTTGTAGTGTGTTACTGATGGTGACCTTTGTTACTTTGGTCCCAGCTCTCTGCAGGTCATTCACCAGGTCCCCCCGTGTGGTTCTGGGATCTTTGCTCACCGTTCTCATGATCATTTTGACCCCACGGGATGAGATCTTGTGTGGAGCCCCAGATCGAGGGAGATTATCAGTGGTCTTGTATGTCTTCCATTTTCTGATGATTGCTCCCACAGTTGATTTTTTCACACCAAGCTGCTTGCCTATTGTAGATTCACTCTTCCCAGTCTGGTGCAGGTCTACAATACTTTTCCTGGTGTCCTTCGAAAGCTCTTTGGTCTTGGCCATGGCGGAGTTTGGAGTCTGACTGTTTGAGGCTGTGGACAGGTGTCTTTTATACAGATGATGAGTTCAAACAGGTGCCATTCATACAGGTAACGAGTGGGGGACAGAAAAGCTTCTTACAGAAGACGTTACAGGTCTGTGAGAGCCAGAGATTTTCCATGTTTGAGGTGACCAAATACTTATTTTCCACCCTGATTTACGAATAAATTCTTTACAAATCCTACCATGTGAATTCATGGATTTTTTTTTCACATTCTGTCTCTCACAGTTGAAGTGTACCTCTGGTGCAAATTACTGACCTCTGTCATCATTTTAAGTGGGGGAACTTGCACAGTCGGTGGCTGACTAAATACTTTTTTGCCCCACTGTAGTTTTTTGTTTGTTTTTATCAGAAACTACATGAAGATTGTTGTGAAATGGGAAAAACAAAAAGTCATTTATTATCCGTCAGTCATAGAAAATTGTTTCTTTTTGCAGTGCAGCCAGTGAGACCATTTTTCTGGGATGAGTTCATTAGAACTAAAACCTTATTATTCTGGCAATTTGTCAGTTTGTTGATAAAATTAGCTAGAACATATTAACTTGTCAGTTGGAATGTAGAAATATGACTAGTGTATAATTCTAAAGACCATTTTTATTTCAGCAGATTTATCATTTCTGTCAATATACAGCATGAGTGCTCCAGAACTGTTTCTTTTTTCTTTAGTTTTTTGGGGGTGAGGAGGTGGGGGTTGTTTGGTTGGTTTTTTGTTTTGTTTTGTTTGGTTGATGTACATCCAAGTACATTTTTATTAGGACTTTGTGTCTCAGTGAACTTAACTTTTAACAAAAACAGTAAACTCGTTCTCTAGGTATCTGTGGGATTGACTCACACATTTCCTTTCTAGATTGAAGGGAAGAGTGTGTGTTGCTAAGCTGGACAGATAAACCCAGGCCTTTATTTATCAATGAGAAGGTCAGAATACAGATACTGTATCATGCTAATCTTACACGTTAGAAGAATGGACACGGACTGCACCGAGGGGACACTGTACATCAGTTAAGTTTTAGCTACTAAAACTAAACCAAGCTGTCATATCAAAGCATTTGCACAACACATCCTGGAAAGACTTTATTGCAGTAACAGTAATGTAACAAGTTGTTGTTAACTGAGGTGAAGTTATCTTCACTTTGCCTGTCCAGTATGAAGATACTCAGTTGAAATACATGTGATCTTTTGTCTTCCACTTGTCAACTGTCCTGAATTTTTTAAGGACACACTGCACACCACACTGAGATATGCCAAGTTTTCAGCTAATACCTTTTTGGGAATTCACTTCTTGATGCAAAATGCTATTTTGTGCTTGTCACACAGTGTTATCATTTTTGTAGCTTCAACGATTTGAAACTGAATTCTTGCTAAGTTGTCTGTGTTGTGTAGGCAACACTAGTTCATGCCTTAAGTTAGATGTCTGGGTTTTTTATGCTTGAATGATTCATAGATTGGTGTTCAGTGGCTTAACAAACAAACTGAAACGAGTGAAAAAGCAAAGAAAAAGTCCTTCAGAAAGCCTGGAGAGCTATTGGCCGAGCTGACTTTAAAAATTACAACAAAGCCTAACCTTTTAGCAGAATTTAACTGATAAGGGATGGTTCAAGACTTCTGCACATTATAGCAACTATCACCCCATGGCTCTTTTAAGTTTTCATCAGAGGCAGTCTTTAATATCAACAGACCTTGCTATCACGCCAAACATTTTCAAGTCTATTACATAGTTCCCCTGTCTTTTCTTTTACTGCCTACTAAAATTAGTACAGACTGCAGCATTTGAAGCCCCTCCTGCACACCAACTCCACTGAAACCTCCCAGAGAGTACAACATTTTACGCAAGGTGACTTCCAACTCCTGACAGTTTTTCTGTCAAGGAAACATTGGAGATGCCCCAGGGCAGATCGCCAGCATCAAGGCCAGATGGGAGCCCCACACTCTACCTGCCACCCCACCACCCCCCGTCCCTTTGCCAGTCCCCTGACACCCCCTCCTGCCATCTGTGCTGACCTGCCCCTAGCTGTCAACAGTTCAAGAGCGGGTTGCATCGTTTCAGTCGACAACACAGCTGTGCAGATGTTGTCAGGGTGAAAAGATGGTGATGGCGCCAACAGCAAGGCTAACATCTGCGGTCCCTGTGGGAACAGCAGAGCAGCACTTTGCAGGAAAGCCAGTCGCTGTGATACCGTGTCAATGAGCTGACAGACGTGGTGCTTAACGTCCTGTGTGGAATCATTAGCATTGCTCCTGTTTCACAAAGGCCTCGGAAAACCTCACACAGCCTTACAGACCACCTCCGCAGCATAATACTTTGTCAGTTCAATAAATATGTTCTAGGGATTAAACCCAGATTAAGACACTGTAAACAAGACAGATTTACATCAACTAAGTAGATCACAGAGATTTGATACTCAAAGCACTCCAAGCATAATCCAAATATCATCACAGTGTGTATGCTTCTTAAATCTGTATGATTTACATGTTGTTCTCACAAGTGGCTTAATAAAAATATATTAGCAGGACTCTTTCCCACACTCGCTCTCCCCCACATATCCCTCCCTCCCTCTCTCCATTCTGCTTTATGTCCTCTGTGGCATGTGTCAGGTATAGCCGTTCATTACCCTAGTGTACTTGTGCTCTTACTCTCTCGTGCTCTCTCCATTCAACAAACAGACAAAGAATACATTTATAAGATAAGATAAGACTTTATTGATCCCACAACGGGGAAATTTTTGTGTCACCTCAGCTCAGGTACAGATATCAGAAGGAAATACAAAAATACAAATAAGTACAATCAATTAAAAAAAGTAAGATAACACACTATATACAATGGTAGCATACACAGTATGTGATTATGGATATGGTTGGAAATATGGAAGACATATTTCTGTTGTGTTCTTCTCCACTGTGTGCGTCTCTGAGAGTGTAAAAGAGAGACAGGGCTCAGCAGAGAAGGGTAAATGAGTAAGGGGACTTCATACATTTTTATGACTGTACCGATAAGGTCAGTCATGTGCTGTGGTTACTAAGCAACGCTGCCACCCCGTGTTGGACAGTTACAAAAAAAAGAGTCAAACTCAGAGATGTTTACTATTACGCTAACTGACAGTCGCCCAGTATCTCTCAGGCGTCTTAGCTCAGCCTCATGGTGCAGTTACTATAACACATCTCACACATCTCAATCTTGCATTGCATCACATTATGGCACATTATGCACATTGGCTCTCTTCCACAGCATGTCTCTTCCTGTTAAAAGGGAGTTTTTCCTTCCCACTGTTGCCAAAGTGCTTGCTCATAGGGGGGTCATGTGATTGTTGGGTTTTTCACTGTATGGATTATTGTAGTATAATCAGTATACTTACAATATAAAGCAATATAAAGTGCCTTGATGTGACTGTTGTTGTGATTTGGCGATGTATAAATAAAATTGAAATTGAATTGAATTATCCCAGAGAAAGACATTTTTTTGTTCATCAAGCTGTAAGGCATAACAATATATTTTTTTAAAATATTGTCTGCCAAATCTGTGGGGAAATAAATAATTTTAATTAAAAACAATGATTATTAGTAGGGCTGCTCGATTATGGCAAAAAATGATAATCACGATTATTTTCACTGAAATTGAGATCTCGATTATTTGACGATATTTATTTAACAATAACAATGTATTGAATAATGACTTTAAAGATTGTCAAAAAATAATATAAAATAGTGTGCAAATACTGATAACAGTGCAAATGTTTGCAATATAAAAAAATTAATGAAAAATGTAAACATCTATGTTTAGTGAACTTTGCAGTGTTGCTCTGTGGTGCAGCTACGACACTGTAGCAAAGTTTACACACTGTGTCTACTTGATCCACGTCTGACTCCGCGAACCCATAATGTTTCCACACCACTGAAGTTTTTTTACCTCTCTTTTCAACCAATGGCAGTCACTCTCCTCTCCAAATAACTTCTGCTTAGCTTTCCGAGCTTCCCTCAGGTCCTCTTAATCAGCGGTCCCCAACCCGGTATCGGTCCATAAGTCGTTTGGTACCGGGCCGCGAGAGTTGAGGCTCAGGTGTGAAATGTATAGTTTTCAGGGTTTTTATTGGTTTTCAGCGTTATTTTGTTAGCGTTTTTATCGTTAACTCGGTTTTCCTGGGTCTTTCCACGTGTGCTATGAATAAATTTTCTTTTTTTCAGTACCGGTACTAGTTTTATTTTGTTGTATTTATCCGCGACACCTTAAAGGCCGGTCTGTGAAAATATTGTCGAGCATAAACCGGTCCGTGGCGCAAAAAAGGTTGGAGACCGCTGCTCTTAATTGTTGTGACACGTGTTCGAAATGCAGAGAGGTGCGCTCGATTTGCCACACGGAGCAGCGCGAGAGTAAAGCACGAGGGAGGGGCTAATAATCGGCTCAGTCATTTTTAATGATCGTTGAAAGCCCAGATCGTAATCGAGATTAAAATTCGATTAATTGAGCAGCCCTAATTATTAGTTTATTACGTCAACATTGACTATGATTATATTTAAGGAATTCAAAACAGAAAACCCCTTTTTCTGTTTTGCAGTATTAAATTCATGACTGCGTTTTATGGGCAGAAATCTGTGCCATCAGAAACTGAATTTGAATAAGTTCAATTTGAATTTGAATTGCTCAGATTGAATCTGAATTGTAACTTGAATAAATGCTTTTGAAAACTGAATTTGAATTAGTCTAATTTGAAATTGAATTTATGGTTTGAAAATGATCATCACTAAATTGAAATTGAATTTTATATTTTGAAAATGAATTGATTTGCTTTGAAACTGCATTTTATCCTTTAAAAATTCAGCTCTCGAATACTTTCAGTTTCACTTCTCACCATTCAGTTTCAGTTCTACAATTCAATTTCAGTTCCAAAATTCAGTTTTTTGGAACTTACATCCGGTTCCGGTTCAAGCGCAGATTAATAGAACTACGTTTTACTAGCGGACCGAAAGTGTTACTGACGGGAATCTACAGCGTCTTGAGCTGAATTAAGACTTCAGAAGTCATTCGTCATGTCGAATGACCAGCGGATAAACTCTCAGGTTGGTAATAAATGTATTACATGTATAAGAACAAGCGTCATGTTAACAAATGATAGCCGTACGGTAACTTTTATGCTTATTGTAGCTTCTAGCTAAAAACGCTAATTTAGCGTAGTTTGCCCTGAATTCAGCTTTGACAAACAAATATGATCGACTGTTTCTAGTAGAATTCCAAAGTTGTCATCTTGGACCCTCTCAGAGTACCCCCTCTGTATGCTTGCAGAGACCCCTACAGTAGGGAAACATGCAAAACGGTGCCCAAACCTTTGTATTTTAGCTTTATTTATGTCTTACACAGCATCCCAACTCTTTAGCTAACTTAATAACTTTAGCTAAAGTGAATAGTTAGTCTAATTCATTAGTGCAGCATTACTGGATCACCTCTGTTTGAAGTGATATAATATGATATACAACTATCACTGTGTTTAACTACCATAATAATTCTACTTAATTAGATTTTTTTTTTTTTTTAAACATACTGCTCCATTACTATGTTTGACAGGCTGAAGTTGTCGGGTCACCTCCTAAATCGACCATCTTTTACAGGTGTTTTGTGCCAGAAATGGAGTGTCCACTGAAGACTGAAGATACTGAATCTCTACGCCTTGCCATCCATCCGTCTTGTGCCTTCATCTAGACAAGAGACAAACTTAACCACTCTCATATGCTCTGTACCTACATCACCTTCCCTGACAGTCGTAGCTTGGCTCATCTGAGGGTGAAATTATAAGAATGTGTTATTTTGCAAAGTGCTCTCTAGGGTTCCTAAATAAAATATGGCATTGAGGTCTTTTGAATTAATCCCTTCTTCTGAAATATAAGAACCTCTCCTGGTTTTAATGGCACTTTGGATTTCCTTACTTTCTGTTCCACTCCCAACCCCAAATAGATGCTGACAAGCTGCCACAGTAACATGGAAGAGGGAAAGACGTTGGAAAGGACTACTACAAATAAACCTAATGCCTAACAATGAAAAGTGTAAAATAAGAACAATAATAATAATAATAATAAAGATAAAAGATGAAGTAACAAGTTTTTAGTTTTTTGTTTATTCCAAATGATCATCCAGATGTCTGTGACATGTGATGGCAAACACCATAATGGAAGGCCTTTGTCATCACATGCTTAAACTCATCATATATTTTTGCATATGCTGAACAGGCCAGTCAGACATGCTGTAACTGTGGGGTAGAAAACAGCATGAACACCATACGGCAGGTGTCTCAAACTCCAGTCCTCGAGGGCATGGAGAAGTTGCATGACACTGGCCCTTGAGGACTGGAGTTTGAGACCCCTGTCATATGGAATATGACAGGTGTGGTTGAACTGCATGAAGACTCTGAAGTTTCTCTTCTCTTCTGGCAGGACAGGAATGTGGCCTTGTCCTGTGAGCCACTGTAAGGATGTACTTAGAGTAGAACTGGACTGTCACCGGCCTCAGGCTCTTCACCCTTTTCAAAGACAAAGCAGTCATTTAGATAAAATATTAGATATTGTTTACCTGTAAATGCACAAAGTAAATTTAGAAATGTTATTATTGTCAAGAGTGAACAAGCACTGATAGTGTAATCTACAGCTGTGGCCAAACGTTTAGAGAATGAGAAGTGTTGTTTGCTTATTTACAAAGTTTGCTGTTTCAGTGATAGTTGTATATCACATTATATCATTTCAAACAGAGGTGACCCAGTAATGCTGCACTAATAACTATTCACTTTAGCTAAAGTTATTATGTTAGCTAAAGAGTTGGGATGCTGTGTAAGACATAAATAAAGCTAAAATACAAAGGTTTGGACACCGTTTTGCATGTTTCCCTACTGTAGGGGTCTCTGCAAGCATACAGAGGGGGTACTCTGAGAGGGTCCAAGATGACAACTTTGGAATTCTACTAGAAACAGTCGATCATATTTGTTGTCAAAGCTGAATTCAGGGCAAACTACGCTAAATTAGCGTTTTTAGCTAGCAGCTACAATAAGCATAAAAGTTACCGTACGGCTATCATTTGTTAACATGACGCTTGTTCTTATACATGTAATACATTTACCAACCTGAGAGTTTATCCGCTGGTCATTCGACAAGACGAATGACTTCTGAAGTCTTAATTCAGCTCAAGACGCTGTAGATTCCCGTCAGTAACACTTTCGGTCCGCTAGTAAAACGTAGTTCTATTAATCTGCGCTTGAACCGGAACCGGATGTAAGTTCCAAAAAACTGAATTTTGGAACTGAAATTGAATTGTAGAACTGAAACTGAATGGTGAGAAGTGAAACTGAAATTATTCGAGAGCTGAATTTTCAAAGGATAAAATGCCGTTTCAAAGCAAATGAATTCATTTTCAAGATATAAAATTCAATTTCAATTTAGTGATGATCTTTTTCAAACCATAAATTCAATTTCAAATTAGACTAATTCAAATTCAGTTTTCAAAAGCATTTATTCAAGTTACAATTCAGATTCAATCTGAGCAATTCAAATTCAAATTGAACTTATTCAAATTCAGTTTCTGATGGCACAGATTTCTGCCCATAGCGTTTATTCTGACGACGTCCATGTTCCAATAGCAGAAGTGAAGCAGGAAACTGGGGGTGAGTGAAAGAATCTCTTCTGTCAAAGGCTGTTTATTTTTACATTTTAGGAAAATTACGAATATCAAAATGACAAATTACAAATATCTCTTTAACATTTGAAACGTTTAGAAAGGTTTTTTCTGATCTTATTTGAAAGCACGGTCAGAATTTAAAAATGCAAATTCCCATTACATTCAGTAGTTTGTTGTTATGTGTGTTTGCCGTGAGCGGATGAAAGTAACCTGTCAATGAAATGATCTTTCTATTGTAAAAGTCCAATTTTAAATACCAATGACAGTAAAGATTTGGGAGCCAGAAAATTTCACTATTTCAAAAAGTCACAGAACAGTTTAAACCATCAAAATCTACATTTCTCATGAGTACACATTTAGTATGTCAGAAACCTCACTTCGTTATACACACTGCAACTAAAATTCCAAATGAAACAAAAATGAGATTTCTAGATTGAAATAAAATAAAATCTTGTGAATCAACACCTCACTATATTCATTAACTCTCCTGCTTTAATTTCAAAGACCTAAAACCCTTGAATTACCTCTGGATGACCCTACTGACCACTTATATCTGATCAGAGCATTGAGATGTGAGATGCAAAGTAGTCAAACAGTTAAATCAATGAATAGATCTGCGATAGTAGGCTGTCAAGGAGGTTTGCTCTGCACAGCCAGTTGCTTACAAAGCAAGATAGTGAAATCAGCCAGGCAAATTCTGTGTTTTTTAACCTTGTTAATCAGGACTTGGCGTTTGTAGTTCCTCATTCTTTTAATTAACCCTCTCCAGGCAGGCGTGGCAGATTTGCAACAGTTAAAATCTAACAACCTGATTACCCCACATACATATTTTATGAGTTTTTTTTACTCAGAAGTACCACTGCAGGACTTGGTTGTGTATTAGCAACAAAAAGTTTAATTTGAGCCTGAGAGGGTTAATGTACGAAGGATATAGGTTGCATTTCAATCCATAGTTAAATAGAGGAGCGTGTTAACTCATTTCTGGTAGATTAGCAGCCCAGTTATCTATGACAGTAAAAAAAATATTATCTGCCATAGATAACTGGGAACCTGAGATCCCGACTTTCACAACTGAATGCAATTAAAATACATTTGAAGCTTTCAGTTGTGAAAGTCTAATACGAATTTAATTACTAGCCAGTATCAATAACATATCAATACCACAACTAATTCTTTTGTTTTTTGTTGGTATGTATTTCCTTTTGAGCCAAGAAAATGAGGAAATCTTCCTTACAAAAACAACTTTTGATGTTTTAAAGTCTTATAGCCCTTCACCATATTGTCTTTGAACGTCTCACTAGTGCAAAATTGATGTAACACATTAAAAAAGTAATAATAAATATCAGCCACTAACATCTGTAACTGTCATCTCATTTTGTAATATGTTGATATAGGTCATTAAGACCAATTTTAACTGATACAGATGTGATGTTCAGGTATTGGAGCATCTGTAATTAAATATATAACATTTTTACATCACTTACTTATTAGTAATTCCTTTTAGTGTTCAAATTTATATTTTTCTTTATATTTATATAAAGATTTATTTATATATTTAGTTATATTTCTTTTCCAGTTTCATATTTTTGAATTAGCAGTATTATTAGAAAAACTTATTTCAGTTACAACAGATTATTTATATAAGCAGTTTACTATATATAAAATAAGGCCTGGATTCGATGTCTGCTGCTTTACCTTTGAGAATATATTTTGTATTGTAAAGCTGTGGTGTGGAAAGTCTGGCATTTAGCTAATTTTCAATCAGAGCGTGAATTGTGACTTTGTCTCTCATTCTTTTCAAAATGTCTGGGCTGAGGCTAGGATTCATAGATTATCTAATGAAATGAGGGTCTCAGGATGTATGCTAGACTACTGCTCCTGCGTTTATGTCTCATAAGGCGGTTTAAATTATTCAGCAGTCTGACCCAAGCAGTGGAGCTCCTTCATTCCATATGAGTTACTTATTCAGATGAAGCTGCCTTGGTCATCTTTAAAACAATATCAGAAATATGTTTAATAGGTTTGTTTAAATGTAGTCAAACATGAGACTATTTTATTAATACAACAATTAATGTTTCCTTTGGGTCTATTTCTAAGTATAATTATCAAATAGATTACATAGCTATTATAGTTAGCCACGCTGGACTTGCTTCTTGTTTAACTCATATACATATATTTTGTAAATAAGGTGCTAAACCTGTTTCATCAAGAAAAAATATGCAATACATTAACAATCAAAGATTTTAGTTTACAGAGGTATCAGAGGTTTGTGAGGGCCATTTGTAAATCTTTTCTTGTGTATTTTTGGAATAATTCTTAGTGGATTTTAAGGGTCGTGAGATGCAACTGTTCACAGTTTCCCTGCAGTGTTTCCTTCTTCTGGTATCCACAGATTTTATTTTTATCAAACGCTTCTTTCATTTCTCTCCAAACATACATTAGATGTACTGTACTAGACAGATGTACTTGGGTACCTGCCTATTATACCTACCAGAGCTGCACAACCATAGAAATCCATGCCATGAAACTCCCAGTGTACAGCCCCAGTGTTGATGACACACCTTGTATCTCAGTTCTTGGATACCTCGCTCTGTAACTTTGTATGGTCTGCCACATTGTAGCTGAGTTGCTGTGGTTCCTAAACGCTTCCACTTTGCAATAACATCACACACACAGCTGATGCTAAAATATCTAGGAAGGAATACCTTTCATGAACTGACTGGTTGGAGCAGTGACATCGTATTACATTACCATGCTTGAATTCAGTGAACTCTTTAGAAAGACCCATTGTTTCACATTTGTTTGTAGAGGCAGACCTCGAGATACTTAAAATCTTCCACTTGGGGCAGTAACTCATCCCTGATGTGGAGTGGGCACTTCACCCTTTTCCGGTTGAGGACCATGGCCTCAGAATTGGAGGTGCTGATTCTCATTCCATAAAAATCTTGTCTATAAAAATCATAAAGAGATTTGGTGAAAAGGGACAAGCCTGACTGCTATTTAGATATAGCTGTTTATAAACTGTCTGTGAGCAGTGTAGGACAGTATTTCTACTATTTTTTTAATAGTACTTAATTTTCAAGAAACATTTGCAACAGAGTTAATTGAGCTAGAAACAGGTAATTTAGCCATTGTTAAGTTGTTAGATGTTTCTTTGTGGATAACAATGGTTGTCATTAACGACTGTCATTCTGCAGTACATGTTTACTTCTTATTCTTATTGCTCTGGCTGCCTCTTTTAGATCTCCTTCTATTTCACCCTATCCTTTTCTGTCACACCAACCCCCTGCATGTCCTCCTTCACTACATCCTCTGATGTCTTCCTCTTTTCCTCCTGCCTGGCACCTTTATTATCACCCTGACACTAATCTCCACCCACTCCACATTGCACGCACTCTCTTCTTTACCTCTCTTGTGCACCATTTGTTGTTTTAGATGGTTGAACCCTGGTATGTAAAAGCATTTGCCCGCACTATCTCAACTCCGCATGTTCATATTTCCAACTGTCTTCCGCTCATTCCCACATACGTACTTTGTCTTGTGTCTATTCATTTTCATTCCCTACTCTCCAGTGAATACCTCCGCCTCGCCATACTCTCCTCCACCCGCTCCCTATTCTCAGTACAGATCACAGTGCTATCTGAAAACACCACAATCCACAGTCTCCCAACTGACCTGATCCGTCAGTTTGTCTCAGAGCAGATCCGTGATATAGTCCCATACCCACCTTGAACCCGTCTGTCACTTCTGCTACACACCTCACCACTGTCTCACTGTCCTCATACAAGTCTTGCGCCAGTTCCTTAACCACTTCTGACTTCATCATGCAGAGCCACAGTTCCTGTCTTGGCATCCTATCATGTGCTTTCTCTAGATTAGAAGGGCACAGTGAAGCTCCTTTTGACCTTCTCTATACTCCATAAACACTCCAACAACCATCGCATCTGTAGTACTCTTTTTCTGCATTAAGTCATATTGCTGCTTGCTGATTGTCACTTTGCTTCTTAACCTAGCTTCAACAACTGCTTCCCATAGCTTCACGGTATGACTCTCCAATGTTATCCCTCTGTAGAACATCCAACCAATCTACAAAATAAATGTGGTCAACAATATACATATGTATATTTCCAGTTGAAGACACATGAATAGCAATCAAACCAGAGTTAACAATTTCCCAACACTTCTAAGAGGTGAAGCTCCTCAACAAAACAAACCAAAAGGAAACTTGATGTCCAAACAATGAATTACACACTTTGGAACAAAGTCTTTGAACCTACTGGGTGGTCTGATTTCTCTATCCTACGTTCTCTTACAGCTGATTGAGCGCCTCCAATACAAGCGCACCCTCATGGATGGGGGCGTCGTGGTGAACCATTAGACAGGCCCGAGTCATAGACAGGGTCTGGAACTCTGCAGTCCCATTAAGAGACAGTGGAACCTCCTGGATGTGTCGCGCAGCTAGAGATTTGTCTAGCTACGTGGAATTTGTGAAGTTTGCCCCAAATCACATTCTGTAGCCATCCTAAATGCATCTAACTTCCCGTCACAGATTGTGACACAATGACATCCTGTACATATGCTTCGACTGCCCCTTCTAATGTCCTTGCGCAAAGGGCAACTGGTTGTTGTTCATCTCCTTGCTTTTACAACAGAGTGGTACCCAATCCATAGCTGCTCGCATCAGTGCTTACTATTGTTGGCTTGCCAGCGTCGTAATATGCTAATGCCGGTGTTGTAGTCAACATGGCTTTCACTTTTGTGAATACTTGTTTCTGCACTTCTCTCCATGTCAACACAGTGTCAGTTTTGAACAAACCGTTGATTGGGTGCGTGATGGTGCCCAGATAGTGTAGGCTGTGAAGTCCTGCATCGGGTCTTAGCTAAATTTTTACATACTCACAGTTCAATAGCCTCATGTCCCCAACTTTCCACTTGCACCCTGCTGACCATCCAGTATGGAAATCTCATTTGTTATGATTTGGATGCTTGATTTGACCACGATTTCATGCCCTTCCAAACACAACCCTCCCCATTCATCTGTGTTTAAGGGTGCTTCAGTAGCTGTTTACACCACATGTAATTTTTCACTAGAGATCATAAGATAAGATGAGATAACTCTTTATTGTCAAAATTGTAAAACTGTTCCATGTCAGCACTAAACACAACAAACACAACAAAACACAACACAGTAAACAGTAAAGTTGATATAATGTGCAAAAAAGTATGACTTAATTAACTAAAGTATGAATGTTTGTTTCACATTACTGTTTGTCCATGACCTAAGCAACCTGAATCTTTTGCCAGACAGCAGGAGTTTACACACACTCGTGTCCTGGGTGTGTGCAATCCTGTAGCATGCTGCGTGCCCTCTTGAGACGGCGAATGCTGTACAGGTCCTTTAGGGAGGAAAGAGGATGTCCCATGATTTTTTGGGGTAATATTAATGACCCCTTAAGTGCCTTTTGTGTGCCGTGGTACTGCTAGAGGACCATACAGAGATGCAGTATGTTAGCATACAGTGGGGCAAAAAAGTATTTAGTCAGCCACCGATTGTGCAAGTTCCCCCACTTAAAATGATGACAGAGGTCAGTAATTTGCACCAGAGGTACACTTCAACTGTGAGAGACAGAATGTGAAAAAAAATCCATGAATTCACATGGTAGGATTTGTAAAGAATTTATTCGTAAATTAGGGTGGAAAATAAGTATTTGGTCACCTCAAACAAGGAAAATCTCTGGCTCTCACAGACCTGTAACGTCTTCTGTAAGAAGCTTTTCTGTCCCCCACTCGTTACCTGTATGAATGGCACCTGTTTGAACTCATCATCTGTATAAAAGACACCTGTCCACAGCCTCAAACAGTCAGACTCCAAACTTCGCCATGGCCAAGACCAAAGAGCTTTCGAAGGACACCAGGAAAAGTATTGTAGACCTGCACCAGACTGGGAAGAGTGAATCTACAATAGGCAAGCAGCTTGGTGTGAAAAAATCAACTGTGGGAGCAATCATCAGAAAATGGAAGACATACAAGACCACTGATAATCTCCCTCGATCTGGGGCTCCACGCAAGATCTCATCCCGTGGGGTCAAAATGATCATGAGAACGGTGAGCAAAGATCCCAGAACCACACGGGGGGACCTGGTGAATGACCTGCAGAGAGCTGGGACCAAAGTAACAAAGGTCACCATCAGTAACACACTACAACGGCAGGGAATCAAATCCCGCAGTGCCAGACGTGTTCCGCTGCTGAAGCCAGTGCATGTCCAGGCCCGTCTGAAGTTTGCCAGAGAGCACATGGATGATACAGCAGAGGATTGGGAGAATGTCGTGTGGTCAGATGAAACCAAAGTAGAACTTTTTGGTATAAACTCAACTCGTCGTGTTTGGAGGAAGAAGAATACTGAGTTGCATCCCAAGAACACCATACCTACTGTGAAGCATGGGGGTGGAAACATCATGCTATGGGGCTGTTTTTCTGCCAAGGGGACAGGACGACTGATCCGTGTTAAGGACAGAATGAATGGGGCCATGTATCGTGAGATTTTGAGCCAAAACCTCCTTCCATCAGTGAGAACTTTGAAGATGAAACGAGGCTGGGTCTTCCAACATGACAATGATCCAAAACACACCGCCCGGGCAACAAAGGAGTGGCTCCGTAAGAAGCATTTGAAAGTCCTGGAGTGGCCTAGCCAGTCTCCAGACCTCAACCC
The DNA here is from genome assembly GCF_041146795.1 of Maylandia zebra. Lineage (NCBI taxonomy): Eukaryota > Metazoa > Chordata > Actinopteri > Cichliformes > Cichlidae > Maylandia > Maylandia zebra. The sequence goes on along the minus strand of NC_135176.1, from coordinate 3,015,175 downwards.
CCATAGAAAATCTGTGGCGGGAGTTGAAAGTCCGTGTTGCTCGGCGACAGCCCCAAAACATCACTGCTCTCGTGAAGATCTGCATGGAGGAATGGGCCAAAATAACAGCTACTGTGTGTGCAAACCTGGTAAAGACCTATAGTAAACGTTTGACCTCTGTTATTGCCAACAAAGGTTATGTTACAAAGTATTGAGTTGTATTTTTGTTATTGACCAAATACTTATTTTCCACCCTGATTTACCAATAAATTCTTTACAAATCCTACCATGTGGATTCATGGATTTTTTTTTCACATTCTGTCTCTCACAGTTGAAGTGTACCTCTGGTGCAAATTACTGACCTCTGTCATCATTTTAAGTGGGGGAACTTGCACAATCGGTGGCTGACTAAATACTTTTTTGCCCCACTGTACTTGATAATGACACTTGATATGGCAGACGCGTTTCCACAAATATATGTCTATCTGTCTGAACCCATCAGAACCAACACTTTCAACTCCCTATCTATCCTTCCATCCATCCATCCATTCAGCCAGCCAGCCAGCCATTTTCTTCCACTAATTCAGTTCAGTGTTACAGGAGGCATAAGCCTATTCCAGCGGTCACAGGGCGAAAGGCAGGGTAGACCACTGTTGACCCTTATCTTTTATTAGTATTTTTAATTTGGCTAGAAACAGAAACCAGAAGTGAAAAGCTAAAATTAAAATAGTAAAAAAAAACATAAAATAAAAATAAATTAATAAATGGGTGCTGTACGTAAACTGAAATAGTAAACTGACTAATTATCATGGTTCAAGATCATTTTCTTGTGTATATCCAGTCGGCTTCCAACACTGCTACTATTTTTAGAACACTTGATGAACGACCTGCTCTGTCTCCTTGTGCTTTAGCTCTGCAATGCATACAAGATTTCTTCTAATGTGTCAAAATGATGATCTTTCATCTTGATTTTAATTTTGGGGGAAAAGATAATGTCACAACGAGCCAAACCTTTCACGTGGCAAAAAAATCCTGTTTTCAGTACAATGCACACATTCACTGTTTCCCCTGACGTATAGCTGCTCTCTCTGTTATTTTTTAAACAAAGTACAGCAGTACAGCATTATATGGCTGTCATTTGTTTACTTTCCCCGTCACTCATTTACTACTTCCACAGAAAGAATGAAAGCGAGAGGGGCACGGCTTACCGTCAGGGCCCAGATAACTTTGAAGCGGTAACGGTAATGCTGCAGTGCGTTAATAAAATAAGAATAAAGCATTTAACTGACTAGTATTTCAAGGGGTCTTGACCAGTTGTTCATATATTACAGGTTTGAAGTAGGATTGTACTGGTATGAATGGTATTAATATTGTTAATTTCAAATCTAATGTCCAAACACTGGGAAAGCAAAACCAGTAGTTGCTTGTCAAATGTTTAGTCATTTTCATTATCTACAGTAGCATCATAACACATCGTGTTGCAGATCATAATGCTTAATAAATGTATTAATTGTTTCCAGTATCTGTTTCCATCACTAAATTCTTAATGTTTTAGACATTAAAAATATTTTAAAATATTTGCATTTGATTAAAGAATCAGTGCAGTTAAATAACAACATGGTTTAAAGAGGATAAAACCTTTGATTTGATCCAAACCTCACAACATATCATGGAGTTAATGCAGGGATTAGAGAAATAAGGATTGAGCTCTGTATGACCATACAGCCAGTGATTTTAATCCAATCTCTGAACCCCGTCCACTGGGATGAACACTGAAGACAATCATTTAACATATGGCTGAATGATTATCCATAACAAGGCATAAAAGGTAATGAATCAACAAAACCAGTGGGGAAATGGGCTGATGCCAAATTAATTGATGCTCTTGAGTTAACATGTTTTCTCAATAACCAACCTATTTATTCCAGTTGTAAACATGTTATTAGCACAATACAACTGTTTGGTGGTTTTGATTTCTTGCTTCTCGGACAGCAGTTATTAAAAATGTCTGTTTGAATTGAATTTGCTTAGAAGTTTGTCATAAGGTGCGATACAGGAAAATTTTAGCAATTCAGCACAATGTAGCTTAGCCATACTAGATACAAACCCCTAAGTCTGCATTTAATAGTTAGTATAGATAGCATAGATACTACAGGTACTGATGTGTGAGCCAGTTTAGCCTCAAATTTGCTAGCAGTCTGAATAGGTAGCTGCCTGCAACTGGGGCAAGATATATAGAGTCCCCGACTGCAGACCAGTGCTATACAAAGGCAGACAGAAGAAGATGAGACATGCGTATACCAGGGAACAAAATGCCATAACTGAATGATCAACAACCCCCCCTCACTGCTGGGAGTCAAGGAGATTGACAGAGAAGGGGATTACGCAAAATCCACACATACATACAAACAAAATACTTTGTGCACAGTGTCTGCATGTTTCCTTCCTGCTATCTTATTTTGGGTAGCTTCAGTCAGTGATAATGATCAGTTTTATTTTGGGGATGCCTGGCTGGAAGCGCATGGAGGGGCCAGACGTGCGTTGACAGGTCCTGTATTCCTGGCGCAGCGCATGTTCACATGCAGGTCTGATGTGGATGCTAAGTCCTAAAGACAGATACTGCATCTAGGCTGTGGGCTAAAGCTCGAGTCGCCGTTGAACATAAATTCACTAAATCCAAACAGTCACATGACAGCAGTGTCATAGCTTCCAAAATTATTTCAATACAGCACTGCTGTTTGCTCACTAAAGGTTTAAAAGGAAGCGTCTGAATCTTTGTGTCTCAGGCTGGTATAAAAAAACAAATAAGGTTGTTTTTCAGGTGTGTTCTTCCTTTTTACAACTACACGCTAATTACAAATTATAAAATGTTGAGAGAAATATCAACGCTAATCATTTAAAAAATGTGGCTTTACACTTCTCTATATGCTTGTCTTCATCCAGTAGCAGTTTCACAACTTAATTCTCAGTCTCCTCCTCCTCCGCTGTGGTTTGAATGGAGGTGAACTCATGCAGGGGGCTGTGGATGTCTAACATGGCCGCTGTTTGATACCCCCTGGTGCATTAGGGGGGTCGCTACTTATATTTGTCAAGGTCAATTAATGAATGCCGGGGTAAAGCTGGCAGGGTCCCCAAAATGCCCCCGGGGCTCATAAATTACCCAGAAGACACATTAAAGGACACGATTTGATCTCCTCCAATTAAGATAATTTAGATTTTTTCCCCTTAACCAAATGCCTACATAGCACCCAGTCAGGTGTAGCCTACATCACTGTTTCTCCCTGCCTCCCTCCCTCCTTCAGCCTCCATCCTGCAGCCTGCTACACCACAACAGTGGCAACAAACCATAGAAGGGTGTCCTGCCTGAGCTAATATTTATTTATTTATATTTTTTTGCTTGCGTTAATGCACAGTTCACCCTGCGTGGCACCTTGATCCGTCATAAAACAAAAGAAAGGGTTTCTTTTTTTTGTATCCCCCCCCCCCTTTTTTTTTTTCTTTCTTTCTGATTTTTCTTTTTTTACGCCAGAGGCTCAGCTGTGCCCCCCACCACCCCCACCCCTGCACCTTTAAGGCAATGGAGAGGGAGGAAAGCGGCTGCGGAGAAGGAAGCGAGGTTTTATTCCACGGTGCTCTGAGGCAGGGCAGGTTATAAGCGCAGGGACCAGTGTGCGCAGTTTGTGTGTGCGGCTGCGGGGGGAAGATGCGTGTGCTTGTTGCTCGCCGGATGGAGAGAGGTGGCGAAGAGAGAATGAGTTTCCAGCGCAGCTAACAGTCAACTCCATGCGCTTTTTAATCCTCGACAGAAATTCCAACTTTTTACGCATTTTTTTCCCCGCACATACCTGAGATGACACGTTTGCCTCTTTTCAGGGCATAGACTTCTAATTCATTCATTCTTTATTGATTCTTTTCATTATTGGAGGCTTTTTTGGTTCTTATTTTTTATGTTTTTAATATATTTTTTCTTTGATGTTTTAATTTTCTATCCGTGGATTTCGGTGTGCGCATAGGCAGTGCGTCCTGTGCTTTTGAGCCTCTGACTCAGCAGCAGCACAGCTCACCTGGTCCGGAGCGCACCGAGCCGAGCTCCCTCATGTTCCACACAGAGCAGCACTCCGGTACGGGGGGACGGCTGCACTGAGGCCCGGCACGGTGCGGTCAGTCCTAAAAAAAAGAAAAAGAAAGGAGGGGTGAGACGCACAGTTGTGGATCATATACCATCTCCCGTTGTACCAGGAGACAATCAGCAGCAGGAAAAAGCTCAAACCTCCTCCTCTTCATCTTCTTCCCAACGTGAAGGATTGAGAGAGAGAGAGGGAGAGAGAGCGCGCCAGAGGGAGAGAGAGATTTGCAGGCTCCCTTTTCTTATATTGCAATTGACTTGGGAAAAAATAAAAAAGGGGGGAAATAATAAGAAGAAAGAGTGCGTGGAGAGAAGAAGAAAAAAGCATAAGCTTGGATATTGAACGGAGCGGGGCATGTGGATATTGGCTCTTTTCTTTTTCCAGTGCATCTTGAATGGTAAGTGATGCTTTTGCGCACATCGAACTTAAAGTTTATGCTGATTATCGAACAGAACCAAGCTGCAATTAATATGCGGGGTGGTCTGGAACCATTTCTACTTTGAGGATAATATTTATTTATATTTTGTCCCGGGAAAACGATGGGTAGAACAGGCTGTTGCTATGTCCTGTCACTGACAGTGGGGCTTTTGGTGGGAGGTTGATATTTACTTGCACAGTAACCTTTAATAAAGTGAAAATGTTTTATCCCCTCATACACCTTCGATATTTAACAATAACCTTGTGCAGATAGAGAAGCAGAGAGAGGGGAGAAATGTAGGTTGTGGATAGGTGCAGCCTGTACTGCATGAAGAACGAGGCTCTTTACAGGAATATTTCTATTTTCTTTTTTCTACAATGATTTTTTTTAGTAAAATTTAGGGTCAAAATAATTGGAACAATTATCAGTTTTCATTCTAAATTTGTACAGAAAGGATTATTTATTCCCTCTCTTGAAGCTAAGCTGGGCCTCAGTTTGGCTGCATTTTCATACATCATTTTTAGGTGCTGGATCTGCACTGTTTATAAATCAGATTTCTATTTGTATAAATTATGAAAGTAATATTTTAGTAAATCATTTTGTGGGAACACAGTTGTGTGTTACTTGGTGCAATCAGCCTTTGGTTGTTTTAATCTCTATTCTGCTTTTGAGAGGCATTCAAACAAAAACCGTTATTTGCATGAAATAATTTCTTTATTGACATTCACAATGATTTTCTATTCAAAAATCTACTCATGAACCAAGAAATGAGCTGGTGAATATGTCAGATATTTACTTTCATTCTGTAATTTATTTAAAGTAAAAAAAAAAATTAACAAAATGCTTTGCACATGTAACTGCATGTTTGTGTGCTTTCTCTCAGATCTATTAATTGTCTCCTTGAAAAAGAATGAAAAGGTTGGCCAGTTGTTTTGTGTGTGTGTGTTTCTTTTTTTTCCGGCATTGCACCCGCCATATTAGAAGCACAGACATGGAGTCATTTTGAATTGGGGGGAAAAAAAAGAGACAAGCCCTTATCACCCTTGCCCAAATGCACATCTCGCAAAATGCATCCACATCCCGTTTTGTATACAGTGAATTCCTCAAAAGATTGGCTTGATAAGTGGTAGTTGTATCTTTCTTTGGAGTGGGGGTAACTGATTTTTTTTTACAGCGAACACAGGAATTGGAAAAGGGGGGTGGTGAGGGACACGGGGCTGTGGGGTATAGGACGGGATGTGCGCATGTTGGGGGGCAGAAATCGTCTCGAAAGAAAATTGAGCTATTTTGAAGATCTTTTGAAAGATACGTGGAAGCAAAGGGGTTAAAAAAACAAGACTGGACACAATGTGAACTGAGAGTAGACGATGATGCATCAAGCAAAGATGACAGGAAAACCATTTTGTTGCCAATGTGAAGGGTTCTGTGAAGGCAGGGTTTATTTATAGGAGAGAATGGATTCAAAGCAAATTCTCTTTTTGCTGCAGCCGAGACGAGAGAATTTCCAAGAACACGAGAGGACACTGGTGTTCATTTGAAATCTAACTAAACGCTGTACTGAAATCCCCGTTTGCAGAGCGAGATCCATGGCTTAGCTTGCTTGTGAATGGCTTTTTTCAGTCTCTTTGGTCCAGGCAACAGTGTTGCAAAATGGCTGCTACTAGAGACATCTACATGGAAACTTTGAATGGCAGCAACAGCACTTGTAATTGTGATGAATGCTACGTTCGAGGCTGCTGCTGATGCGGTACCATTTGTATCAGCAGACTTGAATCGTCTGACGCTGACCTTTTCTTCTCATTCAGAGATCTGAGCGTCGTTTTTGTGTCGGAAAGTAGAATTGACCAGTGTTCATTATGATGATCCCTGTATTTTTCCTGTGCCATGCTAAAATTGACAGTACACAGAATTAAAAGGCTGTGAGTGGTGATGTTAGATGCTATTGTTTCTGCCGTGCATTTGTTTTCAGTGGACAGACCTGCAAAGACTGCACTTAACGAGCCATTTCCATCCGAATCGTACATTTTTACACCTCTTGTGGATGGAGAGATGAAGCTTTACGAAATAAAGGCTTTTAGAGCTCTGGTCCGGTACAGGCTGCTGAGGTTGTCTCTATGGAGACCTGGGTAATGAGTGTTGCTGCAGTGTGGGCTTTGGGCTTGACAAACACTGCACTCTGTTCAGGTGACCTGATCAGTGCTTCTCGATACACATCACGGCCTTTCATTAATTTTCAAAAACTGATACACGTCTGTGCAGGTGTCGTTTGCATGCACTATATTTGCATTGGCTCTTAATAGAAAATGTATTTAAAGATTGCAGCTCCTGGCTATTTGCACAGCTTTTCAGTGATCATTTATGAATAGTATCTACTGTACAAACTCCATTTTGCTCTGAATTGCTGTTTTCCAATTTGAGGACACATTTGCAAGCTCATCTACAAGAGATATAAACAATTCAGCACTGTAGAGAGTAAAACCTGCTGTAGAGTTCACTCCAGTGGTGCTTGAGCTTTTAAAGTGCTCTTACAAAAGTGTCTATCCTAAATGGAATAGGAAAAACATTCCAGTTATGAAGAGAGAAAATTGGGGAAATGGCATAATGTTGTTTTTGCTTAGCTATGCCAGGGGGGGAAATCTGACACATGCTCAATTGGACACTAATAAGCTGTGTAAATATACAGTGAAGCGCCTCAATTGGCTCTTAGTATCACTCTGTGCATGTTTATTTTTAGCTTTTAGCTTGGGATGGAAAGGGGGATGCTGGAGAAAAGGTCTTTATCGTGTTATCAAACATGATTAATGTCGGAGCAGACTTTAGTTTTCCTCAGCATTTGTTTCTGTTTTACAACATCGTACTGCAAACTTTTCACAATAACCAACAACTGTTTCCAGTTTTAAAAATATAAAACACCAAGACCCAGGAATATTTATTCAGATATGAGCAAATTATGTAATGAAACATCACTAAACTGACATAAATCAGCGATGTGTATCTGTACACAGTGGCTCGGTCATACCTATATATTTTTATATTCATATCATTGTTCTAATCAGTAGAGCGTATAGTTGTAAATTTCTCACACTAAGTAACAACTTTCATTTGCTTTCCACAATATTTCCTGTCACAGAAGAGTGAAAAAGGAACTCGTGTTGGTTGTTCAGGAATTTGATCCATGTTATGTAAAAGATTGTGTTCCTCATCAAATATATAGTTAAAAAAACACTCAAAAAATGATTCATTCGATTCAATTCAGTTCAGATTTTACTTTCATACTTTGGTAGCAGCAGTTGTTTTAAGGTGCTATATACTGTAAGGTAAAGACTCTGTAGGACTGGAGAGAGAACTCCAATGATCACATGATCCCATATGAGAAAATACTTTACGACACAGGGAAGGAAGAACTCCCTGAAAGCACACAGCAAGACAAAGCTTATTTTGCCAACATCTCATTGAAGTTACAGCATCTTAGTCTTAATTTTTCACAAGTGTACCTCAGCGCAAATCACACATCACTACCTTCAATCGAAAAGAGTTTTCTGAAGATAATCTAGGAGGCGCGCTTCCCTGAAACATTTTACGACCAGACTAAATGTATTGTACACAGCTAAAATGAATTTCCTTATCTGTAATTTACAAGTGGAAAAATGTGTCTTGGGTTTGCTATTTTTAAATTTGGAGACGACTGCACACCAAATTTTCCTCCTATTTTACAGTTTTAGCCAATCGTCACCACACAAAACAGTGTTGCTTAGAGGTCGCATCAGGGCCAGTAGGAAACTAGGTCTGTGCAGACTCTGGTCTTTTGGTATACATCTGTCACTTCACATAGAGACAGAACGGGTTGACGGAGTCACAGCAACACACATCAGCAAACAATAACTGAGCTCAGTTCCTCAGTAGCACGTTAATATCAGCACACCAGTCAATGCAATGTAGGCCACTGGGAACATGAGTTTAAACTCAGCGTGTTTACTCTGTAAGTGCATAGTTGTCATGTCTTGATTTTGTTCAGTTAGGATCGGCACTCATGCTCGAGATAGTCATTTCTGACAGCTGTATTCATACATTCATGTTTACCGTTAGTAGAAACTGTAAAGTCAATATATTCTAAAACCTAAATGCGTTTATTATGAAATAAACAGTGTTTGTGCTCTTATATTAGCTTAGAGTGTCGCAGTAGGATAGATTTCGTTCACATTTGTTGTTTTTCTTCAAGGTGTTATGAAATCTGGTTCATTCGGTAATGTTAGAAGGCATTAGAGACTTAGTGTTTTTGTGGACTCGCTAATCACTCCGGGATTTGTCCGTGCCATCGGATCGAGGTTTTTTTTGTTTGTTTTTGCCACTGCATGCTTACGCCTTAGCTTGGCTGTGAGTAGACTCAAGCATATGTTAATGGATGCACATTGAACTGTTAAAGGTTTCATTTAACCCAGACCAGAATGCTTAAGGAGATGATAGTGTGTAGTGAGGCAGAAAAAGAGGAGGAAGAGAGGGGGGAAGAGGGACGCACACAGTCAGCTTGTGTTATGTGGTATCTAAAACTCAAAGAGTCATATCAAATCGCCCTGCTTTTCCATGCAGAAACAAGATTATTCTCAGCTTTTTTTTTACACTTATGAAGACTGAACTGCCTTTTTTATCCTTTGTCCAGTTAAAGTTCATGGCTGCGAGTGCCACAGCCCAAATTAACTGGTATAAGTGACAGAAATTGCTCGAGCCCTTTGTTCTTGACATTGTAATGATAATTCAGAGCATCCTGCTGCTTTTTTTTCTGGTTCTAGTCCATATTGCAGCTGACAAGTGTGATAGTTCATTAAAGATATATGAAGATAAACTTAATAAGGTTAAAGTACAAAATGCTATGCAATCATTAGATCAGCCAAGCACTACAACATGCATTCAGGCTTATGGGTGTTTCACAGCTAAGTGGTAACTATAAAAGTTGTTGTCGGTGCTTATGGCTATGGTATTCATATACAGCACATCTGCACATCTAGCACTTAACATGGACTCACAGATTAAAGGTAATACTCAAAAGTATTGAATGACATTTTGACAGAATATTGGCTCAGATCAGTTTTGCACAGTTTAACTAATGGATCACTGCAGTTTAGCTTGTTGTCTAACCTGATTACCAGAACATCTTTGACATTTTGCGTGACATATAAGCTGCATTCTTCAGAAATGGCCTTGCGTGAGTGTACAATGAGACAGTGTTACAGAGCAAGTAAAGTGGTTAAAAACAATGGACTAGAGTTTCCGGTACATCTTATCGGGACTAGTGATTTAACAAGATCACAGTTACCTAAGTTATTTGCATATGTAGGCTTTCATTAGAAAATAGGGCAGTAGGTTAATGCTGTGACCAGTCAGGTACAACAACAGGTAACATAAGCTCTCAAAATAAAGACCTTGGCTGTTTGTCCTTGAACTTGGAGGATTTTATTGAAATGGACTTCATTTCTAATATTCCGGATAAAATGTTACATTTTGACTTTTATTATCTAAAGCATGCAGTGTATCACTGTGAAAGTAGTGAGTTTAGCATATGAAATACACTCTTGGACTTTATTTGGTTCATCTGTTAAACTGCCCTTTAACACAAATGTCTAATCGGCCAATCACATTGCAACAATTCACTGCATTTATCCATACGGGCATAATCAAGCTCAAACTGGGCATCAGAATGGTAAAGAAACGTGGCATGGTTATTGGTGTCATACAGGTATGTTAAAAACTGCAGATCTATTGGAGCTGTACCGAACAACCACCTCTGGGGTTTGCAGAGAATTGTACACAAAAGACAAAAATATCAAGTGAGCACTGTTGATGTCAGAGGTCAGAGGAGAATGGCCAGACTACTTTGCACTGATAAAAACCAAATAACCACTGGTTACAACCACGGAGAGCAACATGCTGAATGTTGAAGCAGCAGAAGACCACTATGGGGACCGCTCCTGTCAGCTGTATCCACAGAAGTTTAGAGCTTGGCTGTGGTTATCCATCAGGTATAAAAATAAATAAACACCAGAGCCAAGTTCTAGACACATTATGGAGTGGCCCCTTCTACAAATGGAATCAAAACTCAATCCAAGGGCACCAGTTTAGCTCAGCTGGACTGAGCGGGCAACCATATGCTGCTGAGGGCGGCCGACCCGGGTTCGAGTCTGACCCGCAGCCCTTTGCCGCATGGCTTTACTGTCAGTCTTCACTGTATCTGTCTAGTAAAGCCAGTAAAAAAATATTAACAAATATATTAAAGGGAAAAAATCAATCCAAAAGGGAGAAGAACACTAAACTTGTGCCATGATTCGGTTGCAATGAGCAGATATGAGGTTAAAATTGTTGACAAACACTGTTTCCCATCAACAATATTTGATAATGGAGCATCTACATAATGCACTGAATTTATATATGTTTACACTTACCGTTTTGCCTGATTTGAAATTTTCATATTATTTAAAAAAAAGTATGTAGAACAGACAAAAATGATGCAACTACTGCAAAACAACACAGATCTGTGCACAGATCAGATTGCTGGTTTTACCTCATAGACCACAGAGGGAAGTTCTCATTTGTTATCCCTGAGAAGACGTGAAGGGATGTCAGCAAATTATACTAAACTAACACTGTCTAAACCAAAATGAAACCAAAATGAGACGTTTACAACAGAAGCATCTGAAACACAGTAATATTACAAAGTATTCCTCTTGAGCTTCACTCCATATCGATTTCATGCTGTTTACACATTTTCACGTGAACAAAGTGAACGACTGCGTTGCTTGCGTTGCAATGATTGCTGCCTGGGATGAAACACAGAGGCAAGAGGTTCAAACAGCATCTCATTCATGTCAGTAATATAAAATACCTCAAGCTTGCAGCAGATTAACAAGACCAATGATGGCAGACACAGTGATGGAAGCATTTTTGCATGTTCGTCCAAATTCGCTGTCCTTGCGTTAATTGTAGACTTTAGAATGTGATTTCATAAAAATATTAATTGAGTCTTGCCCTGAACAAGTGGGAGCAATGTTCTGCTAAACTAAATTATACTGCTGGGAAATGATTTTATCAGATTTTATCAGCTGAACTCGAATTCTGTGGTCAGTTTGTGTAGAGGGGGGAAAGCTAAAAATGAACCATTTTAGAATAAACCTTCTTTATGGGGGGAGGTGTTTACAATAAAGATTACCCAATGTTAAACCATAAAAGACAATCACTGACAAAATAGAAAATACTCACTTGTAATTTCTTCCTCTGTGGCTGACATATTCATTAAGCATACCAGACCGTGCTGATTAACATTCACAGTCCAGCTCTTTTCCTGTAGCCCAAAATGTGTAACATTTTCAAACATTCTGGCAAATGTTTCATTAAAGTGTTGCTCGCCCCCAGCTCCATTCCGCTCCAGTCTCAGCTCTATCAGGCCTTCCCCAGAAGTGATTATGCTAATTGCTGTTTGATCAGATGATTAAATTATAATTTGATTAATCCCAGGCACTAAACGCTCTGAATATGTTGATGTGTGTTTTGCTGCCTGGCAGTGTTTGCAGGGCCCCTGTCACCGGTGCTGCCAGTATAATTCACACAGCTCAGGTATAGGACAGGGAGTACGCGAGGCTGCGTCGGAAGGTAGTTACGGACACGAATGAAACAGCGGTGTTGATGTACAGCTGCGCAGTAATCACAGAAAACATGATGGTTAATAAAAGCTCACTCCCATCTGTGTGCTGATTGAGTGCAGCTCTAATGCAGATATCTGCCATTTTCTCAGCCGTCGCCTGTCCCTGTTCCTCTCAATTGACTGTGTATCCGTCAGAGTGATTTATATTAGTGAGGGTGCAGATAGCCTCGTACAGGACTGCATGGTTTTTTTGAAGTTCTGTAAAGCTAGCATTGCTAGTGTGACTGTGACTTCTTAAACCTCCTGACTGGATATAAATGAAAAAGCTAAAGTAGAGCTAGACACATGAAAACATCACATATTCTAAACAATCGTTAAGAACCACAAAAATCCACGCTTAACAAATTGGCTCACAATTTTTTTGCATAGAAGCAATGTCTTTTCTAGTGGGGTTACTAAAGACAAAATGCTGTTGCCTCAAAGGGAAATGGTGGGCTGATGAGTGGAGGAGGAGGGGGGGGAGGGATGAGGGAGACAGTGATGGGAGGGGAGCGGTGATATTTTTCTGAGGCAGAAGAGTATGGCCGTGAGCAGAAAGGCAACAATGTCTAGTCATCTGACCCACAATCCCATTTAACCCCAGGACTTTGATTTGCCCTCCACTGTTAACTGCCACATTTCGCCTCCTTCTTTCTCTCCTGCAAATGGCATTCACTGTGCCCCGGGATAATAGGAAAACAACATGGCAATGAAGCAAAATGTCTTCCTGTTATAGCTCTCTACAGAGGCGGAAAATTCTCTAATCTGTTCGTGTGATACACAGTTAAGGAAATTCTGTTGTGTTTATTTTGATACAATAACCAGTGCCTATGAAAGACCATATTTACACAACTGTTTATATGTTCATCTCTATAAGTCCAGTAAATGAGTGAAATAAATACATCTATCCATTTAGGGCTCAGGAAAAATACATCTGCCAGTACTTGTAACACACCAAATACACTGTATGATTTTTACTCGAAGGATTAAGCAGCCAAGCATCTTCTTTTAAAAGTTTCCTTTGTACTGATCGAGCATTTTAATCAGAAGTGGAAATTTACTTTTTCACCAATACAACATCTCACCAGTCAAAGTTCACACGTCCCACACATTTGCACTCGTGTTTAGCAGACCGAATGAGTGAGCATTGTTGTTTCTTTCCTTTGAAACGATGAACATGATCCCAAGTATTCTGTCGGTTACGAATGGAGCACGTGTCTCATCTAAAAACATGTCAAAGTGATCAAAAGGTGGAAAGTGAAATACACCAGAGCTGTCTGAGCTTCAGTAAACTTCTCACCCAGTGGTGACTAAACATGTTGGCATGAATGACCAAAAGCTGAAATCCAGCATATGTCAGATCAAGTCAAAAGGACAAACAGGTTAGTGGTGAAGTACACTACCGTGCTTTCTCTCACTTTCTTCTCTTTCTTTCTCACAGAGAAACAAAATCCAGCTGTACTGTAATTACTCTGCTCAGATGCATACCAAACGTATTTTCTTTAGGCTCTAAGCTCCTGTGCTGTGTCACAGTACCAGTACTGTGGATGATCTTCAGGCTGTCAGCCTTCCTCCTCCAGCAAATCTCCTCATTCATCCCTTCCTGCTGGGTTTAATGTCCTCCTCCTCAGCTCACCTGAGATCCTCTTTCTCTCTCTCTCTCTCTCTCTCTGTCGGCTCAGTCAGTTGAATGGTACTTGATGGTATAGCGAGCAGAGGTAGGAGGAATTTTACTCAAACAGAAATAATGCCACTCTCCCACCCTCTAACAGCATGCACAGCGTATATTGTGCCTCACTAGATTTTATACAAATTTAAGTCAAGTGCTGTAGCACTGTTCAGAGATACAAGTCAAGAACTCACGAGAGCATCTCTAACTAAAACATCCTCTCTCAAAAAACGTACTCCTATTGCTGAAATAGAAAAAAAAATACCATTTTCAGTGCAAAATACGCAGTCATGTTAACGTTCTTGGGGTGTACTCGGAGTGACTGACAATATTCTCTTTTAATAAGTACATTAGTTCTTGTACAAAGAAAATTAAGTTAAAAAATACTTCAAGATCTTAGGGAAAATGTATGAATTTGGTTTTTCTAAGCATTATGCTTAAACTAATGCCTCTAAAGCCAAGTAATTATTATGACAAATTGTTTAAGTGAAGGGTAAAGAAAGAATCGCTTTATGGATGTTCTGGGATTTGTGGAGTTCAACTGATTCTTTGAAAGCCTCACAGTGATCTCATAACTGCAGGTTGCATGAAGCTATAAGCTGCAAGCATAACATTTATCTTTCATCCAGAACTGAGATAAAGACATTTAGACATTTAAGTCCAAATTTCAAATTTCCCAGAATGTCAAACTGTGTTTTTAAAAAGCATTATTTGAAATGGTCATTGTCAGTTGATTCTAGTACGGGATATCCCACCCACACGTGTCCTGGCTGTAGAGCAAGAGCATGGCATCTCATGCTACATGTGCTGTACCGTGTTTCTCTCCATCATGGAACAGATGTTATAGACGTCTGTGAAGGTTCAGACCCAGCAACACACTCAGACAAAAACTGGTTCACCCGAAAGACAAAACTCCAAAACACAGACTTAACAATGTGGTGTATGCTGTACAGTGCAGCGAGGAATGCTCAGACCTCTACATTGGAGAGACCAAACAGCCACTTCACAAGCGCATGGCACAACATAGAAGAGCCACCTCCACAGGACAAGACTCAGCATCCATCTGCATCTAAAGGTCAAAGGTCACTCTTTCGAGGATGCCAATGTTCACATTTTGGACAGAGAGGACGGATGGTTTGAAAGAGGAGTGAAAGAAGCATCTATGTCCACTGTGAGCGACCATCTTTGAACAGAGGCGGGGCTTACGACACCAACTCTCTGCCATCTATAATCCAGTTTTGAGTTCCCTCCCCAGACGCCTTAACGCCCACTCACATCCTGGGCCATCTGACCTCAGGAAATCGCATGATAAGGTGGGGCCAGGTCCCCCAACCTTTTTAGCGCCACGGACCGGTTTATGCCCGACATTATTTTCACGGACCGGCCTTAAGGTGTCGCGGATAAATACAACAAAATAAAACTAGTACCGGTACTGAAAAAAAAGAAGATTTATTCATGACACACCTGAAAAGACCCAGGAAAACCGAGTTAACGATAAAAACGATAACAAAATAACGCTGAACACCGATAAAATCCCTGAAAACCATACATTTCACACCTGAGCCTCAACTCTCGCGGCCAAACGACTGAAGGACCGGTACCGGTCCGAGGCCCGGGGGTTGGGGACTGCTGAGGTAGAGGACCATCAGGGGGTCCTTTTGTCCCTCTTTGGGGGGAAACTCCCACTGGGGTTAAATCTGGGACTCTCCACCATTTGGCCTTAGAACTGAAGAAGCTTCTCAGATGAGAGGTGAAACGTCTTCAAGTAACTTAAAGAAGTCCAGATGCTTTTCTTTCCAAGCTCCTTAGACTAAGATGTTATAGACATAACATTTTCTTTTTCTCTCAGCCCATGGCTGTTAGTAACTGTCAGTAGGCTGGCCATATCTCAGCTTCTACTTTAGTTTACCTGGTGGTTAACAAAGTAACCCTAAATGTGGATGTAACACAAGGCAATGAAATGAATGAAGCCT
Organism: Maylandia zebra; assembly: GCF_041146795.1. Classification (NCBI taxonomy): domain Eukaryota; kingdom Metazoa; phylum Chordata; class Actinopteri; order Cichliformes; family Cichlidae; genus Maylandia; species Maylandia zebra. The sequence continues at coordinate 2,999,340 of NC_135176.1, read as the reverse complement.
GTCTATGAGGTATGTTGACTTATTATTAAAAGGTGCTAGAATGGTGTTGCTAGTTGTTCCTGCTCACCTTGAACCCTGAGTGTACCTCTCCACTGTCACCTCCATCTAACAGAAGACCACCAGTCGTTGATCCTTCCATTACATCTTCTGCTGGCAGACTGATTCAGAGCCAAAAATAAGAGAAAGGCGTGGCGCTGAAAGGGAAATCTAAAGGTAGTTCTAGTTATAGGGCTTTGGAGTTGACGTCACGCCGCAATGCATTATGGGAGCGCAGCGCCATTTTCGGGGTCTACGAATCAAACCAAACACACTGTGTTGGAACGACGACTACAAGAAAGATGCTTAAAAGCAGCTCAAAAGAGAATGAACTGTATAGAGACCGATTGCGTCCAGAGGCGAAGCGGCGGTACTTGCAGAAAATAGTGTGCATTGGAAATGTGGACCCGTATGAAATACGGCCGTGGAGTAGAAACCCTGAAGACCAACCGCTACTGACGTAGCCTGACATATGTTCGTACCTTGTCTGTGGAGTCAGCGCGTACAAGTCGTCATTCAAACAAAGGTAAGTCAGCTCGAGTACTGCGAGTGAAATGCGTTTGATTTCCCTGCAAACATTCACATTAGTGCAGCATAAATTCATTCATGAGGGGAGATTACAGTGAGAACATGTGGAGGCTGTTAGGTGGATAACATAATGAGTTCAGTGCATTGATGTGACATTGTCCTGAAGGATTGTTATTCTTTATGATTAAAGAAATTGCACTAATTTATTCATATTTATTATAAATAATCCTAATTATACATCTTGCTTCCATGTTTGTATCCTGTGTCACTAAAAATACATTTTATTTTAGTTTTATACATCGATTAATGACCTGCAGAATCTCCTTATCATATTAAGTGATTCATAATTGTCACTATATGCTTTCTCCATCTCTAAAGTGATGACATCCTTGCATTACATACTTTAGGTTCATTTTCTGCAGGCAGATTTAGAATATAACATGCAGCATTCTATAGATGGACACATAAAGAAATGAAAAATTACATGTATGTGCTAACTTTCTAAACACTTTGTTACATTTATGATAAAGTAGATAAAACACATTTACGTCGGCCTTGGCTCATTAGTTCTTGTCTTTAAATGAACTTTGTCTGTGTGTGTTTCAGGTCCTGCACTCTCAAAGACTGAATGAACCAGCATTGCAGCCATGGGTCACTGTGAGCATCACAGGGAAGGTTGAAGCCGCCCACTGCAGCTGTATGGCCGGAGTCGCAGAGACCTGCACCCATGTCTCTGCTCTTCTGTTTAATGTAGAAGCAACAGTGTGGATCTGTGGCACAAGGACTGTTACAGATGAACCTGCATACTGGGTTTTGCTGGGTAATATGACCAAGATACAGCCAGAGGTTGGCCATAAGATAGACTTCTCCTCTTCAGCTGCCCAAAAAAAAGGCTCTCAATCAAAACATAAACAGACCATCTGTAGTGACAGGTAAAAGAAGCCGTCCTCAAAACAGAAAAATCCCACCTGCTACTGTGGAGGAGTTGTCACTGCTATTGGATACTTTGCTGGAGCACAGTAAAGCTGTGGGTTGTGGGAATGACCCATAATGTTTTATCTAGGGGTCTAGATTTATGCCTGTAGTGCACTGCCGTGTAAATAATTTGCATTTACTGAATATATACCGACTGAGTCCCACTGTTCAAAAGTTGAATAAAGAAACAAACAAATTTTTGCCTTTTTTTTTTTTTATTAAAACCACTTTATAGAACATCACATCAGTTACAATGATGATATCATTTATAGTTTACAAATGACAAAATGTTTACACAAAATCATGAGTGTTTACATGATATCACCCACTACTAACATTACTTTATTTACTGTATCTTTTGAAAAAATAACAGCACAAGACTTAAGAATATTTAACAGGAGCAGGTTTCATTCTTCCCTGGTTTTATTATCACACTGTTCACCAAAACGCAGCAAACCTTCACCATCTTATCCAGGAGGGTCACCTCTTCACCCTCACATGGAAGAAGTCATCTGATTGGCATGGTGGTATGTTTGCAGCAGGTCCCTTGTGTAGCACTGGAACCCAGTCACGATGTTTCATCCATTTCATTAGCTTGTTTGCTGCAATAATGCCAAATAATTAGCAACTCTATAAATAGAGGGTAGTTCTGCAAAATCACTCAGTAGGATGTTTGTTCTAAATTGCTATGACCTCAGAGCGCATAGAAAATAAAACTAATAGGCTATAAAGAGAGATATGAACATATTTAGAACTTACCGGAATGAAAATGTCTGGAGCACCAACAGATATTTGGAGATGGAAGAGAACTGGATATCAGCTCATCTCACAGCTGCTATCCAGGCTGGACGCCTTCGTTTGGTAACATCAATACACGAGCTGCCTCATGTTGCTTCCAGGTTGGGAAAGAATTAAAAGATAAACCCTTTTCAACCTTATTCTCTTGCCGGTCGTGTGATCGAACATTGCAGCCGACCACACAGCAAGAACGAACCATGGTTGTTGTGTGTGACTTCGCTCCCTTTTCACTTGCGCTAGACCCCCAAAATCGGGTCAAAATCCTTTCCACGCCCACCCCCCGTGACATCACGCTCCAAAGCCCTATTCGGCCCCTCCAAAGAACCGATCGACAGCTGAACAGGGAAATATGTCATCCATACATGTCCACTGTTAAGGTTTGGAACAATTAAAGCATCGGAGCGGCAGCAATATTATCTGGTTACAATAATAGAGATGTAAGCAAATGTACCCTACTTTGTTGTCTTGGCCCTCTTGAATTCAGTGCTTTGGTGGGATGAGCCAAGGGTATTGATCCTTGTCAGCTCTCTGGAGCCACAGCAAACCTATGATGTCCTAAAAGTTAACACATGCTTGAAAGAATTATATCCTAACAGTAACTGAACATTTGAATTGGTTGTCCCTGGTGCTGTTACCCTCAACAAGGCCGTTGGTTAATGGCAGAGATGCTCCCCACTGCTTCCCTAGCTTGGAAGTTTGCAGCTCTTCATTGTCCCTGTGTGGGGGGGTTAAACCACAGAACTTGAGAAATTTTGAGAGAGAAGAGTTGGAGGAAAGTTTAAAGAATCACCACAGGTTATCCTGAAGTGGAACAAGAACGTGTGACTCAGATCTCATGGCAACCAATCCAGAACTTGATAAAGCGTTCATTAAAGCCAAAAATGTTTTGAGAAAAGTGTGTATTACTGAACTCAGTAGGAGTCATCCACTGAATATCATGAATATCTGTGTTTCAGACTAAAGTAACTCAGTCTGGACCAGACTTGTGGCTTGTAGGTAGATAAGAAAGCTAATGTGTCACAGAATAGATATGGATGGCTACTTTTATTGTAGTTAGCTCCGTAACTCATAATGAGAACTGACTTCTGTGACTCCAGAAGGCTGGGAAATGACTAGAGTCTACATTAAGCTCTGATCCGCGCTTGAATTTCCATATGACCTAATATTAGGTAAATGCAGTCATATCAACATAGCATCACTTGGGAAGCGTAATGGAGCATTATCTGAGATGGTTGTTTCTTTCTCCTGATGTGCTTTTGCATGTTAGTATCAGTGGCAGTTACTAGAACTTTATTTACTCCCTACCTCTCCGTCTCAGTCTATTTGCCGTGTTTGTCCTTTCCCGCCTTAGTGATGTAACTGATTAATGTCTTCAAAGTGCACAGTATGTAGGAACTCCCTCCTCTTATGTTAGCGCTTATGTAAATGAGCATTCATATGCATCAACTAACCCACTCCACAGTGATTCTTTGCTCACCCTCCAGAGAGTTGACATCAGAGAAGGGTATCATTGGTTTTACATAGCGGCTGCGTGGCACTGAGCACATCGCTCAACATTATTCATGAGGGCAAATTGGGCGCCGGTGATTTGGGAGAGTGAGGGGACTCTGTTCTTCGATCAGTGCATCTCAGCTCAGTGCAGCGCTTCTCTTTACCGCTCATTGTGTAAGCCCCTAGGGCAACAGTGGAGAGGGTAGGGGGTGGGGTGGGTGCTTGCTTACTCACTGCCATCATGAGGCCATCCTGTTCTCCACCCTATCTCCACCCCTCCCTATCCAACCCCCATTTTCTACTCCCCCAACCACCACACTCTCCTCCCTAGGCAGCCACTGCAGAGCTTTGCCTTAATTACCTGCATCGCCTGCTATGAGCTGTCAGTGTGGCTCAGTCCTTGTTTGCCCCAGTGGAGATGCCCTAATGTCTTGATGCCCTGGTGCCCGCTGACCTGGTGCAGACCACATAGGCCACATTGTGGTTAATACCCAATCGGGCTCCAGTGTTTAAATACATTAACAGCCTTGGCTGAGCACATGTTTTTGGGCTAATAGCTCATTGAATGTGATAAAATCACAGAAGAAAGGGTGAAAACCACGCTTTTGTTGTGGGAACCAAGCAGTCAACCCGGATAATATGTCATAAATTGTAGATTTTTTTTTCTCTTTTGTTGGCATTTCATCGGGAAAAAAAGGAGCCTCCATACTCATTCAGTAAAAGTTGATTAATGATGTTTGGTTGAGGTAAATACAAGCTGCGCAAAAACCCCCTGACACATCAGTGGTCTAATGCACAGGCTAATGCATAGGCCTATTTATGCTGTGTGTTAGTGGGACCTGTATTGATCTCACATTTACTTAAATGAATTGCCTCAGTGAAGCAACCACTGACTGGCATTGGTCTGCAAGCAAATACTGAAGGAAAAATATAAACATTATTTGGTTAATATTTTTGAGATGTTATATAACTGAGAATTTTTTTAACCCCTATCTTGATTTTTAAAAGATAACTACAACTGTTTCCTGTCTGCTATTCTCTGTCATGCTGGAAGGCTAAATCAGCAACATTCCTGCCTGCATTGACTCCCTGCTGGCTCACCAGTGAACCAAGCCCATGTCAGTCTCTATGTTCATGGGCTACCAGACATTAACCCCACCTCCCACACACAGACACACACACACACACACAAGCGCACAGATCCATCTGACACGCCTGTGTGCACTCTCCGTGACCGAAGCTTGTCTGTTGCCCTTGAGCTCCGAACATAGTAGCAGAGGCTCTGCAAAGAGAAAATTGCATGAGGAGTCACCTGCAATCCATGATTAGAGTCTTCAGCAGGGCCTGCCACCAATAGGTGCTGACATCTGGGAGCGTGCCAAGCATTATTCCACACAGGAAGAGGCTAACTCAAATGGACCCCCATCCCACCCCCACCGGTTCCTGCCCCTCTTCTGAGAATTGCTAAGGAAGAACACGCGCAAAAAAAGTGAGAGTCCATCTATTATACATGCGTGGGATTCATAATTGAACAATATCACTTTTTCCTCTTTGTGATTTTGGCTCTGGGAAAAGTAATGTCAATTAAGACAACTCTGGCACAAGCTGCCATGTAGAAGCTGTTAGAGAGTATGCCTCTGTGTGTGGGCATGATGGGCGTGGGAGAGGGTTGGTGTTCCTTCAGCATGATAATGTGATGGCATGTGGGTAACGCCAGAGCCATGTTAAGGGAACAGAGAACGGATGCACTGAAGGATTTAAATAGTTTGTATAAACCTAAAAAGTGTTTTCTGACAGTTTCATGGTATAATGATTCGTGTCATTTTCGCAAGAGTGAGCCTTTGTAGATATTTACAGTAGCTTCATTTGGACTTATTCTTTTAGACTTTGTGACACAAATGACTCTGTCACCAGAAAAAGAAAATCCCACCTGGACCCCAGTGGCTGTGTGTGGGTGGAGCTGCCTGAACCACTTCCACAGTGAAATTCCAGCCACAGAATGACCAGAAACAAAACAAAACAAGACTCATTTTTTTAAAACTGAAAAATCTCCCCACAGCAGACACGGCTCCTCTCCCGGTAATGACTTATTTTGATGCATTTCTCCTCTATTTTATTCTTTACCGTCAATCTGTCTTTACAGTACTTAAATAAAGCAGTAGCACCCCTTCCAATTGTGATTTTCTTTTCTTTTTAGCTAGTATTCATTTAGTTAATGTGCAATTATTAGTGTTTATGTGTCAAAATGATCCTGTTCCATGATGTTTGCTGTCTTTCAATTGCTGTTTTATATTAATTTTTAGTAATATTGATAAAAAGCCCATTAATGTGAGAGACCTATGAACAGAAAATCCAACAAGATGTGGACCAAAGTGTTGCAGACTGCAGCCATTATCTGCCAACCAGGCTGACGGCTGACTGAGTATTGATAGGGTCCACATAAATCTTTTATCTCCTGTTTCAACATTCTGCTAGCTCTTGTTTTGATCTTGCTCGTGCGGTCCCAGCGTTATCAACAGATCCTCAAAAATGTGCTTTATCCCGCTGCAAAAACAATGCGTAAGGTATCTCTGAGATGCGCATGTGTATGTGTTACGTCTTTCTATTTTATCACAGCCGTTAATAAGATTATTATTTAACGGTGGTACACACGCTTGATGACAGCCAGCAGCCTCCCACGTGCTGTCTCTTTGCTTGAAAGAAACAATTATGATAAATAGTCTTGGGCTGTTAATTTATAACTGAATATTCAATATTATGTTCCCCAAAATACAAATTGTGTTTATGTGTGGGTTCTTCTTTATTAGATATTACTCAGTGTCAGAGTAAGAGGGAATAGACTGTGAGGAGTGTCTACTTTTAACCAGATTCAGATGCATTGCTGGATGTAGGGCCCAAGTACCTTAATTATTTATAAAGTAGTTGATTTTCTTTTTCAATTTTCATGAACCATGAGCCACAGCACAGCAGAGCATATGTGTTGTTTAATTTTCCAAATTTTTAGCTGCAAGAAAGGTCCAGTGGATAATAGTGGATAATAAATGCAAATCAGGAGGTGGCTTCATGCGTTTTGTTTTTTTTTTTGCTCTGGTTTGTTGTTTTTGTACCTGTATCCTTGTGTAAAGGTGGAAAAAATCAGAATGTTGAAGGCAGGGTTAAAGTAGTGTGAAGGAGAGATGAAGGTTAGAAGAGAATGCAATCAGACAGCTGGAAAAGAAATAGATACAGAAAAAGAGACTGAAGAGGAATAAAAAAGGTAAAAACCTTCATTTCAAGGAGGTTGTGGATGACGACTAAGCTGAAGCGTGCTTTCGACCTCTGTCAGAGCATCTCTTCCACCCTTTTCTTTGCATTCTCGTCCCATCTCTGTGTACATAGCGGCCTCTGTGTCACTGTCTGAGAGCTTTCCAGCTCTCCCATCTCCCCATCCAACCCCCACCCTGACTATTTTCCTCTAAAACGTAAATGCACTCCCAGTGTATCTATCTGAAACTGTTGGGATATGGTGGGGTTTTATATCCATCAGGCTTTCTCATCTTAAAATAAACATCCAAGCAGTAACGTGTAGAGGTAGTTTGGGGGTCTTAATTTTTTTCACGTGTATGTGAAACAAAAGCAGTTGTGGGGTGAACTCTTTCTCACTCTGTCACTTCTAACAGTTATGGTAAAAGCTGGTTGTTACCACTACACCGGCCAAGGTGAATGAAAACGAATATTATTCTGATATGAAGAGAATTTAGATTCTGTCTGATTTTTTCTTACTGACCTGTCATTATGAGGTGTTTTTCAGAACTTGTGATCTATATTAAAAGTCTGGCACCCAGCTTGACCTGACAGTAGATAAAATCGAAGTACTTTTGTTGCCTGCTTTTGTTGATAGCTTCATATACTGGGCTTCCCCATAATTGTAAATATAGACACTATATTGGAAAGAAAAATCATGCAGTGTGACAGATCTAACTCTTGGATTTCCTCAGCCTTTACATTGTACAGCTTGTTGAAGATCAGGTTCAGACTGAGCTCATACATCTGTTTTGGAAGAAAATGAACTGCACCGCGGTGAAAAAGTCATCCATATAAAAGAGTCTCGCTCCCTGCTATTCATAACAGATGCTGAGATTTTATGACCATCTTGATGGCAGACTTTCCTGCTTGAGAAAACCACTGACAAGCTGTTACTCTGTGTGATTACATGGCTGTAAATTAACCCCTGAGAAGTTGTCTGTGTATCATTATAGTTGGAGAGGGCCATTCTAAATTATTTATTATGCCTCTGTCTAATGATTTTGGCCTGCTTGCAGCTTATGTACTGTGTTTATGACAGCATAGTCGAACTCCGAGAACAACTGTTTTGAGGAAATAAAAATCATAATAATGGTAAAAGGTTTATGCTTCATAAATGAGCCATTTAATTGTTGACTGACAAGTTTAAAGGGTTAATAATATGTCACTCTATGACACTGACAAGGGTAGGGGAAAACGCAAAGGAGAAAAAACACAAGGGACTAACCTTCAAAATAAAACAGAAATCAAAATGAAGTCAACAAGATAGCACGGCAAACGAAACACTTGAGAGTTGCCCTGGAATATAAGGGCAGTAGTGTTAAGGCAGTTTAAAAAAAAATCAAATGAACACCCTCACAATAATTGTACTGTAGTTAGATTATTTGTATAATTGCTTAGTGAGAGGTTTGAGGAGGCTCTTGTGCTGATATCATGTATTAAAGCTGAATGCTATCTGTCCAAACCTTTGGTATCTGCACAGCAAACATGAGGGGGCACTGTGGACAGACCCACACAGTGGGCAGCCCATTGTGGGCCCCAGGACCAACATGAAAATAAGGGCACATGTGGGCCCCAGATGGGCTTTAGTGGAGTAGCCTATAGAGTGGGCTGCCTACACTAAGTGGAGAGAGGAGCTCATATCTGCCCAATTATACAATACAGCCACCAATTGGTATAAAGTGTGGACCAGAATGTTGCTCAAAATAAATAAACTCCTTATTCAATTCAATTTTATTTATACAGCGCCAAATCACAACAACAGTCCCCTCAAGAGGCTTTATATTGTAATGTAGACCCTACAATAATACATAAAGAGAAAAACCCAACAATCGTATGAACTCCTATGAGCAAGCACTTTGGTGACAGTGGGAAGGAAAAACTCCCTTTTAACAGCAAGAAACCTCCAGCAGAACCAGGATCAGGGAGGGGCGGGGCCATGTGCTGTGATTGGTTGGGGTGAGAGAAGAAAGACAGGATAAAGACATGCTGTGGAAGAGAGACAGAGATTAATAACAAGTATGATACAATGTAGAGAGGTCTGTTAACACATAGTGAGTGAGAAAGGTGTCTGAAGAAGAAATACTCAATGGCTATTCACAAGGAATCACCACATGGTTGATTTGGTCCCACGTGGGGCCACACATGTGGGTAGGTCCATAGTGGGTCTGACCGTATAAAACCCATATCGGAACACCAACATTCAAAACTACTGTAAGCTCTGTGTTCACACGCCCAGTTGGGGCCCACGTGGGATAAGTTTGTGTTTGCTCCACCCACACAGCCCCAAAGTTCACCTATAACTAGTCACTGTGGACCTGCATGGGCATTTTTGCCAGTTAAGGTAGGTAACATTTAAGTCTAAACATAGCCAAGCTGGCAATCAATAAAGTCTCCCACAGCTGAACTGTGTATCATGGTGACTCTACCCTCTCTTGCCACCTCATGGAAAAAGAAACTACAGTCTTGTAGCTGTCGACAACTGCAGCCATTCTCTTTTCGACACCTCCAGGCCCGGCCCTCTGAGTACTGTATGTGTGAAGTGAGTGCAGCTAGAAATGTGCAGAAACATGTGTACGCCACACTGTTTGTTTGTTGTTACAGGTTGAACGACCAGTGGGTGGAAGTAGCCGGTGACTTGAGAACGCTCATTAGGAATTTATGAAGCGCTAAAATGTTTGGTCTCTGGGGAGGGGGGATTGGCAGCCGTCGCACAAGCATGCTGGGGACAGGAGGAGGTAGACCGCATTAGCAGAGAGCAGACATACAGTAGAGATGCAATATTTACAAAGGGTGACTGACAGAGGCTGCTCATGCGACAGCTCTGCAGGACTGCTGATCACTCTCTGTTCACTCGCTCTGTGTGCAGTGAGGAATTATCACTTCCAAGTTTGTATATGTGCAATTTTTTTATTTAGTTTGGAGATGCAGATAGCAGAGCTGATTACAGTAACACATTGTAGGCAATACTCGTTTCTACAGCACAAAGAAGCTTGTGGGCAGCATTTCAGCAAGCTTCATCACATCTACAGTCTTTGCCGTTATCATCCTTGTACATTCTGGTAAAAATATGAATTCCATTACATGTAACGGCGCATGCATACAGGAAGTGGCTGCAAGCAGCATAGCAACCAGAGACCACAGAATATCAGTGACCTTCAGTGACGTTGAGTGAAAGAACCACTTACAATATTGCATATTTCAATAAAAGATCCTCAGTCACACTTTTGTGAAAATTAAGGTGAGCTGAACAGTCAGCTTAAAAGCACTGCATGACAACCAGTCATTTTAAATGTGCATGGGCCATGACCCTTATATCATATTAATGAAGAAACTTTTGTCATTAACTTCATAGGTGGTACCCTCCATGGACCCTGGTGACACTGTCACAATAGATCTAGTAGAGTCCTTTTCAATGCATTGCACATTACAGAGGCAGCATCCAATAAATATGTGTTTCAGCTATGTTTAAAAGACATTAAAGACAGCAGTGTTCACGTTTGCTTAAAACTTTCTTTAAGTTTTAGTTGAAAAAGTGAAAGAGTAAATGAGTAAAGTATTATTTTTGAAGCAAACTAAGCCCGGATGTGTCTTCCATCTGAATTTAGACGTAATGTAACATATTTTTAAACCAAGAGCTTTAACCTGAAAAACAGTGTCAATGGACGCTTGGTGCTTGGTGGGATATTCACCTGTCTGATAGACAAACAAGTTTCATGAGCATCTCTAAATTTGAATTGAAACATAAAGCAAACTGATGTTTACCTTTGTGTTTGTGAATGAATGCTGCTAACTCAGCTCAATTAGGACTGATCAAAACCAGTAGAAATAAAACACATATAAAAACAATTATGTGATTATGATGAGCAGCACTCATTTTAATGTCTTTTACCTATGTTTCTAATGGCGATCTATATAATTATGACGCATCTTCTCTTTTGCCTTGGCATCATTTCCTGTAAGACACAACACTGTTGTTGAATCTCATCTATTGGTGATGAATCTCTTAAATAAATATTACCGCTGAAGGTTATGCAATTTCCTCGGGGAGAGAAAATCGTATAAAAGGAACTACAGTAAGTGACAACTGTGATACATATGGAGTGTTTGTAGATTTATAGAAACATGTTACAAACACACATCATGACTTTATTTTGCACTGGATGTACTAAACGAGTTCTGCTGTCTTACTTGGGTTCCAGCCAATAAACATATCCTGGCTGCATGCCGACAGTGTGGGTTGTCCATTACAGCACAGAGCTGCATTGTCAGTTTTTATCCACAGCGGTAACTTACTGCTGGGGAAGTGCATCACATTACATTGACTTGCTTCATTAGTTAAGATGACTAGAAAACATCTTCTGTTGCACACATGACAAATTCACAGCTTACCAGCTGGTGCATGTATTTTGGCAATATCCAAATGGTAGTCACCGAAACGTATTCTCAGTGAGTGCTTGATGCCACAGCAGTAATATGCTATATCGTTGTTGTAATGATGAATAATTTATTTTTAAAATGCAAAATTAAATATTGCTGTAATGGCTTTTAGATCTATTGTAAAATGTAGGCACAAATGTGTTTGTCAAGAGAAAACGTATGGATATTTCCCTATGAGGGTTAAAATACAAGTTCCCATTTAGAGTTTCCAATTAATAATTAGTTAAGCTGAAAGTGCTGAGTTTTTTTATTTAAAAAAATAGCCTGTAATGGCTTTTTAAAAACATACATTCACTGTGATTACAAAGAAACAAATTCGTCAGAGCTCAAAGAAATTCAGTAGCATAGGTCCTTAGCTTGGAGTTTGTTCTCCTCATGTTTCGTGGGTTCTCTCAGGGTACCTCCCCCAGTCCAAAGACATGCAGTTAGTGGGGATAGATTAATTGGAAACTCTAAAACTAAGTGCCCACAGGTGTGAATGTGTCTGTGTGTGGCGACCTGTCCAGGGTGTACCCTGCCTCTTGCCCCAAGACAGCTGGGATAGGTTCCAGCCCCCCCGCGACCCTGAAAAGGATAAGCGGCAGAGGATAGATGGATGCATAGAGGTCCTTCGCTTAATCACCTCCCTTTGGTGTGGTATTGCAGACAATGCATAATATCAGAAGGTGTTAAATTGAGCATAGTCATTGTCTTGATGTGTTCCATTTTTGTGACGCCAATCCATCCTGGTGAAAACACGATCAGACCCTTTGGTGAATACGTTGTGGGCCGCAGGCCTTTCTTCTGACCGCACCTTTTAGAAGAATTTTGTTTCTATTTCTCGGTGAGCGATTTAAAAAAAGTATTTTCTTAACAATAATGAAAGTTACTGAACTGACTCTGGTATGGATAGACGCACTTTGTCTGTAGGCAGGTCTGGCTTTCTCTGCAGCTCTGTAGTTTCACATCTACTACTACTCTCTGGGGCCTTGCTGCAGTGTCTCTTCATAGACAACAAGAAACACACTCCTGCCACCTCTTATCACTGCAGCGAGGACAAACACAGCAGCCAGCCTGTGAAAAACACACTTGGCCTAAATTAAAGAAAAAAATCAAATGCAGTAGAGCACTAATATGTAAATATGGTTGTTCTCTCACAGATCTTTGACGGGGTCCTTTCTTGGTAGTTATTAAAGGATTCGCCGTGCCGTGTCTGACGTGGTTTTCTGATCTCATTTCTCTCTGCAGTTTTCGGTGAAGATCTACGTTCCAGCTTATATTTTGTCAATGCATCTGTGCAAGAGGTAGTGTTTGCCAGCACCACAGGGACATCGGTGCCCTGTCCCGCCGCAGGTGTGCCTCCTGTCTCACTGCGCTGGTACCTGGCCACCGGCGAGGAGATCTATGATGTGCCAGGGATCCGTCATGTGCACCCCAATGGCACCCTTCAGATCTTCCAGATCCCCCCTTCCAGCTTCAGCAAACTCATCCATGACAATACCTACTATTGCACAGCGGAGAACCCCTCAGGGAGAATCAGGAGCCAAGATGTTCACATTAAGGCTGGTCAGTTTCTCTGCTCGTCACTCTGTTTTGTTTTCCATTGGGTCGTCACATCGCAAATCAGCAAACTTTTAGAACAATTTATGCTCCGATTTGGATACAGATTGGTCAAAAGTTTAAACATATACAATAAGTGCTGTGACATTTTAAGTTGACATATCAAATACTTTTCAAGATAATTTTTTTTTGAAAAATGGTCTGTCAACCCACTTTCAGGTCATTTTTCATACAATGGAATCTAATATTTAAACATGAGTATATCAAAAACTAATAAAGATAAAAGCCTGAATTTCTATTTTTCTAACTATAATTTGGTGCTTATGTTAACAAAAGTCTAATAACTAGATATTTAAAATATGAAAAACTGTCCATCACTGCTTCATATTCCCATATTTGAGAAATCAAAAAACTTCACATAGTTCAGTTCAGTTCTTTTTTATTTCAAACATATACATTCACCAACGTTTCATAAACATAGAAAAAGACTAGTGACAATGTCTGAATAGTATATAATTATATCTCACAATTATGCAAAAATAAAACAGAATCTTAAAATTCTTAGTCACAAAAAATAAAGAAAATTATATTTTCATTCAACTTTTATATAAAGTAAAATCCCAAAAGAACAAAATTCAGATTCCAGTTTCCAGATGATACTCAGTTATAAGTAGAAATCAATTCTTTTGAATGTTGCGAGGTAGTTTCACTGATCAGGCCATGTGGACGTGCCAATTTGATCTTGCAAGACTACCCATGTGAATGAAAAAAGCATTTTCCTCAGTACTGTGAATAAGAATTTCTTGTTGAAAGGCATTCTACATGCTTTATTTTGCATTATTGTGAAATACAGCTATATAACTTTCAAAAAATGTCCATTTTTTTATTAGTGTGTTTTCAAATATTAGACTTTACAGGATGAAGTATATTTGAGGTTGAAGTATCTGTCACCAAATACAGATCCTGATTCAGTTTAATGGTAAGAAAGACCAGTTAAAATATCAGGATTTTATATTTAACAGCTTTTTGCTCAAACATTGCTTCAGATTTCAATGTGCCATAAAAGGCCTGAAAGCTAGTTGGCTTTTTAAACATCTATATATGTACATATATATATATATATATATATATATCTACACACATATATTTGTGTGTATATCAAAAATATTTGATATATGAAGCTAAAATTTTATAGCAATCATTGTAAAAAAAAACTCGAGCAGGAGGCCCGTGTTAATTTGGTCCCATTTTATATTAAAACCTGTCTGTCCTCCCCTCCTAGTCCTACGAGAGCCCTACACTGTCCGGGTGGAGGACCAGAAAGCCATGAGAGGCAATGTGGCGGTCTTCAAGTGTATTATACCTGCCTCAGTGGAGGCCTACATCACTGTTGTGTCCTGGGAGAAAGACACTGTGTCAATCACCCCTGAAGGTAAGTCATGGCATTTTTCTTCACTACAGTGACTCCTGCATCAAAAGTTGGCGGCAGTGTTTGGTGACTGATGTGGACCTTGTTTGCCTTTTTGCTGCATTGTTCTTGTACAGTTGCCTTCTCATCTTGTTTTGAGAAATTAGGAGAGATTTGCATATTAGTAAACTGGAGTGAAAAAGTGGTGTGGTGGCTATTTTTGGTACTGACAGAATGATGTAATATGCTTTCTTGATATACTAGGAAACACACAGTGGTAGAACTCTGTTTAGTTTGCAGAAAAGAGATTTTATTTGGGAGCATTTCTACAGGTGCAGGTACATGCAGTGAGATAAAGCTTCACAGTTTCATTGATAATGAATACACTGTAGTAGAAAGGACTATTTGTCCTGGCCAAATGCTGATTACAAGTGTTGTTTGTCAAAAGAAGAAGAGAGGCTTGTGCGCCATCTCAGGCCTAGCTTATCCTAGCTAGCCGGAGTCATTCAGTGTATGTGCACGTCTGTATTTCCACATCTGTCTGACCCAATGACAGTTAGGTCCCGCTCTTCTTCCTCTGCCCGGTCTTCCACAAGAGCGCAGACTGCCAGCCATGTCACTTAGTCTCAGTGTATTGACCCATTTCTCTGGCTGATAGGAAGCACTGCAGTGCCCCGATCATTCAAATCACTTAAATGGAACACTCGCCTCCGTGATTGTTTCCCAGCCCTGGGGGGCAAATTCACTTTATGTGGGGCATTTAGCAAACTCAATAGGCAGGAGCTAATGCTATTTTGCGTTTGGATGCAGGGCAAACGCCGGCTAGTAGCTGCTTTTTTGTTGATGTTTCACATTTGAGGCAAAATCGTTCATGTTGAAATCTATAGCAATCTCTTAATTGTCCATAAATGGATTTGCCGCAGGCATGTTTTTCAGACACAGGCATATATTCCTGTACTGCAGTCTTTGTCATTGAAATGCATCGCATCTGGACCTTTTAAACTTATCGCCACACTGTCGCATTGTGTGAAGGGAACCACGTTTTTTCACACCCCCGATCCTCGAGGACCTTTTCCACTGGTTATCTTTACAGAGAAAAGTCTTTGCGCTGAAAACACAAAGTGTTTATCTTGAGCCGTAAAAATCGGCCCATCTGTAGCCGTCAGCCATGTAAACGCTGTCAGAAAAAATCATCCAGCCACCAATCCACTGCTCTTCTCAATGCTAAATAATGGATGACGGAAGCCTATGAATCCATGAGCAAATGGTCTTTATTCACATCTCAGTGCACACATCCTACTGACGCACCGTCCATTCCCCTTATCCTCTGCTGCACACCTTTTAACTGTGCTTTGTGCGTGTGCGTGCCTAAGTCTATATTCACACTAACTGACAACTCAACTCAAGATGGCTTGACCCCCTACATCCCGATGACCAACCTTCAGTGTTTAAATATTTCATGACTAAAAATAATATTGACACTTGAAACAAAAAACTTTGTGAAATGTAGCTTTTCTGTCTCTGGTATGAATAATTGACTGCGGCTCTCTCAGTGTGGAAGGTGTAGCGTGGTGTGCAGACAGGCCTTCTGCGAGTCTCACTGGACCGAGCCTTGTCGAGTTGTTGCAGTGTACACTAACAAAGCACCACTTTAAAAACCCTGGTGTCCATTAGAAAAGAATGGAAAATTATAATGCATTCAGCCAGGACATCCAGTAAAAGCAACAATGCGCTGTCGTTGTCTGATATAGTGCTTATATAGTGGGCTGCTGCTTCAGAAAACATGCTTTTTATGCTCCAGTATTTTTGGTCTCTTACAGCTTTGTTTTACTGAAAGAACAAAGATAATGCTTTGCAGTGAGGTGGAACAACAGATAGTTAAGAGTTGATTCGTGGCCAAAATTGAAAGGACGAGTGATTACAGCAGGAAAACACAGCTTAGGTGTTCCACACATGTGGATAACATGACCATTGAGCAGCTCAGTTTTGTCTAAAAGAAATCTAAAGAGATTTTACTGATGACTTTAAAGCCCACACTGAGCTTGCACCGTGGTATATCCGCCTGAGGCCCAGCCTATTCATTTTTGTCCTCTGTAATGGACATTTGTTTTGGTCTATATCTTTTGACTTATTTGAGTTACCTTCTAAGTCCTGATGTGCTCAATAGAGGACATGCTGGCCTTTCCAATGATATCCCATGTGTGTGGGTGGCCTATTTCCAGGAAATCACAAGAAAAGTTAAACTGAAAGATGCTTTTTCCTCAGTTCTCAGGAGGATATCTCGGGTCTTCTGACATAGTACATGCCCATTGGTAACCTAGCAGGTCCTCGGCTGAGGTTCTGATCAGAACCCATTCTCTGTAAGGAGACGAGCTCCTCCTTGGCAGGCTCCTTTTTTAAATCTCTCATAAAGACAGAACTTTATAAACAGGCTTTTTCAGTTCTTCCACTTTAAGTTATTTTTATGTTGGCTTTTATAAAGTTTTATCATTTCTTCCTAATGATTATTTTTATTTACTTTAAATTTGTTTGTAATTTACCTGTGTTTAGATTTTCAATTTTGTCTTCCTTGCTAGCGTTGTTTTACCTTTACCTTTTCTTGAATGTTTTATTGCTGCTGGTTTTCCTTCTCATCGTATGAAGCACCTTTTAATTTTATTTTCAAAAGTATCTACGTAAAGATTCTTCTTCTCTGTCTTTTTATTATTATTATTATTATTATTATTATTATTATTATTATTATTATTACATTGCTGTTGTCGTTTTAAGAGTATTTACTGTTTAAAGAGGAGAGAGGAGGGAGAACTGGTTTTACTGTTTTTCTATTACATGATAGAGTATCGAATATTGAATATTAAGGCTCTTGAAAAACACTGTGTTTGGTCACTAAGTCATAAACCTGCCTAACTGATGGGAAAAAAATCTTCACTTATTTTAACATAGTGTAGATATACCTAGTATGTTTGCTCCCATTGTAACATATTTTGCTTCATGGACATGAAATATCATCACATGTTAACCAGGTGTATCCAACCAAAGCCCATAAAACAAGCGCACATTCAGGTCATCACATTATGTAAACTGCTGCCGACTGCTTGACCAACAGAGCTAATCACTGTCAGGATTCAAACAGTCCTCAAAAGTCACTGCCCAAAGCAGAGGATTTAAAAGGTCCGTTACAAACAGGAAGGAAAAACCGGCTGCTGTAAAATATGTGTTGTGCATATTTTACAGCAGCCTGTAAGCTGAAACAATGATTGAACTAGAGAGATAACCAACTTCATTATTATTAAATGACATATTGTGTTTATTTATATTTCTGGACTTTTTTACATTGTAGTAATAGAGTTTAAGCTCAGACTGATTTCCCGTCACGGTCACCTCCTGTGGCGATGGCAGCAGCTGAATTTCTGCTATGAAGATTATAACTATAAATACTACTACTAGTACTACTACTACCACTAAACTATAAATGGGGGATTGCCAAATCAAACACGTGGCTCAAAAGTGGGGTTTCCATACTGGATCAGTTGAGGTCCTAGTTAACAATGGCCGCCTCCAATGCTACTACCAACAGGGTGCTGGTTGCACTGTGCTACTCTTCGCCAAAGATAAAGGAAGGGGAAGGTGTGCTAGGAGGCAGTGAGAGAGAAGTGGGCAAAAGTGTAGACTAGTAAAGTCACGAGTCCTAGCTGATATGATGCAGAGAAGGAAGGTAGATAAAGTATATTTTGTGTTCAGGAGACGAAACAAGACCAAGGGCATTGGAGGTGAAATTTTCTATTATATTGTAGATAGGAAGTAAAATGAACTAGTGGCAATTTTGAAGAACATTTGAAGAGTGTTGTGGAGGCGAAGAAGGTGACTGGGGCAAACTTCAGTGGGCAGGTAGGTGAAGGGGACAGAGGAAGCAAGGAGGTGTTGGCTAGGTAAGATGTTAAAGAGAGGAATGTGGACGGCCAGATGGTAGTGGATTTTGCTAAAAGGACAGAAATAGCTGTGGTGTGGACTATGAACTTGTAAGAGATATTAAGAGTGGAAAGGTCCGGATGACATTCCTGTGGAAGTATGGATAATCCTAAGACAGAGAAAGGTAGACTTGTTGACAGGATTGCTTCACACAATCATGGAGAATGAGAGGATGCCTGAGGAATGGAGAAGTGATTCAGTACCAATATTTCAGAACTATGTCCAGATCTGTAGTAACTGCAAAGGGTTAACATTGATGAGTCATACCATGAAGCCATGGGAAAGACTTGTTGAACCTTGGTTAAACAGAGAGGTGACAGTCACTGAGTAGCAGTATGGCTTCATGCCGAGAAAGAGCGCTACAGATGTGATGTTTGCCATGATGGAGAAGTATAGATCAGAAGAGGCTCCTTGTGTCTTTAAGAAATCACATAATAGGAAGGCTAGTGTAGGACATGTATGAGAACATAAGGGAGTGGTGAGTTGTGCAGTAGGAATGAGATATCAGTTCAAGATGGGGGTGGGACTACATCAGGGAGCTCTGACCCCCTTCTTATTTGCAGTGGTGATGGACAGGCTGACAGATGAGGTCAGGCAGGAGTCTCCATGGAGTTATCATGTTTGCGAGTGACAGTAGGGAGCAAGTGGAAGGAAGCCTGGAAAGGTGGAGGTATGAACTGGAGAGAAGAACAATGAAACTCACTAGAAGTAAGACAGAAGGGACTCAGTTTGAGCAGTTTGGAGACAAAGTCAGAGGAAAGGTTGAGAAGGTTTGAACACGTGTAGAGGAGGGACAGAGGATGTTGAATGTTGGGGCGATCGTGGCTCAAGAGTTGGGCGTTCGTCTTGTAATCGGAAGGTTGCCGGTTCGAGCCCTGGCTCCGACAGTCTCAGCCGTTGTGTCCTTGGGCGAGACACTTCACCCGTTGGCTACTGGTGGTGGTCAGAGGGCCCGGTGGCGCCAGTGTCCGGCAGCCTCGCCTCTGTCGCCTCTGGCTGTGGCTACAATGTAGCTGCCATCACCAGTGTGTGAATGTGTGTGTGAATGGGTGGATGATTGTGTATAGTGTAAAGCGCTTTGGGGTCCTAGGACCAAGTAAAGCGCTATACAAATACAGACCATTTGAATATGGAGCTGCCAGGCAGGAGGAAAAGAGGGAGACCTCGGAGGTTTATGGATGTGGGGATGGAGGAGTTACAGAGAGTTGTGTGAGGATGATACAGTGAAATGGAGGCAGATGCTGTGGTGACCTCTACAAGGAGGAGCCAAAAGATTAATAATATATCCACTCATTAAAGTTAAGTGTATCTATCCCAACACGCATAGACACATACGAGCACATATTTGTACATTTGTACATGTACATTGCATATACTTTATGTATGTTTATACATACATAAAATATATATGCAAGCATTAATGTGAACTGTTGCCAAAAGGTTATGAAAACCTCTAAAAATGTGTTTTCATCAGATGTTTAAAATAATCCAGAGATTCAGCTGTTCTGATGGGAGGTTGTTTCAAAGTTTAGGTACTCAAATGTCAAAAGCATGGCTGCCTGAGGATTTAAAATAAAAGTGTAGAAGAGCTGAAAGGCCCTGATCAGATTATTGCTGAGACCAACTGCTGGAATAACATCTCGGCAGCCAGGCTGCTGCATTCAGGACCAATTGAAGGGAAGCCAGCAAGAACTAAGTAGTGCACGTGAAAAAGTGAGTTGTAGTAATCTAAAGGGCAAAAGATTAGAGTGTGTACTAAAAGTTGTAGTTAAGTGGCAGATGACGGGCTTGATTTATGTGTTTTTTTTAGTTGAAAGTAACAAGACTGGGTGACTGAGAGATTCACGCTGCCTGTGGGAGGTCATTGTAGGAGCTGGCCTCCTTAACGATACACGCAAGGATAAGGGCAGGGTGAAATGGACCCACTGACTATAATTGTATGCTTACATACTGCATACATTCACACACACATATACAAAGAAATAAAAGAAATATATGGTTTTTTTTAAAAAATGGATTCCAAAGATATAACAGTCATGGACAAGCTGGCATAACAAAAGCAAGAGCATTCATTCATATATCACCACAGCTGCAAACTTCAGCACAGCTCGGTATATCTGGAAGTTGTGGTTCATACCTGCTATACACAAATGTGCTTCCTGCAGGGTTACTTTAGGGCGTCTGTAGCATTTCTGGCTGCAGCTGTGTTGCTGTGCAGGGCTGTTCCCCAGGTGCAGCTTGTGCTGCAGTCACTGAGGAGGCCTTGTAGTCATTCGCCTTGGCCTGGCGCTGCCTGCTCTGCATTCAGCACCAGTAAGGCTGCGAGGGGGCCGACCCCCCAGCGCTACACTGCAGACACTCACATACACATACAAACACACACGCACTCAAACAGGGGCTTGTTTTCATTCAGTGCACGAGCTAAACACGAGGCCCGTCGGCTTTCACACAGATTCTCTTTGCTCTGCGTAGCCTTTTCTTATTTCTCCTGCAGTTCCTTTTTTTGTTCTCTTGCTCCCTCTTTACACTATTTCTGTCACTTTCTCCTACACATATAGAGGACCTGTACCCTTCACCGTAGTCATTTATTTTACAAATGAACTAATAGTGCTAGATTACACCAGTGATATCTCACACTTTGCAGCGTAGTACTGCTGGTTTTGGTAGCGTGTAGAGACAGTTGTTTTTTTAGGAGATTACAGATTGCTCTAACACATGCATGCAGTCTGTCTATATGCTGAGCCTTCTTGTGCATTTCACAGCTTCTTTCATGTTTGTTGACATTTGGGATGTGTGTTTGAGTTATTTCTGCAGCCAGCCTCGATCCCTGCAGCCATTGCCGGGAGGGAGAGGAGCCAGCCACACTATTTCAGTTTAATTGGCTGTGTATAATGGGCCTTTGAAGTAAATATCAAGAGTTGCAATCAAAAGGCTGCTGGACGTCATCATGCATTGCCACAGTCCCTACTGTTTCCTCTCCACCAGTCCTGCATTTACAAAGCTACAAAGTGAGAAGTTTAGGGTTGCATTGTTGATCTGAGCTGAACTGTGCGTTTCCAAGGTAGTTGTGTAACTAGTGAGACACTGAGTCACCCTGAGATGTCCTTGGAGGCAGATGTGTTGTGCCGCACAGGTTAAAAGGTTAACAGATCATGTAAATGTTTCATTAAAGTGCACATGCATGATAGTTTAATTGAAGGTTATGTTTGAACATATAATATTAAGATAATCCCCCGTTCCTGCTTCACAGCTTCAGTGTAGCCCCAGTGTAAACATTTGTGTAGCGGGTCGGATTGGAGTTAATCCTTCACCATATACTGTGGGTTGTAGCCTGCAGGTAGTGTGCTAACATGAACAGCTTTTCTTTGGAGCTGCCTTGCAGCTTCGCCCTTTTCTCAGGGCATGTAGGAAGTGCAGCCACTGGCAAAGCACAAACCTGAGCTAGGGACCAGGTAGGTCGGGTTATGGTTTCACCAGCCAGCCTCTGTGCGGTAAAGATGTAGAGGGAGGGGAGGAGGGAAGGAAGTGAGGATAACACTCTCTCTCTCTCACGCTGTCTCTCCCTTTCCCTGCCTCACTCTGTCGACAGGCAGGGTTGGGAGGCCGACGTGTGACGGGCTGGATGTAGTCTTTTTCCAGCATTCGTCTTTCTGTCTGCCCATGATTGGCTGGAGTATTGTTATTCACACAGAAAAATGGGTCAGGTGGCCTGTGGAAAATGGAGTGTTTGCATGGACGGATGGACAGACAGCACAAATACACACATGCATACCTACGCATGCAACCCACACAGAGCAGGATTATACTCAGCCGTGGCGCAGCGCTGCCAGATAAATAACAGATAAATGAAAATAAATCCAGGTTATGTGGCGAGCGTCTCTCGTGCCGAATTCACTGTGTCCTCTCACACAAGCTGCGAGCTGGTTCTCTCCTCACACCCAGTGGCAGGGGCTTAGCGAGATAAATAAAGGGATGCACCGAAGGAAAAAAAGAAAGCTGGGAAGAAAATCAATACCTGTGTGCATGAATCTGGCTGCAGCTGCCACAAAGCATTATGGGAACATGACGGGTAGATACACTTAGGCTGGGCAGTGTGCAGGCAGCATGATAAGCTTTAAGGGAAAAAAAGCACGCAAACCTTTTGGGCATCAAAACAAGATGTACATAGATAGCGACAAAGATGGATTGTCTGAAATCCCGTTACGGTATCATGAACGGAAAAATAAATGCAAAGAATAATGATTAGAGTTCATGAATTTGAGTGTGACAGAATGACTGCTCACAGTAAATATGTGGATATGTGGTAGAAAATATTAATATCTACATGAGCTTTGCAAAAAAGGTGCTGCTGGATCAGAATATAAAAAGTAGTCACATTTATTTATTTAGAATTATTATTATGACTTTTTAGGACAACCCTTATACTGTACTGCCTAATAAGGCTTGTTTGGCAGCTGAACTCACAGTTACAATGTAGGTAGGAAACATGAGTGTATCTGCATGCTAACACTCTGTGTGCTTACTCCAAGTCTTTCCGCACACAGCCTGCTGCTCCGGTCTCAGCCTGAGACTGACAGAGATATTAATTAAATTGGCTGATGCCCTTTCTCTCTCTTCGCTGCTCTGGCACCGCAATGATCACACTCCCACCTCCGTACTGTGCTGTTTGCTCACCAATAACCGCAATTTGTTCTTTATTAAACTCTCGGGGCAGGGAACAATTAGGGTGTGAGCTGGAGGTGGTGGCATATCTGTGTGTGTGTGCGTCTGTGCGTGCACGCATGTGTAGATTTGAGCACAGGCTGGCTGGAAGAGGAGGGTCGAGGTACTAAACACTGCTTAATCTTTGATAAACAGTGAGGACTGCTTTGTGCTGCTGCAGTTTGCCACATCTTCTCCAGGCTCCTCAGCGCTGTGCAGGGCTAGCTCAAGGCTGTCGCCTCCACAGCTCCTGGACCTGGATGGGAGCCAGGTCATGCATGGCTCCCTGCCAGGATACAGATTAGCTATAAGTGCAACATGAGCTAATGGTGGAAGGAGTCGCCAATTAATTGGCACTCAGACATTCTTTGGATTGTGTGGACTTGGAGTTGAGTCTTATCAATAGATCATAGAGTTTGGTATGGCAGACTGATAAATTCCCATGTCACATAATGGGGAAAAAAGATATATTATGTGGGTACATAGATGTCAAACTATTTAAATCTCAAGATATACTTAAGGCCCAGACCTGAAATCTTTTGTGTACTTGCCTCCACTCTTCCCGTGATGATGGGAAGAACTAGAATGTGACAGAATGATGCAGATGCAATGGACATCCTCCCCAATTCTGCACAACATAAGATTGTCAGAACCTTACATAGTGCAGAGGTGTTATTTAGGGACAGTAATTGGCGGCCTTTAACAACAGAAAAGATCAGACTGAGGCAATGCACGACAACAAAGCAAACAGCAAGATCCCAGGAACATGTGCTGAGTGCTCTGTCAGTTCGGACAAAAAGAAAGGAAAAAGAAAGGTGATCCCCGCCCCCAGCCTGTGAACCATGTTTAACTCAGCTGTGCTTTTACGTCAGAGAAAATTCAGAGAAAAACAAAAATGATTTTCAGGGAAGACCTTTGACTGGTGACAGAGGCCGCTTCAAACTGCAGCTTCTGTGGAGGAACCTGCAGAGAGGCTGTTTAGTGTGTGTGTGTGTGTGTGAGAGAGAGAGATGGAGAGACAGAGAGAGAGGAAAAAAGTGCATTTGTGTGTGTTTTAGTGTGTAGGAGGAGGAAAAGGGGGAGTTGGCTGTGAATGGATGCTCTTATCGCATGCATACAGCTGCTGCAGTGTCTTTGAGAGACAGAGGGGCTGTCCATGCATGCCACTCACTCTGCCTATTCACAGCCTCCCTCCCTCTCTACATCCCTCTCCTGCTTTCTGTCCCTGTCTGTGATGCATTTTATGGCAAGGAAGTAAACGAAAGAAAGAAGGGAGAAGAAAAAAATCATGACTTGGGCTTTCACGCAGATTCATGATGCGCAGGCCCCCCGTTTCACATCCTCGTGATGATTCTTACACCAAGGGACAGGCAAGAAATTAAATGTCATCGGACATCACCGCATCGCCCCGACTGACGTGTGATGGTGTGCACAAACGCGCAGCAGTCTTCCTTTGTTCACAGACCTGTCTTAAACAGTGCCGTTTGCACTGTTATCATTACTATTCACAGATTTCGTGGAAAGAAGTAAGAAACAAACACGGTACCAGCCGTAGCTGTTAAATAAGCCAATTGGCTAAAATGCCAATGAAGAAACCTGCCTCACAGTGCTAAACAGAGCTATGAATAATGAAGTGAATTAATTTGGTTGGGAATCGGCGCCAATACAAAGGTGACCCGTAGAAAGGTATTTCCACGACGAGCCGCCACGGGATATCACCTTGATAGATGAACATTTCGGACAGCTCGGGAAGAGAGATCCCCAGACAACACAAGTTACAGACTGTATCCTGGGATTTGTAGCTTTCCCTGCACACTCCCCACATCACACCCATGTTTGCTTAAGTGCCCTGTGAGGTGTGGATACCCTGCTGCAGCAGCACTTTTCACAGTTTGAAGCAGAAAACAACCATGTAGGTTATTTGGAAATACATTTTGCAAAGAGAAAATGTGTTCCTTCATTACAGCTTAAATGTATCCTTTACTTTAAAAAACTAACTCAAAGAAAAAAAACGATATATATATATTTCCTATTTTCTGATTTCATTACTACTATGCACCATCACGACAGAAAACTGACAATAAAATATTTTAAATTGTGTCAGTGAAAAAAATACCTTTAAAGCAAAAAAAAAAAATTCTTCCTTTTTAGTTATTCATTTCCATTTAAATTAAAATATATGTGTGTGTATAGATAGATAGATAGATAGATAGATAGATAGATAGATAGATAGATAGATAGATAGATAGATAGATAGATAGATAGATAGATAGATAGATAGATAGATAGATAGATAGATAGATAGATAGATAGATATGTATTTTTTTAAAATAATGGCTTTAACAAAATGAGGCCTAAAATAATGTTGAGCCATTTTATTGTGATCTAATTGTAATCACAGCTGACTTTTTCTTTTTCTTTTTTAAAGGAAAATAAAGAAGTAAATTGAAACAATTATCCCATATTTTGTTTCATTTGTATCTATACATTAGAACTTTATGTCTTCAAGAAAATGCCCTGCAGAGAGAGAATTGTCGACCTGCCGTGCCGATGTTTTACATTAGTTTGTCAAAGGTGAAAAAAACGAATTGTTTGGAAACGCTTGCATAATCCTTTAGTTCCACTCTGCTGCTATAGCGAACGATACAATACCAAGAGGGTCTGCGTTAAACTAATTCAAAGGACAAAGAAATAAAACTGATAAGTTAACGCATGAAGGCTCCTTTGCATAATCTGAGTTAATCCATAATGCAGAATACAGAGTGAGCTGTCTAAAAATATCTCTGACTGCCTTCAGAAATGAAGGAAACATTTCAGTTCTGCAGCCACCGATAATAACGTTACAGTTTCAGGTTTGTGGAGGTTTGCATTACCTCACAGGTAACCAGCACAAGTGTGCAGAAAAAGAAGAAAAGCACTAAAATTGACTCTTTTCTTCTTTTCGGGTGTAAGGACTGTAGAATTGAGCGTTTTCTGCTTTGCTGGATGAGCAGGGACGAACCCCAAATAGATTTTTCTCTTGCATACAGTAAATAGTCGTGTTGTTGCTGAGGGCCTGAGTTGACGCTGTGAGCTCAGCCTGATTGGCTGGAGTTTGCTGTGACTCGCCGCGCGCTTAGCCAATGACGGTTGGCTCTGGCCTTTTTTTCCCCACCCTAAATAAATTGCCTGGAGAAATTGAACAAAAAATTAGAGAAAGAGAGAGAGCCTTTCATCTAATTGAGAAGCTCATATTAACTGTGGTGGTAAGATAAGCTCCCCTCTCTGAGCAGCTATTAGGCTTGCTGTAGCAGTTTGCTCTTTTTTCCTGCTTTTTGTTTACTTCCCAGTTAGATTTTTTTAAGCTGTCACCTCAGTGCTCAGGTTTGAATTTACAGGTGCAGTTTGCTGGTATTTATTTGTGTGTGCGCACTGCTCTACCTGCACACATGCACGACTCAACCAAAATGGAAACCACGTCACGTGACCTTGGGCAGCCTCCATTTAGACACACAGAGAAAAACAGGAACACACACAGACTCACACGTCTTTCTTAGCTCCTCAGCTTTGCTGACTCCAACTTGTGAGCAGATATATTCAAGCACAGAGCACCAACATCACATGTGAGCTGAAGTCCTGACACGTCCTACATGATGTGTATAAATGTGCATTTAACTCTGATTCCTATTCTTCTGTGTCGCGCCACATATGCATCCCCAGATTGTGGTCCGATTCTTTGGGTGCAGACATTCTTCCTGATTACACCCCCACCACCACCTCCCACATCCAGGATTACATTTCTACAATCTAATCCTGGTTTGGCTGCCTGGGGTGGAGGACTGCGACCATCTAATGACGCTGATATTGCGGGACTCTTGGAAGCGGAGGACAGCAATCAAGTGGTGTTGCCGTGCTGATTTTTTTTAAACTACTGTCAGTAAAAGTTAGGAAAAATCGTTGATAAAAAGATTTGCTCTGTCTAGGTAGCTGCTGCCGCCCTGTCTTAGTGCCTCTTTCAGTCCAAGGCAGCCATTTTGTGTTAGCAACAAGAAAACGTGCTCAGTTAAAAACAGATGTGTTTAACTTTTAAAGTTTAAGCAGCAGTTCTTTTCTTTTTCATGCTTAACACGAGAGGGTCCATATGAATGTAAATCCTCCCTCCCACTCAAACACACACACCTGTCCTCTCCACCAGAAACAGGTGCACTGCTCATCAGCTACAATCATTCTCCTGGAGCTCAAATAGCATCTTATGTGTGTATGAAAATAGCAGCGCTGTAGTAGCGATATTGTTTGCTTGTGCGGAGCCTGAGCAAACACACCTATGTGAGTGATCGGTCGACCTATTCAAAGAGGCCCCGTAATGGCCTGCTCCTTCCAGCCTTGTTTGCTCTGCGTTTTGTAGCTTTGGCGTCTGGCAGATGGGCCATCGGGGATTATTCATGCTAACGAAGAGAGGTTGAAGAGGGTGGGGGGCTAGGGATAGGGTAGAGGGTTGTAGGTTATTTATAACAAGCAGATCGCTGACAGGTCTCTCCTTCCAATAGATATGTTTGCGTGCTGACACTGGGGGCAGTTTATGAAATCTGAAAATCATATGAATTTTTTTGCAATTATTTGTATTTATTTTTCAGACTTTTTCAGTTATTCATTTTCTAGAGATCGTCTTTGGTTAACCTGCTCGTGCTTCGAGCAGCTGGAGTCACAGTCAGTGTGGTTCAATGCCCTTGGGACCGCACACCCTTACTGGACAGAGATATAAAAGGACCCTTCTAGTGTAATTATACAAGGCCTGCGTCGAGACAGGATGGCCTAATCCCTGACCACCCTCCACCGCACCAGTGCTTGTGTACCACACGCACTACCGCTTCCCTCCCCACCACTTAACATATGGAGATGGAAGGAATTAGCGCACTGGAAGAAAATAGACGAGTCAAAGCAGCCATCAGCTTAGATCCCACAGTGCTCTTCCTTGAGTGAGTTTCTGGAGGTTTTCTCTTCGTGTGCATCCTTTCTCTTCGGTGCTGCCGTGGTCATTTTGCATGTGATTAACTCATTCACGTGCACCTGATAGGCATTGCTTTCATTTCTGAGGGTGGGCTTGAGCACATAAAAGGAGCGTGCCTTGTGTAAAAAATGCTCAATGTTTAGGACCACACCTTCCACAAAGCCACACACTGACCCCAACAGGCTACTTCCGTGACCCCCCACCCCCACCCCCCCCACCCCCAACATGCCCCACCCCAGGTTCAACTCAGATCTTGTTAAATAGGATTAAGCTGGCTACCTGCCATTCAGCGGCTCGGACAGGACCTCTTATCATCTGTCTTCAGATTGCTGCCAACAACAACATAATGCACAACGACCTACATTAAACAATGCCACATGCAGGTTTTGGACTAGCTCTGGATCTCATGGCCAGCGTAGGTATTGTCTCCCCAATGCTGATTTAGTAGGTTACCAGGCCACTTACCTGCCTAATCAGGACCTGATGACCGGCTTCATCCTGAAAGGCATCGAGGCTCAAGCCAATTAAATATTTTCAAACAGTCTCAGTGCGTGTGTGTACATTGAACTGGCTTTTTTAGGTTCTTGTCTAAAACAAGCACATCATTTCTTTGTAAAGAAAAGACCTGACTCGCCTACACTCCACCCTCACAATTATAGATAAGAACTGATCGTGTTCAGTAGAACAGGACACGGAGATAAACGAGACAGTGCAGTCAAGTCCGAGCCCTCCGAAGCACACATGACATGTCTCGAGCACCCTTCCGTACTCTCCCTCGAAGCAGAGACACCAATTCAGTGGCGTAAGAAGCTTTGCGGCCAAATCCCCAGTTGATCTTCATAAAGTTTGTGTCTTACAATTAAGTACAGATGGTTTGCAGCTGGTTGTAAGGCTAGTAAATAACTCGGGCCTCTATTTTCGCCAGGGATTTGGTAGGGTAATCCCTCTCTCTGACAGTTTACCAGATTCAGATCAGTCTGGGCTTTGCTTTCCTTCCTCCACTTCTTCACTCATTTTTTTCTCTCTCTCCTGTTATTCCCCCTCATTCCATCAAAAGCTCTTTATCCTCATTTGAATATGTTATCATTTAGTGGTAACACACGCATGACATGACTTCCACTGTGTCTAAGAACAGGGATGTGGGTGATGTGAACCCCTTAAAGCCCCTTTTATTCTGGCAAATCCACAGCGTAGGCTTGAAGCAGTGTCTGCGTGAATGTGGACGTGTTGAGACACTGTGGATCCAGGAAGGTTAGCACATGCTAATGGGGATCCAGTAAAGTAAACAAATTCCCAGCTGCCACATTGAATGTTCGTGGAGATACATAAACATTTGAGGCTTGGTAGCCTCATTTCTGCTAGCTGAAAAAGCAAATAATGAAATTCAATCTTTCATTCAGAATTCAGTGAGACTTTTTAAATGTTATATTTAGGTATTAATAAATATAATATGTATCCTATAACATGTCTTTCTCTGGTGTGGCCTCTCTCCTGCTTTTTTATCAACTATAAACCAAATCATGTTAATTCAACTTAGCTTTATTTAATATTTTCACCTAGTTTGAGAAACAATGCATTAAAAAGCATCATTTATTTATAGAAAAACCGTTCTTCGGTACAGGATTTCCTTCAACTATGGCTACGTTCACACTGCAGGCGAAAGCGCATCAAATCCGATTTTTTTTACCCTTTGCGACCCATCTATCCGATCATGGTATGACAGTGTGAACGGCACAAATCCGATAGTTTCACATCTGATCTGGGTCACTTTCGTATGTGGTGCTGAATCCGATACATATCCGATGTTTCAGAAAGCGACTGCTGTTTGATGGTCAAGTCGCATTAAATCCGTCTTTTACATCACCAACACAAGACAGACGCCAATTATCAGAGCCGGAGAAGACATCGCGAACGCTTCCTGGCCATCCAGTGTAGATGTCAGTGAAACTGTTGGGAAGACAACGTTGGAGAATGTGAACATTTTATTTGTACTGTATAATCTGCAGATTCTGACAGAAATCTGCAGCTATCCTTTGAAGCAGCGCTCCTCTAAAACAGCAATAAGGATCATTATTAGGTTATTTACATTATTATGTAAATAACAAAATAACTTCAAGCAAAAATTGGGAAACATGAAGTCCGAAGTCTTTATATTAAGGCCATCAGTCAAACAATACTGTTTGCTCTGGGTCTAAACAGAGCGCGTTGTGTGTGACGTCTTCTTTTGCGCATGCGGCCGCTTTGAGCGTTCACACTAGAGCGCGTTTGCTGTCGCATTTTATTTGTAGTGTGAACGAGCAGACAAAAAAATCGGATTTGATCAAAAAATCAGAACTGAGCATCAAGACCTGCAGTGTGAACGTAGCCTAAGTGACCCAGATCGGATTTGAAAATATCGGATTTGTGCCGTTCACACTGTCATGCCATGATCGGATATGGGTCGCATAGGGTAAAAAAAAAAATCAGATTTGATGCGCTTTCGCCTGCAGTGTGAACGTAGCCTAAGATTTGAGTGAAAACAAATACTGTTATTGACCGAAATTGTTTTCTCATAATCAAACAGCCTTAAACGTAAACGTATGGTGATAGCTTTAACATCAGCTTGAGTATAACTTTGCATTCTATTATATTTTTATTGCTCGTCTAATGTATGCCAGTATGCGTAGAGGACCCTTGTTAAGAGCAGATCTCTCTCCTGGGACTGTGTCAGGGCCCAGAGGAAGTAAAACTCTAATGAGCACGTAGTTACAGCGCTCACACATCCTGGAGGAGCTGTGATCATCGCTTGGTATAAAGAAAATGCTCCCTAGGAAACAGCTTGACCGTGCTGCTCCTTGTTTCCTCATCCTGCCATTCCTATTATTCAAATATATTTATATATTTATATCATTATTTATGTGCTGTAAGTGGAAGGAGCTGACACAGCAACATCTCATCTGGATAAGACAGTAGCTAAATGCCCTAGAAGCGCCTCAGGATACGAACAGATGGGAGTGTTTAGCAGCCTTACCCACCTACTCCTGCAACCCAAAACACACACACACACACATTAGAATCCACACACGTCCTCCGTGTCTTATGCCCCACCTCTCCTTTCCCCTTTATTCTCCCCCTGCACCCCCACCATGAGTCTGCCCCCACCAAATGTTCAGTTAACCTGTCAGCTCTCTTTGCCCAAAATTCAAGATGCCATATGCCTCACTCTGACTTCTAACCCTCCGCTGCTGCTCTTCCCCGTCTCCTTCATGGTGACATGAAAGTCCCCCTTGAAAATAAGGATGTCTCTCCTCTGCTGTTTGATTCAGAACGGCTGGCTGAGATCACAGCGATTGCAGGCGTAGCTTGTCTTGTATAATAAAAGCAGTCACTTAGCATTACATGACACAGTAGGAGCGCGTTCACCGCGGCTGCATCCATGAGACTTTTGATGGTCTATCTGGGTAAATACAACAAATAACTTGTGACAAAAATAAATGCCGTGCTATGTTGTTTGTAAAATGCTGTGTTGGAAAAAAAGAGATCTGACTCAAGTGTGTAACGTCTAACAGAAACATCGGCTGGCTGCTCAATGAGAGTGAGTGATTGTTAAAGCAAACATTTAAAATGAGTCCCGGCAGGCCAAACGCTTGTCCTGCGGTATAACATCACATAACTGTTTCTTCTGCAAGCTTTGGCTGTCCTGTCCAGTGAATTCTGGGCCATTTGCCCTTGCATGGAGGGCAGCTCCCAGCAGGCCTGGCCATAGTGACAGTTTGTTGTTGTTTATAAGGTCATCACCACTATAGGGGGCAGCATATTTATTACACTCAGCCCATAGCTCTGTTGGTCTCTGGCAGTCTGTTTCTCTGTGGGCTCCTGTCATAAGGTCAGAGGGTACTTACTATTATCCTGCTCTTGTCTTCGCAACAGGGCAGAGAAGTCACGGTGCATCTTGAAGAGTAAAAAGGTTAATTGGCCTTATCAAAACAAAAATGCCAAGTTTACATTGAAAGTCGAGCAAAATCTGCAATAACCAAAATTTCTGCCATGCAGATGTACACCAGTAAATGACCCGACTAACATGTTCTGCCAAAACAGTTTAGCACTTCAGACTGGCCTTTTCTGACCTTCAGCTCGTGGAACCTGTTTGGGTCGGACCAAAGTCCATTTTCACACCTGAAATCTGAGTTTGGATCAACCGGAAAAGTCCAGAACAAACAGGTCAGGTCTAAAAGGTGCTCTAAACTCTGTCTATGCTTTCACCAGATCACCCAAGGAGGATTATTTTACCCACTGACACAGCTTCTGCTCAGAACGTACTTTCTCCATGCAAATTGTCCGTTATACTGTTCACCTGAAAGTTAGCCAGCATAAGATGTGAATCACACCAGGTGATTCCTGTGTTTCCATATTTACACTCCCTATCCATTTACACTGTCATGTACAGCTACCTGAAGTGTCTGGATAGTCGCAATTGTCATGAAGTTCAACATGAGAAGTGAAAAGACTTCTGAGCGCCAATAGAAAAAAGTGGGGAAAGTTATTGTTTGATCCCCTGCTGAATTTGTAAGTTTGGTCATTTGCAAAGAAATAAAGTTTCTAATTGTCATGGTTTTAACATAATATCAACCAAAGATCTGCATAAAACACATTACATGAAAGTTATAAATTGGTTTGCATGTCTCTGAGTGAAATAAGTATTTGATTCCTAAGTGAAAAGTGACTTAATATTTAGTGCAGATTGTCAGAGGAGTAGTTGTTTTCCACAACATCGTAATTAATGCATGTTTGTTAAAACAAGGTCGATATGATACAGACTTTCTACAGGAGGTCATACCATTGTTGTTGCTCCCACCAAGTCTACTTTGGAAAGTTACAACATTGTGGCTCATAATCAAAAACCTTGCGGAGAATATGAGCAGGATCGTTGCTTCTGGAACTATTAAGCTCTGGTGGTTACATACAAGAGAGGCTGCAAATGTTCACAAAACACAGTAGCTAGCACAACAATCACAGTCCAACATTTGAAGTATGAATAGTTTCATTTCAAGTCATTCATCAAGTCCAGTTGCTAACGTGATTGGTTTTTATATGCAGGAACTTTTTCTTTTCCCATTTTCTTCTTATTTACATCATATAGTAAAACTTACTGTCTTTGGGTTTTGGCTGATCACACACACACAGACAAAAGAAAACACCCTGATATTTTATGAAACAAGTGATGTAGAAAAGCAAAAAATCTATTAAAGAAAAAAGGTGCAGAATATATTGTATTACAGTGCTTAAACCTTTAGATGCAATAAGCAACATCAGTGTTAAATTTTCATCTGAGAATCACATGCAATAGACTCAAGCATGCATTGTATTCTGAAAGAGACACAGAGTAAGGAAGTGTCTGGGAGTGGGAGCAGCAAGCTAAGTAAGGCTGTTAGAGAGGAAGCGCTGACAGTCCAATCCAGCGCAGCCACCATTCAAAAGACAGCTCCTTTTGTTTCTGCCTCCCTTTCTTCTGCCACGCTAGAAAAAAGGGTGAATCTCTGTGCGCAGTAACCCTCTGACACCTCCCTCTGATCTGCCTCCTGCACTCTACCTCCTCCACCCCACCCTTCCCTCAGCACCACCACCCTTTCCTCCCTGTACTACATCTCTTCACCAGCACACTCGTTTCTCTTCCACCTCTCCCCCTCCCCATGCATATGCCAATGTCTAAGAGTCACTCTCCTGGTTGCCACAGTAACCATTACAGCCCCCCCCCCCCCAACACACACACACACACACACACACACACACACACACACACACACACACACACACACACACACACACACACACAATCTCCCTCTTTCTCTCTATCTTCTACTCTCACAATGCACCTAAACAGGAGAACGTGTCTCAGTCTGACAGAGACAAGGGAAATTTGGGGGAGGCATATTTCCGAAAGAACGCTGTTGCACATTTGTCTTCTCCTCTACAGTTTTATCCACATACGCAGCACACTGCAGACAAGGCAAGAGAAGAGGGCTGAAGAAAAAACAGTAGCAAATGAAGACCTGGAAAAAAACAAGTGCAAAGCGAGCAGACCTAGAATGTCAGTCTAATTTTTGTTTTTTGTGTGTTTTGTTTTGTTTTGTTGTAAATACATTCACAGCACCGGTATCACCGCTGCTAACCAGCTCTCTCCACCTGCTCCAGCCATATTGCCCCATCCCCCTCCTTCATATCAGTCCTCCCACCTCCTTCACCCCCCTGCTTTCCTTTGCCTTCTGCCTTGTCGTCTGTGAGTGGCAGTCAGGTGGTGGTGGTGGTGCTGGAGTATCTGCCTATGCACTATTGTACCTTAGACGAGTCATTGAGCACCTGAGCTCGCCGTTCCTGTCTGCCTGCCTGTCTGTCACCGTCTCGCTCTTTCTAAATGTGCCCACTGCCCAATTGCACTCTCATTACCTCCTAATTAGTCTGGATGCAACAGCAACTGGTAGCACAGTCACAAAGAGAGCCGAATGTAAATCAGTTACAGCCATTCTGACATTATTTGTAAGACTTTTTTTTCCTCCACTGGGTGGTGGCATGTTAAATGCTCCCCTGGTGATTGTGGTAATTTAGAGCAATATGGTAATAGGGTTGCTGATGGCTATTTCTCCTCTCACCAGCCGCTGTTTTTGTCCTTTCATGAGCTGTTGTTGGCCAAATTACATCGAGGGTTTAATTGGGTATTTTAGATCACGGGCATCACAGTTGATGGATGATATAAATCAGCTCAGTGATCATTGATTATCACTTTTCAGAGCATGCATCATAAATTAGCCCATCATTGGCTCATGCTGTTTTATTTGTATAAGCTAAATAAGTATAGCGGAGCAGACTTGCTGTTGGTGGCACAGTCTTTGAATGAATTGTCTCTTTTATTCTGAATTTGGTTTGCAGTGGCGCAGATATGAAACAGGGCTGTGATTACAGTACACACTTGTGATTGCCTTTATTATCTAATTTAGTATAAATATACTAATCACAGTCAAAATGTTTTATTTTACTGAGCCAATTCTATGTTAAAGTCTGGATTTATAGTCTGGATCTATATTGATAAATAGACTGCAACACAGTATGTGGATGCAGACATGCCAAATGTGTTTAAATATGAAATGTTTTCATTTATTTTCTAACTCTTGGGCTTCATATCTGCATGACTAAATATATAATGGTGAAAGTTTCAAAACACTTCTTCTTATTTATTAGTTTCTAGTTTAAAGCTTGTTTGGCTCATTTCACACATGCAGGCTTCTAGCAACATTATAGATTACAAGTAGCATAAATTGTTCTCTGTAATTGCCAAACGTTTTAACAATTGTTCATGCAAAGAAATAGCCATTATCTGTTGGCCCTACTCCTGTGTGTTTTCCTAATTTTAAATCAAGTCTGTGACTTTGGCCACCTCACCTTATCTGACTTTCTGCTGTCTTTCTGATCTTACTGATATGTTCAAGCTTTTTTTTTCCATCAATAAGCTTATTGAAAGGTTTTTACCAAACATATTACAGCCACTCTGACCGCACATCAGTGCTTTAATTGCACAGTAGTAATATGTTGTATGTAAAACGAATCTGTGAAATGCTGGAAAGAGTAACATGTTCTTATTAGGAGACTTTAATATCAATTGGTCAGCTCCTTCTTGTCCTTTAAGGAAAAAGATAAGTTCATCAGCGTCGGCTTGTTGCCTGTCTCAGATGATCACCATTCCCACCCAGGTCACGGTCAACGCAGGAGGTCATAGGTCATCATCATGTATTGATCATATATATACAAATGTTCCTGAGCATTGCTCTAATATTGTTTCTATTCCAGTTGGTTATAGTGACCATAATCTTGTAGGTTTGACCAAGAAAATGAAACCACTGAAAACTGCACAAGAGATTATTTTTCATAGATCATACAAAAATTTCAATGCAGATAAGTATATTAATGACGTAAAAGAAATTCACTGGACTGACATCTGCCTCGAGAGTGACCCTGATATGGCATTATCTATGTTTATTGAAAACTTTTGCTACCTGGCTGACAAACATGCCCCCTTAAAAAGATTTACTGTTAAAAAGAACTACGCACCTTGGTTAGATAATGAACTTAAGGTTGCAATGTCAGAAAGGGATATAGCAAAAGCAAAAGCACATAAGTCTGTCAGTCCACAAGAGTGGGCAAGATATCGCGAGTTAAGAAATCAAGTAACTAAACTGAATAGGCGCAAGAAGAAAGAATATTATCAACTTAAGCTCAAGGAGGCCAATAAGGACAGCAAGAAGGTGTGGAAAGTTTTAAATAATATAATGGGTAGAGATCTTGCTCTGGTGGTGTCTCACATCTACACGGGTGGAACGTTTATAAGTAAAGCTAAGGACAATTATTTTGTGAATAACTACAGCAATAAAATAACAAATTTAAAATCTAATATGAGCAGAGGCGATCCCACCTTATCACGTCGTCTTATACAGGATGTTATCGTGAATAATAAGCAATGCCAATTTAAGTTTGAGGCAGTGAGTGTGGAGATGGTAGAGCGCTTATTGATATCACTTCCTGACGATACATCCTCCGGCTCTGATAACACAGACAGCAAACTGCAAGTTTGTGTCCCTTCCTATATGTCCCATATGTAATAGATCTTTGGCATGCAGCTTATTTCCATTGCAGTGGAAAGAATCGAAAATAATTCCCATCCCTAAAAACAAGAATGACGTTTTTAATGGTGTCAATAGCAGATCTATTAGTCTGCTCCCCGTTCTAAGTAAAATTATGGAGAGGGTTGTCTATGAACAAATTCAACATTACCTAACAGAAAATCAGTTACTCACTCAGTTTCAACATGCCTACAAACCTGGTTATTCCACCAGCTCAGCTCTCAGTCACATGACAGATAACTGGTACAAATATCTAGATAATGGGAATTTGGCCGGGGTGGTATTTTTGGATTTTAGTGCTGCATTTGATTTGATAAATCATGATCTTTTGATAGATAAAATAAAATGTTATGGATTTTCACCAGCTGCTTTGTGCTGGATGGAAAGTTATTTGTCTGGAAGAAGGCAAAAGGTTTATTATAACGGTTATTTCTCGGAGGGCTGTGAAATGAACTGTGGTCTACCCCAAGGCAGCTGCCTCGGTCCACTTCTGTGTTCAGTCTTTACAAACGATCTGCCGTACGTCCTGGATAAATCTCATCTTGTAATGTATGCTGATGACTCCACCGTGTTTTATTCAGCCAGTAGCTACTCTGAATTGACCAGCGTGTTACAACTAGATTTGCTGAATGTGTTTGACTGGATAAGTAAAAACAACGTGATTTTAAACGTGTTTAAATCCAAAGACATGTTAATAGGAAGTAGAGGACGCTTAGTCAACAGCCCACAACTAAATCTTTCCATAGCTGGATCGGTATTAGAACAGGTCACCCAGACTAAATTACTTGGTGTTACCATAAACCACCACCTTTCATTGTCTCAGCACATCAACTCTGTTATTAAGAAAATGGGACAGGGCATAGCTATAGCTAGGAAATGCTCCTTTTATATTACTTCTTCAGTTATGAAAGATGTCATTAATGCACTAGTGTTATCTCATCTAGAGTATTGCTCAGTCATTTGGTCAGCAGCTAATAAGACAGATCTGAACTTCAGTTAGTCCAAAATAGGGCGGCCAGATTAGTGTTAAGGTGTTCATATTATACAGATATTGATAAAATGCGCGGTAAACTTTCTTGGCTTTCTGTACAAGTTAAATTATACTATGGCTTACTTGTATTTTTAAAGAAAGCAATACTGGTAAACACACCACACTTTTTTATGCTCAGTTGCAGCATTCAGATGAAATACATAATCATGCCACACGATTCTCAACTAACCACAATTTAGTGACTCCTCGAGTTAAAAGTAACTTTCTGAAAAACTCTGTTATATTTAAAGCATCTTTTCAGTGGAATAAGTTGCCTTATGCAATTAGAGAATTGGCTTCTATTCATAATTTTAAAAATCACCTAAAAGCCTATTTAGGCAGTTTTTAATTTATTTGTAAAAATTGTAGAGGGTAATGTCACTTGTAATGGAAATTGTGTATTTTGTTTGAGTGTTTTGTTTTGGGTTTTTTTTTGCTTTTTATATATAATTTTTAATATTCACATGTTTACATTTTCAGAATTGTAAAACCTTATTGCGGATGTAAGAGCCAAATTATGTGGACAATTTGCATCCAACTTATTGTGTAACATTTTATTTGGTGGTATTTGATGATTTGGGCCCCAGGAAGACTAGCAACCCCTGTTGTGGAAGCTAATGGGGTTCCTTATAAATAAACAAATAAACAGTTGATCTACTCTCCTCGACGATGACGGCTCCACACCTTTATGGGCCCAAAAAATAAAAAAATAAAATAAGTACAATAACCATGAAAAATTAAACTGAAGAACGATTCACTTATCCTGCACGTTTGCCAAAATGAGGAGTTAAATGACTTTTCATTTGTCGGACAGACTTTTTTCTTTAACATAGTGACTTAACTGAAAGACATGACAGACTGCAGGTTTGTCCCTGATCAATTATAGCTGATCAACAGACTAGCACTAGTGCTTTTGTCACAGGAATGGGGACAAAATATCTGTAGTTTAGCATAGTGTATATTGTACTGGTCACGAATAGACTTGCACCAAATACCAATATGTTAAAAGACTGCAGAATGCTGCAGTCACCCATAGTTTGTATTGAAGGTACACACTTGTCTACAAACACTCTCCAACTACTCACTGTGTGGTTCTGAAACTAAGAGTGGAACACAGACTTTTCACCCTGTTGCAGATGCTGTCGTCCTGGTAAAAAATAGTTAACGTGGGGTACATTTAAAGCTGTGTTGGCATAAGAGCATCGTTTCACACACAGTGGGTGAGAGGATGACAAGACAGAGAGAAAGAGAGACCTGCACTGCCTGTATCAGTCAAAGAGCACCTAATTATGGTTAACTTTGCTAGCATGTGGCAAAGAATGAGCTTTCCTGCAGTACACAGACAGAGACATGTTCTAACATTTGTATAATTCTTTATCCCTTTTTTAAACTTTGTTAGAGTTGACGACCTTCATGTATAAAATGACCAATAGGCTGTTAACTGTTAGCTAACTTAAGAGATGCCTAGTTTAGGTCCTTTGTTTCCAAATATTACAGGACTGGCATTCTGCAACTTAAGGGCTCTTCTGTTCATCCCTGCAGAGCATTTTTTTAAATTATGTCGTAAAATGACATAAAACTTGTAGAAAGGTCATTAACCCCCTCAAAAAATGTATAAATAAAGAAACAACTTAAGTCCCTTTTTTAAATAAAAAACCCCAAAAGCTACTTTTAAAAATTCCTGAAAATTCTTTTTTTTTTTTTTTTTTTTTTTTTTTTTTACACCTGGCAGCAGTTTTTCCTGGACTATCAAGCTGTCAGGAGACCAATCAGATTCTTCCCTGTAATTGCTCCAATCTAGCTAACATACACTCTCACACAGTCCCACTTTGAGCCAATCTCCAAACATGGCCACAATCCTGCTGCACTACATTGTGCTAAGCAATGAAATGACTCCCTACAGACCCATCGTCAGTGGCGCTAGTGCCAGGCCCGCCAGCGGAGGGTTAAGTAAATATTGGGCAAAGCAGCTGCTCTCAGAGTACCATCGTCTGCCTGTGTTCCTGCCTGGTCCCAGCCTGGTATAAATCACACACAGCAATTAGTGCCACGCTGTCCCCCTGCTCTCGTTAAACAACCCCGCCTGCTGAGGAAGCCCGTAAACACCAGACACCAGCCTGAATGGGTGGCGGAGGGAGGGCTGGGTGGATGGATGGATGCACAATCACGGGGGCTCAAGTTTAAAAAAATAACTATTTCAGACTTCAGACATTTTCCCTTTAAATTTTAGTTGACCTCAAACTAATAAATGTGACTGTATATTGTTATGGTAACCTGATCAGAACAGGCAGACCACTTCTGGAGGCCTTTAATGGTGATTAGTAACACTTTGAGTGTGGTCCTATATTGAGCATTGTGATTTGTACAGTGCTCGCTCTCCTGTCATGCGTTAGCAGTGATAGACACTTGCATCCCACGCCTGTCTGCCTGGCTCATCTGGAGTGATAGTCTGAGACTTCTCGGGGTTTGCATCTGCAACTCAATTATTCACACCTCAAGGAAATTAGCAGCAGAAGGTGGCGAGGTGTGTTCCTGTAATATATCAGTTCAAGAAGTCAATACTATGTA
The DNA here is from genome assembly GCF_041146795.1 of Maylandia zebra. Lineage (NCBI taxonomy): Eukaryota > Metazoa > Chordata > Actinopteri > Cichliformes > Cichlidae > Maylandia > Maylandia zebra. Next base: position 2,958,940 of record NC_135176.1, on the reverse strand, counting down.
AATATTCACACCTTTTATGAGCCTAATGAGTCATTTACACTTTAGAGCAGCAAACAAGCTCTGGTTCATGATTAGACCATGAACAGCAACATGCAAGGCCAAGACGATGGAAAGGAAAAGAGGGGCAGAAAATAAACGAGGGGAGCCTGATTTGGTCTCCACAGCAACATTGATTGATATTCTTCAGGTGGAGCAGCTGTCAAGCGGCCTGGCCACTGCAAGCTAATACTCTGAGGGGGGAGGGAGGAGAAAGAGGAAAGGGAAACACCAAGGAAAAGGGAAGAATTGAAAAGCGAGGACACAGAGGAGACAGTGACAAAGAACAAGATGGGCAGGAGGAGGAGGCTAAATTGAAATTGCTGTATAAAGAGAAGGAGTGTTTTTTTTTAATTTTTGCTTTTTGCTTTGATTTGAGCCATTGTGAGAATGGCAGAGGCTGCTGTGGGAATTTTATAACAGTCGAGTAGACAAGTGGTCTTGTAAATGGGGGCGTGTCTTCATTCTGTGTCCTGGACATCTGGAGGGAGAGAAAAAAACATGTGGAGTCAGTTTGGTAAAGACTGATCTGACATATCTTACATTAATCATCGGGGTTTTTTCAATTTTGTATTTGATCATCAATCTCTGTTTGTACATATAATCTTGATTGTGGTTAATGCAATACAATCTCAGTGTAGTTCCATGAAGCCCCATTTTTTTCAGTCACTTTCCTGTATTTTATTTTCTGTTGTCCATCCCAGAATTTTAAAGAGAGTAGTTTGAATGAATGATCTCCCTATTTTCCCATGCTTCCATGGTAACAACAATAATACTGCTACTACTAACAAAACTAATTTCAGAATGTAAGAAAATGAAAATAAGATAAATCTAACAAAAGGAAATAAAATGGATAGAATAAGAAATTGAAAAAAATAATAATAAAAAATTGTATTAAAAAGAAAAATAACCATTATTGTATTGTATTGTATTGTATTGTATTGTATCTTTATTTATTTCAGACATAATAAAACAAACAACCAAAAAACAAAAAAAACCAATATATACTCGTCTACATGTACTTTCGTTTACGGATACGAATATATGTGTAGATACACACACACACACACGTATTTGTACAGACAAGCAAAAAAGAAATATAATAAAATAAAACACATTCGTCTAACATGAAATAACAATTGTTTGGTCTGAAAAGGAGTAGGAAGAAGTATACACATACTTATTAACTCCTACCCCTGCTCAACATCTTATTAATCCCACATATTTACCTAATTCTCCTCATCACATATTCCACACAATACACAAAAAACTTATATCAACAAGGCTGGCACGATATTTATAATTTCAATACGAGTTGACATATTTATACATACAATGGGTGATTGTTTTTTTCAATATCATATCCTTCCAAAAGTAATTTTCGAAGTGTCTTTATGAACTTGCCAATTCCTGAGCATTGCTGTAATTCTGCAGTAAAGCTATTTATTAAAATCAAATAAAATGAAACATTATTTCTTTTTATTTAATTCTGTTTTATTTAAATGCAGTGTTATATTTCTTATATTTTTACATTTTCATTTGCTGTTATAAAGACCATCAAATGTCTCAGTAATACATTTAACAAATTCAAATCTACATTTTCATTTCATACATTGTCCGATTTATAAAGCTGTGCATACATATGGTGCTATGTCTTTGTATACATGCATACTGTCCCTTTTAGCCACGAGTGGCTGCAGAACCTCCCGTATTTCACCTTTGACATATTAAAAAGAACACTTTGCACCTTAAATTGTTAGACGCACCAATGTAGAGTTACAAAGAAGGAACTCAAGAGAAGGAACCAGGACTGAGAGGGCCTATAAATATAGGAGTGAAGTCTGTGAATGGCAGATTTTAAATATTACTGCAGATTGATGAGTTTGTCAGTTGGAGAAATAGGATGGTGGCTCAGTGTGATGAGCTGTTTTGTTTTATGTAAAATTATTTCTCACTGACATAGAAAACTTGCTTTGCACAGAGCTTAAGTGTCTCTGAGGCCTGCACCTTGTTATCACATGTTTATGAATATTTGTGTGGAAAAGTTTCCCACGTGCTTTTTGCTTTTTGTCACCGTTTTTATGATCGGGCCCTCGACTGTTTACATTTCTTTTCAGCTGCCACTCAAACTCTTTAAAATAAATAGAGATAATTATCCATTTAATTGTTGCACAAAAATGATTCGTCCACAGCAGGAATGACGGCGCAGATGTTTACAGTCATCTGTGACTACAGTGGAAAAAGATGCAGCAAAAAAAAATAAACAAGGCTAAAGAGACATTTCTGTGGTGAGCTTATTACTGTTAGCAATCAAGCAGCGGCCTGCTTTTTTGCTTTCACCATGTTTTTCAATATTGTGCATGAAAACCCTTCAACATCACACAAGGGTCTGCTAGAACACTAGACCCAAACAAATCTAGAAACGAGTAGAAGATCCAGACCTGCAGGCAGATCGTCGTCTGCCAGCACGACTGGCTTCTCACCAACGTCTCTGCAAAGGTTTCAGAAGGTGCCGAAGCAACAGTTCAATTACAAGTTTGTTTCAATGAGACCTACTTTCATTTATTAGTCCAGCTGGATATTTGCAGCCAGGTTGTGCTGCACATTTAGAGGAAACTGTGCAACCACACACACGTGTGTATTTGCTCACAAAGATGCGACGCACTACATGGAGCTGTTTTTGAAGCATAATTCAGATAGCAATGGGTGTTGGATTAAAGCTGTGAAAAGATTTGTCAGCAGGATTATGCAAAAAGTAAAACTAGAATACTGCATGCACATCACAGCTCACACATTGTGGCGCTCCAGTTTCACCCATTTACTGCACTGTGGAAAATACCCTTTACTTGTGCTCAGCATCGCACAGTAACACACATAGCAGCGCCATCTGAAAATACACAATACTAGTCACATTCTCATAGACGTAGTGACCGGCTGAACATAAACTCTGCCTTGCAGTGATCAAACAGTCATGTTTAAAAAAAAAATCTCATGATGCATTTATTTAAACTGTGTTTGTGTCAGAAAAAAACATTTTTTTATGTGAAACTGGTCAAAATTTATATATTTAAATACTGTAAAGGGAATTCAGACCAAAATTTAGTTTCACTTTATGTTAAAATGTATTAACAGGACTGAACATGTGAAGCAAAGTTTTCTCACTGCAACAACAGTGAAAGGAAAGAGATGTTTACAAAACCAACTATAAGAACAGGATCACACAATGTTACAAAAAAAGTCGAACAAAAAAAAGAAAAGAACCAAGTTCTTTATCAACATTTAAAGATTTTGACCTCTACATAGCTCACTGATGACCTTGGAATAAAGTGATGTAACAGTACAGATTTGCATATTGCAGAGATGAATCGATTGAACCAGACTGAGATGGTCCGCAGGCCGATTATGGCCCTCAGGGCTTCCGTTCCCCAAGTATGTAGAATATAACATTATAATACTGCCTGCACACACGTATAATTATAATTATAATTATATTTTAGCAAATTTTAACTCTTATTGATTAATATGATAAATCTAAGCTCTGAACTGGACTGTTCTGTTAAATGAATAGTTTACTTTTTAAACTTTTAAGTTTTTGCACAAATACAGAAGGTTCGATAATATTTGAGCAAAGTACAATTGTGGGTTTGCCGTATTTTCTTAAGTGAAGCAATGTCTCACTATTCCTCACTATAACTCCATGCTGAAGACTCGCTGTTTTAGTTTACACTGAGGATCATTTCCAATATATTTTCATTCGTTTTTTACATTTATTTAGTTAAATAAATAAGGTAAAAATTCACTGATCGGAATAATGAGATTTGATTCAGGACAACAAGCCGATTTGCCTAAGAGATTTGTAAAATTATCTTGCTCCAGTGGCTGACTCAGGCCCTAATTTTAATACTAATCATTTTCAGGCTAAAACCCCCAGTAAACGTCATGTCAGGACGTAGTTTGTGCAAAGTTATGGATGGAAGCTGTAGCTCCAGGCTGTGATCAGACAGGGTGACTCATTAGGGAGTAGAAGTCTTTTCATTTCTTTCTGTATAATCACTGTAATGTAGATTTCAGCTTTTTCATTTATAGACTTTTATAACCTCAGCTCGCCAGAATGATTTCAACTTGTCAGGATTTCATTTTTTGAGATTTTAGACTAGTTCTATTAGTAATTAAAATACTTTGAGCCATTATTGGAGTAATTCTGTCATCTTACACGGAGCAGAGGAAGACGTTTTATGTGTCAGTGATTAAACTACTTCAGGTGTTTCATTTTAAGAGACTGCATTTCTTCCTAATATCCCCCTTCGCTGAGCTTGTGCACAGCCATAATTTTCATTCATGGATCGCCATCTCTGTTCAGCACCATGGAGAGCTCCACTCGACATGCTTATCTGAATGTTTATTGGAATCTGGTTTATCCAAAATCGTGAGCACTATAACACAGATATTTACTTAACAACTGGTAGCCATATTTTTATTCTTTTATTTTTCCATTTAGCTTTTAATCCAAATGTTTTTTATTTAAAGTTTTTAATTGGTCTTTTGAGCTCAGTGATCCAAATGTGGTTACTTTTTGTTACTTGAAAAAAATAAAATAAAAAGACAAACAACAGACTTTATGAGATTCTAAACGTAAAATATGCTGCAATAATATGTAGGTCAGTCAGCAGCATTCATCATCCCTGTCTACAAACAGTGGGGCCAAGGCCCCCTGCATATAGGATTACTTTACAATTAAAGATTACATATCCAACATCCACAATGACGGCGAAACAACTAGTAGCTCAGTGTTCCAACATTCGAAAGAAGGGACTGCTCTCACAGATAGAGATTGAAGAGGTACAACACAAATGCTACGGCAAGGAGGAGTCAGGACGCCAGGTCAGGGGGGAGATATCATCACCCCCACCCGAGATTGGGTACATAGCCCCAAGTGCGATAGGAGAAGGATCGTTGAGTGCGAGAGGAACTGACCTGAAAAATAGGATCATGGCCAAGCTTGAAACCTGGATCCCCCGTAGCCGGTTACCAAGATTACGTGAAGTACCCTCAGAAGGTCTGCTAGATGATGTTAATGCAGCACTACGGGCAATACCTACAACCACGATTACCGACACTAACAAGGTGATCTACAATACGGCAACAGTGATCAGTGAGATGCTTGGCTACAAGTTGAACAGCGACAAGGGGCAGTACCCTCCATGGAGAAGGAGGCTAGAGGGCAAGATCAAAGTAGCACGGAGGGAGGTTAGCCAACTAACAGAGTTGCAGAAAGCTGCGACAAATAAGGTGCCTAAGAAATACAGCAAGCTGTCCATACCTGAGGCCTTGGAAACTGCCAAGCAAAGACTCACAGCCTTGGCCAGCCGCTTGAGGAGGTACACCAGAGAGATAGAAGGCAGGAGAATAAACCAGCTGTTCTCCACAGAACCAGCAAAGGTGTACTCTCAGTGGCAAGGGAACAATAAGAGAACAGCACCACCCAGGCTGGAGACGGAGCAATACTGGAAGAGCATATGGGAGAAGGACGCAACCCATAACGGCAATGCTCAGTGGCTAGAGGATCTGAGGGCAGACCACAGCGACCTCCCTGAACAGGGTCCAGTAACCATCACAGTGGCAGATATCCAAGAAAGGGTCTCCAGTATGAAGAGTTGGACAGCACCAGGCCCAGACATGGTTCACGCCTACTGGCTAAAGAAGCTGACTGCACTCCACGAGCGTCTGGCAGCACAAATGAACCAGCTGCTAGTTAACGAGAGACACCCGGAATGGCTAACTGAAGGCCGGACGGTCCTGATCCCCAAGGAACTCAATGGGGATGTGGCGTACAACACTAGAGGCCAACTCCAAGCCCATAGCACAAGTCACCATCAAGTGCGGGATCTACCAATGACCACTGCTGTTCTGCATAGGCCTGAACCTCCTCAATGAGATCATTAACAAGACTGGCTACGGATACCGACTACGGAACGGAGCAGTTGTCAGCCACCTCCTGTACATGGATGACATCAAGCTGTATGCCAAGAGTGAACGAGACATCGATTCACTGATCCACACTACCAGGCTATACAGCAATGACATTGGAATGTCGTTCGGACTGGAGAAGTGTAGTCGGATGGTAACAAAGAGAGGGAAGGTAGTCAGAACTGAGGGGATTGAACTACCAGAAGGCAACATTGCAGACATAGAGGACAGTTACAAGTACTTGGGGATCCCGCAGGCGAATGGGAACCATGAAGAGGCCGCTAGAAAAGCTGCAACCACCAAGTACCTGCAGAGGGTCAGGCAAGTCCTGAGGAGTCAGCTGAATGGTAAGAACAAGATCCGGGCCATCAACACGTACGCCCTGCCCGTGATCAGGTACCCTGCTGGGGTAATAGGCTGGCCAAAGGAGGAGATAGAAGCCACTGACATAAAGACAAGAAAGCTCCTTACCATGCATGGAGGGTTTCACCCCAAATCCAGCACCCTGAGGCTGTACGCTAAGCGGAAGGAAGGGGGCCGGGGACTGGTGAGTGTCAGCACCACAGTCCAGGATGAGACAACGAACATCCAAGAATACATTGGGAAGATGGCCCCAACTGACTGAGTGCTCAGTGAATACCTCAGGCAGCAGAAACCCAAGAAAGAGGAGGGAGACGAGGAACCATCATGGAAGGACAGGCCCCTGCACGGTATGTACCACCGGCAGATAGAGGAGGTGGCTGATATCCAGAAATCCTACCAGTGGCTGGACAAAGCTGGACTGAAAGACAGCACAGAGGCACTAATCATGGCAGCACAAGAACAAGCTCTGAGCACAAGATCCATAGAGGCTGGGGTCTATCACACCAGACAAGACCCCAGGTGCAGGCTGTGTAAAGATGCCCCAGAGACAATCCAGCACATAACAGCAGGGTGCAAGATGCTAGCAGGCAAGGCATACATGGAACGCCATAACCAAGTGGCTGGCATAGTGTACAGGAACATCTGTGCCGAGTATAACCTGGAAGTCCCGAGGTCAAAATGGGAGACGCCCCCAAGGGTGGTGGAGAATGACCGAGCTAAGATCCTGTGGGACTTCCAGATACAGACGGACAAAATGGTGGTGGCTAACCAACCGGACATAGTGGTGGTAGACAAACAGAAGAAGATGGCCGTAGTGATCGATGTAGCGGTTCCGAATGACAGCAACATCAGGAAGAAGGAACACGAGAAGCTGGAGAAATACCAAGGGCTCAGAGAAGAGCTCGAGAGGATGTGGAGGGTGAAGGTAACGGTGGTACCCGTGGTAATCGGAGCACTAGGTGCGGTGACTCCCAAGCTAGGCGAGTGGCTCCAGCAGATCCCGGGAATAACATCGGAGATCTCTGTCCAGAAGAGCGCAGTCCTGGGAACAGCTAAGATACTGCGCAGGACCCTCAAGCTCCCAGGCCTCTGGTAGAGGACCCGAGCTTGAAGGATAAACCGCCCGCAGGGGCGTGCTGGGTGTTTATATATATATATATATATATATATATATATATATATATATATAGACATATTTTTTTCCCAAATTCAATTTTGTAGCCTGAAGGATTTGTTTTATCATTATTTCCTCCATTGAATTTATCTTTTATTAAGTTACGTTACTACTGTTTGATACTGGTGAGTATTTTTTACAGTGAACTGGACAAAGGGTAAACTGCTAAAACTTTTTTTCCTGCATCTCCAAAAAGTTGATTCTGTTCATATGGACGTATTGTGTGTGTTTTGTGGGAGGAACGTTTCGTCACTCATCCAAGTGATGAACAGAATCAACTTATTGGAGATTTACTTTGAGAATGCATCAAGACGTTTTTTTCCTGCACATACTTTGATCATTCCAAAAGTGCTTTTCTCCTTCAGAGTTGGAAAAGAAGGGAAACATCTGTGTTTCTCCCAAACCATACATTTTGTCTTGCCATAACATCCTCGCACTCTCCCACTCCTCTCTTCCACCTTTATCTCTGTCCCATCACTCGCTCTTCCCTCCTCCTCGGTGTGGTTCCTGAATATTTAATAAGCCTGAATTACTGAGGCTCTCAACTGTAATGACGGGAAAATCAGACAATTAAAGCAGAAGGGCACCGGCTTTAAATCTCACCTCCCCCAGAGGATCCAGAGATTATTTAAAGTGGCACACTGTTTGATTATCTAATCCTCCTCTTGCCCCTTCTGCTTTACTCACAGAGCAGCATCGCCTGCTCCACTTGCCACCGCAAATTACCATGAAACACCACGCCGGGCTGTATTTAAGTTCTTTTTCCATGAACGGGAATATTGTGCCACATGGTCTCAGGGGAATGGCACCGTGGGAGTAACTCTTTTAGCAACTGAGGTTATCACAGTTTAGCAAGGGCTTCAAGGATTGTCTTGTTCACACTTAGGAAATGTAATTAATAACCACGCTAAGAATGCACATTTGCATGGAAACCACATTATTTACGTCATGCTGTAAACAAATAAGCGTGTGTAAGTGGGAGAGAACATTTCTGTTCCCCAGGTGTTGCAAAGATATTTCAAGCTCTTCCTCTTTCCCCCCTTTTATCCAAGGCTTTCATCAAACATGAGTAAAAGAAAAATAAAGGCATGACATTGTGTGGGACCCACCAAGAAAACCCTTCTTTTTTTAACTTTGCTCTCAGAACAAAGCCTGTCTTGGTGGTGTTTGGCGCTAAGTAGAATTGTTGTCAGCTTGACTTATTATCCAGACAAAGTGACGGATTGTGATGAGTAGATAGTAATAGCTTCTTTAATGCCTGCCAGTGCCACACACACACACACACACACACACACACACACACACACACACACACACACACACACACACACACACACACACACAGATGAATATTCATGATTATACAGCTGAGGCTCAACACTGGCTCATTTAGCGCTGGCCAGAGAGAGGCCAATGATAGCATTGTAAACACACAACCATCAGAGGTTTAATAGCTCAACTCCAGTACTGGCTAATTGCACTGCACACACAGCCACACACACAGAGGCAGGCACAGATTTGAAAGCTATTGTGATGAGATTTCCCTCTTCAGTTTTGATTCAACAGACAAACATTTGTTTGATGGGGAGAAAAAAAAAGAAGAAAAAAAACATACTCACGCAGCTGCCTCAAAACAGTCTGATGGAGAAAAGAGACATCCAGTCATAGTACGTCAGTGTCTGCCAAATAAGTCCTGTACAAACACACTCCATTCTTCCACTGCGCTTTGTTTGGTTCTGTTTAGATCTGGGGAGATAGAGTTTCATTGGACTGTCTATACAACCGTACAGCCAGTTGAGCCGAATATAGGCACAGTGGAGCATAATGGGCAACACAATAGCTTCCACTGTTGCTCTCGTATTAGGTTGACATGATGGTTTCCCACGTGCGTCTGCTGTGTTATATTTCAGAAACATTTAATATATTCACCTTAACTTAGATGTGAAATAGTTTCCCAGCAAACAGTCAGTAGTGTAAACTACTTACTGTCATACAAGTGAACAAACACTTTTGTGGCATTTTGTTCCGCAGGGAGTTTGGATGCCTTGTAAGTCTGGAGACAGACAGCATCCAGAATCTCTGCATTTTAACTGAGAAATGTGGGGCAACAATGAGGCTGAGCACCTCAGGGTTTAAGCTCGCCTGCTACCTCCTGATCTGAGTGTCGTTCAGTGCCTATTTGCATCCAGTTTTAATAGCAGTTTATTCAGTCAAGCAGAAGATGACATCTTTTTCTTTGGCTGACATATGAGGCTGTTAGCCTGAGGCTACTGTGTGTCTAGTTAATGAGCAGAGGGATCCTGCTGATGATTAGGACCGGCAATAAATAAGCTCAGCCCCCCACTCTGACTCTACTTTGTAGTGGGAAGATCTGGCCTAGAACAGGATAGGCTGCTTTAAGTTTTTGATCAAGGTGGGATGAGAAATGAGAAAATGTGTTTATTTTGTGTATATATAATTACAACGCCCAAATTGTAATTATATATATGTAATTATAGATTTATTTCTTATACTAGCAAGAAAAGAAGAAGAAAAAACATTTTTTTCCCTTTTATATGTGTGTGTAGGTTAAAGTAGCTACTCCAGAAAATGAAAACATACGTATTTCTAATTTAAATTTTCAGGTTGAATTTTCCGAGTGAAGACTGCTGATCTTCATTTTTATACACGTGTATTTAGCCAAGGCCAAAGAATCCATCTGCTTCCTCAAAGTTATACAGCTACAGTTATACAAGTCTAAGAAAGCGCAGTCTATAGCATGTTTTGTGAGCATGTCATTTTTAGATACACGGTGTACCGAAATACAGAGTGGTTGCATTTACTCGAACTGTTAGTCTAAAAAGTCATTCTCAGTACTGAAGTTATATATATATATATATATATATATATATATATATATATATATACACACATATATATACATATACATATATATACACATATATATATACATATACATATAGATGTCTTAAATTTTTCAGTTGCCCAATAACACAAAGAAAAATATACATTTCTCAAATTTAATAAACTGTAACTACAGAAAGATGTTGACCTGAGAAACCTTCCTTCCTAATAATGATTTTCTATTTATCTTAATTAAATAGCGACTTTAAATTATTTAAGAATTGTTAAAGCCTGTGTGTGCAGCCATGAAGTCAAAATACTAGCTACTAGTGTTCTAAATGTTACAATGTTATAATGTTCTACATGCATTTTTTGCTGTTGATGCAAGGCCAAGTCAGTGTTAGAGGTGGTACTTCTAAGTGTACAGTATTTCCTCAGAGAAGAGCTAAAAATATTCAGGATCTGAACCAAGTTATGTTATTTATCACTGCATGCACTGACACAAGTAGGAAGACACAAGTCTGTCTTATTTATCTAGCCTGAAATCACAAATCCCAGCTCCATGTTCAGAAAAATAAAGAAATAAAAAGAAGATATCAGAGAAAAGAGTACACAGGACAGCCAGACCTTCAAAAGAGGGAGGTAGTATTAGTAAACAGAAGAACTGTGTATGCATTTTGATCCAGTACTGAAAGATTGGTCGGGACAGTATATGTGCATGATTGTACATCTCCACCATTTACAGTATTGGGAATAGTGCTTGCTAAGCGAATGGTGGTCAGCATGTTGCCATGGTAACCACAGCAGCTGTCAGTGTGTGCCTCCTGCAAGAATGACAGATGACTTTTATTAGAGGGGCTGTAAATTGGTGGGGTCCCCCCACTCCATAGAGATGCACATCCCAGCCTGATCATTTTGGAGTCATTCTGCCAATAACAGTGACCAGGCCTAATTACAACACAGGCCCTCCTGGGCTCATCATACACTCATTATTACAGACTACACTGGCAGTCCTGGCAGCAGTCACTGTGTGACATTCTCATGGTGGGAAACAATAAGGCACAACATATGGTGGGATTATCACCACAGTTACATGTTATTAAAAGACAAGTGTTTTTTATTTAAAAGTAATTATAGTTTAAAGGGGCCTTTGTGATGATTCACATACATCAACACAACATTGTTTTTGTGAAAATTGTAGTTTTGTTAAACAGAGGGTGCATGCACGCCATGCCATAGTTTTTCTATGGAAAATGCAAATCTGCAGTCACCATTGCAGTGGTGATATTCTCTCAAACGCAGAGTCAGTCTTGTGTCTGCTTTTGTTTCATTTCAGTCCTCCACACTTCCAAATGTTGCATCCTAACTGGAAGAGTTTGTTCACCCTGGGTTAGTCTTCGGCTGTGTAACAAGCCTGGCTTATCTTTTTATTTATTTATTTTAAATCAGGCTGTGTGACTTTGAGTGGCCAAGGTTACGGTGACACTGTAGGGCTCGGCTGTCTCCGGAGACCACATTCCACTCACTAATACACTCCAAGACAGTTGCCCACTGGGGACACTGCCAGCAGAGTGATGAGGAAGCAATTTTTATCTGCATTGTTTAGCTGACTTGGTTGCTTTCCCATCAGTGGTGTTCAGGCTGTGGGTGTTGATCAGGACAGATGATTCAGAGTTCTTCAGAGGAGTCAAAGGAGCACAGGTTGAGATTTTCAAGGTCATGGAGAAAGAAAATGAACCTATATTTTTCTGTTAAAAAAAGTTGTAGTGCAGCTTCATTTAATATCTTTTTATTCCATTTATTTTTACAGATTTGCAAAAATCTGGTCTACAACTATATAAACAGATGTCATAAAGTCCTTGCTAGCTTTATATTTGCACTCATTTTTAGTGTCACAGTAGCTTCACATTACTATCCCACTACCTGTTTTTAGAGCAGTATATTTGATCAGAGAAAGGCTCAGTAAGAAACAGAGAAAAGAGGCCGGGGTTCCTGCGGAGATCTGTCGGACAGACAACGCTGCCACTTTTTTGATAATTGCTCTGCCTAACCATGATCTGAATTAGCATATGAAAGTTTTCTTCTTCACTGGAAGCACATAGCTGTAAGCTAATTTGTAAGACATTTTAGATGACAGGGAGTGGTTGTATCCCAGAGGTGCGCTTTCCCCCTTGATCTTTTATTTTGTCTCTCTCTCTCTCTCTCTAATTTTCTTAATTTTCTTAATCTTAATTATATAATATTGAACTGGAGGCAGCTAGGTGGCTAACAGGTGCAGTCACAGAGCAGAGTGCAGGTCTGGCAGGAGCTGAAGCAGAAACTGGCATTTTGATAAGGCCGTGTAACAAAACTTTAGTTGGATAATCAGGTGGTTGAAGGAATAGTTTGAAGGTCTCCTTAATCCCACTGATAGGCCTTGTGTAGGCAAAGCAGAGTCTGTGAAGGATGGGTAACTCAGTCATTACTATCATTAAGGTCACTGAGCAGCTCCTTGGTGGATGGGATGCACTCTTAGTTCCTGTCTTTGGTGGCACACTTCTGCAACGTCGTATGGAGACCATGGAAGGTGCCTCTGGATTGGCAGACTGTGGTTGTGATTCCCATCTTTAAGGAGGCGAACCAGAGGGTGTGCTCTAATTATAGGGGAGTCACACTACTCAGGAGAGTCTGTCCATTAGCCGAACCTTGGATTCTGAAGGAACGATGCTGTTTTCATCCTGGTCGTGGAATACATGGGAATTTACTCAACCAGTCTATTTTTGCTTTATGGACTTTTAGAAGGCATTTAACCATGTTGCTCAGGAGATCCTGCAAGAAGTGCTTTGGGAGCAGAGCATGGGGTATCTGCTCCTTTGCTATGGGCCATTCGGTCCTTGTACATTCCCAGTGATAGCTAATCAAGTCCAGTGAGAGCTGGCGTTATACAGAGCAATAAGTCGGGCTTGTTCCGGGTTGGTGTTGGACTACACCAAGGCTCCCTTTGTCACCAAATGTGTTTAGAATTGTATGCACAGAATTTCAGGTGTAGCTCAGTGCTGTAAGAATCTCATCTCTGCTCTTTGCAGATGATGTGGCTCTATTGCCTTACTCAGGTGGTGACCTTGAGCTCACACTTGAGCAGTGTGCAGCTGACTGTGAACCAGCAGGAATTAGAATTAGTACTAAAAGTTTGAAGCCATGATTATTAGCTGCAAAGAATTCCCATCATGGTCATGAGTTCTGGGTTGTGGTGAAAGAATGAGACTACCCATGTGAGCAGCAGAAATGAAATATGGATATGCCTTAGTGATAAGGTGAGGAGTTCAGTTGCTATTCCTTCAAAACAAGTCAGCTGAGGCAAATCGGACAAGGGCGCTTCCTGGGTGAGAGCGAGGCATGTTCTAGTGGAAAGCATGGCATGCTGGAGAAATTGCATCTCCCAGCTGCCCTGTGAACTCCTCAGTGTTTCTCGGATGAGCTGGAGGAGCTGACTGGGGATAGGGAGGTCTGGGCTTCTCTGCTTAGACTACCACTGCGTCGTGACTGCAGATCAGTGGCAGAAAACTGATGGACGGATGGAGGAAATGACTGAAAGAGCCAGGCCAACTCACAGTTTTAAGTGTATGTTTTGGGGTATGTCACTCAGTAGATGTGAATGCTTAGCTATGTCACCATGTGTCATTGTATTCCACCTCATCACAAATCCTTTATTCTTAGTCCCTGGCACACACTAACCTGTGTTCAGCGGTGACATCTCTGGCCCAGGGCAAACTCTCCTTGGTGAAAAGTGTGACACTTGCATTGTAATAGGAATATAATTCTGGCTGTTTCTGTTTTTATGTCCCACAAGCAATTTAAGTTTAATTGATACTGCAAAAGCTACCAGTCTGAGTGAACAAATAGTCTCCTTACAGGCTCACTGTGGCTTATAAGAGGATTGATTGAAGCTAATGAGTCTGCAGCCACAGAAAAGGGCTTGTGTTTGTGCCACTGATGATGCCAAAGCAGCTGAACGGGGTGACGAAGGGAAGAGGAAATGGCTGATATTTGTGGAAGCCACCTGGGGTGAAGTGAAGCCATAGTTTTGGAATATAAACTAATAAACGCAGATGTGGACAGAACAGGAAAGGCTGTCTGCTAGATGGTGTTAGTATGCATTAGACTGAACTCAGAGGAGAAAGGAATAGCGGTGCACCTCCGATCATTATTATTGACCATTCCTCCTTGCAGCTGTACACAGCTTAAACACATTAGGACTCCCTTGCATGTACACATGCATAGAAACATGTATACTCACAAGCACATGCTCATAAAGAGTTTAATATATGCACAAGCCAGTGGGATATGAGATAACTGCAGTATAAGCGAACACTGAAATGGTCTCAGGTTATAAGGACATGCACATATGCTAATAGAGGCCTCCAGCTCTGTGTTGAGCACTATATTCTGTTGTTGAGAGTGAGAACGAGCTAACAAAGAATCGAGAGCACTATCAGTTATCGCACTGACTCTGAAGAGTTCTTGTAATTTAAATAAAATCCAGCCGCCACCACCTTCTGTTTCTTTCCAGTAGTCTAAATATATACCTAATACGCATTAATTTACCTACTGCTGAAAAAATACTAAGAAGTGTTGGAAGATTCAGAATACAGAAATACTACAGTCAGATAGTTTCCATCTGCAATACTTTATATGCAGCACACCTCTTCCATACAAACAGCTGTAAAGTGTGTTTTTTATGGCCACTTCAGAGAGAAACATCACCTGGTGTTTCTAACTCTGTGCTTGCTCCACAGTGCAGGACTCTGTGTAGAATGTGGGGCTGCTGCCCTGTGATTTAATCGGAGACATATCTTGTGACGTTTGTGAGGTTGTGTGATGACTGTACAACAGGCTAAAACAGGCATCCTGTTTCGGTGTTTGAATGTCATAAACGAAGGACTTTCCTTGTAGAACAGTTATCAGCCTCTTGAGTGTACAGGCTGTTGAGTCAGAGTCAGCCAGAGAGAAATGATGTTTCAGGACAGACAGAGAGAAGCTGCATTGAACATCCTGGTCTGATCCATCAGCTGCTGTGTCATTTGACATCTTTGATGTGGACAGATGTTACAGGGACAGAGCAGACTGCCACCTCTGTTTCCTCCAAAATGGAGATGAGCATGTAAAGCTTAATAACAAAAGTTTTCTCTCCAGTTTCCATACTGAGTCCCAAATGTTGAAAACATAAGGTGAGGAAAGCACCCCTTCCTGTTCCTCCGTGTGGATGAATAGAAAGCCAGAGTTGACGAGAGCAACAACAGGATCAGAGTACAAAGCAGAACAGGTGTTACTGAGAACAAATACGAGATAGATCAAGTTAAGATTAAGTTAGATATTGTTGGAGGTGAGTTCCAGATTTGCAGCAACATTGGGCAAGCTAGAGCAACTTAAATAGTGGCCCCTGTTGGACATTTGGATATCAGCTGAACAATCGGCTGATGTGGGCCAGCACTGAGATCAGCTGCACAGGACTTCATGATGTGCATGAATGCTCTACCTCTGTTTCTAAAAGATAGAAAGAGTTTACGTTTCAAATGTAGCAGTGTAAAAAGATTTATGTTCAAAAGCTTGATAATGATGTACAGTGAAGTGAAAGCTGTGTGGTTTATGTTTGACTAATTAGTGCATTCAGTCAGAATTAGGTGTCAAACTCAATTCTCAGATGAGAAGCTGAAAACACAACAGGGCTGATGTTGCCCATTAAAAATGAAAATGCCACATTAACTTAGTACTATTATCTGTTTTCCTCATCCATCTTTATTCATCTGTCCTACAGAGGAATAATTTCCCTTATAGAACTGTGAGCTGTATGACCCGATGCCTCGCCTGGGTGATGCTGGATATCAGGGATATATCTGCAGGAGAGTCCTGGAGATGTATCAGGCTGCAAGATAATTTTGCAGATGTACTGAAGACAGCACCTAGGGAGTGGTGTGCAGGAGAAACTGACTCCAAATATTTAAGACAGGGCTGGTTGGCACTGCAGTAGCTATCTGTCAGAATAATACATGTATTGTATTTCTAATTGAATACTGTGACATACTATAAGGTTTCACAAGTCCAATGATAATGTCTGGGTAGCAGACAGATGCGTGTATCCTCTCATCTTAACTGTTCTTTAATTTATATTCCTTCACTCTAATAGTGACATTTGCAGTGTTTCCAATATGAGGCACACACAGTATAGAGGTATGTGATCTGTTAAATAAGACAGATTGTATTCTGAGAAATTCACAAATAACCCAAAGATAGTTTAAAGACCATAAATGCTCACACAAACCCACGTACATGTGTGTATGTGTCTCTTTCCACGTGCATTTAAAGCATGTGCTCCCCTTTCCTAGCCTTTTGTCATAGTGACAGGCAGTCTGTTCTAATGAAAGCTCCTCTCATTCATAAGGCTGTCAGCTTTTGATGCCAGAAAAGTTGCAGCGGGAAAGAAGGAAAGCAGGAGAGAGGGACTGCAGAAGACTTAGCCTACACCTAATTTTTCCTTTGCTTTCTCTGAATGATTTCATTCCTAAAAAGCAACTGCATTGCAGTTTTAATTTGATGATGTGTCGTGGCTTGTTTCCATGCTTAAGTAACTAAGGACTACACATGCACACACACACATGGATCCAGTGTCTCTCAGTTGTATCACTGGTTGAGTAGCTCAACCACAAGCAAGGAAAAAACTTCTTCAGGATATCGATGCCCTGGTCTCTTTTTTCTATCTAGGTCAACATTTGCTCACAATAGCATCTTGGCCACCCTCCCCTGTGTATTCCCCATTTTCTTTCTCTGTTTTCTCCCCTCTGTACTCACATTCACACCTTTCTTATTGCAACACCTCTGTCTTTGGTACCAATCATTTATTTCTAAATTATGATAAATGTTTTGGGTGTTTTTTGCTTCTACATAAATGTAGGCAGTAGTAGGGACAATGTGTCATTTTCCTAATATTTGCCATAATTTGAGGGGTTTTTTATTTTTATTTCTGAGCCGTTTCAGAGATTGTCTTAAGACCTTCACACCTTTTTCCATCATTTTAGGCACGCTCAATGCAAAGGCCTCTGCCAGCAGGATAAACCTGTGTTAATGTGTCATGACAAGACTAAATGAGAAGATTCAAAATCCCATAAAGCATGCATTATTATATCTCTAGCAATACTGCCAGAATCCCCCACCGTACGGCGGCCCTATTTGATGCCCAAACCAGATAGGCTCTTCCATCATCTGTGACATGAAATACCCCGATAGCCACCGGCTACAGAACACATCGCTCCTCAGAAACACTGACTACCTCTCTCTACTTCCATGTGTTCACACAAATTAGCATTACATTAGCATGATATTAGCACATCCGACCTGCACATCCATGCCTTATCAAAGCACTCTGTGATCCCCAGCTCCCCGTGCTTTAGTCTGGATCAGAAAAAAAGAGCGAAAACCTGAGTGAGAAAGAGAGAAAGACAGAGCGTTTCCCCCGAGAGAGAGGGAAGAGAGCGATGAGCTACATGATAACGAGCTGTGTTACACCGCTATACAACACACAGCCTTGTCACTGCGCCTCAGAGCTGATTTAGCTGAGCTAAATGGGCTGCAGCAGATGTTTGGTGACTACAATCACACAGAGCTGCGTTCCTCACTTGACTTGCAAATATTTGCTTAGAGACTTCAATATTGGCTTTTCTTTATTTCATTCTTTTTGAATGTGTAAGGTGGTTATTCCAGCGCATAAAAATGAATACACGCAGCATGCTTTCTCTACTGACACCTATTACTGCTGCGCTGTGTTTGGTACAAAATGTTAACCGTCGCTTGTGATGAAAACCCCGAGGCAACTGATCCTGTACTTTCATGAACAGTTTTTGAGACAGTTAAAAAAACTTATTGACTAAACATAAAAAAAACTGTGGTTTAATTCTATCTAGTGATTTTTCTTGATAAGTATTTTGATTAAAGTCTTGTTGCTGCAAACAGTGAAGCTCAGTTGAGATAATGCGTTCTGAGGAGAGTCTGCACTCTGCCGTCTAGTGAACAAGCAAACCACAGATAGATTTTCCAGAATGTTTAACATCACGCGGACTGACCACAGGCTATACTTACAGGTCACATGAAAGTGACGTGTTTGGTACTAACTGGCCCACATGTAGTTTACTGGTGTTCACTGAAGATGTTGCTTTGCTTTCTTTATATGTAGGTAACGTCACCTAATATGTTTTATTTATCTTTTCATTTCCAGTGCAACGGTTTCTCATCACATCCACGGGAGCCCTGTATATTCTGGATGTGCAAATGGAAGACGGGCTGTACAACTACAGGTGTATGACACGGCATCAGTACACCGGAGAAACCCGACAGAGCAATAGTGCCCGCCTCATTGTGTCAGGTGAGAGGGGGATACCACAATTAGAATGAATAGGAAGTTCTGCAGCTTGATATATATTAGCTTGTATATTAAGCTGCACTTCTGGGTTGAATGGTCACTTGTTTCACGGTGCAAAAAACTACAGAGTTGTATTATGTGCATATATATTGGTTGGTTTCATTGTGAAACGTTAAGATGAGCGTTTTTACCATCTCCATCTTTGTGTTTGTAGATCAGATTGATTTGGAGTAATCGCACTGAGACACGAAACGATACTGCACGCTCTCTGTCCAGTGACTAGGTTGCTCGTTGTTTTTTGACTCTACCTGTAATATACAAAATGAACATCAGTATGTTTTCAATAAGGCTTGAAAGTAGTGACTCAGTACTAGCAACCGCAAAATTAAACTCTTCACCAGCATGTTTACTGAGGTCATAGGTCATGAAAGTTTTCCTGGATTTGATACAACCAAATGTATTTTTATAAAACAAACACTCGGAAAGCACAACTTCCTGCAGTGTTTTATACCGATGTCAGCATTGTTAATATGGGCATCTTGTGTAGTATATTCATCTTTCTGTATCATTGTGTCATATAAGGTTGTATTGGAAAAAATAATGTTTTAGAGAGGTCAAACAAAGAAAGTGCTAATGTCCCCCAAGGTCTAATATATTGCTTTAATGTTTGAAGATTTTCATGGCCTACCTATGACCTTGAAGCACTACATACTAAAATAGTGTATTTTATTATCTTTACCCATATGACTGGAGCAGAAGCGGCTGAAATCTTTGGCTTATTTAAGCTGTAAAAACTTGAGACGTAAAGCATCGTACTGAAGAAATAAAAATGGGGTTTAACAGCTTTCTCTCCCTTTCATATGATTGTTTTGGGGTTTTTTTTTTTCAAAGTTAACTTTGACTCTGAAGGTCAAAGTCAAATGCTTAGCCAACCCGGGTAATCATGTCCCCTAAGGCCTAGTATATTGTTGTGAAGTTTGAAGACGATTCATAACAAACTGTGGGTAATATGAAGTTTTTGCTGATTTCACTGTTTTTACTGTTACAGTGATGGGAGATACCAAGATACCAATGACAGCTTATACTGTTGATGGTATCTGTCAGACCGTTAGAAAGAAAGAATGCAGGTTTAAGCCCTTTACCCGGCACAGGCTAATTGAAATCATGCCAAAACAACCAACAGTGTGTTTTTCTGCGTTAAACAGATGGCCAAAGAGTCAAATTTACACTACACAGCTGTTTGCATAACAACAACCAACAGCTGATATGCGATGGGATTTTTTTTCCAAGTTTCATATTTAAAGCTTAAGGTAATCAGTGTGTGAGTTTCAATACTGCGGTGTGTTTGATCTGATAAAAGTTTCATAATGGCATTCACATCGGCCCCAGCATATGTCAGTAACAGCAGGTAAACCCTCTAAAAATGTCCCAGTCTGTTGCCTTGATTTCAGTTTAGAATAATATGGTTAATGTGTTGCAAATACCAGCTGGTGATACCACACACTGTTGGATAAAATGACACAAGACAAGTAATCAGACACAAGGACAGGAAGCACCATGACACAGTCAGATAGGGTTTGCTGTTGATTTAGTGTGCCTTCAGAAACACTGACTGCATGTGAGAGGACCATATGGAAATAAATGTGAGCTTGTAAAAAAAAACATGTTGGTCAGTTGAATTAAACGGAGGGCGACAGGATAAAAACCCTTGAACTAAAGAGTGGGTGACAGGCAGTAAAGGCCATGAGAACTCTCCAGTTTGGGGGAGGACTTCAGGATAGAAAAATACCCTCCTTTCCAAAACCATTTAAAGAGTCACTCTGCAGATTTCAGAGTATTGATGCAGTATTTTTAGTTTGTAAGACATTCATTCACAAGATAGGCAGGGTTGTACCATGTTTACTGATGGGGGGGGGGGGGACTAGAGCCATTACACTAAAATTTAAAAAATCCCATTCTCTTCCTTTGGCTACTCATGAGTTCACGATTAAACACTTTTCCACTTTTAACTCCTTGTGCTGCATTTAACCCTTTTTGAACCCACGCAGATCCGACCAATTCTGCACCCCACATCCTGGATAGCTTTGAGCGCCGTGAGGTGATGGCATCTCATCGAGTGGAGCTCCCTTGCAAGGCCTCTGGTCACCCTGTACCCAAATACCGCTGGCTGAAGGACAACCGCCCGCTGGAGACAGACTCGCGCTTCAAACAGAGTGTGACAGGCCTGCTCATAGAGAGAACCCAGCCCAGTGACACAGGGACGTATGTGTGTGAGGTGTGGAATGGCTACGGCAATGCCGAGGTGGTTGGCAGGCTGCAGGTAAAAGGTCAGTGTCCTTGTGATGGTGCTAAGTAAGGCTGTGGAGTTTTTTTTTATTATGGAGCAACGAATCAAAAGAGGCAGATTCTTTTGCTTTTTAAGTGTGAAGCACTTTTGTTTACATTTTATCATCTATCTAATGATGATAACTTGGTACCTCCACTAAACTACAGAGCCCCTCAAGGTCATGGTGAGTCCGCGGAAGGTGAAAGGCAGCGTGGGAAGCCAGGTTTCACTGTCCTGCGGTGTAACGGGCTCCGAGGAGTATCAGCTGTCCTGGTATCGCAACGGAGAACTCATCTACCCCAGTAACAGTGTCCGCATGACAGGCCAAAACAGAGAGAACCTGGTCATGGCTGGCATGGCCAAGAGTGACGGAGGAGCCTATCAGTGCTTTGCCAGACATGGCAAGATGTCTGCCCAGGACTTTGTTCAAGTCATACTGGAAGGTCAGAATTCACAGTGAGACGTGTGGGTGGGAGCAGTGCGTGTGCACCATTTTGGTTTTGTGTGCACAGCAATTGTGTGTATCTATGCATATGCAAGTCCAGACTGTGCTGTGTGAAGCTCAATCCTGCAGGGCCCAGCCCTTTTTTATAAGATTTTCTGAAAAGCCTTGAGCTGTACATGAGCTGGTTGCTGCTGCAGTGTCTCCCATAACCAGGGTACTATAAGGGGAATATTGATAATCAATAATGCTGTGGAGCCAGAGAGGAGCTGGATTAATCTGCTCCTCATTCTGACACTGCTTTTTATACTGGAGATGTGCATGTTTTCCACTAAAAGTGCAGATTTAGACAAGATTCTCATTCAAAAGCATCAGATATGAATTGACATGCATCCCTTATGAGGGGAACAACAAAATATACATCACCGTGTGAATTTTCTCCCTCTGTGCAGATGGCACCCCCAAAATTCTGGCTTCGTTCAGCGAGAAGGTCTACAACGTCAACGAGTTTGTGTCATTGTCGTGCACAGTGAAGGGCACGCCAGAGCCGCGGGTAACGTGGACTCTGGACGATGAGCCCGTGGTACGGGACAGCCGCCATCGCATCTCCTACTACACCAATGCCGAGGGCCACGTGGTGAGTCATCTGAACATCAGCCAGACTCAAGTCCCCGATGGAGGAGTGTACCGCTGCATCTGCAACAACTCAGCTGGGACCGTTTCCTACCAGGCGCGAATAAACGTAAGAGGTGCTTGTCAGATCAACTCTTCCAACACACCATCACATATACACATCGACATGCCTTGAGTCACTCTGTTTTGACGCATTTCTGATTGGCTACTTTAAAAGTGCACGTGATGAAAGAGGTTTTATTATGCTGTCGTGTTTCTAGCTTTTCACATACTTTTAAATCTGATAGCGTAGCTTGGCTCTGTTTCTCCTCAGAATATAGCAAGACGCCCAGAAGATGCTTTTCCTGTTATCTTTCCACTTTTCCAGTTTTTTGGGGGTATTTTTGCGTTTGGATTTCACCATCTCTATATCAGGACAGTTATTACTGTTGACTGTACTGCTATATGCATTCTACAGGGACATGGCTTGCTGAATTGCTGCTGTCATGTAGTGACACTGGGGCGCTCAAGCTTGCCGTGCTTTCCAGAACATTATTATTTCTCTATTGCAGAGAGGGAATGTTGCTTTCTTTGTACAGATTGGTCGGATTTGATTGCTGCTCAGTCTTGCATGTTGTGGGGCTAAATAGGGCGATCCTCCAGCCCTTAAGCGAGGGTTCATGGATGCCAAATGCAGCCAAGCAATGAAGATAAATCTCCACAGGTGCCAACGCGGAGAACGTGTAATGACTGCTTCTCACGTCATTGGCTCCTTAATCGTGCTAAAGAGAGTAGCAACCCAGGATACGCTTGTATTCCAAGTACACTGCAGAGCCTAGTTAAACTGTCTTCTCCAGTGCTTTAAAGAGACACCTAATAGTCCATTTCCCTGATAGACACTGAGCTATGGAAGCCTATTGGTTATTCTGTTGGTTTTTCACAAGTGTGCACAAAAGGCGGCAACGTGAGTAATGGCTTTGATAATAGCTTCATGAGTGGAGAAAGCGAACATTCGACTCTAATGCTTGTCAGAAGCAATCACAGCCTGCACCAAAGAGGTGGGAGCAAAAGGTAATATTCACTACAGTCTCAAACAGAAAGATGCACCAATCCCTGAATCTGGCAAAGCAGGATGTGACGCGAACAGAACAGCAGAACGGTCCACCCTGTGATGATTCGTAGTCTCATTTGTGTTTTACGGTCCTTCTCGCTTAATCGAGCAGTCTGTAACCCCTACGCACATCTGGGTCATTTTTTATGTCACAGTATCAGAGTGAATCGAGGCATGTACAACTTTGTGGTGTCTTAAAAACACACAAAACACAGAAAAGCTAACTTTCACACCACAAACCACCTCAAAATCATTTTAAGAGAGTTGTCTCTCCAATGTGTCCTTCAAGGGCCTGCCAGCATCAGACCAATGAAAAACCTCACTGCCATCGCTGGGCGGGACATGTACATCCACTGCCGTGTCATTGGCTACCCCTACTACTCCATCAAATGGTACAAGGACTCCAATTTGCTGCCGTACAACCACCGACAGCGGGCCTTCGAGAACAACGGCACCCTGAAACTGTTTGACGTGCAGAAGGAGGTGGATGAAGGAGAATACACGTGTAATGTGCTGGTGCAGCCACAGCTGTCCACACACCAGAGCGTTTACGTTACAGTGAAAGGTATGAAACAGTCTAATTGATTTTCAGACAGACAGCACGGGACTCGTTCTATATTTGGTCCAATAAAACAAGATTTAGTTCATTTAGCTGTGCGACATCATCACGTTTACCCATCTGCGAGGCCAATAAGCAGCTGTTTCAGATGTACGTTCGCATTTGTACGGTACTGTATTGTACTCTGTGTTTGCAGAATACATTTGTGGTTACGCTGTCATTAATCTCTTTGCAATTCAAAGGGAACGGCTTTATCGGTGTACACACTGACCCCGTAGTGCCTTTCCATCGGAGGTGTATGCCCCCTTTCCTCGTTGCAGAAAACACAGATATGCAGAGTGATATTTGTATATCACTACCTATGAAAAAAGCACTCACATCACTGATAGCAAGGCACCATCTCCATCATCCCAGCCAGCTTATCTGGAGCTCATCTGAATATGCAGCAGGACTGAGAAGAGCCAGATGATGATAACCTCCGATGGCTCTCTTTCTTCAGTGACGCAGCATAATTTCAACTGTCCTATGGGCCGATCCCCACCCCCCCACACCACCCACTCTCACTGGTCTTGACGTGCTAACGAGCGTTTGAGGGGGAAATCACACAGCATAGACAAAGCGACACTTCTATTCCACCTTGGCTAATTTGCCTCTCAGCTGCTTAGCATTCCACCGCTGCCGAGAGGGAATCCCCAGGAACCTATTATGCTTATTTTGTTGTGAATTAAATAAGCGCTGAAGTGCTGCTTATTCCAATGTTATTTTAAATCATTAATTTTTCAAAGCATCTGGTTCTCACGATGGCTACAGTGTCCCCAGAGAGCCGAGTGAGAGTGAATGCTATATGCTTATGTTTTGAGAGGCTTCAGCTGCTCCACATGAGGCGAGCTAATAAAATATTTCTTGCTTTCCTGAAAAATCACAGCTTAATGTGGAAAATAAGGTGATAAAGAGAGAACTGGGCCTAATGAGTTGCTATGCGAGTGTTTTGTAAAGTAGCTCAGCCGCGGTGTATAGTATGTTAATGTGTTGATTATTAATGTGCATGAGTGGTTAGTGATTTTGAGTAGCTCTGGCTGAAATTAAACAACCTGTAACCCGCAGGCCTGAAGCAATATTCCCATCTCTGTTACAGTCCCGCCCACCATCCAACCATTTGAGTTTCCCCGGTTTTCCATCGGCCAGCGAGTCTTCGTCCCCTGTGTGGTTATGTCTGGTGACCAGCCCGTCTTCATCACCTGGCAGAAGGATGGTCGGCCAATCCCGGCCAGCCTGGGCGTTACCATAGACAACATAGACTTCACCAGCTCCTTGCGTATCTCTAACCTCACACTGATGCATAACGGCAACTACACCTGCATCGCACGGAATCAGGCTGCTGCTGTGGAACACCGGAGTGAGCTCATTGTCCGAGGTGAGGAGGGGAGAGATGGGTAAGAGAGTCAATCTGGATGTGATTTACAGAAGTTCAGTGCTGTGGAAAAGTTTGGATCCACCCCTCATTTCTTTATGTTTCACGTGCAAGCAGCCAGACTTTCTTGTAAAAAGATTTTTTAACTGGCTTTGAGCAGTAATTCTCCAGGCTTTCTGAAAGTTTAATCAATGAAAACTGCCAAAGATTAAACAGTTTGGGTACTTTTTCAAGTGGTGGACAAAACAAGAAGTGACAGACAGCTATATAAAAAGTTATGTACAGCATAGAGGCCTGATTTGAGGTGTGGTGCTTTTATTTGGAAGATTTTGCTGTGAACAGACAACATGCAGTCAAAAGAGCTCTCCATGCTGGTGAAATAAGCCATCCTTAAGCTGCAAACACAACAAAAACCCCATCTGAGATACTGCTACAATATTAGGAGCGGCAAAATCTAGTTTGGCACATCCTGAAAGAAAGAAAGCACTGGTGAACTCCGCAAGATCGCAGAATCATTTCCATGGTGAAGAGAAACCCGTCCACAACAGCCAACAAAGTGAACAACACTCTCCAGGAGGAAGGTGTATCGATATCCGTGTCTACCATAAAGAGAACAGTGCGTGAAAGTAAATACAGACGGTTCACTGCAAGGTACAAGACCTCAACAATAGAAAGGCTGGGTTGGACATCTAAAAAAGGCAGCACAGTTCTGGAAAAACCTTCTTTGGACAGATGAAACCAAGATCAACCTCTACCAGAATGATGGCTAGAGAAAAATACGGAGAAGGTGTGAAACACCTCATGATCCAAAGCATACCACATCATTGGTAAAACAGGGCGGAGGCAGTGTGTTAGCCTCGGTGTGCACTGCTGCCAGCGACAGTGGGACACTGTTTATTGACGATGTGATACAGTAAGCAGCTGAATGAATTTTGAGGTGTTCGGAGACATACTCTCTGCTCACATCCAGCTAAATGCAGTCAAAGTTCTTGGGTGGCGTTTCTTAATAAAGTTGGACAATTACCCAAAACATACAGCTAAAGCAACCCAGGGGTTTATTGAAGCAAAGAAGGCAAATATACTTGAATGGACCAGTCAGTCACCTGATCTTGCTGTCGCGGCCCAGTGGCCACCAGAAGTATGGACTCGAGTGTAGACAGCACACGGAAGCACGGAGAAAGAGTGAAGGCAACACTTTCTTTACAGAGAGTGAAGGAAGCAACAGTGTAACTAAACCTACACACGAGGTCCTTGGAGATTCAACCGAAGGAACTTAACAACAATAAAGATCACTGTGAACTAAGCACTTGAGTTTCACAGTGATAAACTGATTACCATGAACTATAACAACACTAGGATTAACGAGAGCATGGCTATGATAGATACTAAACAACAACACATGAAAATCACAAAACAGTAAAAATTCCAAGCTATGAAAAGAGTCCATGAGTGTTGCCCAAGAGCTGACGTGTTCAAGGGCCAGCAAACCCGATACGGGGTAACTGCCCGCACAGGAACCCTGTGGCGTGGAGGTAAGGAAGAGGCTAGACTGGGGTCACGGAGCCGGGGAGTTCGGAGTCACTGTAACTGAAGGAAGCAGACGTCAAAGGGAGTTCTAGACACAATAGATTGCGTGCAGTCTTACTTTCTGCAGGCGGGCGCAAAGTGCGAAGGGGTAAATGGTCTGGGTGAGCCGAGAGAGAGTCCAGAGAGGGTCCGAGATGTTCCAGTGAGTTTGGCATGTAGGCAGGCAGCAGTGAAGCGGTGAGGCAGCCGGGCAGGCCAGCGACTGAGAAGAGGTTAGTTTATGGCAGGTTAGGTAATGACATCCCAGAGGATTACTGCAAGTGAAAGAGAAGCACAGGTAAGTATGAGCAACACTATGAGTATCAAACATGAGCTGTGACAGCCTTCACTAACTGAGGTTATCAGACAATCTGCCGAAGAGGGATTGTGAGCGCTGGCAGCCAAATTACTTCCAGGTGCAGCCTGTCAGTGATGAAGCGGTGACTCCGCCCAGAGGTGGAATCACCAACGCTGTGGAAAAAGCCAAGTTTACTCTTTAACAAGATTTCAGCTGGTAAAGACTAAACTTCAGACAGAAAGGGCCACAAATAAACAGCAACTGCAGTAAAGGCCTGGCAGAACATTAAAAAGTAGGAAGCCCGGCATCTGGTGATGTCCATGAGTTCAAGACTTTGAGTATTAGAACTGAACCCCTTAAATGAAGGGACTGTGTTAAAATGCTTTAGTTCCTCACATTTTTATGCAGTCTTTTTGTTCAACCTTCTGCAGTTCAATCGCATCGGAGTTACTTCATTTCAATGGGCGACCATGGCTCAGGGGGTTGGGAAGCGTATCTGTAACCGGAAGGTCGCGGGTTCGGTCCCCGGGCTCTCTGTCCTGGTTGTTGTGTCCTTGGGCAAGACACTTTACCCTACCGCCTACTGGTGATGGCCAGAGGGGCCGATGGTGCGATATGGCAGCCTCGCCTCTGTCAGTCTGCCCCAGGGCAGCTGTGGCTACAACTGTAGCTGCCTCCACCAGTGTGTGAATGTGAGAGTGAATGAATAGTGGAATTGTAAAGCGCTTTGGGTGCCTTGAAAAGCGCTATATAAATCCAATCCATTATTATTATTATTATTATTATTCAAATTTGTTGTGGTAAAAAACTTGGAAAAATCAGGAAAAACTTGTCTCTGTCCAAATATATATGGACCTAACTGCATCAATGATCTCAAACGGTGCACATTGTGGGATCATCCTGAACAAACAGCAGCCAGCATCCAAAGACAATCGATGAATGTCCTTCAAGAAGCCGGGAGAACTTTCCCAGAAGACTGCTTAAAGAAACCCACAAGAGTTCAGAATGTCTTCAGCCAGAAGTGGCCCTCTGGGCAGGTTTGTGTGGCTGTATGTGGTCCACAATATAAAATGAGTTTGACATTCCTGCTTTAGCCCTTTAGTAATTCTAAACCTTGTGAGAATTGTATAAACTTTTTTGCATTTATGTATGTTTACACGTTTCAATAAATCACTGTTCCTATTTCCCATTTTCCTGGAAAATGTAAAGAAATGAGGGGTGGCTGCACTTCTCAGGAGTTTAAGGAAGCGGATGTTTGCGGACCACACTGTACTTTCACTTGGTCTTTTTCCCCATTCTGAACTGAAATGTTCCTGTGACTTTTTAGATGTAAAGATCTCACAGTAAGGTTTCTTCACTTGCAGTTCCTCCCAAATTTGTGGTGCAACCTAAAGACCAGGATGGCATCTACGGGAAAGCAGTGATACTAAACTGCTCAGCTGAAGGCTATCCTGTTCCTACGATCCAGTGGGAATACTCTAAAGGTAAACCTGCACAGTTTACACACACGTTGATTACACAGCCGTCTCCCTGAGGTTTGTTGCAAGCGTTGGATGTTTTACATGTTTTCAAACACTTTTAAAATCATTCTCTTGAGTTGAGAAGAGTTGCTGCATTGAAAAATACTGTTATTTATTCATTATTTATTTATTTTACCTACAGCAAGCTTATCCTCTGTTGCCAGCACACCTAATACGATGTCCACAGCCATGAGGATGAATGCATAAAAACCCTCAAGTCAAACCTGCGTTTCAAGGAATAGTTTTCTGTTTCTCTGTAACGAGGAAGTGGGTGTGAAATTATGTAACTGTGGTACTTCACGTGTAACATTTCTCAGCCCAGCTGGACACAACAGCAAAGTTTGAGATATGAGATATAAGATAAAAAAAATGCATAATTAGAGTTTTTAATTCTTTCAGTTAAACTGGCAGCTGCAGAGCAAGAAGACGTGTGTTTAATGGTTTGAGATCTCTGAAGGTTTTCATAACATAAACACATAAAATAACAATGACTTGTTTTTTATTCCTCTTCCATTGGACTAAAGCTGGGCAAACACTGTGCGACTTTTTCAGTCGCGTTTTTCAGCTCCTGCTCAAACAGTACAATTGAATCGCAGAGGTTAGAAGTTCATAGGTCACGATGCAGGCTCTCACACGATACGGCCCGATGCTCTGATGCGACCTGAGTGCTCACACTGTGCATCCATAACATGAAGCTTATAACACAAAATCTGTCTCTCGCTCTCGCTCTCTGTCTTTCACTCACTCAGACACACACACACACACACACACACACACACACCGTCAACTTTGCTAAATTGCTAATGAAGAAACGCTGACCAGGCAGCTGTGATTGAGCAGCAATGTCCATCCAACTCTTTCCACGGCTGTTGTGGTTGTGATAATGTTGTGAGGCCACATCGAAAAGACTCAGCTGAGCTTGCCAAAGTTGGTCCAAGTTGGAAACTCGGGCCGATCCCTAAAACTGTCGCACGACTGAAAAATCGTCTCCAAATATCGCACAGTGTATGGCCAGCTTAATTTTCCGTCCATCGTTTGGGGGGCGCTGGAGGCTGTTCCAGCTGCTATGGGTGAAGGCAGGGGGACACCCTTGATGAGTCTCTCAAATTCACAGCTACGAGCAATTTAGATTCACCAATTAACCCCACTAGTGGGGGTTAGTGGACTTACGTATAAATGAAAAATTCTGAGTTTGCACAATCTCAGTATTTGTAAGACTCTTTTAATGTCAGTTTTACTGTGTAACAAATGCATTACTATTGTCCCTTACCACCATTTCTCTTTTGAAAACTTCAGATTTACAGTATAGGCTTAATTATAAAAAGGAATTGTGGGATATGTGGTACTCAAACCGTACTAGACTAACACTAGCTCATTTGAACCCATAAAACAAAGCCTTACTATTTCTGTAGTATAAATAAAATGCACAAAATGTAATGTTTTTATCTGTAAAGGTTTTCATTGAGACTTTAGCAGGAGCATCGAACAGCAAACTGGACTGCCTCATGCAGTTTACTATTGACAAACCGTGTATTTTCTCTGACAGGCGCTGGAGTCCCACAGTTTAAACCCATCCCCCTCAACTCAGGCTTTCGGATTGAAGTGTTGGTCAACGGCTCTCTGCTCATCAAGCACGTGCTGGAAGAAGACAGTGGTTTCTACCTGTGTAGAGTCAGCAATGACGTCGGGGCCGACGTGAGCAAGTCGATGTACCTCAACGTCAAAAGTAAGTCTGACAGGACGACAGCACCTATTAGAGCCAAAGAATGTAAATTTGGCATGTTTGGTTTTTGTCCTGTTGACTCTCCTCTTTCATGCACCAGCTGCTGGTGCATTAAAACAAAAAGTTAAAGCTAAAGCACAAAGGTTAAGTGAGCTGAACTTCGACAGTCAGTCAGGCCACCAGAAAGATGTCACCACGGTTGCTTGCGCTGTGCTTTCTGCCTGAACGAATCCCACGAAAGCAACGCACACAGCCTCTACACCACATCTCTTGGAGAAAGTACAGCATTTATCTGCTGTGTGGCCAAGGATTTAGCTCCCCTCCATTAATCCCTGAATTCTGCATGCGAGCAAGAGCTGCCATGTGGAAAAGAGGGCTGTGGAATACAGCAAGGGAGTTTGGAAGAAGGAATAGGTTATCCACGTCTTTTCTCCTCATCTCTGTGTCCTATATGTCTTCTATCTTGTCTTTAGTTTAGTAAGTAGAAGAAAATGTTAACTATTTGCTGAGTTGTTTGTGTTCTTGTATAGATAATACACTTTTTAATAGGAATGCTGCCCTCTTGAGGTTGAAAGTCTGTTTAATAAACCATGAGAGCGCATAAATTATTCCAGCGCATCTTCTCAGAAAGAGAGATGTTGAAAGCAGCCTGCAGAAATGGTAGGAATGGTTTTAAGAGCTTCCTTCAAGGTGAAAACAACAACCTCAGAAATAATGTAAATGTGAGTTTTACCAAAAAGTACAGTTACTTAACTTTAGCTGGTGATTGTGGATGTGTCCGTGGATGTGTGAGCTCCAACTGCTTTACTGCGGCTCGGCGCTCATTTTGATTGGTTGCTGTTAGATAAAGCTTTTGCCACCACGGCTCTTATCAAGCCCGAGCAGGGTATTCCCTGCTGAGTGTCTAACTGTCTGCCAGCCACAGCCAAATAGGCTCCAACTCCTTTATGACCCCCTCTGTCTGATTGAGGCCCACCATGTCACCTCATAGACAAGTGTGCTCAGAAGCACCAGCTCTCAGTGTAGCTGCGGTTTGGTGTCTTAGGCCATTTGAGTGTGAGTCACGGTTGAATTTTCTTATTGATACTTGAATCCTCACACCTCTGTGAAGTGTTGTGTCTTTAATTTATTTTTTAACACACGTTCCTCAGACCTCAGAGTTCTTGAACTTGGTAAAAATCTGAACCTTTAACTGGAACACAACTCCTTTATTGGGTGGCTGTAGCTCAGGCGGTAGAGCAGGTCATCCACTGATCAGAAGGTTGGTGGTTTGATTCCTGGCTTCCCCTAGTCTACATGCCAAATATCCTTGGGCAAGATACTAACCCCAAATTGCTCTCCGATGCATCCATCGGAGTATGAATGTGTGTGAATGTTAGCTATGAAGCACTTAGAAAGATGTGCTTGTGCGAATGGGTGAATGCACAAGTTGTGTAAAGTGCTTTGAGTACTCAGATGAGTAGAAAAGCGCTATATAAGAACCAGTCCATTTACTTTATCTCTCAAATGTCCTTAAATCATCAGCTGACAAGCTACTTTCTAAATAATCTTTCCCCTTTAGGTTTTCTGAAACTCTCAAAGCTCGGGACGTCATAAGATCATCATTTGCAAAGTGCGTGCTCTAGTCCAGTGTGTATCTTACAAGAGCATCGAGTTGTATAAGCAATATTACAGACTGATTATCATTATGATTAGTATATTGTGGATTTGACATTGATAACCACCAGAAACACCAGAGAAGTACAAGGAGAAAAAATCATTTGTTGACTGTAGCTTTCTCATTTACGCTTACACTTCACTTAAGCTTTGTCAAGCTAAGCCTAACCGGTTTGTAGCATCGTAAACCCAATATCTCCAGGTTGTCAAACTGTGTGAAAAGGCAAAACCTTTATGGAAAAACCGTTGGATGTTGGATTAGATGGTATACATGTTAGAAACTAACAAACGTTTAGTTAGTCTCTGCATTTGGATTACAACTTTGAGTTTCTAACACAGTACACAACCTAATCTCACTGGTTTGAACTCTTTATATAAACCACATTATTTATAACACGTGTCAAACACACTGCAAGATTTGGATTTTTATTTAACAGATTATTTGTCTTTGTCTTCTTTATGTTTGCAGCCCCTCAGGTGCATGCTGTGCTCCTGAAGCATCTGCCCGTTGTTGTGGTAGTTGTCCTGATTTGTGCCTCTTCTGTGCAGTAACCCAAATCTCCCCGCGTGCCAAGGGAGCCACACCTCATCCTCTATCCCGTGTGTGTCTGTGTGTGGACAATGAGCTCATTAACCCGTACAGTTTCTCTCTGTGCTTGACAGAGACGGTGCACCACAGTAATGCCTGAATCTGTGATGTCCTGTACACCGTGTGCTGCCTTTATGTTGTTTATTCAGACCAGCACCAGCTAATTGAACAGTGGCAAGCACTTAAGAGGCTTAGGAGCCAATTTGAGAGGCACACAATCTGACGCATGCTGGACCAGTCACGTGATGGACAGACGGCTTGATCTTCACTCACTATTATTGGCCGTCCACATGTGGCTTGATGCATTGGCAAACAATAGATTGAATGAGAAGCTTTAACATATGTAAGCATAGAAATATTTATGGTGAAGATGCTGTCAGTTTTGTGTGCGTGTGGGACACAGGTGAGCAAACAAGCTCATAAGCCCACACAAAGACAGAGATTTCACACAAAGGTGTGCACACTTTACTGTAAAGGCACTGATACAGTGCAGAGCAGTGCAGCCATTACTAAAGAATAATGGGCCAGGCAGCTAATGCAGTGCTTGGGATAGATCCCACTCCACCAGGCTATTGTAGTGGACTGCCTGGGAAATGAATTGCATCTATTGTGATGTCTTTGCTTGGCACTTTCATTGTTATGAGTGTCTGTGCATAGGCTCATGTCTCGTCATAATACACCATGCATCATGCAGGATGAGCACCAACACTACACTAACAGCCAGCAGAAACTGCTCGCGCTCTCTGCCGGGGGAGAGCAAGTGTGTGCACATGCACTCTGTTTGTTTTTCTCTCATAGGCTTCCTTATTTGAGTAGTAATCACTTTTTGTCCTGTGTGAAAACTGGTTGCAGATGGCGGCTTGAATGAATGATTTTTATGTCATTTACAGTCAAGCATCTCTACCTACAAAACAGATGCTATTCAGTCAATTCATTACCAATCCACAACAGATGCTATCAGAGGCGGTCAACAGCCACTCAGTGTTTATCAGGGCCAATTAAAACCAATCAAGCCTGTTAGACATCATAATGCCTGCAGACGCAGTGATGAAGCGTCACTCGAGTGCAGTGCTAAATGGTCTTATGGTCGCGGAGCAGTCTCAAGCACAGAATCCTCTTGGGGCCGGGTTTTAAAGAGACTTTCATCTAAATCCAAAACAGTTTAGTTTTCTGCTGTCTTTGATCAGGAAATGAATCTTAAACAAAGACTTGTTTTTCAGTGAAGAAATAAATTCTTCTTTTTAAAAAAAGAAGCTTTGTACAGGATAAAAAGTCTGCAAGTAATTCTGAAAGTTCTCTTGATACCTTTTGGGACTCACCGCATCACTTCCTGTTGCTTTTACTCTCAACACAGTGCAAACCTGTAACAGACCTTGGAGGTTCAGGCTGGATTCACTGGGTAAACAGAAGTGGTCGACTGCAAGAACTGCAGTATATTTTCAGTGTATAAGAAAGTATGAGCCTTGTTTTGCACACTCCACTAGTCAGTGCTGGTAAGTTGTCTACTTTGCTGGATTTAAAGTAGTCAGCACTTTTTTTTTCTAAATGAATTTTAGAGAAATATTAAGCCCAGTTTAACCCTTGGACCAGTTAAAAGTGTGACTGTGAAACAAAGAAGTTCCCTTGACTCTCATTGTGTTTATTGAGCCTACTTGCACTAAGCCACTGTTCCAGTGTGCAGGCCTATATTTGCTATCATGCTTCACGTCCAAGCCAATTGTGCAGCTAAAGGAATTATTTCAGTACATTGCAGGCAGCCAGTGAACCAGTCATCACCGCAGCACAATACCCCACGTCAAGGCTGCCTCTTCCCCAGCGCCCACTTACAGTGTGCCCTCAAGGCATAAAGCTAGATGCATCTCAGCTTGTCTTTTCTTGTCAGCCCTTGTGGCCCCATTGAGCCGGGGTGCCCTTTGGCTCACATTGGCCAGGCTGCCTGTGTAGAATGTAGACTAGCATCCCAGTGTTCACACCACGGAGGGATCCACAGCTTGTATTTGTGGAGAAGCCGGCTCACCGTAAGTCTTCTTGTTAATTCAAAGGTTTCACTTTTTAAAAGCAGCTATTACATCAATCACACAAGAGATGCTGTATACCAAGGAAAAAACGGATCGTCACCACGACTGATGTAAACAGTACCCTCCCAAGAGAAATTCACACCAGGATCCATACAGGAGAGGTGCCACTTTAATTATTACGGTGTGAATGAGAGGTGATCCCTGATAAGTGCAGCGCCAACACAGCAGTCAAACTTTTCTTAAAAGCCATTAACGATGGCATAGTTTTCTTTTTGCAGGATGTACAAAGTGAAGCTTGGTGTCCGTGTCCATTTTATTGTTATTAACAAATAAATAAATAAAAGTAATCCTGCTTCACCACCTCTCACATCTCATTGATCCTCTGAGACGGTGTGACTGCTTTCTTTCTTTGATCTCATATGAATAGCCCCACGCCGACGTAGCCATTCACCCATAATTATATGTTAGTATTATTCTCCTGACTCCACCATTTGGCTAATTCTGTTTTCCACATCGCTAACACCAGCAGTTACAGGCATTAGAAACATTTTCTTTTTTTGTGTTGTCTTTTATTTCTGCATTGCGACATTCGGGGTGTGATTGTGTAATCATCATCATGCTCCCGTGGAAATCAATGGCAGGTCTGCGTTCTATTCCTGGCTACTACAAATGGCCCTATTTCTAAGAGTACAGACGAAGGAGAGAGCGCGAGAGAGAGAGGAGGCAGGCAAGGAGAGGAGAGGAGAGGAGAGACTGTCCGATGCTGGTTGGCATGGTAACCTGGCCAGGTGAAAGGGAGCCTGGGAGAAGGGGGAGAGGGAGGGGGGGGGTGCTTTTGTCTCAGGGGAGTAGCCTATCAGCAGCCAGCCTATCCCCCACAATCCCCTGCAGGCTTAAGCGTATCATCACTGCCCTCTGGGTTGCTGTGGAGGAACAGGGCTCTCCTCACCTCCACATAAAAGACACAATGTGCAGTGCAGTAAACATACACAACGCAGTCCACTGTTTCCTCTCTCGAATGCTCATGCCTTCCTTCAGCCTTCCTTGGCAACATGTCACATCTTACTGGTTCCTACTGGAGACCAGTATGTAAGCGGTTTTCCTGTGTGTGTGTGTTTGTGCATGACTCTAAGAGTTCATCATGTCATTGTGTGTTTGTTTTTGTTTAATGATATGTACAATCCATCTTTTCCAGACATCTGCACGCACACCTCCAGTTATGTTTAGAGCTGAATTAGGCATCGGGGAGCCGGTGCTTTCTGACACAAGGAGATACCCTTTTCCCACCATCTGTCCTCTCATTCTCTTTTTCTTTCCTCCCTCTGTCCACACTCCTTCCCCTGGTTCTGTTTCCATAATTCTGCTGGATATTAAAGAAATATATCAACACAACAATTACGAGGCCATAAAATGAGCCTCGGGGCTGGCGCAGCTGGGCTGCTCACACACACAGGGTTGTACACACATACATTTACATAGACACAAGCTGCATACGCCTCATCTCAGAGGCCTCTTCATGGTGCAGAGGCACTCCTGCTTTTAAAGAAATGTTTGCTTTTGTCTTTAATCTCAAATCAGGATTTCCTATTTCATTAATGTGGGAAAAAATAATAAAAAAATATATTATCCCAAAAATGGAACCTTTGGGGGGGTTGTTCCACAGTATTTTAAAATTTGAAAAGGCTGCCAAAAATTTCATCCAATGTTTTCTGTGCATTTCAAACAGCAAATAAATGTAAATTTTCTTTGTCTGCTGTACCCAACTAAAGCACTGGTTTCTACTGGTGAGCCTCTCCGAGGTGGAGCAGCTGCTCTGATTATTTTTTGTTCGATCAAAAAACTTTAGGTTTAGCTTCTACAAAGACTGGTTTACATATACATTCATTAATTTTTTCCTCATTGGTTTCCTGTCACATCAGTTACTGTTGTTGCTTGGAAAACAGGAACTGCTACTGAGGCATTTAGGAAACATTTGTAAATTGGAACTACAAAAGAAAAAAAACCTGTAAAGGGCACAGCGATAGTTTGTGTACAAAAACCTGAGCTGCTTCTCGTGTTTTTGTTTTTTTTTACCTTGCTTCCAATGATCCAAAACTTTTTGGCATTTTTGTAAAGTGCTCTCGAGCGATAGTTCCCCCGGCTTTCTGACTGAAGGTCTTTCGATTCATGTTGGAGATCTTATCAAAACTGATGAAATTATAAATGCAGAAAAGTACCATCAGATTTTTATCCACCATGCAATACGATCTGGGAAGTAACAATTTCATTTTTCAGCATGGATCCAAACACACTGTCAATGCAATAAAAGCAAACCTGGATAGAACATCACACGATGAAAGACTGATAGTCATGGATTGGCCCCCCAGAGCTTGAACCGCAACATTATTGAAGTACATAGTCTTGACAGTTAATGGAACAGAATGCAGCCTTCTGTAGTGAACTTTCTAGTGTTTAAAAGCTGGATCCATGTCAGGAAAACATTATAAGTAAACTCTACCAATTCTGCTGCCGGTCAAATATACGACCAGAATCATACCAGCGGCTCGTTGATGGCTACCAAAACCATCTGGTCGAACTTGCTAAGGGACACTTAATCATATATTAGTGGTGTATGTATATATTTGAGCCTGAATGTCTCATTTTTCATTAGTGGAAATCCAAAAAAAATTTAAAGTTGAGCACCCAGAAGACATTGTTAAAAGCCCCAAATTACTGTTACAGTCCTGCCCATGATGAGTGAACGTAAACGTCTACACAACTGTATAATGATGCTCTTGTGATGAGCGTAGTTTCAATGTTTCTTTACAAAATGCCAGATACTAAAATATCTTAAAGTTTACAGTACACAGGTATTCTCCACACCTGATGAGCCGAGCCTTCTCAGTCTCTTCGTTGCCCTTCCTTTTTGTCGCCTAGCGTAGTATCCCACTGTGCCAGGAGTGTCAACAACACGGCCCCGTGCCACCTCGGAGCCACTTACATGGCGAAATGAAAGTAGCTTTGCTCTCAAACGATAACGTTTACATAAAGCCGGAGCGGTTATTTATTTCCCCTCACTTTTCCAAATGTGTCTCACAAAAAATTCATACTTGTCATGCAAAATAAATCAGCGTTCTTTTCCAGAGCCGAGCCTCAAATGGCGGCAGAGTGAATAAGAGATGAGGCTTAAATGTTCGCAACCTCTTGCCTGACACGTCCCATCAGATCAGCAGAGTAACGCTTTGTGTGTGTGTATGTGGGGGGGGGGGACGCAAAATGAGAGCGAGCACACGTGTTGGCGTGCATGCGCAGGCAGAGGTGTGTTTATGTGTGAGAGCATCTGGGAGTGGAAGGTTGTTATACACTCTGCTGTGGGTGTAATGAGCCATGTACAGTATGTCGTTAGTGTACATTTAGTGTGGTGTCTTCAGAGTGTTGTTAGAGCATAACTGTACCACTTAGTACCCTACGATGCACGCCAGAGCTGTGCGCTGCCATCAACACAACATTATAGGTTTTATATCTGCTGTTTCAACAAAAAGCTTCGTGTTTTTTTCTATTTATTTATTTTTGCTTTCAGCTTTTATCGTATTTTAATATAAAATTTACAAAATGAATACTAAACATTTTTGCAAAACTAAAAAAACAACGTTTGCTCTGTAAGAAGTTCCAGAAAAGGAATTCGTTCATTTTTATTTCATGATGTTTATGTTTAGGACAGCAGAGTCATCAGCTGCTCCTCACCTTCCAGCCAATCATAGGCCTGCCTGTTAACTGTGTTATTTGATTGTTTATGCTTTTTTTACTACATAGTGCATCTTTAACTGAGGAACATCTTTCTGATAGATATAATATTACATTGAATATAATGAAATCATAGTGTCAGTTTACTCTGAATGGGTTTTAGGTATTTTAGGCTTACAGTGTTAAAAGGAGCTATAAGAGCAATTAGTTCCCAAGTAATCGCTTGCTTAAAGAGGCAGAGGTGAAGGGATGAGGACTAGCAGAAAGTACAGATATCACTATTGTTGCGCCTCCTCGAGGGCGTAACAACAACACAACAACTCCAGAAACCCAGTACAAGTGTTATACGCTGAGACAAGTTTAATGGCAGCTTTCTCACAAAAGCAATGACCCAAATTCATAAAACAAATGTTGGGGAGAAAGGGACAGTTAGGTTGTGCCAAAAACCCCCCCACAAAAAGACAAAACCAAAACGTAGCTGAGCTCTTACCCCAGAAAAACAAGGAAGGAAAAAAGTCCACAACTCAAAACAAGCTCAAAAATGACATGGGTGGCACCAACATACTTACCTAAGAAAACATGCAGCCTGCAGACACGTGACACTATTGAACATACTAAATACATGTTTCACTCTTCTTGCGTTCTTTCTCTTCTCTTGAGCTTTCAAGCATGAACAGCCTGTTTAAGGTCACGCCGACGCATCACAGTGGAATTTAAGTCCAGATTTTGAAACCTTTTTATCATTATTGTTGTATAAATTGTAATTACCAACACAGTTTTTTTATGATTTATGTTTCCACTAGAATGCCCAAGGTCTTCAACTGAAATATGGAATATTGAAATACTCAAATATAAAAAATGTAAAGAACTACTAAAGCACATTGTTATTTTTTCTTTATAAACATGCAAAAATACAGTTATTTCCTTTATTTTTTTCTTGTTTTTTATGGCATGTGGTCTGATCATTTTTTAAACTGCATATATATATATATATATATATATATATATATATATATATATATATATATATATATATATATATATATATATATATATATATCCCTCAAGCTCCCAGGCCTCTGGTAGAGGACCCGAGCTTGAAGGATAAACCGCCCGCAGGGGCGTGCTGGGTGTTTTATATATATATATATAAGCACATACTGGTTTAAAGCTCTTTCTCACACTACATTTGAACATTTATTCGAAAATTGATACAACAGACGGGCATCAGTAGATCTTATATGCCTACATATTTATATCAATACTGATACCACAACAATATCTTGTCAATACAAAATATCAATATCTTAATTAAAAGTTGTTGTTCCTTTGAACAACAGCTGGTGTTTACAGAGTACCGATGTCACCTGTGAAATGAAACGAACAAAATCTTTTTCTCTCCACTTTGTCTTCACACCAGTCCCCGCTATGATCACGTCCTACCCCAACACCACATTGGCCACGCAGGGTGAAGAAAAGAAGATGAGCTGCACGGCCCACGGTGAGAAACCCATCATGGTGCGCTGGGAAAAGGAGGAACGCATCATCAACCCTGAGACCAGCCGTTACGTGGTTTCTGTCAAGGAGGTGGGCGATGAAGTCATCTCCACCCTGCAGGTAGGAGGCTGAAGTGGTCAGTCTTAGATTATATTTTGTTGGTGTATGATGATGGTTTAATATTTGGCGCAGTTTCCATGTGAGTTAAATTAGATTTAAACCTAATCTAATTGTTAGACTGTATTTAAAGATGGATACTGTATGTTTGCCATCTATGGGGATGTGCTGGGATGAATCTGTAGCATCGTCACATCATTACAGACATAAGAACAAAGGGAATATTGTATTTTTACATTTACATTCAAGGCCACAAACATTCAAAAGCCAAAAACGATGGGAAACAATTTTCTAAATGATGTTTCACATCCTGCCAAGATCCTTACGCTGAGGCAACATCCCAAAATAAAAAGATACAACAATTATTCTCACTTTGTTGCTTCGGCAATACTAATGGACCAAAAGGCATCCATTAGATGTATTATTCTACACCCATTCATTATTCACGTCCTGTCGTTCCTCTGCATCCACTAGATCATGCCCACAGTGAGGGAGGACTCCGGCTTCTTCTCCTGCCATGCCATTAACTCTTTTGGTGAAGACAGAGGAATCATACAGCTCACGGTACAAGGTATAACTTCACCAGACTGAAATGCTCAAATAAAGCCATAGATCCTTTTAAGCCTCACAATAATGCATCCTCCAGTAACACTGAGTTAACTTTGGGCCTTGTAGAGCCCCCGGACCCCCCAGAAGTGGAGATCAGAGAAGTGAAAGACAGAACCATCGCACTGCGTTGGACGATGGGGTTCGATGGCAACAGTCCAATAACAGGCTTTGATATTGAGAGCAAGAATAAATCAGGTACAGTGAAGCTCATTTGAGTCCATAATTACAACATACTGGTGTAATACCAATCTGGAAAACAGCTAAGCCAGTAGAGAGACGTGAATTATCAGTGCATTCATTTAATCTCAAAGCTATAATTTAATGCACTTAGCCTGATTTGACCTCTTGAGTTCAGGCCCACCAATAAAACTTGGCCTTTCCCCCTCAGCCTCCTGGGATACTGCACAGAAGACCAAAGACGTCTCCCCTCAGCTCAACCAGGCCACCATCATCGACCTTCATCCTTCGTCCACCTACAACATCCGCATGTTTGCCAAGAACCTGATTGGGAAGAGTGAGGCCAGCAATGAGCTCACCATCACCACTGATGAAGCAGGTGAGAATTAAGAGATTGAATCCCTCACAAAGCCAAATGGATTCTGTGCTGTTTTTCTCTGCAGAACTAAATAATGCAAGCACGCAATTATCTGATTTTCAGGACTGTGAATAATGTACAGTAAGACAAAACTCGGTGTAGCAAAAACGCACGATGAAAGACAACAATCAGAGTGTGACCAACGAATTAGAGACAGGAGGCAAAAGGAGGTGAAGAGCCAACTGTGTCACTTCATTAACAGCCCGGTGACATCAGCCCATCGGCTCTGATGCATTATTGAACACACGCTGACCCTGTACTAAAAGCAAAACTTTTCAATTAGCAGCCTCGGTAGTAAATGTCACACTCTGGTCAATAGAGAAAAGCAGGAGGGAAATTACCCCCCCCCCCCCCCCCCCCCCAGTGCTCCCCACTCTGGCAGCCTCCCCTCACCCTCAGCAGCCACCTACATATACAAGCTCCATATATTTATCCACAGCCTCACTCATTCAGTTGGTTCGATGTGCACACTTTAATCAGACGTTTATGTCGTTGACATGATCTCAGCTCCTGATGGTCCACCTCAGGATGTGCAGCTGGAAGCCCTCTCCTCCCAGAGCATCCGAGTCACATGGAGGGTGAGTTCAGCTGATCCTGTGTGTTACCATAGACTGAATGTGTGCAGTCTTTAGCTGTATACATATAGATACAGATTTATCTCCAAATCCAGTGCTGTTCTCTCCACTGTGTCCATAAGCATTTAACCTGCTGCTCCTGTGGATTAGCTCAGCAGCGAGCAGAGTAGCTCAGCTCAGGTGTTTCTTTATTTTACTTTGAGGATTTGAACCAGTTTGCTGTAGGATATTTTATTACTCTGCTTTTTCAGAAGAAGTTACAATATTTGCATCTCTCATCTGCTTAGTTGAAAGTCGGGGAATCCATTAATTTGCAATGTGCAATAACATGTGGTCTTGTTTAAAGCTTGCATTGTTGTATTTCAAAGCAATTCAATTCATGCATCCACGTCATGCTTTCACAAATGGCACACTGCTACGCTTTAAATCAGCGGTCCCCAACCCCCGGGCCTCGGACCGGTACCGGTGCGTGAGTCGTTTGGTACCGGGCCGCGAGAGTTGAAGCTCAGGTGTGAAATGTATAGTTTTCAGGGTTTTTATCGGTTTTCAGCGTTATTTTGTTATCGTTTTTATCGTTAACTCGGTTTTCCTGGGTCTTTTCACATGTGTTATGAATAAATCTTCTTTTTTTCGGTACCGGTACTAGTTTTATTTTGTTGTATTTATCCGCGACACCTTAAAGGCCGGTCCGTGAAAATATTGTCGGGCATAAACCGGTCCGTGGCGCAAAAATGGTTGGAGACCGCTGCTTTAAATGGTAAAAAAGTGCACATTTTCTCTCAACCAGCAAAAAGAAAAGGTTTGTGCTTCAGTTCTCCCAGTAAATGATTAAGAAAGACAAACAGAATGATTTGAATATAAATCATTTGCAGCATTACAACATTTTCTTTTCCTTCAGCAGAATGAGGAATGCATTTGGATGCATCACCTACTTGGTGTCATGTATCGTTACACCTTCTTGTTTCCTGCCCGTACTGACCATTCAGACCTAAATACGCCCTTAATGCATTTTTGATTGTGTTTTGGTAGGTTGGGTGTTACAAACAAGATGGATTTCATTACCAGATGTGAACAACACATGATAGGAGCATGAGTGGAAAAAATCTGATTAACTGACAAATTATCTGTGTGTGTGCTAGCACTCCCTCGTTAGCACAGTGTATATTTAATTCAGCCAGAAAATCTCTAATGAGTGTTGTCATTTTTCTGCCAGCCGCCCAAAAAGCACCTCCAAAATGGGGCCATCAAAGGCTACCAGGTAGGCTACAGGGAGTACAGCTCAGGAGGAAACTACCAGTTCAGTGTGATCAGCGTGGAGACCACAGGGGACAATGCAGAAAGCCTGGTGTTGGATAATCTGAAGAAGTTCACCCAGTATGGAGTCGTGGTGCAAGCCAGTAACAGCGCTGGGACAGGGCCGTCTTCCACCGAGGTGGCTGCTACCACACTGGAGGACGGTAAGAGGGGAGGAAATAAAACTATTCTTATTATTTGCAGTTTCACATCAACATTTTAATGAATGAGAAATGTTGTACGCAGAAAATGAGACAAAACCCTTGATCTAAATACAGCACGAATACATTTGGAGTATCGCATTACAAACACAGCTGTGAAGGAGCCAGGTAGCGTGGTTTAATGTTGCAGCTATTTGTGAGGATGTAACACAACCTAGTGGAGATCACTGGGTATTACGTGTGTTGTCAGTGTTTGTTTTTATACTCTGGGTTTTTTCTACTCAGTGCCCAGTCGTCCCCCAGAGAACGTCCAGGCCGTTGCGACTTCCCCAGAGGTCATTTCACTATCCTGGCTGACGCCTCCTAAAGAAGC
Organism: Maylandia zebra; assembly: GCF_041146795.1. NCBI lineage: Eukaryota > Metazoa > Chordata > Actinopteri > Cichliformes > Cichlidae > Maylandia > Maylandia zebra. Next base: position 2,915,393 of record NC_135176.1, on the reverse strand, counting down.
TCTGAATGGCAACTTGCTGGGATTCAGGGTTATCTACTGGGCCAACCTGCCTGATGGAGGTACACGCGCACACACACACACACACACACACACACACACACACACACACACACACACACACACACACACACACACACACGAGAGCATGCAAACCTGAGTTTAGATTAACATGCATTTTACAAAAATGCATCTCAGTCTCCAGAAATCTGCACTTCCTCCTCAAATAGAGTATAAACTATTCCTGATAGCATTTCTTTCATGAAAACATATACACACACAGGTTGGTGTGATCTGCACTACTATGAGTCTGCTTCCAATCAGAGCAGAGGTGGATAACCCTGTCCGATGCACCTGTGCAGGGGGCACACCTAGCCTGCTAGCATGTCTGAAGGATCAGTGTGTGAGCTAAGAGCCAGATCAAGCCACAAGTCAGAGAGAGCTGCGTTCCCTGGACAAGGATCACCTGATCTGTTAGCACAAGTGCAGTCAGTGGATAAAGAAATGTCAAGAAATGTAGGTCAAAGTCATAACATCCAACAAGGATGAAGGGGCATCCGTTTTATAATTATTTAATACATCTGTTCATTTAATATGTTTCCATTTAACATTTTAATATGCTAAAGATTTGTATTTCTATTATTTTATCCAACCACGGTCTTTATTGTTTATTTCAATTCAATTCAGCTTTGTTCAGTCACCTCTAAGCACCTCTAACAACCTCTATGAGCAAGCACTCGGTAGTAGTGGGGAAGGAAAAACTCCCTCTTAGCAGGAAGGACAACCATCTGCTGTAATTCCTGCATTCTTGTGGACTGATGTTCTAATTTGTTAGTAGCTACAAACAGATAAAAAAAATAGGGATGAAGCTAAGATTTGTGCATAAAACATTTGATTTGTTTGTGTCGGTGAATGAGGCCCGCTGTTTTCTTACATTTAGATCCCCACACTGAGCCTAGACCAAATAGTTTTACTTGACCAGTCCACATCCAAGGACACTCTGACAGCTTCACTGTGGTTTTGGAGCGTGTTGCCCAATTACAGCAGACTTAGTGGTCCTAGTATTCTGAGATGTCCTTGGGCAAGATATTGTTGATGCCAATGGCAGGCCATCACTTCTGAGGCTATTACTGTAAATATGTGCACGTGTAAAAAGATTTATAGAATTGCTAAGGTTAAGCAGTGCTCTAAGTTACCATCCTGACATGCCGGCTCAAAGCGTTACTGCGTGTGACTTTTTCTTGGTCATTAGAAACAAGTAGCTTTTAGTGTAGATACTCAGATGGATTTTTAAGGCATGGCATAACCTTCACTGCTGGCCAACAGGCTGTATGCTGATGGAAGGCGGACAGCATAGCATGGCAGTGTCAGCCAGATTGCTTGTGACAGCATGATTACCTTTGCCCCTTGCACTGTCACATCACATTGGCCTGCCTACAGAACATGAACGCTCAAGACTTGACAGCCATGGCTAGTTTGCATGGTAACAGTGAATGTATTCTCAAAGCTACATTAAAATGCTATTATTTGTAAATATTTGTGTTTTTAATTTTTTATATATACTGCAGCCTAACAATTAATATATTGAGCTGTTTATTGCACTCAGTGCCAGACAAGTGTAGTACATCAGGATGATGGAATAATCTCATTGACCAGCAGAGGGAGTTATAGAACCTGCAGCGGTGCAGGCTGTGCCGGTGTTGCAGTTTGTAGGACAAGAACAAACTGGATGTTATGACTTTGTTCATTTGTTTTTGTTTTTGTTTTTTTGTAAATACTTCTGTTGAGTAAGAGAAATCAAAGTATCTAAACTCTAAAAGACAACAGAACTGAATTTTTGAATACTCTGCCAGTGATTTTCCTGCTTATTCAGTCTATTTTTTCTCCATAATGTCAGCAAAACAGTTAAAAAATTAGAATGTAACATATTCAAATTGCTTCTTTTGTCTGACCAACAGCCTAAACAGCCAAAAACTATTATCTTCAGCAATTATGTCAAACAATGAACAGCAGCAAGTCATCACACCATCTGCAAATATCCTTTTGGCTCGGAAAAACAATTAATCCACCGTTCGAATCAATTAAAGTCACGGGAGAGCTGCAGTTATCTCGCAGTTGCAGGCACCAGAAAAATACGGGCCTCTGATTATTGTCACTTTTCTTTATCGGGATGTGGTTCCAGTTTGATGCAAACATAATTTTTGATTTTAAATTTTTTTTTTTTTAATTTTTGTTCCTGGATATGAAGACTGTGGGCCAGACACAGACAACCACAGTCTTGGTTAACCTGTACATCCTATTGTGTTTTTCAAGTGTTTTAAATGCTCTCCTCCTTAATGAGGAGAAGAGCAGTAGCTGGGGGTCCGTTATAGATCTCTGGAGTGAAATGAAAAACTAGAACTGTGGACGAGAACACATTGTGGTGAAGGAATACAGACACATTGAGGTGTTGATAATCCAGAAGTTAAGAGCTGAGGGAACCATGTACGCTTGGATCCAGACTTGTTTAAATTTTGTGACTGAATATGAAATCATCTCAGGCTGTGCTCGCTTAGGCCTGATATTACTTTTATGTATTTGAGCCTCTATATTTTAGTAGTCACATGTTTGGACCAGTGGCAACCTGTCACATAATGGGATTATTTACAACAGGAGACATTATGGGGATTTTTGTTTTCCACAAAAATTATTCAGGAACCAGAATATTCTTACATATACTGAAGCCCGATTTAATACTGCTGTCAGTGTGTTTAGAGGATAAATCTGAATTTAAACAAGTTCAGAACCTAAACATATAACTGTTTAGGTTAACAAAGAAAGACTTTTAAGTTTCCTGAAGATGTCTCCAAGGTCCTTAGATTACCATGACCTGGATGAGTGAGAGCCTACACAGACATTATATGTGCAGTTACCGTATTCTCAGTCTCATTTTTTCCAGTTGATCCAGTCAAACATAAACAGTTTAACATGTCAGAAGTGAACAGAGATGTGTAGACACCACGCTGATTTATTCACTATTCTCCAAACTCATCTTCTTCTGTTTTCTGTTGGCCAGAGCTCGGAGAGATCAGGAACGTGACAACCTCTAAGCCCTCACTGGAGCTGGATGGATTGGAGAAATATACCAACTACAGCATCCAGGTGCTGGCCTTCACCAGAGCTGGTGATGGTGTCCGCAGTGAACAGATTTACACCCGCACCAAGGAGGACGGTAGGCCGATTAAGTCACCTCTCCAAATAAAAAGGCAGCTGTCAGGTTGTAGCGAGCTTCTGTCATAGAGGTTGTTTCATGGTCAGGTTATGCTAAGATCTGTGCTAAAGTGAATTTGACTCACTGCCTCAAGGAATTACAATATCTCCCCTCTTTACACTAAATGTCAGTTTTTCTAGACCAACAGTATTTTACTGGGATAAAAATGAGGCAGGATCCTAAATATACTTATTAAGTAGAGAGCAGTAAGTCTCGCATGCAGCAGAGAGAATATGTTATGTGGCCATCTGTTATCTAGCTGTATAATCAGTGTAAAAAGAGCCATAAAAATCTTTCAAGTATTAATATTAGCTTAATGTACGGAGTATATCAACTAAATTATCTCATGCTTTCAGTTCCCGGTCCTCCGGCGGGGGTAAAGGCAGCAGCTGCATCCAACTCAATGGTGTTCGTGTCCTGGCTTCCTCCTCTCAAAGTGAACGGCATCATCAGGAAATACACCGTTTTCTGCTCCAACCCACACCCCACGGTAAAGCACATCAACAAAGTATCATTCAAAAAGACAATGTTACACTGTTACACATTGTTGCAACATTGTTTGTTCGTTTTTTAATTCAAGTTCCGGTTTTAGAGCTAGCTAACCAGGAAGATAACCAGGAACCTGGAGCTTCGGCTCGAAGCAAAGATGACTTATGTTTGTTTAATAATTACAGTAAAAGTAAAGTAAAAACAAAAGTTTACAAAAAACAGAAATAATTAGTAATTGTGTGGGTTTCTTTAGCTTTAAAGAGCTTTACACCTGCTCAGCATAATGCTACAGCACCCTAAGTTTTCATAGCCCTGCATATCAGGACATTTAGAACCATTTATTTATTACTATTTGAAGCATTTGTCACACAAGAAACTGTAAATATGTGATGTGTCCTAAAGATATGTGTACACACAAGGCATGAACATGTGAAACACAAATGTTTGTAGCACCTAAACAACTATAACATTTGCAGAGGTGTACAAAAAAATCACAGATAGTGAATAAATGTGAACTCTGGCCAGTATAGTTTGAGCTGTTTGAGAACTGGTCGTGGACAGCATCAGTCCAGCTGGGTGCAAACACGATATTTGTTCATTACTGGTTTGGGCTCAATAGAAAACATCAGCATGTGTAGTTTTACCCCTGAGTGTTTTTTTATGCACTGGAGTCATTTATGAACGTCCTCCCTCCTCCAGGTGAGCAGTGAGTTTGAGGCGGCCCCAGATGTATTCTTCTACCGCATCCCCAACCTGAGCAAAAACCGTCAGTACAGCGTCTGGGTTGTTGCAGTGACTGCTGCGGGCCGTGGAAATGCCAGCGAGATCATCACTGTCAAACCCATGGCTGAGGGTCGGTGGAGCTACTCTCTTATAAAATGTGCTTTTCAATGCTGAACAGCTCTCTGTTGCCTGGTATCACGTTTGTGAGCTCGAAGTGCAAAGTGGATGCGTAAAATGTGCAGTTTGGGTAAAAATGACTCTTAAGACAAGGAGCATTACTAAATGGGAATAATGCTGCATTTGGCCCTGGGAACATGTTGCATGTTCTGTAAACGCAGATAAGCTGATGCATATACCAACAGGTCTTTATTGTCTGGAGTCAGCTCCTATATTAAGCGCCCGCTGCAGAGCTTTCTGGTCTTGCACTGTGCATATCTAATACCAGTTTGTGATCTTTGCAGTTACGATTCTTTCTATTGCTCCCCTGTAGAAAGTTGCAATAATTGTCACAGAAATGTATTCTTCACTAGTTTCTTTAAGAAGTCTGTCAGGTTAGACATGTGTGAGCACACCTTAAGTTAAATTCTCCATCTGAAATATTTAAACAGGAACACATGTCTTTGAATTTCACTGCAGGCTGATCAGTTGTGTGTTTTTACAGCTCCGGCTCGGATCCTGACCTTCAACAGGACCGTAACGACCCCCTGGATGAGGGACATCTTGCTGCCTTGTAAGGCAGTTGGTGATCCTTCACCAACCATCAAGTGGCTGAAGGAGATGTGAGTAAAATACTAATCACTGAGGATCACTGAGGATCTTTTCACAGCTGAATATTTGTGGATATTGCCTCCTTAAAATATCCAGTGTCTGTGTGGCACACTAGAAGCTGAAAGTTAATCGTAAATGCATCTCTGCCTCAGCAACGGGACCCCAGCACCCGTTGTGATTGACAGCCGGCGCAGCGTCCATACGAACGGCAGCCTCGTTATCCGCACAGTGAAAGCAGAGGATTCTGGGAACTACACATGTGTGGCCAGTAACAGCTTTGGGCTGGACAAGATTGTCCTAAACCTCCAGGTTCAAGGTGAGAATTACAACATGGGCAGAAAGACAAAAGAATGACACGTTATCATCTTTTTCAGTGCTAGATTTCTTTCTTTAAATCCTGCTGTTTCCTTCAGTTCCTCCTGACCAGCCTCGCCTCACAGTGACCAAGACAACCACCACCTCCATCACCCTCTCCTGGATCCCAGGAGATAACGGTGGCAGCTCCATTAGAGGTCAGAGAGATTCTGCCTGTCCTTCTCTGTCACTGCTTTTTTTACCATTTGATTTACATTCATGTCTCCATCTGTGCCACCTTCAGGCTACATCTTGCAGTACTCAGAGGATAACAGTGAACAGTGGGGTAATTTTGCCATCAGTCCAAGTGAGCGCTCTTACAGGCTAGAGAATCTCAAATGCGGCACCTGGTACAAGTTCACCCTAACCGCCCAGAATGCCGTGGGCCCCGGACGCATCAGTGAGATCATTGAAGCAAAGACCCATGGGAAAGGTATGAACTGTTCTTCTTTAAGGGGCATGTTACAGGTTAGTCGTTGTGCAGCCTCCACTTATTTAAAAGTAAACTTAAAATACTTAACAATACAGCAAATGATTGGAGTGATAAACACGTTTTAAAAGGTCAAAGAGGTTTTAACTTTTTTCCCTGAGAAATAATAATATATACGGTGTGATCAAACCTGTGAAGAGCCAAAACCTTATTGGATTTAAACCAGACCGAGCCTTCAAAATTCTCATGCATGAGCAGACTGCAGTTATTTTTAGATCATTGCCTTTTAATTATCCTGGATCTTCTCCGGTGTGTTAACTTAATTTTCATTTTTTGGAGCAATGGAAACAACTTTTTAGTGTACTTTGTGCAAACACACAATGGCTCAGTGGCAATTCAGGAGGTTGCACTCCCTCATCGGGGCTTGAGCTGACAGTCTCACCCTGGAGAATAAATTCTCATTGTGGACTCCTCAGCTGTAGACTTTCTTACCAGGACACCCAGATCCTACCACCCGCTCAGGTTTCAGACCGCCGCCTGTGCAGGTTTCAGATCCCTGGTGAAATCTGAGAGCGCGCTCGACAGATCCACCAAATTTGAATTTGGTTTCAGTTTCTGAAAACATCCTGATTTAGAAAATAAAGTGATAGCACAGAATGTGTTGCATCTGATTAAGTGTACACACAGTCACTGGTAAATCCTTCCTGCAAATAATGCACTCTGTCACAAAGTTCATGAACTTGACAGTGAGTTTACTCAAATGGCTTCCTTATCACGATAGCTGCCAATGCCAGCATGGGTCCAAATCTCTGAGGTTTCCTGTTTCCAGCACTTTGTTGAACGTATGCAACAAAGAATAAAGACTGTGTGAATGCAAAAGCAGGTCTAATCAAGGTGTACTTCGTCTTAAGCTCTTAATTTTGTGTCTGAATGCTGATTATTTTTCCTTCTTCCCACAGAACCTCAGTACTCTAAAGAACAGGAGCTCTTCACTAGCATCAATGCCACTCGAGTCAAGCTCAACCTGAACGGCTGGAATAACGGCGGATGCCCGATCACCTCGTTCACCCTGGAGTATCGGCCGGTAGACTCGCCCACTTGGACCACGGCACAGCGCACCTCCCTCACCAAGAGCTACGTCCTCTACGACCTGCAGGAGGCCACCTGGTACGAGCTGCAGATGAAAGTCTACAACAGCGCCGGCTATGCCGAGAAGAGAGTCAAGTTTGGAACACTCAGCTATGATGGCAGTGAGTTCACATGGTGGCAGGAGACCATCTGTTTCCCACTCTTTTCTTCACAGGGAGCAGAGTGATTGTCTGTCGTGGGCTACTGAAACCAGCAGGGTACTGTAGCTGCGTGATTCACTGGCTGCTCCAGAGGTAGTATCATGTGAACACTCACACTTTAGGAGGGAATTGGTGATAAAAGCCATAAGTTCTCAGTAACTATAGCATTAAGAGTCTGACTAAGTGTGAGAGTTTGAGGCAAAGAGGAATAAATTACCTTTTCTGTTAATGGCAGAGCTCCAGGCTCAAGGAGACTGAGCCGCCTTTGACAAATCGGGCAATAAAAAGCACATTTCATACCAAATCTAGTGGCTGCAGCTTGGCTTTCATGATGACGCCGCCTTCTGAATTCTAACACAAGAATCAAATAATCTCCTGATCTCCTTTGAGATAAAGGATACCAGCATTACCAGCTCATATTGCACACCAGGGGCTCAGCAGTATTCTACCACAATCACTTCTGAGGAACAAATACTTCATTTCCTCCCTCACTCACATTCTGCGACTGCTGAAGAGAGGGTGGGGGTGAGCATTAAGCTGTGAAGGATGAGTTCATTGGTACTGAGGTACAGTTGGGCGAAATGAGAACAAAGCATTAGTGTCAATTTGACAAAGGTCAAGCACAACGATTAGGAAAGGGCAGCAGCTTATGGTGAAACACAAAATTTGTAATGCTCTTGACTTTTTTTTACTCATTAGGATTCATTCAGTAGCTTTCATTTAAAGAGACAGATCAGGGGGTTGTCATGCAGGTTGTGTCTCCTGACACTGTCACATGACCTCTGCACAGGTACCATCGCACCTTTAGTGAAGGCGCCCAATGTGAGCGAGGATAACTCTGGGAGCGGTGAGGGTTTGAAGATGATGGTAACCATTTCCTGCGTGTTGGTGGGTATCGTCGTGATCTTCATCGGCCTTCTGGTGCTGAGGAGGAGGAGGAGGGAGCAGAGGCTCAAGAGGCTCAGAGGTGAGATGATGGGGGTCCCCGCACGTGATGGGCGGGTTTCCCAAATCTGCTACGTGCTTGCCTCTAACATTTTCTCTTTATGTTTCCTAGATGCAAAAAGCTTGGCTGAGATGCTCATGAGGTAACATCTTCATTAAGCCGTCATCATTTACCTCAGCATGCACACAGACGCAATTACAGATCTTTTTACTTCCACTCATTTTTCATCTGCTCTGTGCTTCTCAGTAAAAACACGCGTCCAGCAGAGCCAATTAACAAACAGCAGCAGACGCTCCGCATGCACATCGATATCCCCAGAGCCCAGCTTCTCATCGAGGAGAGAGACACCATGGAGACTGTTGGTAAGCACGCAGCGAGCACTGGTGACACAGGACATAATGTACGATGGCGCGCAGGCTAAGTTTGTTTCTGCTGCTGTCTCAAAGATGACAGGTCCACTGTGCTACTGACCGACAACGACTTCGGGGAGACACAGAAGCAGAAGTCGTCCACAGTCACCCACACTGTCCACTACCAATCAATCTCCCAGGCCACTGGTCCACTGGTAGACGTGTCTGATGCCAGACCAGGAACTAGTAAGTCCAGTACGGACTCTTTTTTTAACTTCATAATACATTAAAATGTTTATGTGTCCTTTTATTTTCCCAGAACTCTCTCCTTTCATGAACCTTCCCTCTGTCACTTTGCCTTTTGTTTTGGAAGTTATGAGGATTCATTGAAAAGCTCAGCAGACTGCTGCCACACTCATACGCCACATTATGCTGCTTCATAGTTACAGTGCTGTTGCCATGCCTGCTGTTCTGGAGTCAATAAGGTGTTTCCTTGTGGAGCGGTTTCACTACAGATTCTATATTTACATGAAATCCACTCCACAAATAGACTTCAGCTGGTTTATTATCAGGTATAAATAGCTGCAGGATGGCTGCACAAACTATTATTTGCAGGACAGCTTTTAAAGTCAGCGCCATCATCCCTCGGTTGTTCTTTAGCCTTTGTATTTGAACCCCACTGTGGAATTACTGCCACAGAAGCCACAGTATGTTGAACTCAATGCCACAAGCACGAAAAGTTGGACGAAGTTTTGTTGCCATTGGATGACCTCCTTCAGGTTCGAGGCTCCGGGTCACATTTAGAACTGGGTGACTTGGTAATCTTGGTAATCCACACACTCTTAAATCTCTGCGATGCCGTCTCAGTGCAGCAGTAGCTGCTGTGATATCGGCACAGTTAGTGGTAAATTGTGCACCGCCAACATTAGTGAATCAGATAAAGTTCTTGATTTTAAAATTCCTCCCGCCTCTTACATGCAATCTTCTCACTGTGCTCTCTTTATAAATACTGACAACACTTTTTTTACACTCGTGCAACATGTTAATAAATTTGGCTCAATAGCTCTCATGCAGTGAGCTCACCGTTAGTTTTTATTACTTTAGTAATCAAAGTCTGCATAGTGACGCAGAAGAAAATCCACTGTAATCCCAGAGACTATATACTGTTGCCACTCTTTTCTGTTGTAATCATGACCATTTCATTGAGCCAAGTTGTTGCTCGACCTGTTTAAATACCTTGCGTTTCTCTGCCTCGCTCTCAGACCCGACAGCCCGCCGCACAGCCAAAGCTGGCCCAGCTGCTCGCAACAGGTACGCCAGCCAGTGGACCCTAAACCGCCCCCACCCGCCAGTCTCCTCTCACACTCTGAGCACTGATTGGAGGCTGCCCACACCCAGAGTGGCAGGCTCTGTTGACAAGGAGAGTGACAGCTACAGCGTCAGCCCATCTCAGGACACAGGTAAATGACACAGAGCTGCTCTGTGTGACCCTACGTGTCTAACAGCATAGCACCTGTATTAACCTTCACAAAATGCCATTGCACTAATTCTAACAATGATCCACTCCACTAACTCTGGGCCTGATCCAGACCGTGCACGGAGCAGCATGGTGTCAACAGAGAGCGCCTCCTCCACTTACGAGGAGCTCGCCAGAGCCTACGAGCACGCCAAGATGGAGGAGCAGCTGCGACACGCCAAATTCACCATCACCGAATGCTTCATTTCTGACACTTCGTCAGAGCAGATGACGGCAGGCACCAACGACTACACCGACAGCCTGACCTCCAGCACACCATCCGAATCAGGCATCTGCCGCTTCACCGCTTCCCCACCCAAGCCTCAGGACGTCAGTCGGGTTATGAACATGGCCGTGCCCAAGGCTCACAGACCGGGTGAGGCCAAGCTGTCCAGAGGCCACACGTCAGCCTGCCTGAAACTATAACTGCTCAACATCTCTAATGTTTACCCCTAATATTAACACCAGCAGTGAATTCATTCAAGCTGATAGTCGTCTTATTTAAAGTGAAACCACAAGTCGAATCTGAATGAAAACAACTTGGACACAGATGCAGAAGCATTGTCTAAAAATTCATTATAAATGTGGCAAAAAAGAAAGGCAGCGATATCTGCTTTAAAAGGCACAGGAACGTTTTGATAGTGTGAGCAAATCCCAGCCATTATAATGTAAATCCACATGAATGAAACTGTCCATTACCTGATTAGTGCATGCATTAGTGCATTACTGCTGATTTGGTGTTTTGTGCATTTCAAAATAAGACTGCCCAGTTATTCCACACGCCTTCAATGTCACAGGAGTGGAAGAGTAATTTGGCTGAAAAGAATAAGCAGGATTATTTTAGCCTGATAAGAACAGGGTGAAGTTGTTCAGGAGTGTCTGTCGTCTTACTGACCCTGCTCTGTGTTTGTTGTCCCTCAGGGGGCGAGCTGGTTCACCTTCCTCCCTATCTGCGCATGGACTTCCTGTTAAACCGAGGCATGTCTTGCTCGGGGTCATCTAGGGGGACAGCTAGTGGGGAGAGAGCGGCCATGGGTCAAGCCTGCCTTGAGCCCCAGAAGAGCCGCTCGCTGAAGCGGCCCTCTCGGATGGCGCCCCCGACACCTACAGAGGCCCCTCAGGCCAGCAGGGACCCAGTGGCCCAGTGGCAACCCGGATCAGCGGCCACACTCCCCCACAGAGAGGGCTCAGAGCTGGCCCAGGCAGCCAAGCTCAGCACCTCCCAGGAGTCCCTGCTGGACTCCAGAGGACATCTGAAACAGAGCAGCAACCCCTACGCAAAGTCTTATACGCTAGTATAACAGCAGGGGCACCTGGGGCGGGACTAGAACTCACTCTAACACTGGACTTAACACTCAAGTGCAGTAAACTGACTTTCACCACACAGTTCTGTATATATGTCCCCTCCCTCCGAGGACGGGGTCACTTTTACTAATGTCCTTTTATTTATTTTAGACTTTTCTTTCACCTCTTGTTTGTATTTTTTGTTTTGTTTTGTTTATTTGTTTGTATCACTTGAGAAAAAAAAATTTCACTCATTTGGAGAGGAGTCCAGTCGGAGCTTTGCCAAACTAATTGAGTAATGAGGGAGCATTTATTTATTCTTGTTCATTCTTTATAAGAAATTGGTGATTATTAATTGTTAGTTGTCAGCTATTATTGATCATTAATTACTGATTACCAAGTGATCTATTATCACCATCACTTCTCCAGTGTTTTCATAAGAACCTGGACATCTTTTTTTCTTCCTCTTTGGTTTCTTTTCCTGGTTTCTGGAAGATGACGATTTGGAGTCATGTTTTTTCCTATGGAATTTTCTTCTGAAGCATTCAGTGAAACTCGGAGAAATCTCGGAACAAAAGCAATTGAAACTAGAGTCCAAACTTTTCAGCTGCTCTCAAATTGTTACTTTTTTTGAAGAAAAAAAAATCTATTTCCTATGGATGCATGGGGACTGACCAATTAAAAGACAATGAGGATTATGATCGCGGCTGGGTGGGCAGCCCAGTCGAGCATTTTGTCACACTATGAAATGATCCAATGTGAAGATTTATTATTCTTATTACTATAAATATATATATAAAAAGAGAAATCACTTTTATTTGTGGATATTACAGGGAAGAATTGATTTGGTTAATAAAGTCCTTAGTCATGTTTGCACATATCTCATTTTAATTAGGAAATGGAGTCTCTGTTGATCTTTCTCTGTGTCCCATTCTCTGATGGTGCAATATGAAAAAAGATATGAAAAGTCTATGGAAACTATTGCTCTATACTGTACTGTAATGATGATAAATAACTATGTTGTGAGTATACTTACAGGGCCGGACACACTCCAGCTTTTGTATTCAGGTGTAGTTTACCACTGCTTGTCTGCCAGGTTGGTAAATGATGTTAGCTAGAACAGGGAGGTTTTTGAGTACTGATGGTTTGCACTTCACAACAGCCCGACTCAAGTGTGTCCAGATCCCTTCTCTCAGTGCACTAGGTAGAGTCTTCAGGGCTCTCACTGTCCTCAGTAGATTTACTGTTGCTGCATTGCAGCAATGCTCCTCTACAGGGAAAAAAAAACGTGAGACAATCCAGCAGAATTCCCCCCTTCGAACCAAACCTATAATGTCTATGGGAAGTATCTGAAAAAAAAAGTTCATGTGGATATATACGTAAGAAACTGTTTTTCTGTTCCTGTCTGCCCTGGCCCGTTTCTGTTCTCTTTCTTTCAGTTAGCCTGAGGGATCCAAAATGCTGTGAGGTCATAATGTCAGTTTCTATGATTAGTTTCTATGATTAACTGTCTTCATTATGATTATACATTTTAACAAAAAAAAATGTCACTTTTTATTTTTAACATGAGTGTTCACCATGGTGGCACTGGAATAAAGAGAAACTAACACAAAGGTTCAAATTTGATTAATAAAATGGCTGTTCCCCAAAGTGTCCCTCGCAGCTTTGATGGTGGGGCGGAGGTGACGGAGCAGACGGGCCCAGAGCGGGTGGAGGCCGCGCTCCCTGCCTGCTTGGGCCGTGAATTTCGGCGAGAGAGATGCCCGGTCTTCACCTCGTTTTTGTCACTGTGACAGCAATGAAACATGAGTTTCCTAATGTTGAGCGTTGTACTCCCTACCTGCAGGTGGCAGTGATGTGCTGCTCAGTACAGTCTGGTCAACACAATGAGCCTGCAGTGTGCTGAGACCCTCTCTATCAAACCTGCTTTAAACTAAGATGAGCAGCTGAGTCTGCCCTGAATCGTGGACGGGATGTTTTCCAGAGATATTCAGCAGCAAATGTGCAGCATGGAGAGATTTTGTCAGAAGACAAATGACGAAAACACCAACAAAGCCTCAAAATCCCAGAATGCACAGCAACAGTGTAAATGTTTCTTTTCCTTAAAGCAGGGGTGTCCAAGCCATTTTATTCCCTTTGATCGTATGTAGTGAAAGTCCCCTTTCTGTCAGTGTAAACAGTGAGATATAAGAAAAACAAGCGCAATTTCAACACTAAGTCTTGTTTTTTCTACATGCTGCTGTCGTAAATGAAAGAAATCTGTGAGCATGAATCTTAAATGTGTAAAATACAGAAATCTGGAATTCAATTACTTTAGTATGAATAGGAAAAGCTATCAGTAGGAAACACTAGGAAACTTCTGAAAATACAGTTGAAATTCCAGGGTCCTTCTTCACCTTTCCAAAGCTGATTCTCAACCCCGGGCGTTATGTTTGACACTCCTGCCCTAAAGGAAAAGAAAACAGGCAGTACAGTTGAGTCATTTTTCCCGGTGTCATGTTATTCCCACTGACATCTATTGACTTACTCTTTAGGGTTCCCAGTTTTGAGAGAGAGTCAGACGTCTGAACTGTTCATGATAAGCTATTATAATTTTTCATCCTCAGCTCAGATGTGTTTTAAGCAAAATTTCAAAAGTTTCCGTAGCTTCAGAATGAATCCCACGTCTGTGCTCAGGGATGACTGTATAAATCGAAGCTGACTGAAAGCACAAAACATTATTTTAAGAATGCCTAACACACCAGCAGCCTCACTTTTAAACGCCATGACATCCAGTGGTACTTGGTTTGCAGACTCCTAATGTCAGTGGCTCCACTCTCTCCATGAGGCTTTGCAGCTGTTGACTGCAATAACTGAGAAATTACACTGTAAATTATATACAATTATATAATTCATTTAAAATAAAAGCAGTTCAGATTTATTTTGAAAGCAGCCTTTGACCTTTACTGTGAAAGATTGAAAATCTGTGATCAGTTTGATTTCAGTTGTGTCGTCCATCGATGACGTGGAACATCAACGCTGATTATCCAAATTTAGATCAGTGATGTGACAGGTTAAAGCAACTAACCGTGCTCCAGGTAACTCTGCTACTGTCTCGTCTTTGGGTTTATCTAGAAAGACGCATTTGTATAAACAGGGCAGGACTGTTTATACAAAACTCATTTAAGAAAACCAAATGAATGAAACACTCAAAACTAAATCAGTTATATTTCTTTTAAATGTGACAGCGATGCCCCAGAACAGACTTTTTATCCAATGTTGTCAGAGTTTAATTATATAAACATGTCAGATATTTAATTATAGATGGTGGTGCTTGATGCCATATTGCCATAGAATATGAATGAATGCCCAAATGACTGTGCTGCCGGAGCGGGTGGAGTCAAATTTACTTAAAACAGTTCAGGTTGACCTTAAACATATCTGAAATCTTCCAAACATACTTATCAAATTCAGTTGTGGCTCTAAAATTATTCCCACAATCTTAAAACTGATGTATTTCTTCAGTTTTGAACTTAATTTTAAATAGAAATTCTCATAGAAACATTTTTCGTTTTTCTAACTTAGTGCCAGATGATTATGTTGCAGCCACAGTTGGTCGTGACTAACTGCTGTGGTGCCGTACACTGAGAAACTCTAGGATGGATTTAGCTCTGATTGCCTGAAACATGAAACTTCATTTCTAAAGACTACAAGTGTAATTCAGATCATTCATCTGAAATTGGGGAGTGGGACCAGTTCTTTCACTACCAGTGCCCCTCTGTACCACATGACTGTCCACGGTATTTGGAGGCATCAGGTTCACTGCTCCAGAACACATTTTAATAAAAGGTACTAACTTCATTTTAAGCTTTTTTTGGCATTAATCGATAAAGTTTAGTATAATTATTGTCATTTGAAAATCAAAGCACTTCTAGAGCTTGTGAGGGTGACATTTGGCCGGAGCAGGAATGCAGTTGGACCGATAACAGCTTCTTCACCATAACAGACATGTTCATTGAGGTTTTCAGATCATTTCACACATTTCTGTGGTATTATTAAGAAAGGATAAAGAGAACTGCCAAGCAATAAAGTGCCACTTAACAGGCAGAAGGCACTGTGGGACATGTAGGCTGAAGTTAAATATCACGCAAGGGACGAAATGCGCTGAAAAGACTGGAGTGAAACATATCAGTTTAATTTTCTGCTCTAATGAAGTCAGTGTCAATTTAAAGTGTTGTTAAATTTCAGCCTGTCAAGACTCCGTCTGGTGTTGCTGCAGAGGATAAGTGTGAACAGTAGTGACAGAATTATGAAGAATCTTCCTAAACTGGTTTATTGATTCTGAACTCACCAGCCTGCCATCCTGAAGAGTCCACCTGAGCCTCACACGTCCTGCCTGCTAAATTGCTTCCATGGTCTTATATCACAAGACACAGATTAGCAGGAAGGTGTATTACTCAGCATGACAACTGTATCTGCCATCCACCTCCAAAGTCCACAACAAATTAAGCACGGTGACAGAGATTTACTCACCACCACACTCAGTGGTTAATAACAGCTGTCATAAATAAGGTTCAGGCTGCACTGAATTCTTTGCCTCTGATCAGCCTGAGAAATATGAATCCATCGTTTGCAGAGCTGAGGAAGTGGTTCTGAAAACGTAAAGTAATAAGCACGGATGCATGTCCCAGTGCAGACCTGAAGCAATGAGCTCTGAGCATGGCTCAGGCAGCTGGCATTGTTTATGTTGTCATTTATTGGATTCCAGATATTTTTACTCCTCACAAACTCATTTAGTGAGTTACAGCAAAGGAGTTTATGTGATGATCACAGAGAAATCCTTACAGTGTGATCTGTTCGCACTCAGCTGGCAAAATCAACATCGATATATCCAAATGAAAAAGCGAAGAGATCAGATCAGATCAACTAATCAGAAATTTCTACAGATTTCACTGAAAATCTAAATTGAAATTGTTCCTTACAGATGTATTCAAGAATGTGAGTGTGCCCAACTCGTACTTAGCTGGGACACACATTCATACATGTATATAAAATCCCAATTTAAACACAGCATGTTGGGAAAAATGCCTACATAATAAAACTTTGCTGAAACTTAAACCTTAATTTGTGCAAGGGCTGCTATGAGCACTCAAGAAATGTAAAATAGAAGAAGTTTGGAACTATCAGGACTCTTTCTGAAGCCGGCTGCCAGGTTATCGATCAGGGAGGTGATGAAAAACCCAGGGCCAAAGGCACAAACCCGCACAGAGAAGACACGTCATCATAGATGCTTCCCTTCCAGTCTGAAGTTACTTTACACAATATGCTAAGAAGAAAGGGATAATCTGCCCACATCCAGGTTTGCAAATCATAAAGACACAAAAGAAGAAAGAAAACTTCACTTTAGTTTGTCATTATAGCTTGAGTTTACTTGTGGGAATATGGCAAATGTTTCAAATGAATTTTACAGATCATACAGTGCAGTAGGATGCCTGGACAGTTTCTGAAAAGAACATAATACACAGCATAACAAACATGTCATTACTTCCTGATAAAATCGTTGGTTTAATATTCTCAGCTTCCATTACGAATGATTTTAATGTGAAATAATACCCAATATATCTACTAGGAAACAGGTTTAAATTAGAATTTCACGTCTTCCACTCCACTGAGGTTCTGTTACTGAACACTGTGGTCAGCAGCTGTGCTTTTTGATGAGATGGCAGAAGAGCAGAGATTCACCTGCAGCACTGTGTTTAACGCCGTATGATATTGTTGCTCTGAAACGACACAAAAACCCCACGTAACTTACACTTAAAAAGTCTGCCTGCATTATAACTCAGTGTTTCCATGGTAACAAATTAGTAATGAGTAGCACTGCAGGGCAAAAATAGGAACACGTGGCTCAGCATTTGTGGTCTGCCATGCTGCGAAGGTGTTTTTAGAGCCAAGTGGAGACAGTCCAGTCACATACTGAATCCTGTCATGTCAACAAGCCCCAGGAGCTCATTTCTGATGCGTAGAATGTAGCTCATTTCTACATTGCTTAGATTTTATGCTCCTGGACACTGTTTGTGACAATCGAAAATAAAAATTTAATTGGATCTCCTGTTTTGTTTTTCCAGTTTTAATTAATTCATGATTTTGTTTTCTAGAAGCCAAACATCTGCTACTAGAATGATGGAGAAATCTGTGTTTGAGAAAGTTGTACTTTTAAGCTGCTTTAAAAAATATTTAAATTCAAAATATTCAACAGTTTGGTTAGTGCAACTCTTTTGTCCACATTACCAAAAATGTAAATCAAGTTAAGGGCACAGGTCCATAAGGACAAAAGGATGTTGAATGAGAAATCAACGACGTTCATGAATCACTTAAAACCTCTTTTCAAGGTCAATCATTAGAACCTTTTGATCCCAGCTTGTATATACTAGCAAAAAAAATTAACTAGTGCAATATTTGTATAGCACTGTGATCAATGAAAATAGACTTTTAACTGCAGCACACAAAGTACATTGTGTGTGCATTTAACCACTTTCACAATCGTCACTAAAGTTTTCGTATAATCTTGCAGCTTTGCACATGAATGCTTCACTGTCAGCTTTTTCAACTTTCTTCTTAAATCACAGATGTTGAAGCATGTGACCTGCTGCATGCGGTGCACGAATTCTGTAGCAAGGAAAGAAATACTCAAAAAAAAAAAATCACTCCTTTCCGTTGTCTTTATTTATTTCTCTGTAGAAGTGGGTATGCATGTGTGCACGTATGTGTGAGCTTTCATGCATGCATGTGTGTGCTTGTACAATACACGTGAGCCAATCTAAAAATGAACAATCACACTGGAACCACAACAAAGAACCACAATCACAACATCTGCAGTCTCAACAAAGATACAACTGAGAGAGTCATCGGGGGAAAAGTGTGTTGGAGAGGAGATCTCTGACATGTGAACACATTTAGAGACACTAAACTGATTGGATTTTAAAGACACTGGTAACAGTATGGAATCATTCTGCTCAGCCACAGGAAGAAGCCAGTAACAGGCCTCCAGTGGAGCCCAACTCTTCTGCTGGTACTGTGACCCAGATTATAGCATCAATCAAAGATCGCTGTTTAACATTACATGAGAAGACCTGCCAGCTTCCTGTTTATGTGGGTGTGCAGTGAGTGTGAAACCACACTGTAAAGTGTCACTGAAGTAAAAAAGAAATAGCAAAATTATATTATTATCTAAATACATACACCAAGAAAGTAATAATGCAACATTTTGTATATAGTAAAGTTATTCATTATGCACAGACTTTCACAAAGGTACAATTTAACCGCACCCTTCTACCTCCACCTTCAGGAATCTCGCCCTCACCCTCCCTTTCCAGTTCATAATGATGCAGTTTAATTGACATGCATGACCGGGCCCACGTCAGCTGAAGACGAGGCTAAGAGATGCCACTCTACGACTTCACATCCTGCTTCTTTTTCTGGAATTTCCTGAACTGTGACTGGATGGTCACAGCAGCCTTCGCCGTCTCCGGGGCGTCCATGTCGATGTCGAAATCCGGGGGGAGGTTGTTCTTCTTTTCTTCTGGGGAGAGAGGAGACGTGGAAATGTGAGAGGACAGCAGGACTTTCAAGAGGGGAGTTCATAAACATATCAAAAGTTCCTGAAAGATTTCTCTCAAGGCACAATCTATGCTGTCCACTTTCACTCTCTGTCTCTTTAGCAATAAGTGGGTGTTCGCTGTTCGGCTAGCTGTACTCAAATGGGAAAATCCACCTGTTAACCGTAACATTGGGGTTGGCGAAGTGATTTATGCGGAGGAGAGCTTGTTTGAGTCACCAGACCGACAAGCTGGTGTCTGACGATCCAGCTTTTCCTCAACAGGCCACAACCAAGAACTGAACCACCAACTTTCCAACTGATGGATGACCTGTTCTATCTTCTGAGCAAAATGAACCTCTAGTAATGTGACGTCATCTGAATACAGTGCATCAAATGATAAAGGACTCACTACTGCCCCCCTGAGGCTTGTAACATATAATCACCAACACACTTCATCCCAGAGGGTCAAATACTGTTGTTCTGTAAGCTGCAAGTTTGTAATTCCTGTCAATAATTAGGATGTAAACTCATCCAAGTTAAGGAAGTTTGGGGCTTTGTTTTCACTCACTAATTTGTCTCACTTTCACAGGATGGATTCAAGCTTCAAACTTACCTGGTAAACCTGTGCGCTGAAAAAATATTTGATGCCAAATGACTTTTTATGTGTTTTGGCAAAGAAAACCTTTACAAGTGTCCACATGTCATGAACTGGGAGTCTCAATATTTCTTACCCTTGGTGTCCAAAACGCTAAGTTTCTGTTTTATCCTGTGAAAGAGAACATTCAGCAACCAGGGCTGTTTTTTTATTCCTAGTTATTACAGGTATTGTAAACTTTTGGTTTTACAAAAATATGTAAATTTGCATAAAAGTTTTTTGAGATGAAGACTAGCTGGTTAGTTTGACAAACTTGGCTAACCTCTACTCCTGACACAGAGAGCAAGGTAAAGCCGCTTCTTGGAACATATGCATGAATACTGCTTCTACTTACATTATATTTTCTCTTTGTATTTAATTTCAAACCATTATTTTACACTGATCCGCCAGCTTCATGAGCCTAACTTTTATCCTCGTCAGGCTGGAAGATCCTCGACAGCTGAGGGAAGCCTAATGTTTTACAGATTCAAAGAGACCGGTAAACTCTGGGCATGGGGAAGCCATTAAACGAGCCATTATTGGACACGAACACAACAGTATAAACGGCGGTTTATAAACACAGAAAGAAAACATTTAGTAAAGATTTTGCAGTTTACTGCTCTGTTGCAGTGCTGCAAAAGTGACCTCTTTCTTGTTAGATGTAAATGTCATTACAGATGGCTGACATTCAGTAAAAGGACAGAGCAGAAGCTCCCAAACTGACAAAAGAAGCAAACGGGGAACGTGCTCTTCACAGCGCAGCAGAGAAGATTCTAGTTCTTTAAGCCAGAACCCAAAACTCCTTCAAGCCTCCGGGTGCTGTGTGTGAAGGGAATGAGATGCACTGTACTTAATTAAGAAACAAGCTTCTGATTAATAGATTCAAAGCAACAAAGATGAAGTGCCCAAACAGGGATAAACAGAGAAGACAGAAGTGCATCTGGCTGCTTGATCACAGAACATGAACATGTGAAAAGTTTTACAGGATATCTCTTCAGTTCTCACGGCAATAAAAAAAACCCACCAGAAAACATCATGCTCATTCATTTTAAAAGGTCAGTTGTTTATTTGAGCATTACAGTTTTCATGCAGTACAGTGCTCCGTGCGTGGTTGTGCACTCTTGCATGAAAGGTGATTTTTTTCCAAATGGCCTACTTACGCTTAGATGGTACCTTTTGTTGACCTTGAAGCCCTTGGATGACAGTGAAAAACAACTTTATATTTCATAACTGCAGAAGCCACACACACATCTCTCTCTATTACACACACACACCATCACTCTTTATAGTCACACCTGCTCCACATGGCTCATGCCCTTTACACCACAAAGAAACTTTTAAAAGCACATCAGGCTTTAGGTCATATGTATGTCATACTGCTGAACCAATGAATGAATCCCATCTGTAAATCATTGCTGCAGATCATTTACATATATATTACAGCAACCTTAGAGTATATGGACAATGATTAGTGAAGGCCTAGGCAAACAAACATTGGAAACATCTATAATCTTGAAACAGGGAAATGTAAATTATCCCAGACTGCAAGGCACTGTGGACTTTGGCAGTAACTTTGTTTCTATCTTTATCTGCTGGAGTCAGAAAAGAAAAAAAAGTTTAAATTAAGAAATAAAAGATAACAATTCCCATATGTTTAAGTGTTGCTTAGAATTCTGAGTATATTAAATGGTACAGTCCATGAATGTTGTAAAGTAAATTAGTTGTTATGTTCTGTATTTTTAAGAGATATAGCTTCGTCCCACAAGCCCCACACAATGGGCCGCCATGTTTGACTTCAGGTTTTGCTGCTGTTCTCTGGGCCTCTTTCACGCCACTGTCCGCATACGCACATGGAAGAGCAGGAAGGTCTTGCTGACAAATATAAACTGCTACAGTGAGAAATTGCTTTTTGAGATTTCCCTTTTTCTGAAGCTGGAACATGGCATGTAATTTATATGAATGGATTAAAAAAATGTTAGAGGTGAGAATAGAGACATTGGAGTGGCTATGCCAAAGCAAACAGGCAAATGACAGCAGTTGTATGGCTCCATCTATGTGAAGGAGGTTTCTATACAATCTATGCAACACATGTCATCTTTGGATTTGTGATTCCTGATATTGTCATGTGTTGAGCATTATTCATTTTGTGAGTGCCTTTTCTCTCCTGCATAGAATTCAAGGGCACACAGCTTACCACCTCTTCTTAAAAGGAAAGACCAAAACGGACAAATGTCACAAGAATGCAATTCACACGTGTCAAATTCAATTTAGTGTCCTCAAATTCCTCCTGATCACTGCTGTCATGTCCCCCTTCGGACCGAGCCAGAGCTGCAACACACTTCATCATCCCAAAGGTTGAGACAAAAATCCATTTCAACACGGGGTCTTTACAGGGTTATCAGCAGCCCCAGAGACGGAGGCGAAATAACATCCGGTCCTTCTGTGCTGAATGAACTATGGAACTGTTTGGCAGTGAATGGGCTGCTATTAACCTGCTACACTGATTGTGTGAGAAGAATGTTACCTTCGAGCAGTGGAGGAGATTACATTCAGTGAGTGCCGTGAAATTGAATTCAGAAAATGTGCAGACTACAATGACTTACTTAGATTTACTTACAAGATTTATGACACCTTCTCCATGGTCGAACAGCTGCTGAATGCATATTCCTGACAGGATATATATATTTTTTAAGCTTAGTTAGCGACTGATAATCCTGCAAGCCAGACTGATTTTCTCACCTGAGCTCAGGTCTTGAAAAATGCCATTCACTGGTGTGAGGTTCATTAGAAGCAGTCTTTTGTTCTTCCACACTATCATTTTGCCAGGATGATAGTTCTGCACTTAGCACCATTTATGAATTTCAAAGGATTCTGCCAAGTATTCACAGTCCAATTTTGCTGTTTATAACTCAAGGGATTAGAATTACTTCATCGTGCCAACAATACCATGGCCCAGTTTACAAAGTAAGTCACTGCCATGCTAGAAAGAACTGGTGTGTTGTTTCAGATAAACAGTGAAGAAACAAACTGAAATTAACTATTCAAATTAAATAAGAAAAGCACGACAGGTATACTGGAGCACAATGTTAGATTTCATTTTATCAGCATGAAATTTCACAATAATAATCCTTAATTGCAGAGAAAACATTCAAATATGAGGATTTAAAAAATATATACTTGTATTTATTCATTTATTTATTTTAAGAAAACTGGTTGTAACACTTTCTTATTGTTTAAAGATGTCAGATATAAAAATTTATGTTTTTGCCAAGTTGTATCATTACCAAGTGAAAACCTCTGAGGATGAAAAATGAAGCCATAGCAGCATTGCCAAAAACGACTGTTTTGAGGCTGGTTTAGAGGCCATGGGTCCTGATACGCTCCCATATTAAAATGCCCAGCTTCAGCTCTGTAACTAACTGTAACGGTCCTGGGTCGTTTGACCCAGTGCTTTGAGTTTTATTTTGATGGTCTATGTTTAAGTTCATTTATGTCATTGTCCGTGGTCCTGTGTGTGATGTGCGGGTAGCCACACCCCCAGGCTGGGCCATCACCGGCACACCTGCTCTCCATCGGGGTGATTACCTGAAGAGCTACTTAATAACCCGGCGCTGACGGATGCTCCACGCCAGTCCGTTAATCACCTCTCTGTGGTAACTAGACTCCCGCGAAAGCGTTGCATTACTATCTTGTTGGAACTGCGTTAAATCTGCCTACTTGTGTCTAGGTTTCGATCCGGCGTTCAGCGTCTGCCACCTGCCTGTCCTCCTGCTCAATTGGATCACCTGGTGCATCATCTGGCCCATCCACTACCTCCACGGACTTCCCTCCTCAGCTCCCACGGTCCCGCTCTAATCGTAAGCCAACTGGTCTAACTCAGTTTTGATGTGTTTCCTCCGCTTCCCGGCTCCCTAGTAATCTTCTCCCCTTTCTGTTGCAGCCTCCCACGGTCCCGATTCCGGCTTCCTCGCATCATTGTTTCCCGGGTTTTGTAGTTCCTCGTTTTGCTCCTTTGGTTTTCGCCTTTTGTTATTATAATAAAGTGTCCTTTTCTGCTAGCGCTTGAGTCTGCGTTTGGATCCTTTTGTGCACGCGCGCCGCGGCGCATGACAATTTAGTTACCTTATACCCCTACGTTGCCCAGTTATAGTTCATTTTTTATTAGATTCCCCTTATGTCTTCACCCCTTGTGTTTAAGTCGCCCTTCATGTGGTTCATTGATGCCTTTCTCTCCCATCTGCTCCTCTTGTTTACATGTTTTCCACTTGTGATGCATTCCTTCTGTCACGTGTTTCCCCCCAGCCATCATGTTCTGTTTGTGCTTAGTTATGTACGTGTCTCATCCCCAGTCCCCTTTCCCCCTCTGTATTCATAATGTGCGTGTCCCTCAACAGTCCGTGTGTCATGTCTGCGTCCTGTTATGTTTCCTGTTTTATTTTGAAGAGGTCTGGCGTTCTATGTTCAGTGTATTTAGTTTCACTTCCCCTGATCACCTCCTGTGTGTATTTAGTCTCCGAGTTTTCACTCATTCCTTGTCCGGTTGTCTGCTTTCCTGCTATGTGTGCTTGTTACTACATCCATGTTTCCAGGGATTTCGTGTATTTATGTCAAGTCTTCAAGTTCCAGGTTTTTCATGCCGGGTTTCCACGTTCATGTTCCAGTTTTTTTGTGTTATCGTTGGATCACCCAGTTTAGGTTATAGTTTAGTTTCACACTTGCCCTTCTGTTTTGTATTGTTCCACCGGCCTTGAATAAATGGCTCGTTTTTTGTCAAGCTCAAGTTTTGTTCTTTCGAATGTCAGGACTTGGGTCCTCCTCCTCACTCCATACAGTCTGCTTCAGCCAGATTGTGACACTAACATGTGCACAAGCTGGTGTGAAAAACTGTCTTGGTGGATTTATGAGGTTGTGTTTGTTTGTTTGTTTTTGTCTCTCAGTTTGTTGTTTTAACTTGATGGTTTAAAGCAGAATATATCTTAAAATTAAATATGCAAAAATGCCCAAACACTTGAACTCTAGTGTGGGTACATTTACTCAAGAACTGTGCTTACTAAATGCAAAAAATACGCTTATTTTACTGTAAATCTTTTCCATCATGTTCACAGCTGTGGATAATATAAAACCTATAATGTGCTTTAAAAACACTTATGCAGTGCTTTAAATTAAACCACAAATTTAGCTTGTTATTGTGGTGTTGAGGTCACTTTAGTGTGTAAAGATTTATGCACGATTGTCTTTTAAACAATCTAATCTTTGGTGAAAACTTCACATTATTTAAATTCGGTTTAAAAATACCTTGGACAGATGCTTTGCTGTTTCCGGTCATTGGGCCAGATGCTTGTCTCTGCAAAAATGAGAAGAGAAACAATGAGCAATTAAAAGTTACAATTAACATCAGCCTGAGACGCTACATGTAAACCTGCCTTCAACCCAAAATATGTTGTTCATTCCCCCAAGTACCAATCTGATCGTTTCCTGGACCAAAACAAGCATCTGCTATAGTCACACAGATGTGAGCAACACATAAGACAATTGAAAGGAGAGGTGTGGTTCTTTGTGAGGCGAGCCAGGATGTGATAAGCTGATCTATAATCCATGTTTCTGCAGCAGAGACAAGTTTGCTCTACCTGCTCCTGCAGCTCCTGAGAGTTCTCTGATGGGATGATGCCGTTCGCCTGCAGTAAGACTGCATCCAGGCTTACAGTGTGAGCCGAGGCTCGCTTCATTCACAACTTCTGCTTTTCTAAGAGTTTCCTTCACATGGACCTTTGGTTTCGTGCCGTTTATTTGGGGTGGCTGTGGCTCAAGCACTAGAACAGGTCAAAGGTTAGCGGGTCAATCATTGGCTGCATACCAACATATACTGGGTTCTGAGCTGATGTGCATACAAAAAAGTGGTTGGATTGTTAATAAATATTTATTACAAAGTATAAAAAGTACTGCAACATGCAGTTTACTGCTAATCATGCCAATACGTAATGCTACAAAAAAGGCACGTCTTATTTTTTATGCTTGATATTGACATGCACGGACTGCGACTGTGTAGAGTATAATTATATAAAGTATTAAGTATCATTTTAGTTTGGCATCTGTGCCATCAGTGTTCCTCATTCTTGATAAACACACAATATGGCCAAAAGTATTCACCCACCCATGTAAATCACTGAATTCAGGAGCTCAGTGAATTGCAGCCTGGTACCGTGATTGTCAGGGACCTGGATCTGAGCGACCTGGGGTCCCTGAGCAGTTATGGACTTGTATTACATTATATGTATTTTTGGTGTTGCTGTCCCTCGTTCTCCCTGCTTGCAGGTATGTGTGTGAGTCTGGGTGTGTCTGGGAGCACCTGTTTACAGGCGCCTTCAGGCCTGGTAGGTGTGGCCCTGCCAGGTGGTTGGCCACACCTGAAAACCATCACACAGCTGACGAAGCCCCGTAGGAGGAGCTACTTAAGATTGTGGTGGAGCTCTCTCCGACGCTGGATCATTGCGTCACTTCACGTTAGTCTCTCGTCCGGTCAGTACGGTTAGTCTGCCGCATTGTGTGTGTCTTACAGCTGCCTGTTTGTTATCTCCCCAGGAGGAGTGTGGAAACAAGAGCTCAGCGAGCACGGGGTGCTCAGACACTGAGGAGCGGGGACAAGGAACACTGACACTGGGAAGAGGACGTCACGGGAGTCGGGAGCGCACTGAGGATTTATTGTTATTTTCCATTTTCACTGTAAATAAATGCACTGTTTGCATTCAGAGCTCCACGCCTTCCTCACATCCCCACGGTTGGCCAGTGTCAACCGTGACAGTGATAGGATGTTACTTGTCCAGTCGTGAAATGTCTTCACTACTAAATATTCCACAGTCAGCTGTTAGTGTTATTATAGCAAAGTGAAAGTAACTGGGAATGACAGCAATTCAGCCACAGCCATGCAAAATCACAGATCGGGCTCAGAAAACGCTGAGACGCACAAAGGTCGCCAAGTTTCCGCAGAGTCAATCGCTACAAACCTCCAAATTTCATGTGGCCTTCAGATTAGCTCAACAACAGTGTGTAGAGAGCTTCATGTCATTGGTTTCCATGGTCAAGCAGCTGCATCCAAGCCTTACATCACCCAGAGCAATGCAAAGCATCAGATGCAGTGGTGCAAACCACACCGCCACTGAGGAGTAGAGACGTGTTCTCTCTAGCTCTATAGTCCATGAAGTAACAAATCATGCTTCTCCTTCTGTCACTCAGATTACCAAGTCTGGTTTTGGTGGTTGCCAGGAGAACGGTACTTGTCTGATGCTTTGTACTAAATGTAAAGTTTGGTGTAGGGGTGATTGTGGTGTGGGGTTGTTTTTCAGGAGCTAGGTTCATCCCCTTAGTTCGAATGAAAGGAACTGTTAATGCTTCAAGAAAACAAGACATTTTAGACAATTCCATGCTCCCAGCTTTGGGGGAACAGTTTGGAGATGGCCCCTCCCCGTTCCAACATGACTGCACACCAGTGCACAAAGCCAGGTCCATAAAGACATGGATGAAGAGGTTGGTGTGGAAGAACTTGACTGGCTTGCACAGAGTCCTGACTTCAACCTAATAGAACACTTTTATGAGAATATAATAGAATATTCAATGTGTATAGAGGGTTTATATAGCTCTGCTGCCTGGACGCCTAGATAAAGCCAAATATCTCCCCCCAGAGTCCCCTTATGCCATCAGGAGAGCAAGTAGAAGAAAAACTTGTTTGGCAACTTGGCCATCTGTTTTTCTGTTTACATGCAGAAATCTCCTGGGATTCCTGGCATCGTGCTTACTGTCAGTTGGTTGATTGTGGTCTGTTATTCAAGAGGGCAGGAGGCAGTGCCATGAAGTGATGGTGCCATACATCACACCTCCACCCACCACAAGCGAGCATTCAGCCAGAGCTGAGATCCAGGAGGAGAATGACAATAAGAGTTGAGCAATTGTTTCAGTACAATGTGAAGATGGAGCACAATATTGATGAACAGTAAAAAACGGCAGGTCAGAACTGGATGCACACACGTGTGTGTGTGTGTGTGTGTGTGTGTGTGTGTGTGTGTGTGTGTGTGTGTGTGTGTGTGTGTGTGTGTGTGTGTGTGTGGTTACTTTGAGTGAGATTATTTTTGTCTTTGTCTCAAAAACTCATTTTGAGTTTAAAGACGGAGACTGAACAAGAGCTGTATATATCATTATCATAGCAACTCCTGCATCATCACCAGGTGTATTTTAGCTGCAAGCTATGGCAACAAAGTATGTTTAGCCTTATTGGTTCATGAAATATAAATAAAATGTTTTCCTTTAAAGTCTGGAGGACAGCGTTCTTTTCTCCAACATGCCCACTCCATTCTTCCCTTAACAGTCTTCCATTTTTCACAGCTTACATGACGGCTGAACTTCTAATGTGCACACTCTTTACACATTAGCACATTTTTTCTGCACTATTTGATTCTCTGTTCCATTTCACTTCTTCAGCAGAGGTTTCATCTCTTCAATTTCAGAACAAGAGCGCGCCTGCAGTCTATATCATAAGATGACTTTAGGGAGCAACGAGTGACTTTCATATGAGTTGTTTGTCACGGCCCATCCCAGTTTTTACTTAGGTTTAGGGATGGGTATTGATAAGATTTCCATGATTCCGATTCCATTTTCGATTCTGTTTAACGATTCGATTCTTTATAAAAAAGGAGAACACTAAGGTCGATTAGCTTAGAACTTTGTTTTATATCTTCTCTTTGAACAAGATAGAAATTTAGGAGTAACATGGCCTTACAAACCCAACAGTGAGATCTTAAGAGATCCAGCCTACGGCTCTTCAATCGGGTGTCACAGGGTCCCCGGGGAAAAAAATTGTAAATGTAAAATAATAAAATAAATATTCTTCTGTAGCAATAACAAAGTTTAACATAAATTATTCTGTAGCAATTACACAAGAATATCCAGTAATGTCCCTGCCTACAATTAAACACATTCACTTACTGAAAATCATCTGCTGTGGCAAACGGGTGCAAGCCTTTGACCACAAACTGAGTCACTGCTCGGTGACATTCGTCTATCCTGGCCTGAAAGGAGACGCTACCAGTAGACTGCAGTGAGAACTGCCAGCATCTGAGCCGGGCTCTGTCTCTCTCATCATGGTCACTAAATGCACAGTAATGGCAGGTTTTGTAATAAGGCAGATCGCGCTAACATAATATGCACTGTTAGTTGATTGTTTACCTGCCGCATTAACGGGAGAGGACGTGCAAACGTTACCGCTGCTGCTGGGTTGAGATTCACGAGTCCGGAGCGGAATTAAAAACACGACATTCATTTAAGGTCATCGCGTGTTTTGTGAGCAAATGCTTTTGCATATTCGTAGTGTTTCCTGCCTTAAATGAAATATCTACTTTTCAAGTATTGCAAGTTGTCCTGTTGTCATCAGGTCTCGTAAAGTATAACCAAATTTTTGAGCGTTTGAGCCGCTTAGGCGCCATGTTTCCTGCCAGGTAAATGACGCTCCGCAACGTGTTGACATCATTCGGGGCGACTGGAATCGATAAGAGAATCGTTTGCAAAAAGGGCAAACAATTCCAAGGAATTGAAACAGTGGGAACCGGTTCTCAACAAGAACCGGCTTTCGATACCCATCCCTACTTAGGTTTGACTCTCATCACTTGTGCCCTTAGTTCAGTTGAGGAAGCAGCATTGTCACTGTGCAGAAATGTGTTTGTGTTGCATGTCCAGGCGGCTGGCCGCCTGTGAGCTGGGGCTCACGACTGTTCCAGCCGTGCCGTGTCCATCTGCCACGCGGCCGACCTCCAAACCAGCATCGCCGGCGCCACTGGATTCGCGGGCGGCCACCTGAACTCGCACCTCCCTGTTGGGTGCCGACGGTCCAGGCTGATTCCCTCTCCCACTCGCGGCGGGGGAGTAGGTTCAGCCAGATGGCTCCCCGGCCTCAATCGGGTGATGGAGGTATGTGGTGGGGCGCGGTCTGCGGTGCCGTGCAGGGAGGGTGGACGCACCTGCACGGCATCCTTAATCACGGCCGCTCAGTTAAAAACACGGGGACTCAGGGGTTGTGGTGTGATGTGATTTCAATGAAATGGCTCTAAGTGATGATCTGTGGTCCCGCTGTGCCTTATTTACACCACAGAATATAGATTCAGGAGTGGAGTAACCATCAGCTATCTACTCTACATAGATGAGATCAAACTGTATGCCAAGACTGACATCAATGTATTTTCACTTACACAAGCAGCTTTTTTATGTGCATTAAAGTTATATAAAAAATTTGCAAATGCAAATGCAAATTCTTTGCTGACAGTTTAACCAAAAGGCATTTCCAGTGGAAACTGGCCGACATATCCTCAGCATAACCATGTAGAATATCCACACAACTTAAAAAGAGGTCATACACACACAATACGGTAAAATTATGTTGAAGCGCAGTACGTATCACTCCGCGAGGCTCCTGCCAACGATAGCCGTAATGCTCCGACAATCCATCGAGCGGTGCGGCTTCGTATCTTAGCAAAGTCGTACTGAAACATTTGACAGATTTTCGAGCGCCGTGCACATAAAATCATTTCGAGGTCAGTAAACACAACCAGAATTCATACATAAGGCACACGGGATTATAAGGGGCTCTGTCGATTTTTCAGAAAAATCAAAGGATTGATTTTAAGTGCGCCGTATTTTCCAAAAAACACGGTAATAACGACGGCCCGCTAGCATGCGCTACCAAAAAATAGTGCTTTGTTGTGTATCTGACGGACGAAAGCTAAACCAGTTCCACACCACTGAAGCTGCAGCATTTTTACAAACCAGTTCTGGTTCATCAGTTTCATTCAACGATCCGCTTTCGCTCTTCTTATTCTGCGTCGCCGCCATGTGTGTATGAAAACAAAGGCACTGCGCATGCGCGTTTTACCCATATTCTATCGCCATATTTCATTTTCTTATCGTTGCCCAACATTACACTGTGAAAGGTATGATATGGCCCAGCCCTAGTCCATACCCAGGTATTTAAATGCATCTACTTTTGCTATCTCCACTGCTTGCATGTTCACCTTTGGTTCCCTGACAAGATGATCCCACAGTAAAGTTGAGGTGTGGCGTTTAGGGAGTACAAACCTTCCATTGTGTGTTTTCTGTTTGGTTATGGTGCGTTTTTGTGACACCAGTTGTTTTGCTACTGCATAAAGATAAAATTTCAATTGTTTTCTTTGCTAAGCTGTCTTTAATGTTTAAATACAGCACTGGTTCATCTCTTGAGGTAGGTGACATTTTTATACTTGAATGATTCATAACAATCATTATAACATCATCATTCATCATTCATAACAACAACTCAATGTTATGTTGCTAAAACAAAACAAAACAAAAAAATAGAAAAAAAGATATTCCTCTAAAAATGTTCAGGTACAAGGACTGGACTGAAAATACGTGTACATCAGTGGCGGAGCGTGGGGGTGGCTTACTGGGCTTAAGCCCGGGTTGTTTTGTCAGAAGCCCGGGGTCTTTTGGAGTGTAATTTTTTCATAGTTAGATGTCTGGCTGACACTGTATAAAACAAAAAACTAAACACAGTATTCGAAGCACATAGTGCACACTTCGGTACCGAGCCCCGCAGGGGACATGGGAGAAAAAAAAATTAAGACGGACTTTTGCGAGATCTCGCAAAACTATCTCGGGATCTCGCAAAACAAACTCGGGATCTCGCAAAAGTTTTGCGAGATCTCGCAAAATTTTTAGCCGCATTTTAGCCGTCTCGACCTCCCGTTAGCTCGAAGCTAACGGGAGGTCGAGACCTACTACAGCCGGGAGGAACACCGCTTTCCCGGCACATCGTGCCTCGACCTCCCGGTCGGCTTCGAGCCGGCATCCGAAGAATGTGGCTAAAAGTTTTGCGAGATCCCGAGTTTGTTTTGCGAGATCTCGCAAAACTTTTGCGAGATCCCGAGTTTGTTTTGCGAGATCTCGCAAAACTTTTGCGAGATCCCGAGATAGTTTTGCGAGATCTCGCAAAAGTCCGTCTTAATTTTTTTTTCTCCCATGTCACCTGCGGGGCTCCGTACTTCGGGAATTTACGACTGTGCGTAAATCCCCCCTAATATTGGTATGATCCAAGCTCAGACACTAAGCGGGGCAGCTGCTGCCTGCGAGTGCGCTGTTAGAGAAACGCAGCCAGGCGAGCTGAAGACTCTTCTGATAGGTTAGTAGAGTCCATGTGAGTAAATTGGTGGCACAGCTGTGGATGCATATAAGGCAAAACACAGAGCCTGTTTCTTTAACATGGGAAAATCCAGAGATGTCAACCAAAACACCAAGAAAAGAATTGTGGAGCTCCATAAGTGTGGCTCAATTATGAATACAATTTGGTGCCATTTGCAATTAAGAAATACAGATAGTTTCTCTCTTTACTCTGAAAGTTAACAAATATGTTTTTATATTTATCAATCTAAAAAAATAAACATTTAGTCTGATTTGATGTTACAATTAAAAAAGTGTTTTTGTCTGAAGAGTGTGTAAATATCTGGTTTCAACTGTATATTTGATGATTGTCAGCACAAAGAGGGAGAGAGAGGAGCAGAGATTGAGATGGAGAATGAGGACAGAACAGAGGTGGAACAAGAGCAGGTGAGACACACATGTTAGTCAAATGATACCAAAAGTATCACCGTATCATAGGGACTCATGTATCTCGTACCTAGTGTTTCTTTTTAGGTTTGTTATTTTTCAAATTCTATATTTATTAAGTTTTGCAGGCTTGTTTGCACAACAAGGCTAAATAATTATATAAACTTTTCTCAATCTAAATAGTGGACTTTGGTAGAATTAAAAAATAAGTGTAGTGCAGGTCTATGATGATTTTTAGTGCTGCTATCATCTAGTTCTGATTCTGGTTCTGTCTTGGTTACTGTTGTAGTCCTGTTTTAATTCCGGATCAGTTCTGGGTCTGGTTGAATTGGGGTTCAGTCCCGGTGTCTTGATACAGCCCTGATTTTGCTCTGCCTTGCTGCTTAATTAAAAAACTAGTTTAAGGTGTCCTGCACATGTGATATATTTTTTTCCTATATGAAGTCATTCTTTTTTGAACAAAACTCAAAACAGAGCCTATTAATCTTTTTCATTCATTTCTACCCCCCCCCCCCCCCCCCCCCCCCCCCCGCGCAACCCCCCCGCCAATGCATACTACCCTTTATGGCTAAGCCCTGGGTGTTTCAAATGTCTGGCTCCGCCTCTGGCATACAAGCAGCCAATTTCCAAAGAAAAAGCTTGAACATTCATAATTCATAATTAATTCATAATTAACAAACATTCATAAAGCCTGGAGAAGTATTGCTCAAGACCGATTAAAAACTTCAGGCTCCTTTGAAGCCAAACAGAAAGAAAGACTAGCTTGATCTTAAGTTCTGTTGTTATTCTACACAGCACTTCTACTGTTTTTACTGCATTCTACCTCTGTAGTATTTCCATATTTTGTGATTAGCTCTACAAGACATGATCAAATATCCCTCCTCGCATATTTTTTATCATTAAAGCACATCTAACCTCCTGTAGCTGTCCACTTTCCATTAATGTTCACACTTGACAGCTGTGACCTTGACATTCTAAGGAACAGATGTGACACCAAGCTGAGATGCCTGCTATCATGATTATTAAAACTGCCAAAGGAGCAGGTACCACAGACATGTTTGTTGTATATAATTAGAAAAAGAAAAGAAAACTTCTTAGCAATTTATATTCTACAATAGGAAACACTTTGCAATGTACTTTAAAGAAGATTATTTGATATGCACACACACACACACACACAAATATATATATACATATATTAGGGGTGCAACGATACTCGTATCGATATTGAACCGTTCGATACAGTGCTTTCGGTTCGGTACACATATGTATCGAACAATACAAAATTTTTAATTTATTTTAACAACTTTTCTTCTGACGATGCTGTCTGTGTTGAGAGCTCGGTGGATCTGTGTTCGACTACTCTGCCTAGGCTGCACTGTTGAGCGCAGATCCACTGAGCGCAGCGCAAGCTAGCGAGACAGAAGTTAAGCTCTCCTTGCAACATGGCAAATTGAACCTCCCCCACCCTCATTCAGATCTGGCCTTTGGAACTATCTTGGTAAGAGTACTGACCCAAACTTGTGGACACTGAGCAAAGAGATTTTTGCTAGTTTAAAGTTTTGGCACAATGTAGTATGGAAAGCTGAACTACCAGGTCAATCAGTAGCATTAGCTGTTAAAACATAATTGAACTGATCGATTCTGCACTTTGTTATCTGGATTTACTCTGAAGTCTTGGCCCTGCAGCACAAACATAAAGACAAATCTGGGGAGTCAGGGCAGGAAGCTGGATGAGAGCAGACCACGAGTCTCGTACACGTTCTGGTGCCAATAGCTAAACTGAACCTAAGTTTGTGTTACTGGTTGGTGTTTGAGCAGATTATATGCAGCTTCTGTATATTTCTTTTTTAGCTTGCATTGTCTCAGAGGAGGATCCACGACTGTTGCAGGCTTCCAGTCCCATATGCCAGAAACAGAGGGAGCTTGACAAATGGATTGCAGTGATGATAATTATATTGCTAATGATGATCTCCTCCTGTACAGTGTGTGCCACTATGCCTATCATGGTTGACTGGCAACAAACAGAGCTCGATAAACACCAGAAATTATTAGTTTTCTCGTCCTTTGTGCTCCTGTATCACTGGTCTTTCTTACCATCAGAATTAATCACAATCATGATGTGATCTGGGACAGATACATCAAAACATGTCAAAATATTGACTAGTTCAAATAAAATTAATAAAATCCAGCACCCCTCCAAATTGCAAAAAAAAAAAAATTACTGACCATTTCTGAATATACATAGTTGAATTAGAGAATACTATAAAATAAAGTATGTAGACTATTTTTGATGTGACATAATTAATCACATATTTGAAGAAAATGCCATTATCAGCTGTCATGCTGGACGGAGCAAATATAACAAGTTGTATCACAAAAACAAAAATATCTTTAGATTGTCCAAATAAAACCAGATGGTACTTTAATTATAATTCAGAAAATCATTTTGTTAAATATGTGCTTCTTCCATTTTAAAACCCGGGTCGCACCATCATCAGATTTTTAGAATATTTTCTGCTCTGAGTTATAATAAGAGCACCACAAGGAAACTTTGACCACTTTCAGTATCTTTCAAAGTATTTGATATATGAAGCTAAAATTTCAGAGCACTCACTGCATGTGTTAAAACTTGGGACCATAAAATTTTCATGCAAATTCGAGATGGCCGAGCAGGAAATATGTGAGAAATGACCCACATGTCATCCTACATGGAGTGCAAGGAAACACGTGAACTTAAAGTGACAAGTTTTATTAAAAAGTTTGGCAGTTTTTAAATAATCAAAGCCTTTCAATGGTCATACAATTCTTGTTTTTGTTTGTTTGTTTTCCTTATTTTGTTTTGTGTGTTTGTGGCTAACGACCTAAAACATTATTTGTCTAAAAATAATGAAGTGAATTAAGTTTAATAAAACTCTTTTATCATCAAGTTCTCTTTGTTTGTTCGGTCCACATTGCAAGAATTCAGATGGAGTCTATCCAGAATTTGCTCTTTAGCGGGTTGGTTTCAGTGTCAGCAGAAACTTACATGTTTTTCTGCAGCTTCTAAAGATTTGTTGTTTCCGTCACTCCTTCCTCATGTGATGCTCATGTATGTTTTCTCTCAGTGACTGATTTCATAAGACCTGGCAATTGGTAAAATAAATAAATTACCTCGGTAGTGTGTGGGGGGCTATTTTTGGTTCTTTTTGCAGCTCCCTAGAGAGACTCCATGCTGCACTCAGGATCTATTAACAATTTAACGAGAAGACAGCAAAACTAGGTCACAGACAGCTCATCCCAGCACCATTACAACTGTGTAGCAGCTTCCCCACCACCAGACTGGAAGCAGAGATGACAGCATGGAAGAGTGACACTGCTGAGCGATGACTGACTACCTGAGCAGTGTGATGACACATTTGATGGACTAGGCTTTTTTTTTTTTACACATTCATCCCAGATTTACAAAAAAAGAAAAAAACGATATAAAAATAGCTTATTATTTTCTTTTCTTTTTACTGTACAGGATGTGACACTGAGAACTACAGCTTAGGTACAACTGTCTGTGGGTTATGTAAAACATCAGCACTCGCGGCAGTAAAACACCAGTGAATGAGGCTAAAGCCATGCTTGTAGCTCTGAGGCTGTACCACGAGCTTATATAAGCACAATAAAAAGGTTACACATCAGCAAACAACAAACCAGGTTTTTGGCCTTGTTACCATGTTTACTATTTTGAGCATAGTAGTGCAGGGCTGGAACGTAATTTTATTCAAGTAGAGGTATTTGCACTTTTCTTTTCATGTTTCTACTCCACAACATCTTTGACTTGACTGTAGCTATCTGACAGGCATTCTCATGGACTTGCCTGTGTCCCATAAAGAGTGCATGGAGCTTGTCAAGCTGAGACTGATGGGAGATTAGCTTTGTAGACAAGCCACTGACTGTGCTTTCACTGCTGTGAGATCAGTTAACAGCTGCACAAATTGTGGGGAACGAGCTAGCATTAGCAGATAAACGAGCACTTTCATCATAGCAGATTAGCTTCTCTTGTAAACAAGCTTGGTCACCATGTGTGATGTAAGTAACTTTTAATATAGACTGTGCACATTAGTAGTGAAAGCTTTAATGATAAATAGGGGAACTCTTGCCATGTTCGATTTAGTAAAACAGTCAAGTTGAAAAGACGAATTAATTTGTGTTCCACAGGGTTCTGTGCTGAGACCAGTTCTATCTACATTATTCACGCTTCCCTTGGGACACCTGCAACAGGCTATCTAGGGTGTATTCTGCCTCTACCCCTGTAGTAACTGAATTCAAGTAACCCTGAATTTGGTAAGTGGAAATGGATGGATGGATGGAGCATACATTTTTCTCTTTTAGGTTGGACTATTGTAAGTGATTATTACCAGGTTTTCCTAAAAACTCCCTGTAAAGCTTTCATTTGATCTGAAATGCTTCAGCAACAGTCCTGTCAGGGACCAGAAAGAGAGAGCATATTTCTCTTATACTGGCTTCTTTTTATTGGCTTCCTGTTAAACCCAGAATTGAATTTAAAATCATTCTCCTCACATACAAACAAGGTTGTGATTTATTGAATTGGATTGAATTGAACTGAACTGAATGCATACTTCAGCAGCACTTTCAGATTAACATCTGAATCACTCGGTTGACCAAATAAACAAAGTTTAACCAGTTGTTTTGCTAATATATCAGCTACATTTTTCATTCACTTTAATTCTTCTGTAGATAAATAAATATGCCACCCATCATCCTCACTGCCATTTGTCAGCCTCCCTCTGTTTCTGTTTCTGTAGCATGATAATCTGTAAGTTTTCAGGCCCCTCTTCTGTGGAACCATCTTCCAATTTGGATTTGGGAGACAGACACTATCTCTACTTTCAAGATTAGGCTTCAAACTTTCCTTTTTGCTAAAGCATATAGTTATGGCTGGAGCAGGTGACCCTGAATCCTCCTTTAGTTATGCTGCAATAGGTGTAGGCTGCCGGGGGATTCCCATGATGCATTTCATGTCTTCTTCAGTCACTTTACTTTCACTCACTATGTGTTAATAGACCTCTCTGCACTGAAAAGTACTGATTCATTAAACCCCTCAAACTCAACTGAAAGTGTCTATCTCACATAAACATCTAAAACAGCATATTTTCAATATATGGAAGGAGCAGTGTGCAGTATTTTCCAGCCGGAGTCATTCAAGTAAAAGTAATAAAAGATCAGCATGGTTTTCCCAAAGAGCATTAGTATGCATTAGGCAGAGTGTGCATTAAAAACTATACTCATAGTCTTTAAAAAAAGCAGTTGTAAACACTGAATACATAATTTAAAACAATAATAAGCAACAATGT
Organism: Maylandia zebra; assembly: GCF_041146795.1. Taxonomy (NCBI): domain Eukaryota; kingdom Metazoa; phylum Chordata; class Actinopteri; order Cichliformes; family Cichlidae; genus Maylandia; species Maylandia zebra. The sequence continues at coordinate 2,877,824 of NC_135176.1, read as the reverse complement.
GCTGCACTGTTGCACAGAATGACTATAATGTATCTCCAGAAACCTACAGAGATTAGAGCCAGCTCACGTTCTTCCATCCTGTATGCCAGAAATATCCCAGTGGAATTTAAAAACACTCCGCTTCTGTCGGTACTTTCTCCCAAATGGATGATGCTGTTATGATATGAACTGCTAAGTGGTGTGGCAAACCATTTTAGTAAAAAATAAACAAACTAACAAACAGATGAATGAAGCTCATATCGGTTTAACAGTTAAAGGTCATTTGCTGATTCTGATTTACACATAAAGGTTAAGAGAGTCGTTTACTGTTCTCATTCAGGGAAAGGTAATACCACTACTGGAGACTGGAAAGTCAAGAATCTCCAAGGGGCATAATGTGGTTGATGTGATGGTTTTATAACTTGATAAATAAATTAGGATTTCGCTTTCAATTCAGGGTGGCTTTGCATTTTATGTCAGGCAATGGCCACAAGCGAATTATAGCACAGTATGAGTTCTTCCTATAAAAGATTATTTGTAGTTCCCCAGAGAAGTGATGAATGGCATTTTGGGAACCTTGGAGTAAACCTGTACATCTGCAAGGTTCCCTACAAATCCCATCTTGGTCATTTAACCGCAGTCAGTTTTATTTTTTCCCACGTTGGCCTTACTCATCCCACTCTTCCCCCGCTGCTGTTTGTCATTTTCCATGTGCAGAAACCAGGAATGCCACCAAATTACTTTAGTGTAATCTCTGTTCACTGTTTAAAGCAGGATTAGGGTTAGTGTGTGCATCTCATTTAGAGAATTGGAGATTGAAATGACCAGAAATTGACATTTATGGTCAATGAGCAAGAAAAAAACATCACATGGAATCAACAATATTTCAGTCAAAATTTATTTGAACATTTTCTCCCAGTTGCAGAGATTTTTTCCTCTAATCATCACTTTAGTCCACATCTCTATCACCTCATCTTCAGTCAGCAAAAAGGAGTTTTAAGGAAAATCTATCCCTGAACGCTTTCCCCCACTCAGCTTGCTGTCCTTTTTACACTGATCAGCAACTTCTAACACTCTTATCTCATTAATTTAATAAAAAAGGCTCTAGTCCACTTTGGATGATGAAACTAAATGCTTTGCCAAGCAGCCATGATATAATTAAAGTATGAGGTAGGTGAACACAACAGGAGACCACTTAAATGTCGATGCACTGATTGAAGGACAAAACAGGATATCCCCATTAATATGGCCTTGTGGCCATCTTTCAATAATTACATTTTCAAGCAGATTTTTAACAGATGACTAAGAAATTGCCATTTAATCATCCACACACTGTACACGCCACAGCCCACACGCAACAACATGCTTAAAGTGAATCATCACAATGAAAATGACTTTGATTTAAAAGGCTAGTCAAATCCTAAAAAAACTGTAATGTCAAGCAGCACTTAAGCACAGCTCGATTAACCTGCAGCAGAATCACAGAGACATTACAAGAAAATCAGATTTCCACATCTGAGTACAGTCTTGTTGACACTAGCTTTTAGCAGGTGGAGGTGTCCACTAAAAGCTGCTGCACAATTTGACACCAGGGCTGAATCTGTTTTATTGCATTGTTAGTCTCAGTTGTGTGGCTTTGTCCATCTTCCTCGTGGTTATTATTGTGCAGTGCATCATGACATTGTCCACCAATAATTTTAAAAAATCTATCTGTTCATGTCCGATTCACAGTCACAGCTGTCACCAGTCCATCACAGACAGACAGCCACTCAGTCTCTCTCACCAGAACCTAACATATTCCAGATAAGAGATCAACACATATGAAATCACCACCTGTCTGTTTTCCAGAAAAAAGTGTAATTCCAGAGGAAACTGGAGTCCCTGGAGAGGAAAACTTTATTCCTGTTGCCAGGTCTCTCTTGGAAATGAGATTTTTAATCTCAATGAGATTTTTTTACCTGGATAAATAAAGGATTAATAAAAAATTCCCCTGCATCTCCATTCTGTGTGACAACTTTGCTAATGACTTCACCATTGTGCTACCAACACTGTGCACCGAGAAGTCAAAAAGGTGATAAAAGTGAACGTCTGAGACTACTGCCTGAATGCAGTAACGTCAGTCTCTGTAGTTAGCGCCAGGGTGAGGAAGACCACATCACTGTCCTAAAAGTTACTTTATTTACCACAACAAAGTCTGAACACTCAATTGCAAATGGCATTATTTATTCCAGATTAACTCAGTGCAGGCCACCGGTTAGGGGTGTGATTAGCACTGGGTCCTGGGTTTGAACTGATCATCTGGCCGGGGCCTTTCTGTGTGCAGTTTGCATGTTCTTTTTGTGGGGGCTCTCTGGGTACCACCATAAGGGTTGGTTAATCGGTGATTCTAACTTGGCCATCGGTGTGAGTTTGAATGCTTGTCTGTCCTTCTGTGTTAGCCACAGCGATCTGTCCATGGTCTATGTCAGCTGAGACAGGCTCCAACTCCCCCGTGACCCTGAATTAGATAAGCAGCAGAAAATGGATGGATAATTTAATGCAATCCATTCAGTAGTTGTACTATCACAGTGATAACTTAGCTCATGTTGCAAAAAGAGACATGTTCCTGGTGGGTGTTGGACCTTGCCATCAGAGGCCTGTACTACAAAGCAGTATTTCATCTTATCCAGAAATCTTCAGGGTAAACTCTGGGTTTTCTATACAACAAAGGTGGTTCACTTCTTACTAGAATATGTTGCCATGGTAGCTGGAAACCTGCTCCACAGCAGGTTATGTTCCAGATAAGAGAACAACACATATGAAATCATCATATTCCTTTATTTTTTCTGATATTAAACAATTTCACTACAGTTTTATTGTTCTACAAGCATTAATAACAGGACAACTACTCAATAACTGCGGATATACCAAGTTTGGACATAGACTAAGGCTACATCTGTGGCCCAGTGCTAAGTGGCTGGGAGAATTAGCACCATTAAGTCCAATGGCCATGCCTCTCAGCCATAAAACAATGGCTTACCTGCTCACGTTTAGGGAGGAGTTCATGAGTAGGAAGAGAGCAAAGTAGAGGGAGAGATCTGGAGTACAGTAACAGATAGTACCAGTCTGTTGCCATAAATAGAGAGCTAAGCTTGAAGGTGAAGCAATTTACTCATTGATCTACATTACTACGTATTGTGGGCAGTAACTTAAAGAATGAGCTTGGGGATACATGTGGTGGAAATGAGTTTCCTTCAAAAGGTGTCTGGAGTTAGAGATAGAGTGATGGGAAGATGGAAGAGCTCTAGGCCGCCACTCAGCTCACAACAGATCCTCGGAAAAGTAAAAGAAAATTGATATTTACTATAACAATAAAGAACTTAGGATTTTCATGGTAAATTTGAGTTTTACCTCAACAGTGGTTTATCTGGTTAAACTGTATATACACCATCTGACTGCTCACTTGCTTCTTGAGAAGGGGTCACTGGCAGTATGTCACCAAAATAGAGGTCGTATACCTTTATAAATGAAAACATGACCCAGGTGTAAAGCCGCTACAGTCTGCATGTAACCAAAGAAGCACCGGGCAGCGGCATCCTCACTGCCCTCAGTGACTGAAACAGGAAAAATCATTAAAGATGTAACCAAGTGAATACAGAAATCACAAATTGTTGTTAGAGGAGATTTTTTTTTACAGTTATCCAGTAGCTATGTGACCAATCCAGATGTGTTTTTCTCTCTCTTACATGGATCTGCCCTGTGCAGCAGCCTACTGTACACACTGTACTTTCAATGTACTTCTACTAATCACACAAGGGAGGAGATGTAACATGACCAACAGCAGTCGCTTTTGCATGGCTGGCACTTTTCCCCCTGAACCACCACGGGGCTGGGTATTGTAGGCAAATCTCCAGGTGAGAAACTGGGCTACACAAGGAGTCATTATCTTTAGCTGGAAATCTGAAAAGTGGAACGGACATATCTTGGCAACCACAAACAGCTGGCTGAAACCTCTCCACTGAGAGCCATCTAATTAAATTTTTGTTCAACAACCGGAGGCTTAAGCAAACAAAAAAAGGACTAAAACTCGAAACAGCACAACAGCAACTACAAGCGACACTAGGTTACTTACACTGGAAAATTCCCATTAGACACGTACACAGCAACTAGCAACTAAATGAAAGTTTCTATTTTATGTAGCTTTAAATAAGAAGATGATGCCGAGTTCAGACACATTGGTTGAGTTTGAGAAACAAAATGTTGAGAGATTTATGGATAATATGCAACATAAACATCAGCAATGCAGTCCTCACCAGCCTAAAATGCTGCTAATGTAATTTCAAAGCCTCTTACTGGCTGGAAATGCAGAATTGTTCATCACTATGGTGACAGGCAGCACATTTAAGCCACTTTCTCGACAGGAGCCTCAGACTGCCTGATGTTTGTGGACACTGCCAAAGATGAATCAGTCCGAGCCTGAACAATACAGCAGGGGATCACTTATGGCCTTTTTTTTTCATGAATCATAGCACAGTGTAAGGCTTAATACGACAGTGATACATGCATTGATTTTTAAAACACTACCAATCCAGGCAGTAGGTTGGCTGGTGTAGAGTGCTGTCTGGCTTTGAAACAGGATTTAGCCTCGGTAGATTGCTGTAATGCAGTTACACAGTGTTTATAGGCATATTTATTGCTTATATGCACTGCCTGTACTTGCTTTAGGTGGTAAGATCAAGTGTCACTAGAGAAATAAGTCTCCGTGTTTTTGATAAAGGTCTCCCCCATTGTCTAGACAACTTAATTGAACTACTTAGATCATACACCCGTGCTGGGGTACTCAGATCATCTTCCCAGTCACTTTTAGTACAGCTGAGATCCCGGCTGAAGACTACAGGTGACCGCGCATTTGCCTTGGCTGCACCCAATTTGTGAAATAACCTCCCCATTACTATCCGTGAGTCCGATTCCATTCAATCCTTCAAATCGCGGTTAAAACCTGTTTATTTAACTTAGCCTTTTCTACCAGTTAATGCTTGCTGCTACTTTAGTTCTATTCTTAACTTTAAATTATTTTTAAATTTTTCTTGACTCTTTTATCCTTTGCACATATTGTTCTATTATGCTTTTATTTGTATTTCTTTTGTTTCTGTGTTTTTAATGCCATCAACCTGCGAGCATACATGGTACTTGCCATGGCCTTCATCTGTCTCTATTACTTATATCTGACCCTCTTGTATGTTAACTTTGGCATACCACTGTTTTTTAAAGTGCTATATAAATAAAGTTTGTTGTTGTTGTTAATGATTCTATAGTGATGTGAGTCTTCTCTGCTTCTGGTGGGAATGCCGGTTATCTTGACGAGCATTAAAACTGTGTGGGATTCTGAGCGCAATAAAAAAGAGCTAGAAGAGCAGTGTTTAAAGGTAAATGGAGCCCACCACTGATTTGCATTTAATTATTCATTCAGAGCAACAGATTCCTGCCCTGGTCTTGCTGTTTTTAAAGACACAAGAATCCATCACAGACATGCGCTATGCAATTTTATTTCATGACTTTTCCTTTGTGTAATAATAACTTATTTATTGGACTTTAACTTCACTCTGTAAGCAGCACACAGGAGGGGAAGAGAGAAGTCAGTGAGTTTGTGTATGTGTGTATGTGAGTGAACAAAAAGACATAACAAGTCTCCAATAAAAGATTCATAAGGTAGAGACAGCTGGTGTTCATCACAATTTACATACACTGGAAGCACTAATCGAGTGACAAAATTACTGCATAATAAAGCCCAACAGTGGACTCAGAGCTAGAGACAGGTTAAAAGTAGCCTTGTATTATATGGTTTTAGTCAGTCCAGGTTCTTGGGTTGAACGAGCGGTCTTGTTGGAGCCTTGGCTCCTTGTGAATGCTCAAGGAATGTTTTATTTCCCTGGGTTCCCAGCTATCCTTGAATAATTCAGAAACAACAGGACTTACCCTGCCAGTGAACACTCTTACTTCTAATCTCCACTCTGACATTATCAGACTGGCTTCTTCTATCACATCTGAATAGTTGTGTGATTAGACTAACTGTGTAGGTCAATGCTGCCTGAAATGTCACTGGTAGCCATATTCACCAGTAAAACTTCAACACACACACACACACACACACACACACACACACACACACACACACACACACACGCACACACACACACACACACAGTTCAGCGGTTTGAGGAGTGGCTCAAACAACCTGACTGTGCTGGCTGTCATTTTAAGTTTGTGAAGTGATTAAGATCATCAGAGCTGCAAAAATCCCATCACGTATGCTGAGAGTCTGCCTGGTAGCTGCACATCAGTTCCAGTCATGACAACAGAAGCAATATTCATCTAGGCTGTGACTCACTGTAACACTATCGCTTATCGCTTTTTTGCGTAAAATGTAGGAATGTGTGGAAAAATCGAGAAAAGCGCACACTGAGCTCATTCTTCATGTTAAACATGTGTGCATGTTATTTTTATGGCTCTACACCAAAGTTGAATATCGATTATCTCAGCAGCAAGAGTGTTGGACAAAGCGAGGGTTAAATGTTATTATTATTTGAATCTGCAGCTCTGCTCTTATAACTTTATACCAAGTCCGGAATATCAGTTGTCTCTGACGCCAAAGTACAAACACAAAGCGGAAAAAGCGATTTACTAAGAAGAACCTACCTCACTCATGGCTTCGCTGTGCGTGTCTGCGTGTGGATTTCTGTGATGCTCACCGGTCGACTGACTGAAGGTACCGTCCTCTCCACGCGCGCACATTCCGCTTTTATAGCGCAGGAAGCCCCGCTCCCCCCTCACCACATTTCCATGAAGCCAATGGGCTCCTCGTCTGTAGCTCAACACTAAGGAGCAGCCTTCACGTCTTCCACCATCTGCTGATTCTGCGGGTCCGCTGAAAATAAAATAAGCCATCAAACACATTTTTTTTCATGTATTATATGTTTACTAAACTGGATAGTTTGATGTGAAGCTCCTGTTAATCCCGAACCAGTACTGCATGTTCCAGTCGCTGTGGTCTTACATTTCCGATGTTTTCTGGCTAATGTTGATTAATTGTTAAAACCTAAAAGATTAAACTTTTCAACTATTTCAACAATTTGAATTTTAGTATTAATCTCCAGTCTATAAATGTATATCAATTTTAGTTGATTAGTTTATATCAATTGTAGTGACTCTGCATCATGAGGACAAAGCAATGGTTGAAAATTAAGCAGGGAATTGGAATTTAACCACGCCTCTGACTATTGGTGAATCTAAAAAACACCATGAGAAATGCAGTGAAGGAGACTTGTGGATATTTCTTTTGAAAAAAGCCACTTTTGTAATGTTTTATAAACCACTGTGTTATGCTGTGGATTTTTGTTTGTTTTATGTTGTACTTGTAGCATTTTTAAGATGTGTTGGGCAGAGATGCCACCAACCGGGGGGCGAGGCGGGCGCACCCCTCATAAAATAAAGATAATACAAAGATGTCTCCAATATTATTTTTCCAACATTTTCAAACAATAAAAGTAAGGATTCATGAAAAAAATGATACTTTTTCATGGTGGCTCCTGCTGCTGCTTGAGACAGAGCACATTTGGAGTATTGTTTGGCATTTTGATCAATAAAAATGTATTATCCAGAATGTATTTTTTTTTATCCACCCACACAGGTGTTTTTACTCATAGCTGCGTGGGTTTGCAGAGCCTTTAACTACAAATAGAGTGGGCAGATATGTAGTATTAATAAGTAGCACTGTTAGTAAGCGGAGATCAAATTTGCACTTTTGTACTTCCCAGCAGTATTTCTCACGATGATGGTGAAGTCTGGTTGGCAGAGCACTGATGCTGTGGGGCTCCTTTGCAGCAGCAGGTGCCTGAAGGCGTATTGGGGTAGAGGGAATATTAATAGTACATATAAAAGAGGAACCCTGCTGCAGAAAACTGCAAAGTTGGACATTATTTATTTCCTATTTTATCTTGAAGACCTGAAAGTAACATTTTATCCCGGTTAAATACTTCAGTGAAAGAGTTCAGGCACACTTACCGCTGTAGAATGTAGCAGGCAAACTGATGTGCAATGTTGCTATAGATCACTTTATAAGATGTCTCATTTATGTCAGTGACTACTGATTTTACAATAATGCATAGAGTGTTTTCACATTATGAATGTGTGCCTGATTCAATATATAACACACTGACTGATAGCTGGGATATGTTTTAATAGGTTTTATTATTACTCGTATTATATAATTAATTATTATCAGCAAATCCAGTTGAAAGGGGGAACATTGTAGCCACCGTAGCACACCATGGCCATATTTATCAGACTGAATGAATGTGTTACCCCGTGTGTGTGAATCAGTCCTGCTGCCTTTAGAGGACAAAAAAATCTGTGTGGAAAGAATCAGTAATATCAGGCCAAACTATGTTATTATTACTGGTTTTGACTACATCAGGGAAACTAATAATTGCTCCCATTAAACACTCACATACCAATAAAACAAAGTTATTGAGTGTGAAAAAATACCACAAAGATTTTTAACATACTCGTGTTGATTTTATGGCTGAAACTGTTAATTGAGGAGAAATATATGATTTAGTCATTTGTATTCACAAACTACCAAACTGTTGCTGTGCAACAGAGAAGAGCACTGGAATAAATTATGAACTTACATTTTTGCAGGGTTTTTTTCTTTTTCAGATTTATTTTTGCCTGTTCTTACAGTTTTCAGAAAACCTTTTTCATAACTTTTCATGTGCATGCATGTGTGTGTCTGCACACTCGTGAATCAGGCAGAGTTTGAGTAAACCGCAAATCAGTCATGTTTTAATCAGAGCCTCAAGCTGCTCACAGATCCACCACACTCAGTGTCCCTCAGGATCCACCTGAGGTAATAACTGATCATCAGTCACTCAAAGCCCTGATTCACTGGGACTGCCCACACACGTCAAATCTCATCGACTCCTTGAAATAAAGTCTTCACCAGTGTGCAGAGCTTATTTTTAAAGATTTTCATGGTGTTGTTTCATTTCTCTCTTTTCACAGAGATGTTAAAGAAGGATCCTCAGCTTGTTTTCTTAATCGGTCCCAGTCCTATTTATCAGGAGCATGCTGAACATGTGGAGACTGTGTGGCTGCAGCATGGCAGAAAAACAAGAAATACATTCAAAGCATCTCTGCAGCTATCGTTGATAAAAGAAAAAAGAAAAGAATGGATAAATAAACAAAATACATCTGGTGGGTTTTTTTATGCATTTGAACTCAGTGCTAATGAAACGTCTTTTGCATTATTCTGTTTTAAGCTGCTCAGGATCTTTTTGAGTAATACTTTACATCAGGGGTCCCCAACTCCAGGGCTCGAGGGCCGGTGTCCTGCAGGTTTTAGATGTGTGCTTGATCCAACACATCTGATTTAAATGGCTAAATTGCCTCCTCAACATGTCTTGCAGTTCTCCAGAGGCCTGCTAATGAACTAATCATTTGATTCAGGTGTGTTGGCCCAGGGTGAGATCTAAAACCTGCAGGCAGTGGCCCTCGAGGCCTGGAGACCCCTGCTTTACAAGTAACAAAGGCTCACTTTGGAAAGCTTCAGTGGCCTTTACCAGGTTACCCAAAAGTTACAGAATATATGCAAGACTGTTTGTTTATTTCTTTATCTATCTGTCAGTTGTCAACACATTTGAAAATAAAACATATGTAAAGTGTTTAAAATTGACCATCACCACTATAATGGCGACAAATAAATAAATTAGCTTCAGATTTAGATTTCCACATGACCTGAAACAGAGCTCCAAATAACGCAGCTTGGGATATGTTGACACGCAATTTTGTGCCAACAAGCAAACCCAATATTATTTTAAATCCAATAATAAGAGTCTGAATTAGTCTTTTGTGTTAGATGGATAAACAAGTAAGTTCCATGTGATTTCCAGTAATTAGTTTTTCTTTGTTCTGTTGTTTTTTGTCTTTTTGTTATTTCTCATTTTGTTTTGAAAAGCAGTTTTAGGTTTGTCTGCAGCTCAGGTGGTAGATTTAGTCATCTACCAATCATCAGGCTGGTGCATCAATCCCTGACTTCTCCAGTGTACATGCCAGAGTATCCTTGTGTAAAATGTTACTCCCCAAGCTTCCCCCTGTGCAGTGTGTGATTGGAAGAGTGAGACTTGTGGGAGAAAGTGTTCAAATGAGTAGAAAGATGCTATAATAGAAGCAGTGTGTTATAAAGGACCTGCAGCCCCACAGCTTTCAAGTCTCTTACTGTCTTTAGATCCCTGCTCTGGAAATTCAATTAAATTTTATTTATACAGGACCAAATTACAACAATAGTCGACTCAAGGCGCTTTATGTTGTTAGGTAGATCCTACAATAAATGAAATCTCTGAATAAAAAATGTCACAAATGATATTATTAGTTACATCCTTAAATACATCAGCATTTACAGTATATGGATGTGTTTCTAGAATGTGGTGAACATATTGGCTTGCTGATCGCGTCAGCAAACTCTTTCTGAACTCTAGACCCACTCTGTCTCCGTATCCTGAAGACATATTGACAATCTGACAAAGTGGGCACTCACGCATTCTCCCTTTGCACGCTAAGTTGCAGGGTTATCTATTACCAGATGCAGCACAAGTAAGCCCTCTCCCCCAGTCTGACAGTCACCAGCTTCATTCTGGCTCTTGTAATGCTGCTGAGGCATTTTTAGCAAAGAAGCTGCTACCTCGAGATCAGCTATTTTTAAGACTGGTCTTCTGAAGAAAGAGCTTTCAAAAAACTGGAACTTTGTGTTGTTTTTGATCGCTCCATCATACTGTGTGAGGAAAATTCCTTGCCTCCCTTACAGCTTAAGGCAATAAATCCCATCACTAAATCAGATAGTTGTTTTCAGTCATACAGCAGCTGAATACACTATGCGGTGATATTAGGAGGTAAACGCACAGACAGTGGTTTCTGTGAGCGTTTCTGACCCCATGCAATGAAAATGAGATTTCAGAATGTTTTAATGATAGTATGCAGACAATCAGACGATGAAATATTCAAAGTCTTCACAATTTTAGTTTTTCCACAGTTTGAAGAAGTAGTTTGCTGCAGATTACTCAACATCTGTCCTTCTTTACCTGTGAGAAGTTCTCCCTCTCTTAGATGTTCTTTTCAAACCCAGTTATGTTACTATTAGTTGCAAAATGTTCCTCCAGCTGTTTGTTTTTAGTACCATTTATTTTTCCTTCGTTGCCTTCCTACATTTTTGAGATGTTTTGCTGCCATCAAGCTTTTATTTTTTCATGAAATAGTAAAAGGTCTCATATCGAACATGTCATATGTTTTTTGTTTTACTGGGAACAAAACATGGGATTTGAAAATCTTATTCAAATTTTAAACAGCTTTTTTTTTTAATTGGGGCTGTAAATTAAGAGAAACAACACATTAAAGTTTGGTTATTCTGGACAGAACAAAGCATTTAATAAACTAAAGACTTCACTTTATTCATCTGTCATTCTTACTTTTTTACATTTCTTAGTTTGTGGAATTATTGTGGCATGATAGTTAGCACTGTTGCCGCACAGCAAGAACATCCTGAGCTCAATTCCACTATCAGGCCGGGGTCTTTCTGTGTGGAGTTTGCATGTTCTCCCCGTGTTTCTGTAGGTCAGGGGTGGGTAACTCCAGGCCTCGAGGGCCGCTGTCCTGCAGGTTTTAGATCTCATCCCGTGTCAACACACCTGAATCAAATGATTAGTTCATCACCAGGCCTCTGGAGAACTTCAAGACATGTTGAGGAGGTCATTTAGCCATTTAAATCAGATGTGTTGGATCAAGCATACATCTAAAACCTGCAGGACACCAGCCCTTGAGGCCTGGAGTTGCCCACCCCTGGCGTAGGTCGTCTCTGGGTACTCAGACTTCTTCCCACAGTCCAAAGACATGCAGTTAGTGAGGATAGGTTAACTGGAAACTCTAAATTGCCCATAGAAGTGAATTGTTGTCTGTGTCTATGTGTTAGACCTGTGACAGACTGGTGACCTGGGATAGGCTCCAGCCCCCCACGACCCTGAAAAGGATAAGCGGCAGAGGAAGGATGGACCTTTAAAGGAACAATAGTTCAACAGTGTTATTACAAAAACAGCCGTTAGCAACATGGATGGTTGTGGCAGCAATAATACAAACTGACTGACTTACACAGTTCTCTGAATCACTGTCCCAACACTTTCATGAATAACGACAAAGAAAAGGTCTAGTCCTCCAACATTTGTGTACTGTACAGTATGCCTGTAATGCAAAGGGCATTTTCTTGGACTTTGTTAAAATATAAACAAAAGGAGAAATAAAGGGGTTACTCATCGGGCCAGGTAATTTTTTGATTGCTGCTTTTCCTAGTAGAAAATGATTAGTAGGATCCAAATATTCCATAGTTTAATCGACACTATGACACTATCGACATGTTCTGCCAGCCAGTGGTTTTTGCAAGCAGGATGCATGTGTGCGCTTCCAACTCTGCACAGGAAATTTGATGATTGAAGTCTGCTTTGTGAGATTAATTTGTTGGACATTCCTAATGCAAGCGTGAAACTGCCCAGAAGTGCCCTGAAAGCCAGGATGACTCAACAAGCAGCACTATATATGGCTTATCAATAGTCATTACCATAGCTTTATTCATTAATTTTATTGGTTCTGTTCATTACCACTTACATCCACTGCCAGCCTGCTGTTTAAGTAATTATCTATTTTTAGGAGGAACCAAGAAGCCACTGTTTCTGCTCTTCACATCCAATTACAATGCTGTAAATCGTAATAATCATATATGAAGGCTGAAATAAGCTACTAGTCTTCTACTCACAGAAAATGTGAACAACTAACAAGAGTAAAATCAAGGAGTATGAAGAGGATCTTCTTTCATATTTAAGCCATTAATCGCAATTTCAAAGACACTAAATGGAAGAGAACATTACAGACACTAATGTGATTTCAAATATGGAGACGTAAACAGTGCAGGTAATCGGATTTAGTGTCAGTTTTCTCAGACTTGAAGGGCTCTTACAGCAGCGCTGTGGAACCTCACTCTTCATCAAGACACTCTGACAAGCCTCCTCAGCACATCGGCTGTCTAATGTGAGTCACTCCCATCAGTTGTCCACACACAGAGATGCAGAGCCATAAAGCTGCTGGTTATTCCTCTCAGGCTACACAGAGGCTAAACTGCTTCTCTGTGACTGTAGAAATGATTCAGCTGTTGTCTCTCAGCTGATATGGTGTTTTCAGCCTTTATCTCTAAAATCAGTTACTGCTGGTTTAAGCAGATCAGATGAAACATTTAGCTGTGATGTCTCAGCTAACTCCACTTTGTCTCATAAAAACACAAAGTCAAACTTTCTCACTAAGTAGTCCCAAAGTTCATCTCAGAACCTTCAGTGGCTATTTGAATGAAGATCGCATTAAATCTACTCACAAATTAAGTTTAATCTCTAATTACATAGGAGTGATAATGAGAGCGATGTCACGTTATCACCTAATTGATCCAGTGGGGAGCGTTGCCAATCAGTGGCTTGTATTTGATCGTAAAGCTCAGCTGGACGAGTTTGCTGCATTCTGGTCGGTTTCACCAACAAATTCCAAAAATTGTTTCTTGGCCAAGTAAAGGTCATCTGAGTCCAGCTGATCCAGCAGTCGATAAAAACGTGCTGAATCTGGAATTACTGGCGTACATTAAAGTGTGAGAACAGCATTTCTGTGCCATAGCAGGAATTACGGTTCGTTTTGGCTTTTGACCGCTTAAACAGCAAAAATGTCTGAACTTGTAATTGAAATCTGCTCATTTAAATCTGATTTTAATGGTTTAAATGGTCCAAAATATTTGAAATATTTATTATTTAATTTAAAAGTTTTGTTGTGGCTCAGTAGGGTTTAACTTGGCTATGGAAATATAAATCTCAAAAATTAGAGTCTAGATATAAGTGTGAGGCACTTTTTTGTAGGTATACCCATGTGGCCCCACACTCCAGTATACAAAGCTCCAATCTGGACACCACTTAGAGCCTGGGTGCCTTGCTGGAAAAATGCAGTCGTACACATCATACCGTCGCCAGGCAGTTTGGTTTCTACAATGATTGAAACCAATGAAACTACTATGAATGAAACTACAATGATTGGACCCCTCATTTGGTTTGTTTAATTGTACTATGCCTTTAATTCTTAAGGCCAGAAGGGCCCAGGCAATGAACATCCTATGGTACCTCTTTCAAATTGCCCATAGGTGTGAATGGTTGTCTGTCTCTGTGTGTTAGCCCTGCGGCAGACTGGCGACCTGTCCAGGGTGTATAGTCTCCAGCCCCCCTGTGACCCTAACAAGGATAAGTGGAAGGGAATGGATGGAGGGACATTTAGCTTCCGTTGTTCAATTGAAGGTGATATTTTCCAGCTGATTTCCAGGTGTTGTACTTTTGCGAACTCCTCATAGGGACAAATCAACATCATATTTGGTCAGTCTCAACTACAGACTTGGGCCACATTAAATTGTGGAGCTTTTGAGTTTTTGTCATAGGGTGAGTCTGTGGCGCCACGGCGATCATTTTAAATTAAGAGGTCAGCTCCCCCGCTGACCCCAGTAGGGGTCACTTGCCCCTCCCTTCCTTCCCTCCCCATCTCCAGCTGCCTCCCTCTTCCCGCTCCACCACAACCACCCACACATGCAGGGCCTTGGAGTAGGGGTATGTCACCAGGGTGCAGAGGAGGCTCCCCCCCCCCCCCCCCCGGTCCCCTTCTGGCTGCCTCTGCCTCAATTTTATCCCACAACTTAGACATTCACATTACTCACACTCTCATTACACATACATATAGGATCTTGGGGGTGGGCACGATACACGGAGTCCAAAGTACCATCAGGGTGTACACCTCACCCCTGGCGTCGTTGCCCACCTCTCAATTTTAAATACACGTAGACATTGAGGGCTAGCAGGAGGGACCATGCGCTTACCTGCTGCTCTCTGGCAGGTAGCTCCAAGCCCTCCTGGGTTTTAAATGCACCTTAGAACACACATGCATCAACACTACAATGAGCGGGTGGAGGGAGGTTTGGAGTCTTCTCTCACCCCCATTCTCTGCGACCTGCTGGAGGGCTAGGAGGAGGAGTTGGCCGTCCGACTGCGGTCTGGAGTGTGGGGCCTCCCTGCTGCTGTGGAGTCGGGGCGGTCTGCCTCTCCCCACCGCAGGGAAAAGGGTAACACCACCTGGGTCTGGGTGCAGTTCCCCCCTCCAGGGGCGGGGGTACCTAGACCCGGTTTGTAGAGTACGCTTGGGGAGTGTGATCGTGTGTACAGCGTCTCTTTATGTCTGTCTCCACGTTGGTTGAGTGTGGAGTAAGTGCATATGAGAGCATGAGGGTGGGAATGGATGTTTGTATCTGTGTGTGCCTGTATGTCTGTGTCTATATGTCAGGTTGGGTGTCAGGCGCCACCTCTCTGGGGACATCTCAGGCCCTCCAAGGTTTGGAGGCCTATCTCCCCCCCACTACCACTTCCCCTGCCAGTGGCGGACTCCCTCAGACATCGGTGCGTTGGTGGTTCTTTGTGTCCGGGGATGGGCGTCCAGGTACACACCGGCTCACTCCTTGGCGGCCGCTTATCGGGGCCTGGAGCCTGGGGCTCGCTCGGGCCACTTCGGAGGTGGGGTGCCCCCGGCCTCTTGGCCTGGGGCTCGGTCACTCAGGCACGGCTGGCTGCCGGCGGAGCTCACGGGCGCGTCACTGCAACTCCCCCTGGCTTCTGCTCCGCGGCTGCTGAGTGAGCCCTCATCTGGGACTCTCCTCAGCTCTTACTGGAACAGTGGCGCGGCTGCCCCTCTGTTGGTCTTCCTTGGTCTCTTGTGTTCTGGGGGCCTCTGGATGTCTGGAGTTTTGATCTCCTCCATACCTGCTTCATGCCCTGGAGGACGGGGCTGTGGCCCCCCCACACCCTCTAGCAGATCATTACATGAAGGAACCTTTTAAAAAACAAAAAACAAGCGCGTCCATGCTCACAGGTGTACACACGGGTGATCACACCCACAAACTACACCCTTTTTGGCTCCTACCTCAAAGCACACTGTGTTCTGTTGATCTTATGTGCTGCACAATAATGTTTAATATTAAGTATTTACTGTCATATTCCCATATATCATTGTGATGTTGTTTATTCTATTACTCTTCTTCTCTTCTGCTTGTTTTCTTTTTTCTTTCTCAGCAGGTGAGCCAGGTGATCGATATATGCGTTTTTTATTTCTTTTTTTTTTTCTTTTTCTGCTCATTCTGTTGGTTTTTGTCTTTTGCCCTTCTCCCCCGTCCCTCTTCTCCGCTGTTGTTCTTTCCCTCTTTCTTTCTCCCCTTCTTTCCCCCAGTCAAGTCTGTCCCGTATTCAGTAAGTGAAAATAAAATAAACAATAAAAGGTGAATCAAATGGACCATTACGGCAAGGCTGGGATGGTCAATTTGGTAAAGTAAATCCGTTGGGCATCTTTCTTTGCCTTTAGACAATAATTCTGATGGCAAAAGAGCCAAACGGGACAGGCAAAAATAAATAAATAAATAAATTTGTATTTGCTCTCATTCAAACATGGTCCAATCTGGCCCAAACTTCCCACATGTGATAAGGCTCCGCCCCTGAAAACATTTCAACTGCCATATTTGACATTGGTGACAGCGCCACCTAGTGGAAACAGGAAATGTCATGTTTAACACTTTGGGATACAGAGTAGAGGTGGGTGACCCGAGCAACCTTAACTAAATTTGTCCAGGAAAAGCCTTAAGAAGTTGGTCTTGGGCTACATTGAAAACTGAGTTTTTGTCAGAGGGTGTGACCCTGGCAAAATGACGAATTTCTATTTTGCACCATGACAAATAAAATTGCTATAACTCAAAGAAATCGTGTACTCATGCAATATCTGAGCAAAGGATACTTTGGTATGGAGACTGGAACAACAAGGAATTGAACTGCCAAACCTCCAGTTAGTAGATGACTTGCTCCACCTCATGAGCTACAACCACCGCAAACTGCCCGTGCACAGCAGCTGGCTAATAACTTATACATGTGAAACTGCCATGTCATTCTCAAAGTAACCATTTAAAACAGGTTTTAATAATGTTTTTTAAAATAGACAACTCTTCAGAGAACAATTGCTTTACAAGTAAGGAGATGCAAATTAGGGGATTTAGAAGTTTAATCACTTTCATCACTTTTGAATATTTAAATTCACATAATGTTACAATAAAAATGTACACAATTCGTATATATATCGCAGGGTTATATGATTTCTTCTCTACAATAAATTATGGAGGATTTAAAATCTGCATGGCCACCTGAGGCTACAGCCTTCACACTACATCAGTCTTTGGTTTGAGCAGATCCAGTCATTCACATCACCTTTTATCCAGACAAAGCCGAGCACCGTTTAGATGCTGTGCAGGTTTGTTCCCAGGCTCGCAAGCATTCAGAGACGTGTCCTCTGTTTGTCCTCACACAATCGTGGCGTGTCTGTGTTTTATGAAGCCTGGATCCTCAAAATTGTAGAAGGCACCACCTGCTTGTGCACTGTTTGCCACAGTAGATACCTAAAAATCAAAAACAGCAAAATTTAACATTATAAATAATAATAAATCCAAAATTTTCTTTCAACATTTTCATCAACCTATATTCCTGTGTGTTACTTTAAAATCTATACAACACATTAATCATATTCCTCCTCTGAACACGTAATCAGCTTGGAAATACTGCAATGTAACTGTGGTCTTGAATAACATCTTTGTTTATTGGGTGCGTCATTCAAAACTTAAATTAGTTGCATGGTAAAACAGTGACTCATCCATTTGTGCCCTGCCTGCTAAAGTACATGGAAAAATTAACATGTTCATAATTATGGAGAATATATTTTCACGTGGTTGAATGCAGAAGTGAAGCCACATGAATACATTATCATGTTTGCTCATTTACCAGAGCAAAATGATCTGAATTAATCAAAACTGTCTCAGCATTTCCAAAGGCACACAGCATGACTAAGCAAAATTTGGACTGTAATGTACGCCACCTGTGTCAAGTGTTCTGCCCAGTGTTACTCACTGTGGTTTATGTAAAGAATATGGTTCCAAAGATCAGATGGATTCAATACTAGAAAAACTGGTGTTCTATTGTGTGATCCATGAGATGACATTACAGCATGAAACAAAGATTGAACTGTGAAAAAAACGATGCTTCTCTACAGGTTGGCTTTGCCACAGGAAGTAGAGCAGGTCAGCTGATGGTTTGATTCCTGGCTGCTTCAGTCTGAATAGCAAAATGTCAAAGTATCCTCGAGCAAGACACTGAACCCCAAGCGTTCACTGGAGTATGATGACATTATGAAGACAGACTTGAACCACTTAAGCATACAAACTGCTGCTGCTTGACTGGAAAAGCTCTATTTAAGGGAGGCATTATACATTTTATCGCATGATATCTTTTGAAAGTCCAGAGGGAACATCTAAAAAAGTAGGTCAAATATTTAGTTGGACTCAAGGATAAAACGGTTCGGTCGAAGCACAACCATAACTCGAGAATTCACGATGACAAACTTAAAAGGCAATCAGGTTTATTCAAACAAGCATCTAAAATCATGACGTGATGAGAGTTCATATTTTAGGCTGAAGATCCAGACAGAAAATAGACTTCACTATGTGGTGCTGACAGTGAACTGTGAAGCAATGATTGCTGTTTAGCTAGTATTGTGGCTCTACCTAAGGTAACTGCAGTAACTCTGAGTCAGTTAACAAAGAGATCAACATTTTTTGTTTCTCATTAAAATGTCCTGAAGCATTTACAGATAAACTGCTGTTCTCTATAATATCAGTGAAATATCTCAACATCTACTGAATGGATTAGCATAGCAGTGACACATGACCTTGAGTCATCATGTGATCAAAATGAACATTTTCAAGGTAATTCAAGTATTTTTCCCCCACAAAAAAACCTGCAAATTAGCCCGTGTCCTACTTTATATTTACCCTTAAACAAAGGCTATGTTCACACTGCAGGCGAAAGCGCATCAAATCCGATTTTTTTGACCCTATGCGACCCATCCATCCGATCATGGTCTGACAGTGTGAACGGCACAAATCCGATATTTTCAAATCCGATCTGGGTCACTTTCGTATGTGGTCCTGAATCCGATACATATCCGATGTTTTAGAAAGCGACTGCTGTTTGAACGGTCAGGTCGCATTAAATCCGTCTTTTACGTCACTGACACGACAGACGCCAATTATCAGCTCCGAGGAAGCGCCCGAGAAGACATCGCGAACGAGCTCTTCCTGGCCATCCAGTGTAGATGTCAGTGAAACTGTTGGGAAGACAACGTTGGAGAAACGTGAACATTTTCTTTGTACTGTATAATCTGCAGATTCTGACAGAAATCTGCAGCTATCCTTTGAAGCACAGCTCCTCTAAAACAGCAATAAGGATCATTATTAGGTTATTTACATTATTATGTAAATAACAAAATAACTTCAAGCAAAAATCGGGAAACGTAAAGTTCGAAGTCTTTATATTAAGGGCCATCAGTCAAACAATACTGTTTGCTCTGGGTCTAAACAGAGCGTGTCGTGTGTGACGTCTTCTTTTGCGCATGCGGCCGCTTTGAGCGTTCACACTAGAGCGCGTTTGCTGTCGCATTTTATTTGTAGTGTGAACGAGCAGACAAAAAAATCTGATTTGATCAAAAAATCGGAATTGAGCATTAAGACCTGCAGTGTGAACGTAGCCAAATAGTAGTTTGCTAATATGCTACAGCTTTACTGGGCTGCTAGCACGGAAGACATAGACGAGAACTGTAACACATCTTTGCTCTTCGCTTCCACCAAAGTCACCAGTACAGTGCAGCTGTAAGAAAAGGAGTTGTAAGAAAGTCACAAACCCAACAAAACTGCTTTCTATTGTCCAATAACAGTCCTGTGATTGATTGGTGAGCTGTCTGCCTGACGGCCTATTAACCCATCCCAATGTCAGCTTGGACAGGCTGATATGCTAGCATGTTTACTGCTGCATAAAACCCAGACCAGGATCTAAATTACTGGAGCTATTTACCTGGAATAAGCCATTGTCAGTGATTTCACTGGTAGGAACACCTGCGAAGAGAGAAGCAAAACAGGAAAAGAAGGATGGATCAGCAACTATGCAAAAAAATGTAAAGATTCAAAGTGTATCAGATGGTTTTGGATAATTGGATTACCTCTAAGATTGTTCAGAGATTTCCACCAAAGAGCAAAGTACAAGAACAAGTACCCTTTTATCTGTTAGATACTGGTACAGTACACGAGTAACTTCTTAAAGGCTTGTGTGTTTGTGTTCAGTCTTACTTGTCTGACCCTCCGGCACATATGCTGTGTTCACTTGTCCCTCTTTGTTTCTGGGTCCATGCACACCACTTAACTGGCTCTGTGTCCTCACTCTCCTACAGCACACAAATATGAACATCAGTCAGTTTTACTGTATGCTGAAAAAGGTTTATTAGCTAATAAATAAATTAAATGGCAGAATAATTTAAAATCGGCTTTTACCTCATTTCATCCTGATAGTTTGTTTCTAAAAACAGATTCACAAATACTTGTAGTTAACAAATGAAACAGTGACTTCTGTATTTGTGCTCATCATCTGTTAGTATAACATTTGTGATTGTGGGGACACAGAATCTACGTAGTTAATGACATAATGAGACCCTTACGTTTTTCTTTCCTGCGTTTGTAGCAGAACCAAATTCCAATGATGAGCAAAACCAGCAGAGCAAGACTTCCAAAGGACACAACCACAGCTATCAACACAGTCCAATTAGGCGGCTTGGGAGCTTTTGCAGAAGAAAGATCAGAAGTAAGAGAAAGTGATTCAAAGATTTAAAGCTGTTGTTATCACACTAAACTGTTCAATAAAAGCACCTAAAACGGAGGGAAAGGAATACATTTCTGCTTATTTAAAACTCAGTGTCCAAACTAATCCCTATGTATCTCATACTGTGCCTAGGTTCAATTCAATTCAATTCAGTTGTATTTATACAGCACCAAATCACAACAACAGTCGCCTCAAGGTGCTTTGTATGTAAGGTAGACCCTACAATAACACATACAGAGAAAACCCCAACAATCATATGACCCCCCATGAGCAAGCACACACCTATACACACACACACACATACACACACACTTCTTTTATGCTTTACACATTAAACTGCTTCATCTGATTGGTTATCGCTCACAAAACAAAAATATTTGAACAGAGACTGACATCCTGGCCACAGCACGACTGTGGTTCTCTTGACAAATGAGAACTGATGACAACCTTTGTGGTCTTTTCCTCTTCTCTGGGAGAGGCAAAAGTGTGGCGTGTTAAATTACATATTTAATTCTGCAGAACAGAATGTGAATGTCTAAAGCTTGCGTTAACTGGATACTTTTTCTGAGGCATCTAACAAAAAACCTAAAAGGTGTGGGAACTAGATGAGTATAATACCAACTCAAGAATTAGTCCTGTGGCACTGCATAATGACAGTGGACATGACCATATTAGGTATATCTCTTCTTACTGACATCATACAGAGACAAGATTCAAAAAACCTAAGATTGGGCATTCAGAACAGTCCGTAGCTGTTATTCTACTCTATTTATTTGAAGCAGGACGCTTTACTTCCTGGTAGAAATGTCACTTCTCCCTCTTTGCATATTAGAGCATAGAATCCATGTGATATCTGTGTCCTCTTGGCTGGCTCCAAACATTCAGGGCTATTGGTGTTAGGGTAATTACTCTACGTTATAAGTTGAATATTTCTTTTATTTGGTTTTTTCTATTTATTTTATTTTATTTTTTATCAGATCTGATAAATTATATATTTATGTCTATCTGTGGATTTTCACTTATTCATAAGATCTGAGCATACAGTAGAAGGATTCTGTTATACTGGCTAAGGCAAACAGTAATATATCATCATTCATGCTGTCGTGCTTTGTCAGGGTCATTCATTAAAGGAAGACCCTGCCGATTACTTCTAACACTGAAATCATTGTTAGGACCTTCATGTCCGAAGAAGTTTATGCACTTTTAGAGAATCTATCAGGCATAAATAAGCAAAGTGGAAAAAAAATCTCTCGCATTAATTGGAGAGAGTATATGTCTTATAATCCCATGTGAGATTTGCCTTCACACGGAAAAAAACGTGAAAATATAATTATCTCCTTATATGATTATAATATATCGGTGTAGGGTGTAATATGTTACAAAGTAATACATGCCTGTAATCACTTTATATTTTTCAGTAACATAGTAATGTGACATGTTACTAACATTCATTAGTTATCTGCATGCCGGGTGGATAGA
Organism: Maylandia zebra; assembly: GCF_041146795.1. Lineage (NCBI taxonomy): Eukaryota > Metazoa > Chordata > Actinopteri > Cichliformes > Cichlidae > Maylandia > Maylandia zebra. The sequence goes on along the minus strand of NC_135176.1, from coordinate 2,855,493 downwards.
AAGGAAAAAGAATCCAACAATAACATTTTTCTTCCTGCGCACTCTTGCAGCAGTCAGTGGATTTCAGGAGAAGGAAAATGGTTAGAGCTTTGACGCAAGCTTTTTGCTTGCTTAACAGGACACGAGCATCGTGGTAAACCAAACTGCATCCGGGAGAGAAACACATGTATTATCCTGCTAACAGAACTTTGGCGCTTTGAACTTTTGTCTCATCTGCACATAAAGCTCGCTAACACTAAGCTAGCTGCCTGTTCGTATTTCTAAAGCAGGATGACTGTGGCGATCACTTTGAAGTCTCTTAGGCTGGTTTTCATCTTTGTTTTATTGTTTTGTGTTCATACGTAAGAACTGAAAGAAAGATTGTTTTCATTAGGTTACACATGTGTATTGGTGTGCAGACAACAAGACAGTATAATTCAAGTAATTTTATTAAGTAATGACAAAGTAATGTAACAAGTAGTGTAACAAATTACTTTCTCCAGCGAGTAATAAAGTAACATACTGCATTACTTTTGAAGAAAACAGTAAGTAATGTAATACATTACTTTTTGTGAGTACCCTAATACATGGACAGTTTCCAGCTATACCACTGCCTCACATTGTGTCCATGACTGTCCAGACTTGACCTATGATAAAATTCTATTACATCATATTTACATTACCTGGTTAGACCTTTATTTTAGATTTGGTTTTAATTAGAAAAGTTTCAGTCATGCAAGTATGTTGTACAGTGTGTTTTGGAAGGTGACAGTTTATTGCTCTCTTGCTTTTAATCTCCTGAACCAAAATCGTCTGAAGTTCACCACGAGGGCACGTACATCTAACTCTTTTCTAAAAGTGTGATTTAAAACAGCTTTTAGATTTAAAAAGGGCAACATTTTGTTTTAGGTTTAGCAAAAAATAGTGCAGCATACCAAAGGTTTAATGAAAAATACTAACATCTTTGTTTTACACAGGGATCGCTTTGCACATAAAATGACAGTTTTCTGCTTGTCTGCACTCTGTGGTCAGACTGGCAGCATTGCAAAGGTAGTTGGAATTAAAGTGTAAAGTAGTGGCAGTAACACAAATAGAGGAAATGACTCAAAAACAGATCCTCTTGTTTCTGAAGGTAGCAGAAGTCACGGCTTGTAACTTCTTTGTTAAACATTTTCAACTTTATACACAAAAAGTAAGTAAGAGTTTCTTACCAACTACTAAGAAGAGAGACGTTGATTGCGGAGATGTCAGTGCTGGGATGCTCACCAAACATTTGACTGTCGTGTCTCTGACTGCCTGGAAGGTTAGTACACTGGTGGAGTTAAAGAAATCCCCATTATCTGTGAAGTTGTCCAGGGTGCTGTTCATAGCGTTACCATTTAGAGTCCATGTGACTGTAGGTTTGGGGTACCAACCAGCTGCTACACACTGGAACGTTACCTGCTGGTCATACATCACCTTCATGCTCGGTCCTGCGATGCTGATCGTACCGTTCTCTGAGAAAGACAGAGGAGAGTTTAGGTCCAGAAGAAAACCCATTTCTGACCTTATAATCAAAGAGTGGCGACAATGTGCTGTCCACAATAAATTCTTAGCTTCATGATTGGACCTGAAGAATAAACTGAAAAATATAGATGAAAGTTGTTCCCTATATTTAACATTGCCCTTAAAAAACACGAAAAGACCAAAAATCTGCAGTAAAGTCATGTAAGCAGAGATCGACTTCCTCATAACTTCCTCCAGCTGAGATTTAGAGATTCATGTTTAGTATAGAAGCCAATGTAGTAAATTAGTCAAACAACCAATAAACCACTGCCAAATGTTGATCGAGCTTAATTAAATTTTCACTCACTATATCTCTGAGAGTGAGCTATGTTATTTCCTCAAATTATCATTAAGCTGAGTGAAATAAATACTTCATCCTGCTCTAATAAATATACACCACAGAAACAAACCTGTGGCTATAAACAACTGCTGACAAATACACCTTGTACGCATGTGTGGATAATATTTTATAATAACTTCTTATATCTTAATAAGAAATTATTGTTTTCTAACAGCAGGCTTCATTTAACCAGATGTCTGGTCGCTATCTCATAAAAGACCCTCTCCTGGCACTCCTTTGTGTTATGTCGGGGCTTTGATTCTCTGTGTGCTTTATTAAATGCTGAAATGCAGTATTTGCCTGTTGACTTCTTTATTTTTTAAATATGTTACATAAAGGGACTGGGTGGAGGAAACTGTTGCAATGTTAGCGATCAGCAGTAGTCGATCCATGCACTACTCTAGTTCTCCCCTAAATGAGCCTTTGCTCCCTGTAAAACGTGTTCGGACCATTTGCACTTTTACAATTTTACCACGAAACCTGAAATATTAGCTTCTGTGTCAAAGTGACCCAGCTCTCATCTACAGTCTTTGACTACACCCCAAGTAATAGTTTTTAGAATCAGCTCAGAAGCACAACCGGGGGTACGGTCATCGTTTTCTTCAGCATAAGGTTATGCACTGATTTTATCCCCAGAGTTAAACTACCAATGCAAAGTTGGGCAGAACAAAATTTCCAGGGACTCTTTTTAATATGGACACTGGAAATTACCAGGTAACACATGGCCAGATCACCACGTGGGAGAAATAGGCAGGTGTAAAGATCAGCACGTCTTTGACAAGGGCTCGATCATTACAGGGGTGCTCCCATTCAGGAACTTGTATTGTTTCACTGTGAAACTCTCTTTAACCAGAATGTTCACTGCGAGTGTCCCTCGTTAATGTCCCCTTGCAGAAAAGCAATAAGATTCTAATCAACTTCACGAGACAGCTCTCCATCAGTGCTTCACAATCAATGTCCATTAATAGGCAGACCAGGACTCAGATTAACAACATATTTTACTCCGTACTGCTGTCTGTGTAAAAGCTTGGCTTCAGGCTGATTATCTGGAAAACTGCTAGATTCAACATCTGAGCTGAACACATGTCAGGGCTGAGCTCACATACAACTGAACTGCTGACACTTTTACAACCTTTCTAAATCTTTCTAAGCCTGCAACAAATTTATTGTACAGGGTTTTGTTTTTTGTTTTGGGGGAACACCTAAGGAATTATTTCAGTCACTGTTGCCACGGTTTCATTAGGTTTACACTTTGTTAAACTGGAAAATATAAAAGACTCGCTCGTTTTTTATAAATCCTGAAGTTCCACAACAATAACCCAGATAATTTATTCATAATTGTCAGCCAGGGTCTAAATAAACTGTTTAACTGGTTCATTTATGAGATCACTGCAACTCTGTGCATGCGTGATGCTAATTTTATCCAACTAGATTTATCAAATTAAAATAAAATAAAACAGGCTGGCCTGTTACCATCTAACATTCTGTCAGCGTCACAGAAATGGTCATTTCAACTTTCATTTTAGCTTTAAAGCTTTTTGTTTCTCTTTCTCATCAGATCTACTTTATGGTTAGACGCTGCTGCCAGAGGCCGTTGAGAAGCCTGAAAATCAGTGCTCACTGCTGTCCTCCAGAGTACACTCCAGTCATTACAACAATGGTGTGAAAATACAAGGAAAAGAAGGTAAAGACCTTGAAGGTAACATCCTCCTCTAGGTTTGACTGACTGCACATTGAGGTTAGAGGTCAACCGATACATGAATTAGGCTTTTAGATTTCAAAACGTCTGATACATGTTTACGAACCCACCTTGTACAGAAAGCTGTGCTGTTTTTTCTCCATATGACCCTTGAACCGCACAGGTGACGGGCCCGATCAGTGAGCGGCTGACATTATGGATGGTAAACTCCACACAACTGCTGTTATCACTGGAGCAGAATCTAGCTGAATACTGCTCTACTTGGAGTATTGTAGTGTTTCTACGGACCGTGAGGACCAGAAACTGTCCAACTGTCCAGGCCATGAATTCCCACGATCCGGTCACTCTGGCGATGAACTGGGCATCGGAGCCTTTAAACACTGCTGCAGTCATCGGCTCCAGCTGAAACTGGTCTGACACTGGTAGGTTTAAAAGAGAATAGATGTGAGGATTTGCAACCTTGTGTGGAACATAGAGGTGTTTCTGCACATTTTGTTTGACTAAATGAGCTCCTGTCACTGATGATCATATAAAACATATTTCTTTACTGTGATAATACCTTAATTCTGTGATTTAGAAAATACTTTTGGCCTTACTATATGAAAAATTTTTATTTAATATCATGATCTCAAAGTGTATGTAACATTTACTTAAAAGGGCCACATTCATTCTTAGGTAAGGTTTGAATTTGCTATAAATACACATTCTTCTTCATGTAATATAATAATAAAATATTGGAGATATTCTTTTGAGATTCTGCTGTGTGTTGACATGATTGCATTACAACATCTCCAAAGATTGCAACCAGTTATATCTCCAATCATATCAAATCCTAAAAATGTTCCACTGAATTTTGATTCAGTGGATTTTAACTTATTCTAACGTTTGATGTGAAACTGCCTGAAGCTCCTGCATATCCAGGGTTTTAAACTCTACGCTGGCACATAATAGCTGTTTGGATAAATGCATAAATATGCATAAGTATACAAAGTAACTCTGGTATTAACTGACGTTTTAACTACAGTAGACTATTATGAAAGGTGTATAAAGGTGTGGTGTTGGCAAATCACAACATTTTAAACACAAATGCTAAAAAAATACAAGTGAAATATGGAAGTGACATCAATCAGTGAAGAACTTTTCCTTGTCACAGGACAATGGCAATGCATGCTGCAGGCTATACAGGTACATACTGCTTTTTTTTCAATATGGTGCTTGAGAGCTGTTTGCTCAAGGTAAGTAAATATCACAAAGGCCATTGGTTTTGTTGTGTTGGCTTTTGACAAGGCTGAAAGTTAAACACAGCACAAAACAGGGCTGATCCTTCAATTGATAAGCATCAAAGCTGACATTGTAAAATATTTTCTCGCTGTTGTTCAAACCTAGAAGGAAGATTTTCCTTGTTAGTCACATTATTAAACAAATGTCTGAGCACGGCTGTTGACATGTTACTGAAATTATAGATTTGATCAGTTTTTCCCCCAAGACTGCATCATAGGTAAAGACTGATCCTTTGTAATAGCGAGAGGTTCAAACATGCTGTGGAAATATAAGTTTCAGAAACATTTGCTACATAGTCACCATAGTTACACAGTACCACAAGCTGGAATCAGACATCAGAGGTTTGTTTTATCTGACAACAAATAAAGCACATCCAGGGATATGTTTGTACTTGTCAGGTCACTCGATTCATTCTTGTGAAGAGCGGCAAAGCTGGATCACGTATTTCCCTGCAGATCTCACAGCCCCAGACTGACTCCATGATCTTATGACTACACTGATCAATAAAGCTGATTGTTATTGTTCATTTATTGGCTGTCCTGAAAAAGAATCCTGAAACCGCAATGTGAGTCTAACAATTTGTGGCTCTGAGGTCCACTATGAGCTTAGCATGTAAAAGGATATAAAATTATATGAGGTTTACTCTCTCTACAGTGTGCTTTTAACCAAAGTTCCTAATTCAGCGCAGCGTTCAGTGTCTTTCTCAGTGTGTGGAGTGAAACCATGTGCCTGGTGCGGTTTCTATATGAGAAATGTGGACATGCCTCAAAATCTATCAGCTCTAACTGTGATATCTGAGGTGGAAGCTCTGATCATGTTGTTCTCCTGTGTATTTTCTCTTGAGATTACACTGTCCGTAATTATTTTGTTCTTCACATCAAAGAAAGCTGCTCCATATTTTGAGGTTTCCCCCTCTTGTTGTTATTGGGCAGGTCTGCTACTGACATGCAACAAAAATAAAACTTGGAAGTCATTGACAAAATGAAATGAATACTCACCTCCCATCGTGCAGGGTAATAAACAGATGAAGAAGAGAGAGGCCCAGGAGACAGTCATGGTAGTGCTTATCTCAAAGATGGGAACAGGCGGCTGTAATGAGCAGCAACAAGAACTCAGCAACTCAAAAATGAAAAATGTTTCTGAATGTTTCTAAAATGACTGTTGGACATGCTTAAGCACAAAGTTAAACTTCAAGTAAATAACTCAAAACTACAAATATAACAAAGGACAGCACTCAGGCATCGTCGTCACTGTCTGGGATTATGTTAAACAGTCTTGTTATAAGGTCCACTGCCCTCTCTCCTGGACATACCTCCACAGGTGCTTTCACACTCTTCATCCCCTTCACAGCTGGCCTCACTTCCTCCTTACTCTGCTTCCTCATTCACTAACTGTCCTTCATCCAGCCTCCTCTCTCTTTCATTTTATCATTCATTAGCTCAGTTCCAGCACAATTCTTTGACCTATTAGTACATTTCCACCTCTATCTTTGTTCGCTTTCCTCTATCCAGAGGAAACACTGAATGCCTTCTTGCTAGTTTCCCTCAGCAGTAAAGCTTTAATTTCCCTGTAACCCTTCACTGCCACCCAGAGCTTGTCTCAACTCCTCCCTGAACTCTGAGCAACAGTCTTCTCTTCTTAACTTCCACCCTTTAATAGATCCTTTAATACTGCCTTCACTTGCTTCTTTGTCTTGATGTCCAAACGTATCATAGATGTAGAACACCATGTGATATTGCCCAGCTACATTCTGGCCTGCCACCACACCTCGCCTCCTCCTATCTCTTTAAGTTTGCACTCACTGCATGTGATGTAGTCGTCCTGTGTACACCTTGTTTCCCTCTCATACATCACCCATCCCTCTTCTCAAAGTGTTCCCCACAGTCATTTCCATTCTTTTTCCAAAATCCACCATCTGTCCATCTGCATTTATCTCCTTAACACAGTACCTACCTAACACCTCTGTTCCCCTCCACTACATGTCTATTAAGGTTTGCTTAAATCAAACTTCAATAGACAAAAGATTTTTTGTTTTTATCACTTCATCCAGCTTATTGTACAATTCCTCTCTCTCTAACTGACAATTCAATCTGACCTGTGGGGCATACAAACTGACAACATTCAACAATTCCCAATCCACACAATTTGTAATTAGAAACTTGTGATCCTAAAAATAGTCCCATGATATAATGAGCAAAAGAACTTAAATCTTGTTAAAACATAAGTAAACTGACACAAAAAACTATCTGAAACAGAGAATTTTAAAGCAATGAAAAGTAGAAAACTGAAATTTGAAACATTTAGTTGATTTAAACGTTTGTTGATCCATTGAAGTTTTGTAACTCTTTATTCTCAACAAAATATTTTTAAAAAGCAAAGCAGTCAGACTAAATAGTTCTAATATAATATAATATAATATAATATAATATAATATAATATAATATAATATAATATAATATAATATCAGAGTGGGGAAGGTTACGTTTAAAATGTATTCCACTACAGATTACAGTATACAGAATGGCACTAAATGTAGTTTGTAACATATTCCGTTAAGTTACTCAGTGTGAGTAACGTATTCTGAATACGTTGGATTACTTGATATATTGTCATGATTTTTACAACTATGTAATGTACTATTACTGTGTAATTTATTAATATTACCAAGCTAACATTGTTAGCTGGTGTTAGCTGAGGTGCTGTTAGACTTGATGGATAACATTAACAACCTGCTAGCTGCAAACAATCATGTGCTCCTCTGAAAGCAGTACCAACTAGATGTTTAAATCTTAATATAAATGAGCAACAGTAGGGTGGACATTAGGTAAGGCTGTAGGTTTTGCAGAGATCTCGTATAGAAAACAATTTCTGTATCAGTATTGTGTTTTCTTTCTGTCTGCTTTCAACATGACCCAGGCAGCAACCACAACTAAAACCTGGTGGAGTCCTTCGATGCTGAGAGCAGCTTGCAATGCAAACTGAATTTGCATTGCACGGTCAGATTTCGCCCATCCCTTTCTTTTTTGTATGTGAAGTGGTGACGGAATTTCCAAGTAAGAAATGGATTCCTGCCCGTGCGCTGCTGGCTGCGTTGCGCTGGCTTCGGGTCGCCAACATCAAGCGCTTATATTAGAGCCTCTTATTGCGTGTTTTGTTTGGGTTTCATGCATTCCGTTAGTTCCCAACACTGAATATAATATAATATAATATAATATAATATAATATAATATAATATAATATAATATAATATAATAGTTCTATTAGCGCTATATCGCTAATTATTATTACTAATTATCACTTATTTGCTCACGGCAGAGCCAGGCTGTTCTGTAATACGTTTTACACTTGCTGTGAAGTTTTCCACTCTTTGCTGTTTTGATATATAAATGTAAAAATCATCTCAGTTTTGAATCTTTTCATTAATATTTAAAAAAAAATCCCCAGAAATAGAAACATCTTCAATTAGATCAACTTACTGTGTGATACTTCCAGTCGTGGGTCGTGGCGGGTGCCGTGGATCAACGCTTCATTTCCTGAAACGGCAGGTGAGCAGCGCTGTGGCTGACTCCACCTGCGACTCTCACAGGGAGCAAAGTTCAAACCTGGTCACTGAAACATGCCCTTATCAGCTTACCTGTCAGTGAGTAATAATGTCCCAAACATCCACTCGGGGTGGATGTGAAGTAAGGCAAGGCAAGTTTATTTGTATAGCACAATTCAACAACAAGGTGATTCAAAGTGCTTTACAGAGACATTAGAAACAAGAACAAATAAAAAGCATGATTTAAAATTGAATAAAACAAGCAAATAAACTAACTAACTAATTAACAAACAAACAAACAACAGTATATAAAATCAAAACAGATAAAATCAGAACAGTAGATAAAATCAGTAGTTAAATGTAAGTTTTGAAATTTAAGCTTAAAGTGTGGATTTGGTGCTTTATTCAAATGCAGCTGAGAACAGGTGAGTCTTCAACCTGGAATAAACTGAGTGTTTCAGCTGATCTGAGGCTTTCTGGGAGTTTGTTCCAGATATAAGGAGCATAAAAGCTGAATGCAGCTTCTCCGTGTCTGGTTCTGACTCTGGGAACTGATAAAAGACCGGATCCAGATGACCTGAGGGATCTGGATGGTTCATACTGGGTCAGGAGGTCATTGATGTATTTTGGTCCTAAACCATTCAGAGCTTTGTAGGCCAGCATCAGAACTTTAAAGTCTATCCTCTGACGGACAGGCAGCCAGTGTAAGGACCTCAGAGCTGGACTGATGTGGTCCACTTTTTTGGTCTTAGTGAGGACTCGAGCAGCAGAGTTCTGAATGAGCTGTAGTTGTCTGACTGATTTTTTAGGTAGACCTGTAAAGATGCTGTTACAGTAATCAAGCCTACTAAAGATGAATGCATGGACTAGTTTTTCCAGGTCCTGTTGAGACATCAGATCTTTTATCCTTGATATATTCTTGAGGTGATAGTAAGCTGACTTTGTTATTGTCTTAATGTGTTTTTCTAAGTTTAGGTCTGCATCCATCACTACACCCAAATTTCTCGCCTGGTTTGTGGTTTTTAGATGTATAGATTGAAGTTCTCTGGTGACCTGTAATCATTTTTCTTTGGCGCCAAAGACTATTACCTCAGTTTTGTTTTTGTTTAGCTGGAGAAAATTGTGGCACAACCAGTCATTGATTTCCTCAATGCATTTACCAAGAGCCTGTACAGGGCCTCGGTCTCCTGGTGACATTGTGATATATATTTGTGTGTCATCTGCATAGCTGTGATAGTTTATTTTGTTGTTCTTTATAATCTGTGCCAGTGGGAGCATGTAGATGTTAAACAGAAGGGGTCCCAAGATGGAACCTTGGGGAACTCCACATGTGATACTTGTCTGCTCAGATGTGAAGTTACCTATTGATACAAAGTATTTCCTGTTTTCTACGTATGTTTTGAACCAGTTTAGTACAGTTCCTGAAAGACCTGTCCAGTTCTCCAGTCGTTTGCGTAATATGTTGTGGTCAACTGTATCAAATGCTGCACTGAGATCCAGTAAAACTAGGACTGACATTTTTCCACTGTCTGTATTCAGACATATGTCATTAAACACTTTGGTCAGAGCGGTTTCAGTGCTGTGGTTCTGTCTAAAACCTGACTGGAAGGCATCGTAGCAATTATTCTGTTTTAAGAAGTAACTGAGCTGTTGAGAAACTGCTTTTTCAATGATCTTACTTAAAAACGGGAGATTTGAGATCGGCCTGTAGTTGTTCATTTGTGTCTTGTCAAGATTGTCCTTTTTCAGTATAGGTTTGATTACAGCAGTTTTTAGTGATTCTGGAAACACACCTGATAATAAAGAAAAGTTGACGATCTGTAACAGGTCTGACTCTAAAGTCTTTGAGACCTTTTTGAAAAAACTTGTTGGCAGGACATCTAAACAGCAGGAGGAGGAGTTCAGTTGACCTAAGATGTCCTCCAGGTCTTTGCTGTTAATAGGTTGAAACTGTTTCATGGTGTTTAAACAGTTTTTTGGTGGACACAGTACATATCCTGGATCTGCTGTTGATGTACCAATTGCTTGTCTAATTTTTTGGATTTTTTCAGTGAAGAATTTGGCAAAGTCATTGCAGGCCATGGTCGAATGAAGTTCAGCTGCCACTGACACAGGAGGGTTTGTTAGCCTGTCAACTGTAGAAAATAAGACCCCAGCATTATGGCTGTTTTTAGTGACGATGTCAGAGAAGTAGGACCTCCTTGCATTCCTCAGTTGTAAATTATAATTGTGAAGTTTCTCTTTATAAATGTCATAATGAACCTGGAGGTTTGTTTTTCTCTATCTGCGCTCAGCTTTCCTACACTCTCTTTTTTCATTTTTCACTAGTGTGGAGTTTCTCCATGGAGACTTTTTCCTTCCAGAGATAACCTTCACCTTAATGGGAGCAATAGTGTCCATTACATTTAACATGTTAGCATTGAAGCTATTGACGAGCTCATTGACTGACCCTCTGGACAGGTCAGGTGTTAATGGGAAGACCTGGTTAAAAATTGCACTACTGTGTTCAGTTATACACCGTTTTGTGATCACTGTTGTTGATATATTTGTGTGGGCTGAGATTTTACTTTCAAAGAAAACACAGTAATGATCAGACAGGCCCACATCAGACACAGTAACCTTTGAAATGCTCAGGCCTTTGGAGATCAGTAGGTCAAGAGTGTGTCCTCTATTATGTGTGGCCTCTGTTACATGCTGAGTCAGCCCAAAGTTGCCCAGAGTGTTACTCAGGTCTTTAGTCCCTTTGTCCTGAGGGTTGTCCACATGAATGTTAAAATCCCCAACAATAATTACACAGTCAAAATCAACACAGATCACAGACAGCAGTTCACTGAGGTCATTAAAAAAGTCTGTGCAGTATTTGGGAGGCCTGTAAACATTAAGAAACACAACTTTGGATGGGGCCTTCAGCTGTAAAGCCACATATTCAAAAGACTGAAAACTTCCAGGAGATAGCTGCTTACATTGAAATGATTCATTAAATAAGACAGCGACCCCTCCTCCTCTCCTGCTCACCCTGACCTCACTGATAAAACTGTAGTTAGGAGGGGTCGTCTCGATGAGAACAGCTCCACTGTTACTTTGGTCCAACCAAGTTTCAGTTAAAAACATAAAATCAAGGCTGTGCTCAGTGATTAAATCATTAATTAAAAATGTTTTCCCAGCTAGAGATCTAATGTTTAATAAAGCCAACTTAAGTGTTTTAGAGGTATTACTTGTCCCCTCGTGTTTGGGAGCAGTCTGTGGCACACAAGGTATGTTTACTATGTTTAAAGATCTTTTAGAGTGCAGCTCTCTGTGTTTTGACCAGGCCACATGTCTCCTGTCACCTAAAAGTACAGAAATTTTAAAACCTTCTAGTAAACAGGGTCCCAGCTTCTCCTGGGAAAAGTCATCACTGCCATAATCCTCACAGCCCGGACCCTTCACACATCACGCATCAGACTGCGGAGACAGGGCATGAAGAGGAACTAAGGGGGGCGAGGCTGGGCAATGTGACTTCGATTGCTCTGTTGAGGGTGGGGCTCGATGGCGAACCTTTGGCCGCTCTGGTGGGGGGTTTATGGGGGACAAAAAGGGATAAAAAGTAGATAAGAGTTAACTGATTCACAAACAGAGTCATAAACAGCCATGTTAGTCAGTGTTTATTTAACAAGCATTAAATAAATGTCCTAATGTCACATATATCAATATACTGTAATATACTATAATATAATTGTGTATGCTCACTTTATATCGCTGCAAGCAAAAGGTTTATTTAACACCATCAATTGTTTTGTTATTACTAAAGTTAACCGTCACTGTGGCACAGTGTGGTTTGTGGCTCAGCTGCAGGGAAGGGGTGGAGCAGTTGGTTCAGGCTGTGGTGTCAGAGGAGGCTGACTCAATACACCTGACCTCCATCATCTGATCATGTTTCCCCTTTTGAGTACGTCGCTGGGATCAGAGCAGAGAGTGTGGTGTGGAGCTGGAGGAGAGCAGCTGGAAAGCTGCTGTAGAAACAGATTGCAACTATAACGCTGTGTGCCTGAGTCCTTTATTATCACAGTCACACTCCAGTCAGACCTGCTTATCATACAACAGAGCAAACACAGATCCAAAGTGACCTTTCAGTCTATGAATATGAATCTCAAAGACATAAATAATCTTTAGTAGACAGTGGAAACTCCGTTAGAAGCAACTAATGTCATGTAGCTCAGTGCAACAATCACAGTTCTTGTTCTACTGCAAGGTTTTCAGAATTAATAATTAGTCATTATGAATTGGGTTAATTCGAAATGAAATATAGTTTGCTCATATTAACTAATTTTTTTAAAAAGACGAAAAGTTTTTCTTGTTGCTAATTAATGCTCAGATTATCCTCTAATAACCTGAGGATACGATTATAGTTCTTAGTTTCAGAAACTGGCAAAAGGATTAGTTAAGTTAGCAAACATCCCGCTCATTTTGAATTTGATGCCAGGAATACAATTCAAAAAAGTTATGACCAAATCCCAAATAAGTGTAAAGGTGGGAAGCAGCTCTGCCAGCAAACTGCTGCTGCCTTCTCTGAGCCCAGTCTGAGCCCAGACTCTGGGACTTGAACAAAGTTTAAAACTGTCCTGTGGTCTGACCAGTCCAAGTCTGAAATTCTTGAATTCAAAACCAGCATCTGTTACGTATGGAGGGCTTAATGCACATAATTAATGTATTTGAGAAAGTCCTGCTAGTGCTGAACAACATATACAGGTTTTAGAGACTCTTTAACTAATAACTAACCAGGCAGCTCGTTCACTTTCTCCTGACTGTTCTTTCTACACTTCTTTATCATACAAAAAAAAAATACAAACAAAATCAGTAGTTTTAAAGATAACAGACATTTTATGAAAGTTTGACCTTGTTTGACATTGAAGAAGAGGTCAGAGGTCCAACGTAACGTGATATTTAGAAAGCTCAGAAATCATTGTCTATATGCTTACATGTGGTCAATACAAACAACGGCAGTAAGAAAGAGAGTTTTAGCAGTTTTAGCTCAATCTATTGACCTTGAAGGAGAGGTCAGAGGTCAAATGTAACATGAAATTTTAAATCTTTACACAGTACTTTTATATGTTGACAATTCATGCCACCTAACTATAACAGTTTTATGGCTTTTTGTCCCAGTTTGACCAATAAATCCTTAAGTTGACCTTAAAGACTTGGTCGATAAAAGGCAAGTTTGTAAAGACTTGTTAACTTTACAGCCATAAAAAGCTTTTATCAGAATTAATGTAAGTTTATTTGAGTTATCGTTACAGACAGAATGATATGCATGCATGCAAATGCTACCTCCTTGGAGAAGATAACAATGTAAATGCAAAACAGTGGGAAACCAGAGCTGACAGCTGAAAGTCAACGAGCGAAACAGCTATAGGCAGTTTAGAACTGGACTGCTGGCAAGTTAACAATGCAGGCTTTGTAATATTCCCCAAATTCAGCTTTATGAGTACATTATGAAGGAGGCATGTATTAAACACACTTAATATACACCTCGTAGATACAAACAGTGCCATTTGGCAGCTAATGCTGAATGTTAATATAACTTCTGTTTACTTACATAAAACCTCCACAGGGCACCTTTGAGATGTGGTGCCAAGTTTTCAGGGATTTCAAGAGCCTCATCACACCTCAGGAACTCCACAGAGGCGATATCCACTATCTAAAATTATTTCCTAACCTTACATCTATCATCCTTCCTGGAAAGGTAGTTTGTTAATTCGTTAATACAACAGTGAGTTGATACTAGCTAATACTGGCACAGTTTAATATAATTAACATGCTGAAGACAAGACTTTGATTGGTAATTGATCATGTTACAGTGTTGCTACTTGTACTCGACTGAAAGCACAGGATACTTCTTTCACCTTTCAGTCACTGCAATAAGTTCATGCAGTGTCACTGTCAGCTCCAACCCCAAGGTGGGCTGGAATTAGCTCAGCCAGGTTTCCACGGCATTTTTATCCCTCGTCTCCTCACCCTGCATAATAAGAAAACAAATATGTCTCACAAGCAACAGTGGCTATTAAAACCAAAGATGGTTAGAAGGCAGAACAGCGACTGAATATGGCAGTGCATGTAAAAAACAACTTTATTTTTCACTAATTGGTTATATTAATATTTATGTTTGTTTATCAGACTACTCCTCAACATTAGTAAAGGGACATTAACTCTGTTTATCTCTGATGTCCACAGTGCTTATGTCTTAATTGTTCATGGAAAGGTGATTCAGATCTGTATATGACCTTGATTTATGATTGCTTCAGAAATCAGATGATGATAACTTATAATAAATATAAGAATATTGTGCAGTTAGAATAGTCTAGTGTAAGTCTTTTCCAAAAACGTAATCTTGTCTGGATTCAGTCTCGTTTGCACAGTAAGATCAACAAACTTTAGAGATTACATAGCCGCTCATTAAGCGCTACCTAACTGCTCTAAACACTAATCACACACTTGTCTTCCTTATTGCTGCTTAGACTGTAAAAGCAGTTCCCCAGATTACCCTGTAAGCCTGCAGCATGCTTATGAATGATGGTGGGAGGTTTGTGTGTGTAGATTCTTAAAGCCGTGCAGCCTGTGGACCTGTGATACATTTCAATGAGTGTCTTCATCAACATCAAAGACATGCAGATTGCTTAGTGTTTGATTTGCAAGCTAGGGGTTTGACACTGGGTCAGTCAGGGTTTCCTGGTTGACCACTAGAGGTCACTGTGGGATCACGTTCTTCTTATATAAAAGGCTGGGGTAGAAATTGCGCATATGGCAGCATTTTACACGCACTTACTGCTTGTTGCTTGCTTGTTAACTTGTGAACCACAGTTGCATATGTTGGAAAAATTCAATTTTCATGCATTAAAGCAGGGAAGTGAACTTTGCAATTATGAATAAAAAAATTTATGTAAAAAGTAAAATATGTTTTTGTGTTTCTGTGGATTTGGGACTTGTTTTCTATGCATGAAGATGAATTAAATATTTGAACAAAGAGGTGGCAACAGGTAATTTACTCAAATTACCTGTTGCCACAATAGAAAAAGAAAAAGAGTTTATTACAGGGCGTTTATCCAAATGTGTTCAAAGTGGAAGAACAGAAAGAAAAAGATGTCTCCCAGGTCTCAAAATTATACATAAATTTAAACCTGGCTTCTGTTACTATAGTGAATTATTTGTAAGTTGTTTGCTATACGTTTAAAATGTAAACTTTAAATTGTAATGGAGTGAAATGTCTAATATTTCCTACTGAAACGTAGTGATGGCAAAATAAACATTACACTGTAGCTATACTAGTACATTTGTTCTTATGCAGAACCTGATAAAATATACCAAAACGATCTTTCTGAAGATGAACATGTGATTGAAAGGAGGCCTTTGGTTGGAACAGCCGCCTGACTGATGGACAGCTGAAGATGCCAACATGACCGGCCTTTCCGCTTAAATAAAAGGCTGATGTGGGCCACAATTTCTGAATGCAGCAGTGTAGTAGGAGCTGGAACATCTCCAGACACAGTTGGTATTGTATAGGCATAAGTGAGCAGACAACCATGAAACACAGGAAGTAGATCGGTGGGGGGAGGGTCAACTGATCCCTGCATATGACCGACTCTGCTGTAATTCAGATGGCCTTCTCTGCCACCAGGTTTGCTCTGTCAGGGATCACCAGTCACAGTGTATCACTCATCTGCTGCTTCACTTAACTAGCCTTTTGTTTCCATACATTGTTTGCAACCACAGATTATTTCTACTTCTCACTTCCTTTATCTGTGAGAAGAAAATATGATATGACCCCATGATGGAACACATTCCTTACAAAGAAATTCAGAGCAACATTAATTACCATTGTAAGATTTGTTTTTGTTGTGTCAGCTGTCGGCTAATCAATGGTTAAAGCCGACTAAGGTTTTTTGTTCCTGAGCTTATTAAGCTATGTTGTCACTGGGACATGCCGCCGCCCTCTTTCACCTGTAAAATACTGTTAAAGGCAAAACATGGACACTCCCTTGTTTAGACTGCAACAGTTTCCTGGACAAATACAATTCAGTGTTCTTTTTTTAGAAAATATATTTTTCCATTCTCAACTGTACTATTATTACTTTCTGAATAGTTTTGAATCAATGAATCAATATAGACATGTATATTAAATACAAACAAATATGTATCAGTCAAAAGGATTTTTTAAAAAAGATTTTTTTTCATCAAAAAATATCCAACTTTATATTAAGTGTCCCACAAAAAATTGGCTTGTTACAAAGCCTAGAACATTAGCCTGTCAGCAAAGAGCGTACTGTCTGGCTACACAAACGACCTGTGCAGATGCTGTTATTGTGCCCCATAATGTCACGTTCTTGGGTTCACACTGTGAGCTCTGGTCATGCTGGAGCCCCCCTCACACAAACTGCAATAATCTGGCTTTACCCGGTGCTCCATATGGGAAGCCTACCATTCGCTGATGGGTTAAATCCACTTAGTGAGAGGGAGAGGGAGCGACTCAGCTTTTCCTTACATCCAGCTGACCAGTCTGTCACGTCTCTGCCTGGCTGCATCAAGGACCACATGGTAGTTTTACAGCTGAGCAGAAGTAAAGAGAAGTATGCACAAAAGCAGCTGTGGAGTCTCACCTGCTCCAATCCTGTTTACTAGACTTAACCAGCTGCTACTGACTGACTGACGGTTAGGAAGATAAACAAACAAGTTGCCCTCTGTCAAAGAGGCTTTGGATGAGGTCACCTTTCCCTTCATCCTGTCACCCTTCAACTAGGATTATGACAGCACTTGTGGTCCAGTTACCTCTGAGAACTTCCTTAAATACAACATATTAACTGTTTGTGCCTAAAAAACAAAGATCAGAGGGGTCAGTTTGTAACGCTGCCTTCTGTGAGGTAAAACAGTCATTTTTCATACATTTGCAGTAAGACTCCTTTCCACAGTCGTCTGAGGTGTTGCTCCCTCCTCCCACTGTTCTTACAACTCAGGAGGGAAAATGAGTGGGCCAAAAGGAGGGGAAAGACAGCAACATGCAGCGGCTGTGATGGAAGGGCTCCTCCACACTCAACACAACAACACCATTGTTATTTGAGACTTACCTAATGCCCTTACCCCTCCCTGTGCCCTTCCTTCATTTTTTCACCTCCCTCTGTTATGTACATATATTACCTTAAAGAAAGACTTTTGCAGAGAGCTGCAGAATGTTCTTAAGGACATCCAGATTATCAAGTCCTGCAAAGCCAGAAGTTCAAGACAAGACAGAGCTGCAACTACTGCTGTGCAACATGCTTTTCAGTTCATAATCATGCAATAGGGAAGCCTTTAATACTTGATTGTGCTCCACACTCCTTCACTTTGAGGTTTATTTTTCTTGAAGCCAAATAGACTTTACAGTTAATCATGTTGTTCAACAAGTTCCAATTCTGCTGTGTTGGGATCCAGATTTCTTTTACTAATGCACACATTACATTTTTTTCAGAGTAGAATCTTGTTGGGAACTAAAAAATACACAAATAGACTAGATTTGTTTTTTAAGCTTAAGATGAAATATTGCAACATGCAGCTAATGCATTTGTAGCAACTGCTACAATCTGTGAGGAATGTTTCAGGCACTCACCAAAAGGTGATCCAAGAAGAAGCTAGCTAGGTGTACCTAATAAAGCATCCAGTGAGTGTACAACAACAAATACACACTGAGGACACGAATATAGAGTTTCTATCATAAAAGAATGTTGCATGTTGTTATATTTTTTTAAGCATTGACAATTACTACCATTATAGCTTCTTTTCCATTTTGCCTCAGTCTGTTTTAAATGAGTCCAGCAAAGATTTCCAGGGATCTCATGTGCACATATGCAATGATTTCCATGATGGAATCATTCCTGGCTTCAATGCAGTGTCACTTGAGGGTCCACAGATCCATGTTGGATTTTTGGTTTTGTCCATTTCTGCATCAGTTTTTAATTAATGAGCTATAAGTGCAATATAATGGTTCTTCGTCCTAAATCGGCTCTGAGAGGTCCTTCACAGTGAACATAGTTTGCAAAGTGAAGCAGTAAATAGAAAGATTAAAAACCTGTGGAACTGGTTGCTGTCATTCAGTTTTATACCTTTAACAGAGAACACAAACTCCTGATGCTTCGATTAAGATGGTTGTTTAGGAAGCAAAAAAAGAGATTGCAACAGATTACACATCACTGAGTGGGGCAGTGGGTGCCAGAATACAATATAAATAGCAAACAGGAGAAATATATATAATGAAGAGGAATACATACAAAAACAATAGAAATATATATGTATAAAAATAAAATAAATGAATCAATGTCTATTGACATCACCTTCTCTTTTATCCATAGAGAACAGACGTTTTGATTCCCTTCTGTCCTGCTGTTGCCACACAAGCTACAGAAACATCAGTTCCCGCCTGTTTGGCTGTTCAAGCATGTCTCGTGGAATGAAAAGTAGACCTCGGGTAATAACACCTCTTTGACTCATTAGCTGATTTCACTTTCTCACTAATACTTGGCTCTTATACGGAAAAGCTCAAATCTAACATATGGTAGCTTTTGTTAGGGCTGAGGTGTGATGTGGGTTTTACATAAACAAAAAGAAAGGAGTTGGTGAGTTCTCAAACTGCTGTTGAATGGACACCTCCAGGAAATAGCACTTCACTGTGAATCAGGACTGTTTGTTTAATGGTAGTAGCACCAATAAACAAATAGACATGTGCAGGTCCTCCTCCTGAATCAAACAGCTACAAGGCGTTGGGAGTGTGTGGTCTCTGCTGGGACTGAGATGTTGGCGGAGGATCCTTTGGGTTCCGCAGGGTTTGGGCTTTAAGCCACCATGCACATCTCGATCTGTTTGGGATCTAATAAATTGGAGTCCAGGCTGCTACTCTGGGCTCTTTTACTTTTTTGCAGTGCTCTGAGCAATTCTATTTACAATATACATGCTATACATGCTTCCTTTTATCATTCGAAAACATAGCATACATTTTTAGTTAGAAACATGGTGTCTAGCCATATTCTTACCCTGGATGGTACGACCTTGGCCTCCAGGAACACTGTGAGGAATCGTTTTGACCAGGATATGTCTGTCAATGTGCACATTAAACAAATATGTAATTTAAACAATATCTCTAAAAGTAGAAACATCTTGTCTCAGAGTGATGCTAAAAAACTAGTTCATGCATTTATAACTTCTAGGATCAACTATTGTAATGATCAGGTTGTTCTAATGGTGCGTTACAGAAAAAATCTGAAATTCCGAGTTCCCAGTCTGAATTTTTTTTGTGGAAGACTCACTCACCTCAGACTTTCCAATCTGCAAATCGAAGCAGCAAAAGTTAGCAATCAAAGATGGCGGCACTGAATGTAAACAATAGTAACCTGTAACCTTTTAATCTGTACTGCACCTGCTGTGTATCGGGCCCCTGGGACCTTTCTGAAAGGTGACTGCAGGTCTGCAGGCCCCATCTTATCTTAAAGACCTCATAGTAACGAATCGCCCCAATAGAGCACTTCAGTCTCAGGCAACGTCCACACTCGCCCAGATAGATTTGAAAATGGCGTTTTCGTTTGAAAACGCTCCGTGCCCACACTAGCGTTGCAGTTGTGCGTCCACATTGAAACGGTCAAAAACGCTTACCTTCCAGTCCTGCACATGCGTGAAGCGCAAGAAGATTCAACTTGCCTCATTTCTGTCTGCTGCTTATTTACTTTCCTTCCGGCTCTTTGAAAAGTCGCGGCAAAATGTCGAGGAAAAGCACCGAGTTTTTTAAATGGACTAACAATGAGGTGCTGTTGCTGCGGGTAACACAAAAACACAAAGTTGCAAACGCGAGTGAGAGTTAAAGAATTTTAAGTAAAGCTATCTGGAGCGTGTACATACTGAATTTAATCTTTAATAGGGCTGTCAAACTGAGAGCAAACAAAACAACTGCTGTGTAATGCCCTCCGTTATCTTAGTTTAATTGGTCACATGACTGCATCACATGACTAACATGCCTCATCGTTTTAGAAAGTCTGTGTTTTCACTGTACACACTGCGACGCAAAAGCACCATTTTCAAATGTATGCGTTTACGAGAGCGTTTCCAAAACGCTGCGTTTTCCATGAGCAAAAGCGCCGTCTCAGTGTGGACGGGAGGCCAAAACGGAGAGAAAATGATGCGTTTACAAATGAAAACACACGTGGACTGCTGGTTTACTTGTGGTTCCTCGGGTATTTAAAAGTAGAATTTGAGGCAGCGCCCTCAGCTTCCAGACTCCTCTTCTGTGGAACCAGCTTCCAGTTTGGATTTGGGAGACAGACACCCTCTCTACTTTAGGCATAAAGCCTTCCTTTCTGACAAAGCATCTAGTTAAGGTTGGATCAGGGGACCCTGTATCCTTTGTTATGCTATAATAGACCTACGCTGCTGCTTTATCTTACAATATAAAGTGCCTTGACACAACTGATGTTATGATTAGCCCTTTATTGTCATTGTTAATGTACAATTTGAAATGAAATTGAATGAAATAATGGTTTCGTTGTACATTCTGAAAACTGAATTGAATTTACAAACACATTTTACAGATGTCTGTTTACACTGAATAATAGATATAAATAGAATGTAATGAAATACTCCAAAGGAAATTCAATTTCCAACAACAAGACTGCACAGCAATACATATGGCTGCAAACCGAGCACTTTTACTTTTGATCTGTTTTGCTTAGTTAGAATTTTAAATGCAAGGTTTTTTGTTGTTCAGAGTATTTTTACATATTGATATTTTAGCTTTTACTTAAGGAAAAAACAAAATACTTATTCCAGTATAATTTCATACACAGTGTGCTCTACAGTGCAAAATACATTATTGCAGCACACAGAGGTATTACACTGGTTGTTGCTTCTTTTACAAATAATGATGCAAAATTGGAAGAAATTGTGGTGTTTTTGCATTTACTGCAGATTACAAATATGAAACTATTCTAGGAGAATGGTAACCCTGCTGGACAACTTTGTGCCCAGAACAACATGATTAACAGCAAAGTGTTTTTGGCTTTGGGGCAGGCATAGTCAAAATAGTACATAGTGCCAACCAGAGATGCGCAGTAACGCATTACTGTAATCTGATTACTTTTTTCAAGTAACGAGTAAAGTAAGGGATTACTATTGCAAAAACGGTAATTAGATTACCGTTACTTTCCTGTAGTACCTCTGCGTTACTAAAACTGTGATTTTTGCGAGAATGTCTCACGACAGTGACGTAAGCGAGTGCGCAGTTAGGCTACGTTCACACTGCAGGCGAAAGCGCATCAAATCCGATTTTTTAGACCCTATGCGACCCATTTCCGATCCTGGTCTGACAGTGTAAACGGCACAAATCCGATATTTTCAAATCCGATCTGGGTCACTTTCGTATGTGGTCCTGAATCCGATGTCTCAGAAAGCGACTGCTGTGTGAATGGTCAAGTTGCATTAAATCCGTCTTTTACGTCACTGACACAAGACAGAGGCCAATTATCAGCGCCAGAGAAGACACCGTGAACGCTTCCTGGCCATCCAGTGAAACTGCTGGGAAGACAACGCTGGAGAAACGTTAACATTTTATTTGTACTGCATAACCTGCAGGTTCTGACAGAAATCTGCAACTATCCTTTGAAGCACCGCTCCTCTAAAACAGCAATAAGGATCATTATTAGGTTATCTACATTATTATGTAAATAACAAAATAACTTAAAGCAAAAATCGGGAAACATGAAGTCCGAAGTCTTTATATTAAGGCCATCAGTCAAACAATATAGTTTGTTCTGGGTCTAAACAGAGCACGTTGTGTGTGGCGTCTTCTTTTGCGCATGCGGCTGCTTTGAGCGTTCACACTAGAGCGCGTTTGCTGTCGCATTTTATTTGTAGTGTGAACGAGCAGACAAAAAAATCGGATTTGATCAAAAAATCGGAATTGATCAAAAAATCGGAATTGAGCATTAAGACCTGCAGTGTGAACGTAGCCTTAGTGACAACAGCTGTGTGCAGATCAACAATGGATCACATATCGATTGTGGGAGAGAGTATGAGCGTGCAGCGTTTAAAGCGTGGAAGTACTGACCTTACTTTGAGTTTGATTCCATAAAAAGTGACAAAAACATTAGCGTCCATCGTGCGTGGGAAGAAAACTTCTTTTTACAGCGAAAAAAACCCCTAAACTTCCAAGCAAGCACCGAGTAGCTACGACGTAATGGGAAATTCACAGAGAAACTCGCGGATTCTTCAACTGACCGCGGCACACCTGCACCAGGGTAAACCTCCGCCTACCGCAGTCCTGCTTTACAGGTGAAAATAGAGCAACAGGACCGCTGAGTCTTTGACTTTATTTATTTTCTGCTGTGTTTTACTTGCATCTATTTGAAAGAGTGAGTGTAAACACAAAAAAATATTTAATTTTATGTGCTGGAATGTGCAGAAAATAGGTTTAAATGTTAAACGAATTTATTCAAGTCAGAGAATGTTGCATATAATTAAATTTTTGTTTGATGCATAAAGTTAAAAGATTAAAACTAATAAAACAAGTTAAAAAAAAAAGAGACTTTTCCATTTGATTACATTTTGTATGATGGATTATGCAGAAAAAGTAGAATTGGGCTGAAAGATCTATCGCTTTATCACCTCTTCAGGTTGTAAATCGTGTTTTTAAAAAGTAACTAAGTAATTAATTACTTTTGAAAATAAGTAATCAGTAAAGTAACGGGATTACTTTTTGGGGGAAGTAATCAGTAATTAGTTACTGATTACTTTTTTCAAAGTAACTTTACCAACACTGGTGCCAACAGTCCCGTGTCCATGCCCTGACACGTCTATTTTGGCAGCACAGGGTGCACCTACACAATATTGTGCAATATAATATATACCATATTATGGTTATGCTTCCTGATCACTGTATCTAGGGAATTATTGTAATTATCCCGGTAATACACCCAAATGCAGTGTTTGTATGCTAAATTTATTTCAATTCTCTATTACAGTAGCCTGTCTAGA
Source organism: Maylandia zebra (assembly GCF_041146795.1). NCBI lineage: Eukaryota > Metazoa > Chordata > Actinopteri > Cichliformes > Cichlidae > Maylandia > Maylandia zebra. The sequence continues at coordinate 2,832,093 of NC_135176.1, read as the reverse complement.
GACATTATTCTTTGCAAAATTGAAGAAAATTCTAATAGGAAGAGAGTCTAGAAATGGGATAAATTAACAATTATTAATTTAAGAAATTACAGAAACGGTTATGAGCTAAAAAAAAAAAAAAAAAAAAAGTAAATAAATAAATCATTTGTCACTTACACACAGAAACAGTTTAGTTTATCATAGTATTCATCTGTTCCAGAAAATATTTAAACATTTCCCATGTATGTAGTTGATCATGAGCAGTTGTATTTTTGCAGCTGTATTTTTCTCAGGGCGGTAAAGAAGTAAGAGGTAACCGTGTCAGGGTAGTGTCATTCACTCAGGGGAAATGAATAAATGTCCCCTGCCGAACCGTGAGAAATGACTTCAGCACAAAGCCAACGCACTTGTTTCCAGTGAAGTCATGTTTGGACTGTATGCACACCATTGAGCAAGTGGACGATGACTACATGAGAAGGGCTGCACAAGAGCACACACAGAGGCAAGAAGCTGTACCCACACGTATCCTGTCGCCATTTTCCCAAGCTAAACTACAAAGACTTGGCTCGAGGAGTACACACCCCTCTCACAGTCATATGCCAATGGATAGTCTTTCCACACTAGCACTGTAAACGCAAAATGTGTTTTGTTTTCGCGCACATAGACATAATTCAAAGCCGTGGAACGTTTAGAGAGAAAATTAAGACGTTTCTGGCCAGCTGAAAGACGGCTTTAATGACAATTTTGCCTTGTTTAGCAGACGGCTGCACAGAAAGACAAATACCTCACCATAATTGTTGACTGACGTGTCACGTATCCACACGGATAAGGGCACAGATTTGAAATGGTGTTGCCGACTGCTGTGTTCTCCAATCAGCGTGCAGCGTGGGCGGGCAGAAGCGCCGTCAATCATGCAGGAACTATAACTGTTTGAATAGGGAGGTAGGGGGAGAATCCAATCCGGTTTGAGCTAGTTTTTCTTCCAATGGAACATTAACGTCTCCCTGCGCTGTATTAGACTGTACTGGCAAAGCTTTATCCAGAATATACCACTGTACTTTCTCCTGTATTCAGTTACATTTAGCTATTTTTAAACCCACAAACCAACCATGCCTAAAAGGAGCAAAGTGAGTAGACCATTATCTTTCATGCCTTTAATAACACAGTATTTATAACCCACAACTAAAATTTGTTAAGGGGCTTGTGGCGAGAGTTGTTCAAACGTTGCTGCAATATGTCCGTTTTATGTACCAAGTGAACGTCAACAGCAGTGTTGTGTATCGCGGAGTTTAGTTAGCATGTAGTGTCTGTTTTGATTTTGTCAAGCGGCTAATTATTGAAGCTTCTCTTTCGTGCAGTGACTGTCGGCTGCAAGTGGTTGCCCGTTTTATAGCAGAAAAACAGTTTGTGCAGCTGCATCGAATTCATTTACCGTGCCGATAGATGGCTTTTCTGCGCAGAAAGTTGGCGGCATATCGATTGTTTTCTGTTGGGGTCGTCACCCTGGATGCGAAAGTTTTCCTGAAAGAAGACCCAGTAGCGAAAAAAAAAACGTACAAAATTCCTAATTGGTTTATTATTCTGTGGCGGTTGGCTGTAACGTTATTTTTAATGCGGGCACAAAGTGGCCTCTGTAGTTCTTTTGTTGGACAAAACAAACAAACACATAATACGCTTTGATTAGCGATATTGTTTTATAAAGTTAGTGTGCAGGCGTTGTTTATTAATGCACGGCAAGCGAAAACGCAGTTCTTGGAAGGCGTACGGCTCGTTAGCCGAGAGGCTTTCTGTGTATTGTCGGCTCAGGCCAGTTGTAGGTTATGCAATGGCGAGCCTCCGTCAGCACAGCGCTGCTCCTGTTGCTGGGGGTTCTAGTAGATTCTGCATGCAGACCGACAGAGTCGCAGAGCATCTCGGAGATATTCTTTTTCAAATTCGTGGCGGGAACACTGGCTACGCTGCTCGGGTTTCTCCGGCCACTGGCAATCCCATTTATTACCAATGAATGAATGTGTCGTGAGGAGGCGGAGTCGGCCCCCTCCTCCACTGAAGTATTACTGTAGGCAAATCACTAGCAGGAGCTGGGAGAGCAGTACCACGTGACTCAGTTTAAACTACATTATGCTATTATATTGCCCTGACTTTTGTAGGCCAGCATGTTACAGGGCACTTTATTCCTGCTCAGTTATCGTTGCGCTGGAAAATGTAGTTCCTGAAGGAGTAGCATTTAGTGTTAACATGCTGATTAAACTGCTTTTAGTTTTTAAATGGCCTTGCATGTATTACCTTACTCAACTCAAATAGGATAATAACTTATTAAAAAAAACTGTCCTCACCCAGTACCAGATAAATCAATCAGAGGCACAGCAGAATGCAGACAGTTATCATAATCTGATTTATTTACTTTTTCTCTTGTTCTCCTTACAGGCAGGTGCAGGTGACTCAGAGGTAAGCAGTCATTTCTGAATTTCTTGTTTTTTGGTTTTAGATATTTTAACAGTTAGCCTCCACACTCACCAGGGGTCAGTAATATCTCATCTTTCAAAGCCATTGCCTGAGACTGACTGTTAAAAGTAATCACTATGTTTGTTTATTCTCTGCAGCCCAAGAGGAGATCTCTCCGGTTGAAAGATGTAAGTATGGAGAAGCATAGATAAAATGCTGTCTTTTTACTGTGTTATTTTTTTTTGGTTTAAAAGAAAATGATCTTCTTTACTCACAGAGACCTGAAACTGCAAAGCCAGAGCCCAAACCTAAGCCAAAGGTAGGGTCTCATTTTAATTACTTCTCATAAGACCTGAACTGTTAGCATATGGTGGCTAATATGTGGTTAATATTTGTTTTTGCAGAAGGGACCTGCTAAGCCTAAGAAAGCTAAGGAGGTGGAAAAGGCCAAGCCAGAAGAGAAGGCGCCGGAGGCTCCTGCTGAGAATGGCGAAGCCAAAGCTGAGGAAGAGGTAAGTGCTGCGACACGTTTAAACACATCGAAAGATAATAGTCTTCTTGGCGGTGCTGTTAAACTCTGAATGTCATCTTACAGGCACCCACTACAGATGGAGCTGAACAAAAAGATAAGGCAGCAGAATAACATCTCTCAAGCCACGTCTTTTACCAGTGCTCCCTGTACCTCTTTTCTTGTACAATTCAGGGGAATATTTTTATCAACTATTTTCTAAATACAGGTTTTTTTAGTAGTTTGATTGTAGAGAACACTTTTTTAAATGAAAGAGGGGAAAAAAACAAGTCAATTGGAGACGGGGAATTTCATCACATCTCACAATTGTGCATCGCCATGAAAATTGCGGTCATTGTTGTTACTGTCAGTGGATTTTTTTTTTTTTTTTTTCAGTTTGTGTAAATGTGAAGGAGTGGAGGGTGCGGGACAGGTTACTGTGTCGGCACACAAGCATGACGTTCACAGGAGCTGGGGAAACAACTGGAAGAGCTTGCCTGCGTGGATTACATTCCATATGCTTTATAAGGGACAGTGTGTGTAATCTGTGCCGGGGTGGGGCTTGACAAAGTCACAGGGCACCTCATTCTCTTATTGTTTTTATTGAAGAACAGTGTTTTAGGGTGTGTGTAAAAGCTTTGTTCCTATTTGTTAACTCTTGTACTGATGCAGTTTTCTTAACAAATCTGACCAATAAACCTAAAACCCCTAGTACTGCGGCTCTCTCTTTCAGAACTGTGCATTGCGTGTGTTGGTTGTGTCTGTTCTGTGATAGCATTGCAATGAATTTGTATAGTTGCTGTGAAAAAGGATTTCAATCTTTCTGTATGCAGTGTGTAATGGTACTTTGTAAGGATGGTAAAAATGGAATTTGTTCCTCTTTTTTTTTTCTTTTCTTTTTGGGCCACATTAATGTGGTATGTAACCGTTAAAAAAATAGATTGGCTTAAAGGCCAACAAACTGTACATTTATTTGAAATGTCAAATTCATACCAGCAGTAGCAATATTCATGTGGGTTTTAGGTATTTGTGTCAAGTACAAGTGTGCGGTTTCTCATGATTTGTTTATAGATGTAACTGTGTATGATTGTTATCAACAAACCAATAAAACTCAGTTGGTAGTTGTTACACTGTTTTATTCTAAGAGCGTAATATTGCAGAAAAAAACAAGAACTAACATTCAATTCAATCTATAACAGCAATAAAATATCTGATAATTAAACTTTAAAGCTGATTAAAAAAATTTATTAAAACAAAACCTGTTTAACAGATTTTAGTAATTGGATTGTGCAAAATGAATTACAGCTTTTGACGCTTAACTAAAATCTGTAAGACAAGTATTAATACCACCATAAGTGATGTTGTATTATCGATTTTAAGGATTGTTGCTTTAATATTGACACAAATCAACATTTTTCTTTTAAATAATATAAATAATTTGTATATTTAGAAAAGCTAACTTATTCTTCTAGATAATAGAAAAAAAAATAATAAAAGGGTGGTTTCAGAAGGAATCCAACTAAAGTATTTGCCAGCTCAGGTTTTTCATTCCACAAGTTGTCAAAAAACAAAAGAGAGAGAAGGTAAAGGCAGTTTTCAGCACCACGGACAGCTCCGCACCACGGTGGGCTGTTCTTTATCCTGCGCTGCCCATTTCATCCATTTTACGAAAATAATATTAACTCGGTGTTAGCAAACAAACTGATAATGTTTGTCCTGACGTGTGAATGACGCACTCGCGGCCTCGCGTTCTGATAGGTTTGCACAAACCGTAAAAGTGCGGGCCTTTATAACGTGTGGTGTTACACACCCAATCACCCCCCGCCCCCCAGTGTTGTAAATGTTTAGTAGTTACTTACATTTAAGATTCCACCTACAGCAAGTGAATATGGAGACAACACGTGACAATTCAATAATGGATTCGCGAGCTTTTAATTATGGGTTTTTAATTAAGCCTTATTCATTACTGATCGGAAAAGTGACATTTCTATTTAAATTTAAAGCTTGATTTGACTAGTGATTCCTGCATTTGCTTTTAGGTCTTTCTGATCACTGAAATAAATGTGCATTCAAAACATTTTGTAAAAAGCCCACGTAAATGCATAGAGGTGTTTTAAGATGGCTATAGGGTCGGGAATTGCTTCTGGGAGAAGTTTGGCATTACTGATGCATCATACTGGGCATATCAGGCCAGTGTGGCCAGAGACTGAGTAGATTCACTTTTTGTTTTTCCTCTTTAAGACGCTACTGAAACACACTGATACAAATATGATACTGAACATAAGTTTAAAAATACAACCCAACTCCCAAAAATGTTGGGACACTGGCTAAAATGTAAGTAAATACTACGATTTGAAAGTTTCATAAGTTTCATATTTTATTCAAAATAAAAAAATAGAAAACATATCAAATGTTTAAATAGATACATTTTACTAGTTCATAAAGAGCAATTAGCTCATTTTGTAATTTATGCCAGCAACATGTCTAAAAAAAATGGGGAGCAGGTAACTAAAGCTCACAAAAAATAATAAATAAAAAAAACATTTTTTCAATGTATTAATACACATTACATGAGCGATTTAAGATGACATAGCAACAAGATACAGCCACATTGAGTCTCTAGTTCAATTTGGGTTGAAAGTGCAGACTTCAAACTATACACGTTTTAAATTGTGTGGATGTTTTGGAAATTGTGTTCCCACCTCTCTGGGGACATCTCAGGCTCTCCGAGTTATGGAGGCGTGTCTCCCCTCACCACACTCCCTGCCAGTGGCTGATGCCCTCAGACGTTGGTGTGTTGGTGGTTCTTGGTGTCTGGGCGCTCATTTATGTACCGACTCACTCCTGGTGGCCGATTGGCGGGGCCTGGCGCCTGTGGCCCGGCTGGGCCTCTTCCAGGGGGTGGGGTGCCCTCAGGCCTGTGGCCTCTGGGCCCGAGGCCTGGTCCTCTCTGTCACAGCTGGCTACCGGCAGAGCCCACGGGCATGTCACTGCAACCCCCTCTGGCCTCTGCTCCGTGGCTGCTGAGTGACCTCTCATTTGGGGCTCTCCTCAGCTCTTCCCAGGAGGGTGGCACAGTTGCCCCTGTGGTGGTCCTCCTTGGGTCCTCGTACTCTGGGGCCGCTGGATGTCTGGGGCCTGGATCTTCTTCATACCTGCTTCATGCCCTGGGGGACGGGGCTATGAGTCCCCACACTCCCTACTAGATCGATACATGGAGAAACATTTTGAATACAAGCATGCTGATCCACACAGGTGTTCACAGACACAAACTACACCTTTCTTGGCTGCTACCTCAAAGCACATTGTGCGCTGTCGATCTTGCGTGCTGCACAATAACATGTAATATTAGTTAGTTGATATTAGTATCTACTGTTATCTACTGTTAGCTAGTATATTGTGATGGTGTTGTATTTATTATGTTGCTCTTTCTTGTTTGTTTTCTCTTCTGTTTTTTTCTCATCTCCATACAGGTGATCCAGGTGTTTTGTTTGCTTTTCTTTCTTCTTCCCCCCTTTCTCACCGTCTCTTCTCTCCTCTGGTTTTCTTTCTCTCCCTCTCTTTCTTTCATTCTTTCTCCCTGTCCTATCCCCCAGTCATGTCTGTCCCGTTTGTAGCAACTGAAAATCAAATCAAATAAATACATAATTATAATAAAGGTCAACCAAACGACCATGATGATCCACTTGGTAAAGTAAATCCGCTTGGCATCTTTCTTGGCCTTCAGACAACAATTCTGATGGCTAAAGATCCAAACGGGACAGGTAAAAATAAATAAATAAATAAATAGTGTGGATGGACCACGTAAAACCAGAGTTATGATAAAAATAAATATACTCAATCCTTTTTCCTCAATACTATCGTCACTTTTAGTGTGGGAAGAAACGATAAGAACGGCATTTTCTAAGAGCAGCGAGGGAAAACGCAAGAAAAGAAAAACACAAAACCCCTTTCCTATGCAGGAAAACATTGTACCATGTCGACTAATATACTGATACACCTGCTGTCAGGCTCATGATGTGCTCCTCTGTCTTGTGGTGGACAGAAACTATTTTTTGTAGTGGCACAAATGATTTGTGTGCCATCTTATTGTGACACCTTATTGTATAAATTTACAATTTATATTTGAATTCCTACATGTTTGTTGTTTTTACACTAATAAATATTGTTTTTTCCTACTCTGATTTTAGTTTGTGTGTGTGTGTGTGTGTGTGTGTGTGTGTGTGTGTGTGTGTGTGTGTGTGTGTGTGTGTGTGTGTGTGTGTGTGTGTGTGTGTGATTTTAGATCAATTGTGCTCATACAGCATGTCAAAACACAAATTAAATTCAGACATGTAAAATAAAATGAAAGTAGGTTGTCTTTAAAGTTAAGATCAAAAATAGTAAAAAGACAGCCAGTTATACCCTGAAGTCCAGAAGTTGTAAAATATTAAGTAAAGATGGATAGAGGTTCACAAATCTGCAAAAAAAAAAAAAAAAAATCAAAATAAAATCTAGAAATTGTGAAACAATTTCAGAACAATTTTCCTGTAGTGGTTTGTTGTTAATAAACCCTCAGACAGGATGGGATACAAGGCGTATTCTCAGTGGCAGGGGAACAATATTAGAACAGCTCCACCAAGACAGGAGATGGAGAAATAGGGGAAGAGCATACTGAAGAAGGACAAAACCCATAACAGCAATCCACAGTGGCTAGTGGATCTAAGAGCAGATCACAGCAACCTCCCTGAACCGGATCCAGTAAGCATCACAGTGGCAGGCATCTAAGAAAGGGTCTCCAGTATGATGAGCTGGATAGCATCACATGATGATTGACATCAAGACATGATTCACGCCTACTGGCTGAAGAGCCGGACCGCACTCCATGAAACATACAGGGAGTGCAGAATTATTAGGCAAATGAGTATTTTGTCCACATCATCCTCCACATGCATGTTGTCTTACTCCAAGCTGTATAGGCTCGAAAGCCTACTACCAATTACAGTGGGGCAAAAAAGTATTTAGTCAGCCACCGATTGTGCAAGTTCCCCCACCTAAAATGATGACAGAGGTCAGTAATTTGCACCAGAGGTACACTTCAACTGTGAGAGACAGAATGTGAAAAAAAAAAATCCATGAATCCACATGGTAGGATTTGTAAAGAATTTATTGGTAAATCAGGGTGGAAAATAAGTATTTGGTCAATAACAAAAATACAACTCAATACTTTGTAACATAACCTTTGTTGGCAATAACAGAGGTCAAACGTTTACTATAGGTCTTCACCAGGTTTGCACACACAGTAGCTGGTATTTTGGCCCATTCCTCCATGCAGATCTTCTCGAGAGCAGTGATGTTTTGGGGCCGTCGCCGAGCAACACGGACTTTCAACTCCCGCCACAGATTTTCTATGGGGTTGAGGTCTGGAGACTGGCTAGGCCACTCCAGGACTTTCAAATGCTTCTTACGGAGCCACTCCTTTGTTGCCCGGGCGGTGTGTTTTGGATCATTGTCATGTTGGAAGACCCAGCCTCGTTTCATCTTCAAAGTTCTCACTGATGGAAGGAGGTTTTGGCTCAAAATCTCACGATACATGGCCCCATTCATTCTGTCCTTAACACGGATCAGTCGTCCTGTCCCCTTGGCAGAAAAACAGCCCCATAGCATGATGTTTCCACCCCCATGCTTCACAGTAGGTATGGTGTTCTTGGGATGCAACTCAGTATTCTTCGTCCTCCAAACACGACGAGTTGAGTTTATACCAAAAAGTTCTACTTTGGTTTCATCTGACCACATGACATTCTCCCAATCCTCTGCTGTATCATCCATGTGCTCTCTGGCAAACTTCAGACGGGCCTGGACATGCACTGGCTTCAGCAGCGGAACACGTCTGGCACTGCGGGATTTGATTCCCTGCCGTTGTAGTGTGTTACTGATGGTGACCTTTGTTACTTTGGTCCCAGCTCTCTGCAGGTCATTCACCAGGTCCCCCCGTGTGGTTCTGGGATCTTTGCTCACCGTTCTCATGATCATTTTGACCCCACGGGATGAGATCTTGCGTGGAGCCCCAGATCGAGGGAGATTATCAGTGGTCTTGTATGTCTTCCATTTTCTGATGATTGCTCCCACAGTTGATTTTTTCACACCAAGCTGCTTGCCTATTGTAGATTCACTCTTCCCAGTCTGGTGCACGTCTACAATACTTTTCCTGGTGTCCTTCGAAAGCTCTTTGGTCTTGGCCATGGCGGAGTTTGGAGTCTGACTGTTTAAGGCTGTGGACAGGTGTCTTTTATACAGATGATGAGTTCAAACAGGTGCCATTCATACAGGTAACGAGTGGGGGACAGAAAAGCGTCTTACAGAAGACGTTACAGGTCTGTGAGAGCCAGAGATTTTCCTTGTTTGAGGTGACCAAATACTTATTTTCCACCCTGATTTACGAATAAATTCTTTACAAATCCTACCATGTGAATTCATGGATTTTTTTTTCACATTCTGTCTCTCACAGTTGAAGTGTACCTCTGGTGCAAATTACTGACCTCTGTCATCATTTTAAGTGGGGGAACTTGCACAATCGGTGGCTGACTAAATACTTTTTTGCCCCACTGTAAGCATATTAGGTGATGTGCATCTCTGTAATGAGAAGGGGTGTGGTCTAATGGCTGGAAGGCTGAAAGACGACCACCACTGAACAAGACACACAAGCTGAAACGTCAAGACTGGGCCAAGAAATATCTCAAGACTGGTTTTTCTAAGGTTTTATGGACTGATGAAATGAGAGTGAGTCTTGATGGGCCAGATGGATGGGCCCGTGGCTGGATTGGTAAAGGGCAGAGAGCTCCAGTCCGACTCAGACGCCAGCAAGGTGGAGGTGGAGTACTGGTTTGGGTTGGTATCATCAAAGATGAGCTTGTGGGGCCTTTTCGGGTTGAGGATGGAGTCAAGCTCAACTCCCAGTCCTACTGCCAGTTTCTGGAAGACACCAGGTCGCTGATTTGTTTTTGTTTTGTTTTTGAATGTCAGAAATGTATATTTGTGAATGTGGAGATGTTATATTGGTTTCACTGGTAAAAATAAATAATTGAAATGGGTATATATTTGTTTTTTGTTAAGTTGCCTAATAATTATGCACAGTAATAGTCACCTGCACACACAGATATCCCCCTAAAATAGCTAAAACTAAAAACAAACTAAAAACTACTTCCAAAAACATTCAGCTTTGATATTGAGTTTTTTGGGTTGTTCAATAATAAAATTATTCCTCACAAATACAACTTGCCTAATAATTCTGCACTCCCTGTAAATTAGCCAGCTGCTAGTACACTGGTACTGGCATACCAGTAGCTGATGGTTTCTACCACAAATCCAGCTCCCTGAGACTGTATGCTAAGCAAAAGGAAGGAGGACGAGGACTAGTGGGTGTCAGAACCACTGAGACAAACATCTATGAGTACATCAGCAAGATGGCCACAACTGACCGCATGCTTATTTATTTATCTCAGGCGGCAGAAACCGGAGAAAGAAATGGAGCAAGGAGAGGAACCATCGTGGAAGGACAGGCTGCTGTACGGTATGTACAGCAGCCTGTCAGTTAGAAGAAGTGGCTGACATCCAGAAATACTACCAGATCCTGTGGGACTTCCAGATACAGACAGACAAACTGGTGATGACTAAGCAACCGCACATAGTAGTGATGGACAAGCAGAGGAAAGCAGTTGTAGTGATACATGTAGCTTCATCGATTGATAGCAACATCAGGAAAAAGGAACATGAGAAGCTTGAGAAATACCAAGGCCTGAGAAAAGAGCTCGAGAAGATTTGGAGGGTGAAGTTAACAGTGGCAGTAATCGGAGCACTCGGTCCAGTGACTCCCAAGCTGGGTGAGTGGCTCCAGCAGATCCCAGGAACAACATCCAAGATCTTTGTCCATAAGAGCGCAGTCCAGACGTTCACCAACTTAAAACGTTTGGTACATAATGAAATCAAAGATACAGGACCAAGCTAAAATCCTATATCAGACAAGACTAGCACAACATCTCCCAAAAGTCAAGCTAGTCTTCTGGGAGTTCCCCACTCCCAGAAGTTTGATCCCAGAAGTTTGTTGTTCAAAGAAGAGGGGACAATACACAGTGGTAAACATGGCCCCCGTCCCAGCTTTTTTTGAGATGTGCTGCTGGCATGAAAATTTACAATTACATAATTTTTTTAAATCTACAAAAAGTTCTGTTCACGGTAAATATTTCTATTCCTGTTTCCACAAGTTACTTCCTTTACCTTAGTTATCTCTGTGCCTTCCTCTTTTTTTCTCATTGTTGTGTTACTGTGTGTTACCTTGGCACACATTTGTTAAGGACCACACCTTCATTTAATTTTTTTACCTCCATATGGGACAGCAGTTACACTACTAATCCTTTCCTATCCTCGGTTAACAACTACGTTTGAAAGTTAATTATTAGCATATTTTCTTATTTTTCCTGTTGCGAGTAATTCACCTTTGTTCCTCATGTTCATTCATACTTTTGAAAGTTAAAAAAAACATATAATCAGTGAAACATAATTTGATGGCTTTATTTTTTCATACATTCTCACTGCATACTACCCTAAACCTTCACCTCTGAACCTTGTGGTTAAAAGAATACTGCAAATAATATTGCAGCTTGTTCCACATTTGGTCATGTTACAGCCTTATTCCAAAATGGATTCAATTCATTTTTAACCTCAAAATTAACCACAACACCCCATTATGAAAAAGTGGAAAAGGTTAGTTTGAAATTTTTGCAAATGCATAAAAACAACAAAATATACCATATATAAATATTCACAGTAGTTGCTCAATACTTAACTATTATAGCATTAAGTCTTTTTGAGTATGAAGCTACACGCTTGGCCACACCTATTTTTGGGCAGGTTCTCACATTGTTCTTTGCAGAACCTCTCAGGCTCAGGTTGGATGGGGAGTGTCAGTGCACAGAGTCTGGGCTCTCGCTGGGGCAGTCAAGGACCTGAAGCCACTCCTTTGTTATCTTGGCTGTGTGCTTAGGGTTGTTGTCCTGTTGGAAGATGAACCTTTAAGGTTTTCCTTGGGTTCTTGGCCACCTCACTAATGCCCTTCTACCTTAAGTACTCAGATTGGCCAGTATCCAGCTCTAGGAAGAGTCCTGTTGAATCCAAATTTCTCCCGTTTATGGATGATGGAGGACACTGTGCTCACTGGGACCTTCAATGCTGCAGAAATCTTTTGTACCTCTTTCCAGATCTGTGCCTCGAAACAATCCTGTTTCTGAAGTCTGCAGACAATTCCTTGGACTTCATGTCTTTGTTTTTGCTCTGACATGTGTTGTTGGACTTTAAATAGACTGGTGTGTATCTCATGAAATCATGTGCAGACAACTGAATATACCACAGGTGGAGTCCAATCAAATTGTAGAAACATCTGACATGTAAATTACGTTCGATATGGTTTCTTGGCATTTTGTTTTTCCAAGATCAACTTTGACCTTGGGCACCAACAGTGAAGGTCAAAGTCAAATGCTTAGCCATCCTAAGTACGCATGTCCCCCAAGGCCTCATGTATCATTGTCAAGTTTGAAGACGACTCATTAAAAAAAAAAGTTTTTACCCGATTCTCGAATTTGGGTTAGGACCGACCTTTACCCAATTCTCACCAAAATTATATCAGCTCAAACTGTTACTGGTGTCTACCGTCACTCAAAATATGGCTGTAAATAAAATAAGGTTGTAATGTGACAACATGTGGAACAAGTAAAGAACTGAAATGTACCACAGGTAGCCCTGGTTCAGAGTCATAGTTAAACGTTTACCAAGACTTCTTATTTTTAATATCATCCCATTTTTAGTATTATTTTTTTCTTCCAATTATCCACAAACTCCAAACTCCAATTCTCCAAACTCAAGCAGCTGCTATCTGGTTCACTCATTAAAATAAATAAATAAATCAGTAAGTATGAAAGCATTCCCACATCCCACCATTTAGAAATACTTACAAACGTGTCTTTGCTCTAACTCACTCTATTTAAATTAAACCTTGGGTTATCATTAAATGTAATGGCTGTGTGTACTTATTGTTCTTCGAGGGATCAGGTGGGATTCAAACTGGTAACACTTGGATTGGGGGCTTTTTGCAGACAACGTCCATCCCTTTATGTATTCATTCAAGCAAAGGCGTCTGTTTTTACTCCGCATTTGTTCCTGCCCGTTTTTTGGACTTTTACCTGTCAGACACTGAAGGTGCAAAGGTCAACAACACTTTGTAGATAAAGAAAATGAAGCTTTTATTAGATCTTTACCTCTTTGAAAACCAGCACAACTCCAGTAAGACATGGCAAAGCAACACGTGCTGTAACCTTTCAGTTGACAAAGATCAGGTGGTCGAGAGATTTTATTAACAGTTTATAGTCCAGATGATATGTACTTTGTTTATCCCAAAAATTAAGAAATCTGCTCCACAAAACTACAATGGCAGTGACATTATCATCTGTATTTATCTGTTCTAAAAACAAATAAATAAACATGCCAGATCAGAAAAGCTGACATAACCAGAGAACAAACTATCATTTAGCAAACGACTGTGTAGAAAAATACGGTCTCCAAATGCTTCATGTCAGTGAACACGTTAATGAAAAGAAGTTTTACAAATACTTGAGGTATAAGTGAACAATGTTACCTTTAATGTACAGACCCTTCAGTCAACATTCACTGTGTTAAACAGAAACGACCTGCACTGTAGGCAGGATGTGAAAATGGGCTCTACATACGGTTCAACTCAAGAAAACCGACTCACAGCTTTTGATACTTTGGTGTCGGTATGTTTTCTGAAACATACATCTTTAGACCATTTGTAAGCACATCGATATGAGAAACTTTTTCTATTGATTGGTTGATTAAGTTGAAGTGTTAAAACAGAAGCTTTTGATGAGCATGGATCTACAGGACCTTTGTGCACTTTAATATTAATCCATGCATGTGGGATTACCTGGGACTAAATAAGTGATTCCATGATTGGCATCAGCCCTGAGGATGCCGTCAAAGATTTCATGATTAGTCTTGTTTTGGCTGGTCAAGCTGGATCTGTATTAATGTGCGGTATTTTGCATATAGAGTCACCAGCAGTACCAACAGGGACTTTAGTCCACTTTCTCTGTGATCCGTCCCATTTTGGTGCGCATGTTACGTACAAGGAAGAATCCGATGGTGGTGACGCCCATTATCACCTCAGCTACCCAGAACGCCACGTCCCAGCTGTGCTGCTTGGCAATAGTGCTGAAGGGCAGCCCTGCCATGAAAGCTCCCACTGCAACAAAAAGAAAGCTTGTGTGTTCATATCAAAGGGTCAAAACCTGAAACATGACAATGATTTTACTGCAGCTCACCGTTAGCCATTAGAGCTACAACAGCATGAGATGTTCCACAGAAGTTTGAAGGAGCACTTTCACTGGCTATCACCCCGAACAGGGCGACTGGTCCATAAGAAGAAAATCCAAACATGGCACCAAGCAAGAGGATCCAAATCTGTGAATGAGAGAAAACATACATAAAATAAAAGCCTTCTGGTGGAAAAATAATTTTCTAGGGTGTCCACAGGTACCGATACTGAAACTGGGACATTTTTAAACCTTTAGGTGAATCTTAAAGTTCATTTGAAGCTCAAAAGAGAATGAACTCTTTTAAAGTGAACGGGTAAAAAGGTAAAAAGACATATTTTGGTTGAGTTTGTCCAAATGCTGATTTTCCCAAATAAAATCCCAAATGTTGCAAGCTTGAAAATGTATTTTATGCAACACAGTTTGCTTCAGAAGCAGTTTCTTTTAAAGGTACAGGTGTTAAACACCAACAACATTTGCCATTAAACATCTATTGTCCCAGTTCCACAGACTAATAAATGCCTTTTTCTTCATCAGCTTCAGGGTTTCCATCACTGCAAGCTGAACGGGTAACTGGGCCCTAACTGGCCCCCTGCTGGGCCGGAGTGTAACCCACATCTCTTCCCAGAAATAGTCAGTGGATGGCACTGTAACACTGGGTAGTGTGTCTGAGTCTGCTGTAGAGAACAACATAGAGCCGCTATGCTCGCTGTTCAGAACAACTCACCAGCTAGCCTTTTGATAAGTAGCTACATTGTTTTTATTCACATGGAATGATTCTTTCCGGAGCATACCTCTTTCTCTGACACACCAATGAGGACGGATACAGGATGAATGACTTGGACCCAAAGTGGAGGCTCCTGAACAAAGACATTTACTCTTAGAGTTTTTTGAGGACTGAAAGGTATACATTTCACGTGGATTACAAAATGATGAATTACCTTTGGGATTTCAGGTGTGATGGTCACTCTGAAGAGGTACATTGACACATACATGCCAGCCATCATGACAATAAGCAGGCCATGGCGAGGGTTGCCATGGGTGCCCAAGCCTTTCTAGAAAAAGGCAAAGAAAGGAGCAAAACACTAAAATCAACACCCTTCATACTGAAACATGTGATGTATCAAAACCAGGTTTAAGTCTAAAACCTAAATAAATAATAATAATTAAAAAAAAAAAAAAGTCAGACTTCAACCTTGGAAAATTCGAGCAGTATGTTAATTTGAAATCAACCCTAACCCTGCTTATTCTCTCACTCATAAAATCAAACTGTGGTGAAAATGTAGCCACAAATGCACAGGAGGACTCAACATCACTGAACAGGCCAGTCGCAATAGTTGCGAGCTGCATTGACACGCAGTGCAGTTACATTTCTATGGAGGTGCACGTCAGGTTACGGTGTTGGGCTTTGCACTTATTGTGTAAATATCCTGCTACATCCCCGGTAACCTGATGTGCACCTTCCAGAAATGTCACCAGCTGTGTCTGTGTCGACACAGTGCTTTCAGTGCTCAAGTAAAGAACCAGTCCATTTAACTATTGGATTGGCCTGTGCATCCTGAACTCTACAAAGATTCATAGCAGTAGGTTAAAGAGGGCCTTAGATGAAATGTAACCATAGGTAAGTTACATTCTAAGGTTTCAGAGGGGTTTGCTGTTACAATGTAGCTACAGTCCGACTGTGTGGCTGTGCTGAGTGGGAACTCCCACTCACAGCCGAGAGGGGCTTGCTGGAGAAGGATTTTGGGGGAAATAGTGTGCAGTTTATTTATAGTTTAGGCATCAGAAACTGCGAAATAAACTACATTTTTTCTGTATTTGCTATATTTGCTAACTGTTAATTCATACTTGGCTAACAATTTAATTGCTAGCCAAATGTTTAGCAAAATATTTACTACTTTTATTCACAGTTTGGCAATAATAAGATTTCAAGTGTCTATCCATTTCTGTTAGCTTTCGAAGAATTTGTTTTTTAATGAATTTCAAATACCAGTGATACCTTAAGCAGAGAATTCCAACTATTTCTTTGTTAATATTACATAACTTATGGTTATTTCCGTTACTTTTAGTAGAGCTTTTTGCTTAAACTTTTTAAAGGCTCATTCAAGCCTTTAATTATTTGAAATAGTTGAGCTAACTAATCCACTTAACCAATCGCTACTCGTATGCTTGTTCAAGAATCCCTTTAACTGACCCAAGTTGTTTTAATTCAACTCCTATCGGTTACTCACCCGAGCCACAGCTCTGTCTGAAATGAAGCCTGACGTAAGGCTGCCCACAAAGCCTCCAACCTCCAAGGCACTCATGTAGGTACTGCCTGTTAGCAACAGAGCTTCCGTCATCACCCACAACCAGTCAGATGACGTGAAAACTATGTGGGAAGCAACAATGAACACACGCACCCATGAGAGCAGTCTGGCCTTTCTCCTGCATGAGGAACAGCTGTCCCCAGTCGGTGGCAGCCGTCTTCACTCCAAACACCACCAAGTAACCCAGAGACAGCACCCACAGGAAAG